>NC_053036.3:143165126-143790126 GCF_002575655.3 Aegilops tauschii subsp. strangulata
ATTATCATTACACTTAGTGATATCTCAATATCTGGAAACATGATGACGAAAATAACTTGAGCCAGCCTTAGAGGCTAGACTAGGAATCTTATTTTACCGTTTATCATTCCACACATGCATATGAGTTTTCCGCAGAATCGCATATTTCAGGATCATAGCAATTATAGCATAGAATATAAAATCTTAATTACGAATATATAAATATAATAATAAAATATTATTGCCTTTAGGGCATACTTCCAACAGTCATCTCCTTCGGCTATGCGGAGGACCAGCCGCTACAGCAGCAGCAGCCCGCGTCGGCGGTGGCAGACCAGGTGTACGCCACCACCGACGAGGAGTACGAGCAACATGTAGAGCTGATGCTCTGTGCTCCATGCTCCACCTGAACGGCCTGGCTCCGAGACCGGGGTCGCTCCTTCCTGTGAAGCCGGAGCTGGCATCCCCTCCTCGCTCTCCGCCGTGCAACTGTGGTGTCCAAATCGGAAGCCGCGTGAAGGAGGAGCGCCTCTCGCCGCCTCCCCGGCATGTGAAGGAGGAGCGCCTCTCGCCGCTGCCCCGGCGCGTGAAGGAGGAGTGCCTCTTGCCTCTACCCCGGCGTGACAAGGTGGAGCGGTTCTCTCCGCCGCCCCGGTGCATCAAGGAGGAGTACCGCTCGCCGTCGCTCATGCCCAATGCGATCGCGAAGGCGGGGGGTCGCCTTCGCCACTACCTCGATGAAAGTGCAACTAATCCCTGAGTGGTTTTGGTAATTCATAACAACATATAGATCATTGAACTAATGTCTATTCAAAGAATATTTTAGGAAAGTTTAATGTAGGTATGACTATGGATGTGAAAGTGGACCCCTCAAATGCAAAAGAACATGGACTGGCAAAAGCTTCAAGACTCTACTTTTTTGGTTAAGTGATCCAAGATCACATTGAGTCCATAGGAAAGACAATTTTATTAAAAGGGGATGAGGTTTTGATCATGAGTCATTTGCTCAAAGTGCTTGAAGTTATTGCTCCAAAACCCTCAGCCACACCCTCACAATCCAGTCTGTCCAAAACCCTAAAGTTCATCTTGGTCCCACCAAAACAGATACACCCGAACCCACCAAGGCACACTTGGCAGAGCCACTGCCTAAACCCTAGAAATTCGGTCTCACGGAGATGACATTCAGTCCCACCAAAATGCAAGTGCCAACTCTCTGTAACCCATCGATTTCATTTTGGAATTACAGTGTGAAACCGATCGGAATTACCGAGATGAGGAAACTGCTTAGGTTATCACATATTGGTCCCACCAAGTGGATTCATTCGGTCTCTAACGTTTGAATCTTTTGCACTAGTCGGTGCCTCCGAGATTTTCTTTCGGTTTCAGTGAGTTGTGCATAAACGTGTGTAACATCTAGATCTTTGGTGATGGCTATATATACCCCACCCGCACCACCTACTCTCAGAGAGAGCAACCAGGACGAAGCCACCACTTCCCATATCCGTTTTCAGAGAACCACCTACACTTGTGTTGAGATCAAGGGATTCCACTCCAACCATTTGATCCTAAATTTCTAGCCCCCTCAAGTTGCTTTCCACTCCAATCCTTCTCCCACCCCAAGCCAAATACTATAAGAGAGTGATGGAGTGTTGAGGAGACTATCTTTTGAAGCACAAGAGCAATGAGTTCATCATCAACAACATCTATTACCTTTTGAAGAGTTGTGTCTCCTAAATTGGTTAGTTTTCACTTAAGAGCCTCCAAATCATGTGAAGTTGAACCAAGGAGTTTGTAAGGGCAAGGAGATCGCCTACTTCATGAATATCTACACCGAGTGAGGTTAGTCCTGAAGGAAATATGCCCTGGAGGCAATAATAAAGTTGTTATTTATATTTCCTTATATCATGATAAATGTTTATTATTCATGCTAGAATTGTATTAACCGGAAACTTAGTACATGTGTGAATACATAGACAAAACAGAGTGTCCCTACTATGCCTCTACTTGAACTAGCTCGTTAATCAAAGATGGTTAAGTTTCCTAACCATAGACATGTATTGTCATTTGATGAATGGGATAACATCATTAGAGAATGATGTGATGGACAAGACCCATCCGTTAGCTTAGCATTATGATCGTTTAGTTTTATTGCTATTGCTTTCTTCATGACTTATACATGTTCCTCTGACTATGAGATTATGCAACTCCCGAATACCGGAGGAACACCTTGTGTGCTATCAAACGTCACAATGTAACTGAGTGATTATAAAGATGCTCTACAGGTGTCTCCGATGGTGTTTGTTGAGTTGGCATAGATCGAGATTAGGATTTGTCACTCCGTGTATCGGAGAGGTATCTCTGGGCCCTCTCGGTAATGCACATCACTATAAGCCTTGCAAGCAATGTGACTAATGAGTTAGTTAAGGGATGATGCATTACGGAACGACTAAAGAGACTTGTGTAGAATATGTAGGAACCAATATGAGCATCCAAGTTCCGCTATTGGTTATTGACCGGAGATCTGTCTCGGTCATGTCTACATAGTTCTCGAACCCGTAGGGTCCGCACGCTTAACGTTCGATGATGATTTGTATTATGAGTTATGTGTTTTGGTGACCGAAGTTTGTTCGGAGTCCCGGATGAGATCACGGACATGACGAGGAGTCTCGAAATGATCGAGAGGTAAAGATTCATATATTGGAAGGTTATATTCGGACATCGGAATGGTTCCGAGTGATTCGGGTATTTTTCAGGAGTACCGAGGGGTTACCGGAACCCCCCGGGGAAGTGTTGGGCCAACATGGTCCTAAGGGAGAGAGAGGGAAGCCCGTGGGGGTGGGCCGCGTGTGAAGGAAATATGCCCAAGAGGCTATAATAAAGTTGTTATTTATATTTCCTTATATCATGATAAATGTTTATTATTCATGCTAGAATTGTATTAACCGGAAACTTAGTACATATCTGAATACATAGACAAACAGAGTGTCCCTAGTATGCCTCTACTTGACTGGCTCGTTAATCAAAGATGGTTAAGTTTCCTAACCATAGACATATGTTGTCATTTGATGAATGAGATCACATCACTAGAGAATGATGTGCTGGACAAGACCCATCTGTTAGCTTAGCATTATGATCGTTTTGTTTTATTACTATTGCTTTCTTCATGACTTATACATGTTCCTCTGACTATGAGATTATGCAACTCCCGAATACCGGAGGAACACCTTGTGTGCTATCAAACGTCACAACGTAACTGGGTGATTATAAAGATGCTCTACAGGTGTCTCCGATGGTGTTTGTTGAGTTGGCATAGATCGAGATTAGGATTTTTCACTCCATGTACCGGAGAGGTATCTCTGGGCCTCTCAGTAATGCACATCAGTATAAGCCTTGAAAGCAATGTGACTAATGAGTACGGGATGATGCATTATGGAACGAGTAAAGAGACTTGCCGGTAACGAGATTGAACTAGGTATGATGATACCGACGATCGAATCTCGGGCAAGTAACATACCGATGACAAAGGGAATAACGTATGTTGTTATGTGGTTTGACCGATAAAGATCTTCGTAGAATATTTAGGAGCCAACATGAGCATCTAGGTTCCGCTATTGGTTATTGACCGGAGATGTGTCTCGGTCATGTCTACATAGTTCTCGAACCCGTAGGGTCTGCACGCTTAACGTTTAATGACTATTTGTATTATGATTTTTTAGTGTTTTGGTGACCGAAGTTTGTTCGGAGTCCCGGATGAGATCACAGACATGACGAGGAGTCACGAAATGGTCGAGAGGTAAAGATTGATATATTGGAAGGTTATATACGGACACCGGAATGGTTCTGAAGAAGATCGGATATTTTTCGGACTACCGGGAGGTTACCGGAACCCCCCCCCCCCCGAGAAAGTTAATGGGCCTACTGGGCCATAGTGGAGAGAGGGAGGCTGCCACAGGAGGTGCCCCCCCAAGCCCAATCCGAATTGGACAAGGGGTGGGGGGCGCGGCCCCCCTTTCCTTCTCCTTCTCCCTCCTTTCCCCTTTCCCCTCTCCGTTAGATGGAAGGAGGGAGCCGAATCCTACTAGGAACGGAGTCCTAGTGGGACTCCCCCCTCATGGCGCCCCCCCCCCCTTGGGCTGGCCTCATCCTCCCCCCTCCTTTATATACGTGGGCAGGGGGCACCCCAAAGGCACAACAGTTGTTTCTTAGCCGTGTGCGGTGCCCCCCTCCACAGTTTACCACCTCAGTCATATTGTCGTAGTGCTTAGGCGAAGCCCTGCGCGGATCACATCACCAACACCGTTGCCACGCCATCGTGCTAACGGAACTCTCCCTCGACCCTCTACTGGATCAAGAGCTCGAGGGACGTCATCGAGCTGAACGTGTGCTGAACACGGAGGTGCCGTACGTCCGGTACTTGGATCGGTTGGATCGTGAAGACGTTCGACTACATCAACAAGGTTAACTAGACGCTTCCGCTTTTGGTCTACAAGGGTACGTGGACACACTCTCCCCTCTCATTGCTATGAATCTCCTAGATAGATCTTGCGTGATCGTAGGAAATTTTTTGAATTGCATGTTATGTTCCCCAACAGTAGCATCCGAGCCAGGTCTATGCGTAGATGATATGCACGAGTTGAACACAAAGAGTTGTGGGCGGTGATAGTCATACTGCTTACCACCAACGTCTTACTTTGCTTCTGTGGTATTGTTGGATGAAGCGGCCCGGGCCGACATTACATGACTGCGTTCATGAGACTGGTTCTACCGACATGCTTTGCACACAGGTGGCTCGCGGGTGTCTGTTTCTCCAACTTTAGTTGAATCGAGTTTGACTATGGCCGGTCCTTGTTGAAGGTTAAAACAACACACTTGATGAAAAATCGTTGTGGTTTTGATGCGTAGGTAAGAACGATTCTTGCTAGAAGCCCGTAGCAGCCACGTAAAACTTGCAACAACAAAGTAGAGGACGTCTAACTTGTTTTTGCAGGGCATGTTCTGATGTGATATGGTCAAGACGTGATGAGATATAAATTGTTGTATGAGATGATCATGTTTTGTAAAAGTTATCGGCAACTGGCAAGAGCCTTATGGTTGTCGCTTTATTGTATGAAATGCAATCACCATGTAATTGCTTTACTTTATCACTAAGCGGTAGCGATAGTCGTAGAAGCAATAGGTGGTGAGACGACAACGATGCTATGATGGAGATCAAGGTGTCAAGCCGGTGACGATGGAGATCATGGCAGTGCTTTGAAGATGGAGATCAAAGGCACAAGATGATGATGGCCATATCATGTCACATATTTTGATTGCATGTGATGTTTATCTTTTATGCATCTTATTTTGCTTAGTACGGCGGTAGCATTATAAGATGACCCCTCACTAAATTTCAAGGTATAAAGTGTTCTCCCTGTGTATGCACCGTTGCTACAGTTCATTGTGCCGTGACACCACGTGATGATCGGGTGTGACAAACTTTATGTTCACATACAACAGGTGCAAGCCAGTTTTGCACGTGCAGAATACTCGGGTTAAACTTGACGAGCCTAGCATATGCAGATATGGCCTTGGAACACTAAGACCGAAAGGTCGAATGTGAATCATATAGTAGATATGATCAACATAGATATGTTCGCCATTGAAAACTACTCCATCTCACGTGATGATCTGACATGGTTTAGTTGATATGGATCACGTGATCATTTAGATGACTTGAGGGATGTCTATCTAAGTGGGAGTTCTTAAGTAATATGATTAATTGAACTTAATTTATCATAAACTTAGTCCTGATAGTACTTGCTTATCTATGTTGTAGATCAATAGCTCGCGATATAGCTCCTATATATATTTTTGATATGTTCCTAGAGAAAAGGTTAAACATGGTAGTAGCAATGATGCGGACTGGGTCCATGATCTGAGGATTATCCTCATTGATGCACAGAAGAATTATGTCCTTGACACACTGCTAGGTGACAGACCTATTGCAGGAGCAGATGCAGACATTATGAACATTTGACAAGCTCGGTATGATGACTACTTGATAGTTTAGTGCACCATGCTTTACGGCTTAGAATCGGGACTTCAAAGACGTTTTGAACGTCATGGAGCATATGAGATGTTCTAGGAGTTGAAGTTAATATTTCAAGCAAATGCCCGAGTTGAGAGATATGAAGTCTCCAACAAGTTCTATAACTGCAAGATGGAGGAGAATAGTTCTGTCAGTGAACATATACTCAAAATGTCTGGGTACCATAACCACTTGACTCAACTGGGAGTTAATCTTCCTGATGATAGTGTCATTGACAGAGTTCTCTAGTCACTATCACCAAGTTACTGGAACTTCGTGATGAACTATAATATGCAATGGACGATGAAAACGATTCCCAAGCTCTTCGCGATGTTGAAATCGACGAAGGTAGAAATCAAGAAAGAGCGTCAAATGTTGATGGTTATCAAGACCACTAGTTTCAAGAAAACGGGCAAGGGAAAGAAAGGGAACTTCAAGAAGAATGACAAACAAGTTGTCGCTCCCGTGAAGAAGCCCAAAGCTGGACCTAAGCCTGAAACTAAGTGCTTATACTGCAAGGGGAATGGTCACTAGAAGCGGAACTGCCCCAAATACTTGGCGGATAAGAAGGATGGAGAAGTGAACAAAGGTATATTTGATATACAGATTATTGATGTGTACCTTACTAGTGTTCGCAGTAGCCCATGGGTATTTGATACCGGTTCAGTTGCTAAGATTAGTAACTCGAAACATGAGTTGCACAATGAACATGGACTAGTTAAGGGCGAGGTGACGATATGTGTTGGAAGTGATTCCAAGGTTGATACGATCACCATCGCACACTCCCTCTACCTTCGGGATTAGTGTTGAACCTAAATAAATGTTATTTGTTGTTTGCGTTGAGCATGAATATGATTAGATCATGTTTATTGCAATAGAGTTATTCATTTAAGTAAGAGAATAATTGTTGTTCTGTTTACATGAATAAAACCTTCTATGGTCATACACCCACTGTGAATGGTTTATTGAATCTCGATCATGATGATACACATATTCATAATATTGATGCCAAAAGACGCAAAGTTAATAATGATGGTGCAAAATATTTGTGGCACTGTCGTTTAGGTCATATTGGTGTAAAGCGCATGAAGAAACTCCATGCAGATGGACTTTTGGAATCACTTGATTATGAATCATTTGATGCTTGCGAACCATGCCTCATGGGCAAGATGACTAAAACTCCGTTCTCCGGAACAATGGAGCAAGCCACTGACTTATTGGAAATAATAGATACCGATGTATGCGGTCCGATGAGTGTTGAGGCTCGCGGCGGGTATCGTTATTTTCTGACCTTCACAAATGATTTGAGCAGATATGGGTATATCTATTTAATGAAACACAAGTCTGAGACATTTGAAAAGTTCAAAAAAATTCAGAGTGAAGTGGAGAATCATCGTAACAAGAAAATAAAGTTTCTACAATATGATCACCGAGGCGAATATTTGAGTTACGAGTTTGGCCTTCATTCAAAACAATATGGAATAGTTTCACAACTCACGCCACCTAGAACACCACAACGTAATGGTGTGTCCGAACGTCGTAACCGTACTTTATCAGATATGGTGCGATCTATGATGTCTCTTACCGATTTACCACTATAATGTTGGGGTTATGCATTAGAGACAGTTGCATTCACGTTAAATGGCACCATCTAAATCCGTTGAGATGACACCGTATGAAATGTGGTTTGGCAAGAAACCTAAGCTGTCATTTCTTAAAGTTTGAGGTTGCGATGCTTATGTGAAAAAGCTTCAGCCTGATAAGCTCGAACCCAAATCGGAGAAGTGCGTCTTCATAGGATACCCAAAAGAAACTGTTGGGTACACCTTCTATCACAGATCCGAAGGTAAGATATTTGTTTCTAAGAATGGATCCTTTCTACAGAAGGAGTTTCTCTCGAAAGAAGTGAGTGGGAGGAAAGTAGAACTTAATGAGGTAATTGTACCTTCTCTCGAATTGGAAAGTAACTCATCATAGAAATCAGTTCCAGTGATGCCTACACCAACTAGAGAGAAAGCTAATGATAATGATCATGAAACTTCAGATCAAGTTACTACCGAACCTCGTAGGTCAACCAGAACACGTTCCACACGTGAGTGGTACGGTAATCCTGTTCTGGAAGTCATGTTACTAGACCATGACGAACCTACAAACTATGAGGAAGCGATGATGAGCCCAGATTCCGCAAAATGGCTTGAGGCCATGAAATCTGAGATGGGATCCATGTATGAGAACAAAGTGTGGACTTTGGTGGACTTTCCCGATGATCGGCAAGCCATTGAGAATAAATGGATTTTCAAGAGGAAGATGGACGTTGATGGTAGTGTTACTATCTACAAAGCTCGAATTGTCGCAAAAGGGTTTTCGACAAGTTCAAGGTGTTGACTACGATGAGATTTTCTCACTCGCATCGATGCTTAAGTCTGTCTGAATCATGTTAGGAATTGCCGCATTTTATGAAATCTGGCAAATGGATGTCAAAACTGCATTCCTTAAATGGATTTATTAAAGAAGAGTTGTATATGATACAACTAGAAGGTTTGTTCAATCCTAAAGGTGCTAACAAACTGCGCAAACTCCAGCGATCCATCTATGGACTAGTGCAAGCATCTCGGAGTTGGAATATACGCTTTGATAAGGTGATCAAAGCATATGGTTTTATATAGACTTATGGTGAAGCCTGTATTTACAAGAAAGTGAGTGGAAGCTCTATAGCATTTCTGATATTATATGTGGATGACATATTATTGATTGGAAATGATATAGAATTTCTGTATAGCATGTAAGGATACTTGAATAAAAGTTTTTCAATGAAAGACCTCGGTGAAGCTACTTACTTATTGGGCATCAAGATCTATAGAGATAGATCAAGACGCTTAATAGGACTTTCACAAAGCAGATACCTTGGAATTTTTTTTGAAAAAGTTTAAATAGATCAGTCAAAGAAAGGGTTCTTGTCTGTGTTGCAAAGTGTGAAGTTCAGTAAGACTCAAAACCCAACCACGGCAGAAGATAGAGAGAGAATGAAAGTCATTCCATATGCCTCAGCCATAGGTTCTATAGAGTATGCCATGTTGTGTACCAGACCTATTGTATACCCTGCCATGAGTTTGGCAAGGGGGTACAATAGTGATCTAGGAGTAGATCACTGGACAACGGTTAAAATTATCCTTAAGTACCTAAAGAGGACTAAGGAAATGTTTCTCGGTTATGGAGGTGACAAAGAGTTCATTGTAAAGGGTTACGTCGATGCAAGCTTTGACACTGATCCGGATGACTCTGAGTCTCAATCTGGATACATATTGAAAGTGGGAGCAATTAGCTAGAGTAGCTCCGTGCAGAGCATTATAGACATAGAGATTTGCAAAGTACATACAGATATGAATGTTGCAGACCCATTGACTAAGCCTCTTCCACAAGCAAAACATGATCAACACTAGGACTCCATGGGTGTTAGAATCATTACTATGTAATCCAGATTATTGACTCTAGTGCAAGTAGGACACTGAAGGAAATATGCCCTAGTGGCAATAATAAAGTTGTTATTTATATTTCCTTATATCATGATAAATGTTTATTATTCATGCTAGAATTGTATTCACCGGAATCTTAGTACATGTGTGAATACATAGACAAACAGAGTGTCCCTAGTATGCCTCTACTTGACTAGCTCGTTAATCAAAGATGGTTAAGTTTCCTAACCATAGACATGTGTTGTCATTTGATGAATGGGATCACATCATTAGAGAATGATGTGAGGGATAAGAACCATCCGTTAGCTTAGCATTATGATCGTTTAGTTTTATTGCTATTGCTTTCTTCATTACTTATACATGTTCCTCTCACTATGAGATTATGCAACTCCCGAATACCGGAGGAACACCTTGTGTGCTATCAAACGTCACAACGTAACTGGGTGATTATAAAGATGCTCTACAGGTGTCTCCGATGGTGTTTGTTGAGTTGGCATAGATCGAGATTAGGATTTGTCACTCCGTGTATCGGAGAGGTATCTCTGGGCCCTCTCGGTAATGCATATCACTATAAGCCTTGCAAGCAATGTGACTAATGAGTTAGTTACAGGATGATACATTACGGAACGAGTAAAGAGACTTGCCGGTAATGAGAGTGAACTAGGTATGATGATACCGACGATCGAATCTCGGGCAAGTAACATACCGATGAAAAAGGGAATAACGTATGTTGTTATGCGGTTTGACCGATAAAGATCTTCATAGAATATGTAGGAGCCAATCTGAGCATCCAGGTTCCGCCATTGGTTATTGACCGGAGATGTGTCTCGGTCATGTCTACATAGTTCTCGAACCCGTAGGGTCCGCACGCTTAACGTTCGATGACGATTTGTATTATGAGTTATGTGTTTTGGTGACCTAAGTTTGTTTGGCGTCCCGGATGAGATCATGGACATGACGAGGAGTCTCGAAATGGTCGAGGGGTAAAGATTGATATATTGGAAGGTTATATACGGACACCGGAATGGTTCCGAAGAAGATCGGGGATTTGTCGGAGTACCGGGAGGTTACCGGAACCCCCCGGGAAAGTTAATGGGCCTATTGGGCCATAGTGGAGAGAGGGAGGCTGCCACTGGAGGTGGAGCCGCTCCCCCCCCCCAAGCCCAATCCGAATTGGACGAGGGGTGGGGGCGTAGCCCCCCTTTCCTTCTCCCTCTCCCTCCTTTCCCCTTTCCCCTCTCCGTCAGATGGAACGAGGGGGGCTGAATCCTACTAGGAACGGAGTCCTAGTAGGACTCCCCCCTCATGACACGCCCCCTTGGGCCGGCCTACTCCTCCCCCCTCCTTTGTATATGTGGGCAGGGGGCACCCCAAAGGCACAACAGTTGTTTCTTAGCCATGTGCGGTGCCCCCTCCACAGTTTACCACCTCGGTCATATTGTCGTAGTGCTTAGGCGAAGCCCTGCGCGGATCACATTACCAACACTGTTGTCACGCCGTCGTACTGACGGAACTCTCCCTCGACCCTCTACTGGATCAAGAGCTCGAGGGACGTCATCGAGCTGAACGTGTGCTAAACATGGAGGTGACGTACGTTCGGTACTTGGATCGGTTGAATCGTGAAGACGTTCAACTACATCAACCGCGTTAACTAAACGCTTCCGCTTTCGGTCTACGATGGTACGTGGACACACTCTCCCCTCTCGTTGCTATGCATCTCCTAGATAGATCTTGCGTGATCGTAGGATTTTTTTTGAATTACTACGTTTCCCAACAGCGCGCCCCCCTCCTAGGGAGTCCGAATAGGACAAGGAGGAGGGGGCGGCGCCCCCCTTCCCTTTCCCTCTCCCTCTCCTTCCTATTCCCTCTGGTGGAGAAAGGAAAAGGGGGGGCGTGAAGGAAATATTCCCTAGAGGCAATAATAAAGTTATTATTTTATTTCCTTATATCATGATAAATGTTTATTATTCATGCTAGAATTGTATTAAACGGAAACTTAGTACATGTGTGAGTACATAGACAAACAGAGTGTCCCTAGTATGCCTCTACTTGACTAGCTCGTTAATCAAAGATTGTTAAGTTTCCTAGCCATAGACATGTGTTGTCATTTGATGAACGAGATCACATCATTAGAGAATGATGTGATGGACAAGACCCATCCGTTAGCTTAGCATAATGATCGTTAAGTTTTATTGCTATTGCTTTCTTCATGACTTATACATATTCCTCTGACTATGAGAGTATGCAACTCCCGAATACCGGAGGAACACCTTGTGTGCTATCAGACGTCACAACGTAACTGGGTATTATAAAGATGCTCTACAGGTGTCTCCGAAGGTGTTTGTTGGGTTGGCATAGATCGAGATTAGGATTTGTCACTCCGTGTATCGGAGAGGTATCTCTGGGCCCTCTCGGTAATGCTCATCACTATAAACCTTGCAAGCAATGTGACTAATGAGTTAGTTGCGGGATGATGCATTTTGGAACGAGTAAAGAGACTTGCCGGTAACGAGATTGAACTAGGTATGATGATACCGACGATCAAATCTCGGGCAAGTAACATACCGATGACAAAGGGAATGACGTATGTTGTTATGCGGTTTGACCGATAAAGATCTTAGTAGAATATGTAGGATCCAATATGAGCATCCAGGTTCTGCTATTGGTTATTGACCGGAGATGTGTCTCGGTCATGTCTACATAGTTCTCGAACTCGTAGGATCCGCACGCTTAATGTTCGATGATGATTTGTATTATGAGTTATGTGATTTGATGACCGAAGTTTGTTCGAAGTCCCGGATGAGATCACGGACATGACGAGGAGTCTCAAAATGGTCGAGAGGTAAAGATTCTTATATTGGAAGGCTATATTCGGACATCGGGATGGTTCCAAGTTATTCGGGTATTTTTCGGAGTACCGAAGAGTTACGGGAATTCGCCGGGGGAAGTTAATGGGCCTTATTGGGCTTTAGTGGAGAGAGGGAAGAAGGGCCACGAGGTGGCACGCGCCTCCCCCTGCCCAAACCGAATTGGAGAAGGGGTGGGGTGCACCCCCCCCCTTTTCCTTCTCCCTCTCCCTCCTTTCCTTCTTTCCCACTCTGAAAAGGAAAGGGAATCCTACTAGGACTTGGGAGTCCTAGTAGGACTCCCTACACTTGGCGTGCCCCTAGGAGGGCCGGCCTCTCTCCCTCCCTCCTTTATATACGTGGGCAGGGGGCACCCCAAAGGCACTCCAAGATTTGTCTTAGCCGTGTGCGGTGCCCCCCTCCACAGTTACACACCTCGGTCATATCATCATAGTGCTTAGGCGAAGCCCTGCGTCGGTAACATCATCATCACCATCGCCACGCCATCGTGCTGATGGAACTCTCCCTCGTCCTCAGCTGGATCAAGAGCTCGAGGGACGTCATCGTGTTGAACGTGTTCTGAACACGGAGGTGCCGTACGTTCGGTACTTGGATCGATTGGATCGTGAAGACGTTCGACTACATCAACCACGTTACTAAACGCTTCCACTTTCGATCTATGAGGATACGTAGACACACTCTCCCGTCTCTTTGTTATGCATCTCCTAGATAGATCTTGCATGATCGTAGGAATTTTTTTGAATTACTACGTTCCCCAACAGGGCGAATCCTACTTGGACTAGGAGTCCAAGTAGGACTCCCCCCATGGCGCGCCCCTCCTGGTCGCCGGCCTCTCTCCCCCCTCCTTTATATATGTGGGAAGGGGGCACCCCAAAGGCACACCAATAGTTCTCTTAGCCGTGTGCGGTGCCCCCCTCCACAGTTTACTCCTCCGGTCATAGCATCATAGTGCTTAGGCGATGCCCTACGCGGATCACATCACCATCACCGTCACCACGCCGTCGTGCTGACAGAACTCTCCCTTGACCCTCTACTGGATCAAGAGTTTGAGGAATGTCATCGAGCTGAACGTGTGCTGAACATGGAGGTGCCGTACGTTTGGTACTTGGATCGGTTGGATCGTCAAGACGTTCGACTACATCAACCGCGTTGACATAACGCTTCCGCTTTCGGTCTACGAGGGTACGTGGACACACTCTCCCCGTCTCGTTGCTATGCATCTCCTAGATAGATCTTGTGTGATCGTAGGAATTTTTTTTGCATGCTACGTTCCCCAACAGTGGCATCCGAGCCAGTTCTGTGCGTAGATGATATGCACGAGTAGAACACAAAGAGTTGTGGGCGATAATAGTCATACTGCTTACCACCAACGTCTTACTTTGATTCGGCGGTATTGTTGGATGAAGCGGCCCGGACCGGCATTACATGACTGCGTTCATGAGACTGGTTCTACCGACGTGCATCGCACACAGGTGGCTGGCGGGTGTCTGTTTCTCCAACTTTAGTTGAATCGAGTTTGACTACGGCCGGTCCTTGTTGAAGGTTAAAACGGGACACTTGACGAAAAACCGTTGTGGTTTTGATGCGTGGGTAAGAACGGTTCTTGCTAGTAGCCCGTAGCAGCCACGTAAAACTTGCAACAACAAAGTAGAGGATGTCTAACTTGTTTTTGCAGGGCATGTTGTGATGTGATATGGTCAAGACGTGATGAGATATAAATTGTTGTATGAGATGATCATGTTTTGTAAAAGTTATCAGCAACTGGCAGGAGCCTTATGGTTGTCATTTTATTGTATGAAATGCAATCGCCATGTAATTGCTTTACTTTATCACTAAGCGGTAGCGATAGTCGTAGAAGCAATAGTTGGCGAGACGACAATGATGCTACGATGGAGATCAAGGTGTCAAGCCGGTGACGATCGAGATCATGACGGTGCTTTGGAGATAGAGATCAAAGGCACAAGATGATGATGGCCATATCATGTCACATATTTTGATTGCATGTGATGTTTGTCTTTTATGCATCTTATTTTGCTTAGTTCGGTGGTAGCATTATAAGATGATCCCTCACTAAATTTCAAGGTATAAGTGTTCTCCCTGAGTATGCACCGTTGCTACAGTTCGTCGTGCCAAGACACCACGTGATGATCGGGTGTGATAAGCTCTACGTTCACATACAACGGGTGCAAGCCAGTTTTACATGTGCAAAATACTCGGGTTAAACTTGACGAGCCTAGCATATGCAGACATGGCCTCAGAACACTGAGACAGAAAGGTCGAACGTGAATCATATAGTAGATATGATCAACAAAGTGATGTTCACCATTGAAAACTACTCCATCTCACGTGATGATCGGACATGGTTTAGTTGATATGGATCACGTGATCATTTAGATGACTAGAGGGATGTCTATCTAAGTGGGGGTTCTTTAGTAATATGATTAATTGAACTTTAATTTATCATGAACTTAGTACCTGATAGTTTTTGCATATCTATGTTGTTGTAGATCAATGGGCCGTGCTACCGTTCGCTTGAATTTTAATGCATTCCTAGAGAAAGCTAAGTTGAAAGATGATGGTAGCAACTACACGGACTGGGTCCATAACTTGAGGATTATCCTCATTGCTGCACACAAGAATTACGTCGTGGAAGCACCGCTAGGTGCAAGACCCGCTGCAGGAGCAACTGCAGACGTTATGAACGTCTAGCAGAGCAAAGTTGATGACTACTCGATAGTTCGGTGTTGTTGGGGAACGTAGTACTTTCAAAAAAATTCCTACGTACACACAGGATCATGGTGATGCATAGCAACGAGAGGGGAGAGTGTGTCCATGTACCCTCGTAGACCGAAAGCGGAAGCATTAGCACAACGCGGTTGATGTAGTCGTACGTCTTCACGATCCGACCGATCAAGTACCGAACGCACGGCACCTCCGAGTTCAGCACACGTTCAGCTCGATGACGTCCCTCGAACTCCAATCCAGCCGAGCTTTGAGGGAGAGTTCCGTCAGCACGACGGCGTGGTGACGATGATGATGTTCTACCGATGCAGGGCTTCGCCTAAGCACCGCTACGATATTATCGAGGTGGATTATGGTGGAGGGGGCACCGCACACGGCTAAGAGATCAAGAGATCAATTGTTGTGTCTCCAAGGGGTGCCCCCCTCCCCGTATATAAAGGAGTGGGGGAGGGGGAGGGCCGGCCCTCTCTATGGCGCGCCCTAGGAGGAGTCCTACTCCCACCGGGAGTAGGATTCCCCCCCTTCCAAGTAGTATGAGTAGGAGTCAAGGAAAGGGGAGAGAGAAGAGAAGGAAGGAGGGGGCGCAGCCCCTCCCCCTAGTCCAATTCGGACTAGGCCTTGGGGGCGCGCGCAGCCTCTCCTCTCTCTTTCCCCTAAAGCCCAATAAGGCCCATATACTCCCCGGCGAATTCTCTTAACTCTCCGGTACTCCGAAAAATACCCGAATCACTCGGAACCTTTCCGATGTCCGAATATAGTCGTCCAATATATCGATCTTTACGTCTCGACCATTTCGAGACTCCTCGTCATGTCCCCGATCTCATCCGGGACTCCGAACTACCTTCGGTACATCAAAACACATAAACTCATAATATAACCGTCATCGAACTTTAAGCGTGCGGACCCTACGGGTTCGAGAACAATGTAGACATGACCGAGGCACGTCTCCGGTCAATAACCAATAGCGGAACCTGGATGCTCATATTGGCTCCCACATATTCTACGAAGATCTTTATCGATCAAACCGCATAACAACATACGTTGTTCCCTTTGTCATCGGTATGTTACTTGCCCGAGATTCGATCGTCGGTATCTTAATACCTAGTTCAATCTCGTCACCGACAAGTCTCTTTACTCGTTCCTTAATACATCATCCCGCAACTAACTCATTAGTTGCAATGCTTGCAAGGCTTATAGTGATGTGCATTACCGAGTGGGCCCAGAGATACCTCTCCGACAATCGGAGTGACAAATCCTAATCTCGAAATACGCCAACCCAACAAGTACCTTTGGAGACACCTGTAGAGCACCTTTATAATCACCTAGTTATGTTGTGACGTTTGGTAGCACAGAAAGTGTTCCTCCGGTAAACGGGAGTTGCATAATCTCATAGTCATAGGAACATGTATAAGTCATGAAGAAAGCAATAGCAGCATACTAAACGATCGAGTGCTAAGCTGACGGAATGGGTCAAGTCAATCACATCATTCTCCTAATGATGTGATCCCATTAATGAAATGACAACTCTTTGTTTATGGCTAGGAAACATAACCATCTTTGATCAACGAGCTAGTCAAGTAGAGGCATGCTAGTGACACTCTGTTTGTCTATGTATTCACACATGTATCATGTTTCCGGTTAATATAATTCTAGCATGAATAATAAACATTTATCATGATATAAGAAAATAAATAATAACTTTATTATTGCCTCTAGGGCATATTTCCTTCAGTCTCCCACTTGCACTAGAGTCAATAATATAGTTCACATCGCCGTGTGATTTAACACCAATAGTTCACATTACCATGTGATTAACACCCATCGTCATGTGACCAACACCCAAAGGGTTTACTAGAGTCAATAATCTAGTTCACATTGCTATGTGATTAACACCCAAAGAGTACTAAGGTGTGATCATGTTTTGCTTGTGAGAGAAGTTTAGTCAACGGGTCTGCCGCATTCAGATCTGTATGTATTTTGCAAATATTCTATGTCTTCAATACTCTGCACGGATCTACTCTAGCTAATAGCGCCCACTTTCAATATGTATCTAGATCGAGACTTAGAGTCATCCAGATCGGTGTCAAAGCTTGCATCGACGTAACTGTTTACGACGAACCTTTTGTCACCTCCATAATCGAGAAACATATCCTTATTCCACTAAGGATAATTTTGACCGCTGCCCAGTGATCTACTCCTAGATCACTATTGTACTCCCTTGCAAAACTCAGTGTAGGGTATACAATAGATCTGGTACACAGCATGGCATGCTTTATAGAACCTATGGCTGAGGCATAGGGAATGACTTTCATTCTCTTTCTATCTTCTGCCGTGGTCGGGCTTTGAGTCTTACTCAATTTCACACCTTGTAACACAGGCAAGAACTCTTTCTTTGGCTGTTCCATTTTGAACTACTTCAAAATCTTGTCAAGGTATGTATTCATTGAAAAAACTTATCAAGCGTCTTGATCTATCTCTATTGATCTTGATGCTCAATATGTAGGCAGCTTCACCGAGGTCTTTCTTTGAAAAACTCCTTTCAAATACTCCTTTATGCTTTCCAGAAAATTTTACATTATTTCCGATCAAAAATATGTCATTCACATATACTTATCAGAAATGTTGTAGTGCTCCCACTCACTATCTTGTAAATACAGGCTTCACCGCAAGTCTGTATAAAACTATATCCTTTGATCAACTCATCAAAGCGTATATTCCAACTCCGAGATGCTTGCACCAGTCCATAGATGGATCGCTGGAGCTTGCACACTTTGTTAGCATCCTTTGGATCGATAAAACCTTCAGGTTGCATCATATACAACTTTTCTTCCAGAAATCCATTCAGGAATGCAGTCTTTACATCCATTTGCCAAATTTCATAAAATGCGGCAATTGCTAACATTATTCGGATAGACTTAAGCATCGGTACGGGTGAGAAAGTCTTATCATAGTCAATCCCTTGAACTTGTCGATAACCTTTTGCAACAAGTCGAGCTTTATAGACAGTAACATTACCGTCAGTGTCAGTCTTCTTCTTGAAGATCCATTTATTCTCAATGGCTTGCCGATCATCGGGCAAGTCAACCAAAGTCCACACTTTGTTCTCATACGTGGATCCCATCTCAGATTTCATGGCCTCAAGCCATTTTGCGGAATCTGGGCTCACCAGCGCTTCTTCATAGTTTGTAGGTTCGTCATGTCTAGTAACATAACCTCCAGAATAGGATTACCGTACCACTCTGGTGCGGATCTTACTCTGGTTGACCTACGAAGTTCAGTAACAACTTGATCTGAAGTTTCATGATCATCATCATTAACTTCCTCACTAATTGGTGTAGGTGTCACAGGAACCGGTTTCTGTGATGAAGTACTTTCCAATAAGGGAGCAGGTACAGTTACCTCATCAAGTTCTACTTTCCTCCCACTCACTTCTTTCGAGAGAAACTCCTTCTCTAGAAAGGATCCATTCTTAGCAACGAATATCTTGCCTTCGGATCTGTGATAGAAGGTGTACCCAACAGTAACTTTTGGGTATCCTATGAAGACGCACTTTTCCGATTTGGGTTTGAGCTTATCAGGATGAAACTTTTTCACATAAGCATCGCAACCCCAAACTTTAAGAAACGACAGCTTAGGTTTCTTGCCAAACCATAGTTCATACGGTGTCGTCTCAACGGATTAGACGGTGCCCTATTTAATGTGAATGCAGCTGTCTCTAATGCATAACCCCAGAACGATAGTGGTAAATCGGTAAGAGACATCATAGATTGCACTATATCCAATAAAGTACGGTTATGACGTTCGGACACACCATTATGCTGTGGTGTTCCAGGTGGCATGAATTTGTGAAACTATTCCACATTGTTTTAATTGAAGACCAAACTCGTAACTCAAATATTTGTCTCCGCGATCAGATCGTAGAAACTTTATTTTCTTGTCACAATGATTTTCCACTTCACTCTGAAATTCTTTGAACTTTTCAAATGTTTCAGACTTATGTTTCATCAAGTAGATATACCCATATCTGCTCAAATCATTTGTGAAGGTCAGAAAATAACGATACCCGCCGCGAGCCTCAACACTCATCGGATCGCATACATCAGTATGTATTATTTCCAATAAGCCAGTTGCTTGCTCCATTGTTCCGGAGACTGGAGTTTTAGTCATCTTGCCCATAAGGCATGGTTCGCAAGCATCAAGTGATTCATAATCAAGTGATTCCAAAATCCCATCAGCATGGATTTTCTTCATGCGCTTTACACCAATATGACCTAAACGGCAGTGCCACAAATAAGTTGCACTATCATTATTAACTTTGCATCTTTTGGCTTCAATATTATGAATATGTGTATCACTACGATCGAGATCCAACAAACCATTTTCGTTGGTGTGTATGACCATAGAAGGTTTTTATTCATGTAAACAGAACAACAATTGTTCTCTAACTTAAATGAATAACCGTATTGCAATAAACATGATCAAATTATATTCATGCTCAACGCAAACACCAAATAACACTTATTTAGGTTCAATACTAATCCCGAAAGTATAGGGAGTCTGCGATGATGATCATATCAATCTTGGAACCACTTCCAACACACATCGTCACTTCACCCTTACTAGTCTATGTTTATTCTGCAACTCCCGTTTCGAGTTACTAATCTTAGCAACTGAACTAGTATCAAATACTGAGGGGTTGCTATAAACACTAGTAAAGTACACATCAATAACATGTATATCAAATATACCTTTGTTCACTTTGCCATCCTTCTTATCCGTCAAATACTTGGGGCAGTTCCGCTTCCAGTGACCAGTTCCTTTGCAGTAGAAGCACTTAGTCTCAGGCTTAGGACCAGACTTGGGCTTCTTCACTTGAGCAGCAACTTGCTTGCCGTTCTTCTTGAAGTTCCCCTTCTTCCCTTTGCCCTTTTCTTGAAACTAGTGGTCTCGTCAACCATCAACACTTGATGTTTTTCTAGATTTCTACCTTCGTCGATTTCAGCATCACGAAGAGCCTGGGAATTGTTTCTGTTATCCCTTGGATATTATAGTTCATCATGAAGTTCTACTAACTTGGTGATGGTGACTAGAGAATTCTGTCAATCACTATCTTATTTGGAAGATTAACTCCCACTTGATTCAAGCGATTGTAGTACTCAGACATTCTGAGCACATGCTCACTAGCTGAGCAATTCTCCTCCATCTTGTAGGCAAAGTACTGTCAGAGGTCTCATACCTCTCGACACGGGCATGAGTATGAAATACCAATTTCAACTCTTAGAACATCTTATATGCTCTGTGGCGTTCAAAACATTTTTGAAGTCCCGGTTCTAAGCCGTAAAGCATGGTGCACTAAACTATTAAGTAGTCATCATACCGAGCTTTTGTCAAACGTTCATAACGTCTGCATCTGCTCCCGCAATAGGTCTGTCACCTAGCGGTGCATCAAGGACATAATACTTATGTGCAGCAATGAGGTTAATCCTCAGATCACGGACCAAGTCTGCATCATTGCTACTAACATCTTTCAACTTAGTTTTCTCTAGGAACATATCAAAATAAAACAGGGGAGCAAAACGCGAGCTATTGATCTACAACATAGATATGCTAATACTACCAGGACTAAGTTCATGATAGATTTAAGTTCAATTAATCATATTACTTAAGAACTCCCACTTAGATAGACATCCCTCTAATCTTCTAAGTGATCACGTGATCCATATCAACTAAACCATGTCCGATCATCACGTGAGATGGAGTAGTTTCAATGGTGAACATCACTATGTTGATCATATCTACTATATGATTCACGCTCGACCTTTCGGTCTCAGTGTTCCGAGGCCATATCTGTTATATGCTAGGCTCGTCAAGTTTAACCTGAGTATTCCGCGTGTGCAACTGTTTTGCACCCGTTGTATTTGAACATAGAGCCTATCACACCCGATCATCATGTGATGTCTCAGCACGAAGAACTTTCGCAACGGTGCATACTCAGGGAGAACACTTATACCTTGATAATTTAGTGAGAGATCATCTTATAATGCTACCGTCAATCAAAGCAAGATAAGATGCATAAAAGATAAACATCACATGCAATCAATATAAGTGATATGATATGGCCATCATCATCTTGTGCTTGTGATCTCGATCTCTGAAGCACCATCATGATCACCATCGTCACCGGCGCGACGCCTTGATCTCCATCGTAGCATCGTTGTCGTCTCGTCAACTTATGCTTCTACGACTATTGCTACCGCTTAGTGATAAAGTAAAGCATTACAGGGCATTTGCATTGCATACAATAAAGCGACAACCATATGGCTCCTGCTAGTTGCCGATAACTCAGTTACAAAACATGCTCATCTCATACAATAAAATATAGCATCATGTCTTGACCATATCACATCACAACATGCCCTGCATAAACAAGTTAGACATCCTCTACTTTGTTGTTGCAAGTTTTACGTGGCTGCTACGGGCTGAGCAAGAACCGTTCTTACCTACGCATCAAAACCACAACGATAGTTTGTCAAGTTGGTGCTATTTTAACCTTCGCAAGGACCGGGCGTAGCCACACTCGGTTCAACTAAAGTTGGAGAAACTGGCACCCGCTAGTCACCTGTGTGCATAGCACGGCGGTAAAACCAGTCTCGCGTAAGCGTACGCGTAATGTCGGTCCGGGCCGCTTCATCCAACAATACCACCGAACCAAAGTATGACATGCTGGTAAGCAGTATGACTTATATCGCCCACAACTCACTTGTGTTCTACTCGTGCATATAACATCTATGCATAAAACCAGGCTCGGATGCCACTGTTGGGGAACGTAGTAATTTCAAAAAAATTCCTACGCACACACAGGATCATGGTGATGCATAGCAACAAGAGGGGAGAGTGTGTCCACGTACCCTCGTAGACCGAAAGCGGAAGCGTTAGCACAACGCGGTTGATGTAGTCGTACGTCTTCACGATCCGACCGATCAAGTACCGAATGCACGGCACCTCCGAGTTCAGCACACGTTCAGCTCGATGACGTCCCTCGAACTCCGATCCAGCCGAGCTTTGAGGGAGAGTTCTGTCAGCACGACGGCGTGGCGATGATGATGATGTTCTACCGACGCAGGGCTTCGCCTAAGCACCGCTACGATATTATCGAGGTGGATTATGGTGGAGGGGGGCACCGCACACGGCTAAGAGATCAATTGTTGTGTCTCCAAGGGGTGCCCCCTCCCCGTATATAAAGGAGTGGAGGAGGGGGAGGTCCGGCCCTCTCTATGGCGCGCCCTAGGAGGAGTCCTACTCCCACCGGGAGTAGTATTCCCCCCCTTCCAAGTAGTAGGAGTAGGAGTCAAGGAAAGGGGAAAGAGAAGAGAAGGAAGGAGGAGGAGCAGCCCCTCCCTCTAGTCCAATTCGGACTAGGCCTTGGGGGCGCGCGCAGCCTCTTCTCTCTCTTTCCCCTAAAGACCAATAAGGCCCATATACTCCCCGGCGAATTCCCGTAACTCTCTGGTACTCCAAAAAATACCCGAATCACTCGGAACCTTTCCGATGTCCGAATATAGTCACCAATATATCGATCTTTACGTCTCGACCATTTCGAGACTCCTCGTCATGTCCCCAATCTCATCCGGGACTCCGAACTACCTTCGGTACATCAAAACACATAAACTCATAATATAACCGTCATCGAACTTTAAGCGTGCGGACCCTACGGGTTCGAGAACAATGTAGACATGACCGAGGCATGTCTCCGGTCAATAACCAATAGCGGAACCTGGATGCTCATATTGGCTCCCACATATTCTACGAAGATCTTTATCGGTCAAACCGCATAACAACATACGTTGTTCCCTTTGTCATCGGTATGTTACTTGCCCGAGATTCGATCGTCGGTATCTTAATACCTAGTTCAATCTCGTTACCGGCAAGTCTCTTTACTCGTTCTGTAATACATCATCCCGCAACTAACTCATTAGTTGCAATGCTTGCAAGGCTTATAGTGATGTGCATTACCGAGTGGGCCCAGAGATACCTCTCCGACAATCGGAGTGACAAATCCTAATCTCGAAATACGCCAACCCAACAAGTACCTTTGGAGACACCTATAGAGCACCTTTATAATCACCCAGTTACGTTGTGACGTTTGGTAGCACACAAAGTGTTCCTCTGGTAAACGGGAGTTGCATAATCTCATAGTCATAGGAACATGTATAAGTCATGAAGAAAGCAATAGCAGCATACTAAACGATCGAGTGCTAAGCTAACGGAATGTGTCGTGGAATTGTCACGGCAGATGTCCTTAGTGTCATGACTTAGTCACGAGGCCAGCGCATCTATGTGGTAGCTTGAGAGGGGTTGGGCGGAATCGAGAGACGCAACACAAGACAAGGATTTAGACAGCTTCGGGCCCCGGGAAACATCATCCGGTAATAGCCCTACATGCTGTTTGTGGCTAGGTCTCATTATATTCATGAGAGAGTCGGCGCATAAGCCGGCTCCCCCTTTGTGTCTAGCCCTAGAGATTGTAATCCATTTGCTGACATTGGCTCTTATAAAGAAATATTATACGAAATAATCCATTTGAGTCGGTTTCCAAAACTCCGGCTTAATAAACATCTTAGACTCAAGATTCATCTGGTGATCTGCCAGTTTAAAGATGTAGAGACTGGCTAGTTATAATTGCCAAAATTATCGGCTTGTAAATATTGATAACACCGGGTCCTAACTGTTGCCGATGCTGGGTCATTATTATTGGTGACACCGGGTCATGATTGTTGCAAACACCGGGTCAATCTGGTTTGCTCCAAACTGAGAATTTGAAGATTTTTTCTCCCTTATATGCATATCACCTGTAGCCCCCAAGTCTTAAGAGGAGAACATAGTGATAACTTAAGACTTGCTTCAATATAAGTGTTGCAACCTTGAAGAAAGCCGGGTTATTCATCTCAATCATTAGTCATAAACTGAATATTCCACATATGTAGCCCCCAAGTGCCGGGTTGGCATGCTTGCAGCAACCTGGGACTTATAATTGCCTTATGCTCATACAAACTTCAACCAATGTAGCCCCCAAGGGCCGGGTCATTATATAATAATGAGCAGGGACTTTGTAAATATGGTCATGTAAAGTTGACTAGCAACGTGTAGCCCCCAAAGGCCGGGTCAGTAAGATATTACCGAGCTGGGACTTTGTATATGATTTATTGATAATAACAGCATATGATGTAATCTCCACCATGGGGCTTGAACCCATGTCCACAAGGTTAAGAGCTTTGTACTCTACTAACTGAGTAGTGGATCTTTCAATATAATGGATTAAGGCTTGTGTACCTTGAATTTTCGACAGGAGAAATTGGTAGCCCCCAAGGGCCGGCTCATTACAATGTGATGAGTCGGGTCTTCAATAAGTTGAGCAAAAAATGTCTTTACATTAGCCCCCAAGTGCCATGGTGCATGCTGGCAGTGACATGGGACTTGCATATTTGATGTGACCTCAATTTAAATAATGTAGCCCCCAAGTGCCGGGTCGTAAGCCTGCAGCGACTCGGGACTATTCTTTCCATTGTAGAATAAATCATATCCATTGATAAAATAATAGCCATTGCGCCAAAGCGACTTTGAATGCCTCATCTGTTGATAAGTCAATCCGGAGGTTAAATACCCGGTGGCTCTTGGCCAATGGCGATTTAATATGCCTCCATTGTAAGCCAGAATTTATACAACCCGGCGGCTTATAGCCTTTGAGAAAATCAAGAATTGATAACCCTTTTGAGACACCAATTTCAATCTTTGATGATGGGCTTGAATTTAATCATTTATGTAAGTCATAGCTCTGTAAATCCTGCAGAGTTTAAACAACATATGCCCTGGCGACTTAACGTCAAAAACCAGGGTGTGTAACCACCCAAATGTAGTCTTATCCTGCACATAATTAGATCACAAGATCCCTTGGCGGTTTACCGCAAGGCGGGTCATAATATCTCACATATAACCACTGTGATATTGAATTTATACTGCCGGTTTACATGACATGTGCAGTAAGGGTGATAACCCAATCCTTAGAAGCCAAACCTTCCAAGTATTAATATTGTCATATGCTGGCGACTTGTTCGTCGAAAGCCAGGGTGGGTTAATAGAAACCACATATATATATATGCTTCAGATATGAGCAAAAAGCTTCAAATAAAATCCAAAAATTGTTTGCAAAAAGAGACTTCAAAAATTTTGAGGCTTCTGATTCGAATACGATCAGAAAACCGTCCTACAGGGGTTAAGCTAAGATTCGAATACGATCATATAGCCCCCAGTGGCTTTGGCGTTGCCGATCAAGAGGGTACCAACAGCTATGTTCTCTTTGGTTCGAATACGACCTATGTTTGAACAGGAAGCCCCCAAATGACCTTCAGAGTTGTTTAACGACGCTGATTTGAATACGATCCACGTCGGTTCCCAAAAGGGGTTGAGCTATGATTCAAATACGATCAAGAAGCCCCCTAGTGAGCTCGGCAGTGTGCCGATCAAGAGGGTACCGACAGCTATGTTCTCTTTGGTTCGAATACTACCTATGTTTGAACAGGAAGCCCCCTAGTGATCATGAGAATATTTAACGACTCTGATTCGAATACGATCAGGGTCACACCAAAAGGGTTAAGCTAAATTCGAATACGATCAGCTCCCAATGGTCATTAAAGCAGGGTACCTATGTTTGGGTTGTGCTTTGTAAAGACTCTTTTTGGTCCCTTTAATTTTCCTGAGAACTCGAACTTTGCGAGAGATAAATTCTTTTTGAACCAGAAAAACCAGATATTGAGAGTTTCAAAGCTTTGTGATAGAAAAATTTACCTTGAACCGGATTTGAGAGCTTCAAAACTTTGTGGCGATAAATTTCCCTTGAACCCGATTTTAAACCGGATATTAAGAGCTTCAGTGCTTTGTGGGAGATGTCAAGTCTCTTGAGCCGGATCTAAACCAGAATCCTTCTTTTTAAGCCGGAAATTTTCTGATGGCCTTTAAACTTTTTCACCAATATGGCGGTAGCCTCCGGGACCGAATTATTTCTCCCTCCAATGACCCGGAATTCTTGAATGCATTGAAACCGACCAATGCTGCCGAGTTATATCATTGTAGCCCCCGAGTCTCAAGACGACTCGAGGAGTTGGCTTTGAGATTCTCCATATTGACTATAGCATAAGGTGTATGTCATTGGTGTTGATAGCGCGATGTGAATCCACAGAAGGTTGAGGTGACTGTGGCGGGTTATAAATGATCCTGTATGAGCCGTGTCAGCAACTCAGCCAATGGTCCCTTCCAACTGGTTGTTTGAAGTTAACCAAACTGTAGTGGCGGCGACTTATGCGCCTGCCCATTTGAACCATCCAGTGCAGACGGCGGCTGATAATACATGATAATTTGCCTCCAATTTTGTTGGAAGAAAAAAACCGGGCTTCCCAAGCAGTGACTTGCTCATACTCAATAATCAGCTCACGCAGACGGGTGTGGCCCGGTATGTTGATATAGACCAGGCCGTGAGAAACGGATGGTAAAGACGACCGTTGCATCAGAGGCGGCATAGACAGATGAGCCGGCCGTGGCGTTGTAAGCCGGTGCGGATGGGCGAGTTAACCACATCGTTTTGATGTAGTGAACAATTGTCCTGCATCAACAATATTGTAGACCAAGACAAAGATAAACTGCTCTTTGATAAAAAATAATATGTACCAATAAAATATATTTTAGATGGATATCACCTGATGTGCCAGGCCGGAAATAATCCGCCATGAAATTAATGATTGCTAGGTGAAGTTGAAGTCGCTCACGGGTGAACCGGACGCGGCGTGGTAAACCGGTGCAGACGGGTGAGTCGACCGTGGCGTTGTAAGCCGGCGCGGACAGCGAGTCAGCTGGCGCGTTTGATGTAAACCGGACCGCGGTACGCGTGCCCGTGAAGTCATGCAGCACCGCCGAACGTGCATCCGCGACATAACACCACCCTTTTTCTTTTAATAGCCGTCCTGCCTAAAAAATATCACAGACCAGAGTGATTGTTTTTTGACAAAAGGAATATGTGCCAAAATTATATTTAGAAGGATATCACTTGATTCGCCCGATCAACAGGCGAGTCGGCCATGGCATTGTAAAACGGCGTGGACGGGAGAATCGGCCACGGGGTCGGACGGGTAAGTCGCCCATAGTGTTGTAAACCGTCACGGACGAGCGAGTTGTCCTCCATGTTGCAAGCTGTCTGAATCGCGCGTCTGCTGTCTGAATCACGCGTCATGGCGACTCAAAAGATTGTCGGAAGTGACGCAATAAGAAACGCCAGCGAAAAAATCTTGAGCTGAATAGATCTGCGAGTATAAAATAGCACGAGCAGACAACATATGTTTTGTATAATACACACTTAATACGCAGAGTAATTTAACGGAGACGAGTGCACCTGATTATATTCGTAGATATCTGCAGAGCAATTTTGAAACAAGGCGAGGCGGCGTGCCCGGGGTGGCTCGACGCGCCGGCGAGGTAACTTGGCGAGTGGGCGGGGAGAGCCGGGTCGTAAGGTGGAGGCGCGCTGTTGACCCGGCAGTGATGGTGGCGATTGCTGCAGTGAGGTGACGCGGCCACGGCGTCAGGTACAGTGGCTCAACGTGCTTTATAATTGATCAATACCCTGGCGTCATCTCGCAGCAGAAGGAGAGGCAAGCTGATTTTACGGGGCGGCTCTGAACAACAGAGCAGCAAGGTGGCTCGTGGCAGCGGGGCCGCACCAGTGACTCGGACGAGGCCGACGGCTTGCAAACAAGGCCACAGCGGCGCGGGCAGGTCAACACCGGGCAGTTAGAAAGGCTTTGTGGCAGAGTCGGGCGTGGCTACTCGCCATTGACGGCGGCTCGTCGACCGTGTCACAGTAGAGGCGACGATGAACTGACGCATGTTTGCAAGCATCGGCTCAGCAGCATGAAGACGAGGCCGAGTACTCCGGCGACATAAAAGGCGCTGTAGGTGGTGACTCGAAGCGGCCATTGAGGCGAGGCGGCTCGGCAATATACGGCTGACCCGGAGCAATGAACCCGCACGAGAGTGAGGCCGGCGGCCTATGGTGACCACGGTGTCTCAGAGGTGACTTGTTGAAGGTAAGGCAGCAGCAGCGCGGGCACGCGAGGTTGGCCACGGCAGTGGCTCAACGGCAAGCAGCCGAGGCCATGCAGGTTGAAAGCAGGCCGCGCGAAGTCGGCCACGACGGTGACTCGGAGGTGGCCGTGAAGGCGACTTGGAGCGGAGGACGTCAGCGGCGGCTCAGAAACGCGGCAGCGGAGGTGGCTCTGGTGAAGCCGTCTTGGCGCACCGGCTCGGCTCAGCAGGCGGGGACCGGCAGCCCGGAGGCACACCGGAGTGGGCGAAGCCCAGCGGTGGAGGCGGCCCGTGCTTGTCCGGGTCGTTGTTGGTTTGACCATCCACGTGGTGTCTTCTACTTCTTCTTTCCCCTTTTTTTGTCATGAAGAGCTGGCAGTAGCTTTTGATCTCCACGTAGGTAGTACTAGTACTACTATGCAATCATACTAGCACTACTAGCAAAATCGTTTTGCTTTTGGGTCGTGGCCGGCGTTGACCATCCCACGTCCGGGTCATGGTTGATTTTACGACTTTGCGTTTGACTGTGTGCGGTGAGGTGAGCCGCGTAGAAGCTGGGCATGGTCTCGGGAGTAGTACTGACTGCAGGCGCATAGCGTTTTGGTAGATCGCCTCGCCGCTGCGACGGTGTAGAAATCAGCATCGGCTGGCCTGACTTGATGTGCTTGTCCGAGGACACATGTGTAGATGCAGATTGAATCCGTTTCGCGGTGGTGAGCGAGACTATCCACAAAAATTCTTCCAAGTTTGATCTTTTAGATGAGACCAATACTGACTTTGATAGAAAAGCAATTTCACTGGCGATTGACGATAGCCGAGTAGATTAGATCAAAAAGAACACCGATGGCAGCGCCTGTACTAGATTAACTTGGGATTGATCTGATTAACAAATTCGCCGATGATGCAACCTTTCGCATCAACTCTTTTTCATCCGGAGAACTATGAACTCCTCGATCCCTAGAAGAGATCCCTCCAAGAACTCAACACCACCGTGCGCAGGCCCCATGGTGGGCGCCAACTGTCATGGAATTGTCATGGTAGATGTCCTTAGTGTTAGGACTTCGTCACGAGGCCAGCGCATCTATGTGGTAGCTTGAGAGGGGTTGGGCGGAATCGAGAGACGCAACACAAGACAAGGATTTAGACAGCTTCGGGCCCCGGGAAACATCATCCGGTAATAGCCCTACATGCTGTTTGTGGCTAGGTCTCATTATATTCATGAGAGAGTCGGCGCATAAGCCGGCTCCCCCTTTGTGTCTAGCCCTAGAGATTGTTTCTTGTTGCTTGTCCCTCTTTGGGGTGCTCTGCCCCTCCTTATATAAGTTAGAGGGGCGGGTTACATGCGGAGTCCTAGTAGGACTAGGACTAGTCTATCTTTTCTTACAAGTTGAATACAAGTCCGGGTCTTGCTTCCTCGTAAAGGAAATATTCGTCATCCCTTTCTCCTTAAGCCAGCCCACCAGAGTATAAGCCAGCCTGCTGGGCCTTGGGTCTTGTCGTCCGTCTGATCCGCCCGCCGGGTCTCCAGTGAGTCACAATGTCCAGGCGGGTTACCTGTGAATCGCCATGTTCGGGCGGATCACCAGTGAGTCGCCAAGCTCCAGCCAGGTCTCTGGTGAGTCGCCAAGTCTGGCCGGGTCATACCGCGGGGTATATCCCCGACAGAATGGGTCAAGTCAATCAAATCATTCTCCTAATGATGTGATCCCATTAATGAAATGACAACTCTTTGTTTATGGCTAGGAAACATAACCATCTTTGATCAACGAGCTAGTCAAGTAGAGGCATACTAGTGACACTCTGTTTGTCTATGTATTCACACATGTATCATGTTTCCGGTTAATACAATTCTAGCATGAATAATAAAAATTTATCATGATATAAAAAAATAAATAATAACTTTATTATTGCCTCTAGGGCATATTTCTTCAGGTGTGCCATGCTTTACGGCTTATAATCGTGACTTCAAAGACGTTTTGAATGTCATGGAGCATATGAGATGTTTCAGGAGTTGAAGTTAATATTTCAAGCAAATGCCCGAGTTGAGAGATATGAAGTCTCCAACAAGTTCTATAGCTGCAAGATGGAGGAGAATAGTTCTGTCAGTGAACACATACTCAGAATGAATGGGTACCATAACCACTTGACTCAGTTGGGAGTTAATCTTCTTGATGGTAGTGTCATTGACAGAGTTCTTCAATCACTGCCACCAAGCTATAAAGGCTTCATGATGAACTATAATATGCAAGGGATGGAAAAGACTATTCCCGAGCTCTTCGCAATGCTAAAGGCTGCGGAGGTAGAAATCAAGAAGGAGCATCAAGTGTTGATGGTTAACAAGACCACTAGTTTCAAGAAAAAGGGCAAAGGGAAGAAGGGGAACTTCAAGAAGAATAGCAAGCAAGTTGTTGATCAAGGGAAGAAGCCCAAGTCTGGACCTAAGCCTGAAACTGAGTGCTTCTACTGCAAAGGGACTGGTCCTGGAAGCGGAACTGCCCCAAGTATTTGGCGGATAAGAAGGATGGCAAAGTGAAAGGTATATTTGATATACATGTTATTGATGTGTACCTTACTAATGCTCGTAGTAGCGTCTGGGTATTTGATACTGGTTCTGTTGCTCATATTTGCAACTCGAAGCAGGGGCTACGGATTAAACGAAGATTGGCTAAGGACAAGGTCACGATGCACGTGGGAAATGGTTCCAATGTGGATGTGATCGCCGTCGGCACGCTACCTCTACATCTACCGTCGGGATTAGTTTTAGACCTGAATAATTGTTATTGGGTGCCAGCGTTGAGCATGAACATTATATCTGGATCTTGTTTGATGTGATACGGTTATTCATTTAAATCAGAGAATAATGGTTGTTCTATTTATATGAGTAATATCTTTTATGGTCATGCACCCTTGATGAGTGGTCTATTTTTGTTGAATCTCGATTGTAGTGATACACATATTCATAATATTGAAGCCAAAAGATGCAAAGTTAATAATGATAATGCAACTTATTTGTGGCACTGCCGTTTAGGTCATATTGGTGTAAAACGCATGAAGAAACTCCATGCCGATGGGCTTTTGGAATCACTTGATTATGAATCACTTCATGCTTGTGAACCATGCCTCATGGGCAAGATGACTAAGACTCCGTTCTCCGGAACAATGGAGCGAGCAACTGACTTGTTGGAAATAATACATACTGATGTATACGATCCGATGAGTGTTGAGGCTCGCGGCGGGTATCGTTATTTTCTGACCTTCATAGATGATTTGAGCAGATATGGTTATATCCACTTAATGAAACATAAGTCTGAAACATTTGAAAAGTTCAGAGAATTTCATAGTGAAGTAGAAAATCATCGTAACAAGAAAATAAAGTTTCTACGATCTGATCGTGGAGGTGAATATTTGAGTTATGAGTTTGGTCTTCATTTGAAACAATGTGGAATAGTTTCGCAACTCACGCCACCTGGAACACCACAGCGTAATGGTGTGTCCAAATGTCGTAACCGTATTTTATTAGATATGATGCGATCTATGATGTCTCTTACCGATTTACCGCCATCGTTCTGAGGTTATGCTTTAGAGATGGCTGCATTCACGTTAAATAGGGCACCATCTAAATCCGTTGAGACGACACCATATGAACCGTGGTTTAGCAAGAAACCTAAGCTGTCGTTTCTTAAAATTTGGGGTTGCGATGCTTATATGAAAATGCTTCAACCTGATAAGCTCGAACCCAAATCGAAGAAATGTGTCTTCATAGGATACCCAAAGGAAACTGTTGGGTACACCTTCTATCACTGATTCGAAGGCAAGATATTCGTTGCTAAGCATGGATCCTTTCTAGAGAAGGAGTTTCTCTTGAAAAAGTGAGTGGGAGAAAAGTAGAACTTGATGAGGTAATTGTACTGTGACGCCGGGATAATTAAGCTACAGTGAACCTCTGCTAATGATGCCATGTCACCTCCGTTACTGCTGCTAATCTCGCGTTAGTTCAAAACCGATTCAAAATCCAAATTCAAAAACAAGTCAAACAATTAGAGTTTTCAAATATTAAAACTAAAATGTTCGGTTTGTGCCAAATAATGCATAGGTAATTATGGTGGAGAGACCACACTTTTATAAAAAAATTAAATACTCTAAAATGAATAAAACGTAGCGAGAACAATTATTTAAATGCTTTTAAAATAATAAACAATTACAAACTAATTTATTTTAGGTGCCAAGTTAATTGTGGAGGTGGCATATTTGTTAATACTAATTTAGGTACAACTAACGTATTTTATAAAACTGATGTATTTAAAATATAAAATTAAAACAGAAAAGAAAGAAATAAAACAAAAGTCAAAAATAAATAAATAAGGGGAGACAAAGACCCCTCCTCCCCCAGCCAGGCCGGCCCACGCCTCTGGCCTACATAGGCCTCCCCCCACTCCCCCAAACCCTAACCGACACCCCCACTCCCCCTCACTCGTTCGCCCTCTCCCTCTCCCCCACCCGATCTGATCTGGATCGGGGGACGAACGCCGCCGCCGATCCCCGCGACCACTACGCCGGAGACCCCCCTCGCCGCGATGCCCTGCCGCCGCTACGCCAACCTCGGTGAACGTCGCCCTGTCGTCGTATCGCCTCCTCGTCCTCCTCCCCACCGGTCGCCATCGCGCCTCGACGCACCCTTCCCTCCAACCGACGGTGAGGACCCCGGTCCTCCTTCCCCGCCTAGTGCCTTACCGCGGCGGCCCTAGCCTTGCCTCCCCTGCGCCGTTCCCTCACCCGCTATGGCATCGTCCGTGCCCGCTGGACATCGCCACGCTCACCTCGCCGGCCTGCACACGCGCCCCGGCTTCTCCTCGCTCGTCGTCGACCACGTCCCGCGCTCCGGCGGTGACCTTGGCCGCCCGCGTGCGACCAACACCCATCGTCACCGCGCCCTGCGCAAGCCAAGGCTACGCCTGCCCGCATCCCGCCACTGCCCTCGCCGCTCAAATGATGCGGCCTGCTGTCCACGCACAGCTGCGCCAGCCCCGCCTTCGCCCGGCCACACCCTACGCCATCCCCGCCCGCTCCTGCACCACGCTGCTGCTGCTGCTCTGCTGCTCCGCTGCCTGCCTGCAGCGGCTCCGGTCGGCGCCAGTGGCCCACTTCCACGCTGCCCCCATCGCTCTGCCGTCGCCGGCGAGCACGCACACGCCCGTGCCCATCCTACCCCCTGGTGGCCGTATAGGCCACTGCCATATGGGCCCTGCCGCTGTAAAACAAAGAAAAGGGTATAAGGAAAATGATAATAATCGATTAAATTAATTAATTAATTAATGTAGCTTAATTAGCTAATCAATTTGTAATTAGCTTGATGTGTCAATGACAGTAGGGCCCCATCTCTAATTAGACTGTTTAAAACATTTTGTTAAAACACATGTGACACTGACAGAAGGGCACCATTGACCCTGTTGACTGGTCAACTTTGACCAAGTCAACGCTGACTGTACATGCTGACTCAGCCCCCTGGACTCCACCTAGTCATTAGATTAACTAAAACTGTTAATTAGCATTGTGCCTATGACATGTGGGTCCCGGAACCTAGTTGACCAGTCAACTGTTGACTAGTCAACTGCTGACTGGCCCCCCCGGGCCCCATTGTCAGCCGCTGGTACAAACTGCTGGGTACATTTATGTGTACCCATAGCAGTTTAGTATTAATGTATTTTCGAATTAAACAAAATCCAGAAAATTAGAAAATCATTTAAAACTTTGGAAATTAATATAAAATAATCTGCAACTCAGATGATAATACTTTGTACATGAAAGTTGCTCAGAACAACGAGACGAATCCGAATACGCAGTCCGTTCGTCCGCCGCACGTCCCTAGTATAGCGAACATGCAACAATCCACCTCCATTTCATCTGCCCGAAACATCAAACACCGGGAATACTTTCCCGGTTGTTTTCCCCCTTCGCCAGTATTACCTATCCCTGCGTTAGATCACCTTTAGCATCGCGTATTTCCATGTTATGCTTTGTAATGCTTTGATTGCTCTGTTATTTATTGTGTTCCCCCTCCATTACTTCTTTCCGGTAGACCCCGAGACCGCTGCCGGTACCCCTGTGATCGACTACATCGGCGACGAACACTTCTTGCCAGAGCAACCAGGAAAGCTTCCCCCCTTGATCAACCCGATATCGCCTATTCTTCTCTCTACTGCTTGCATTAGAGTAGTGTAGCATGTTACTGCTTTCGGTCAAACCTATTCTGCTGCATAGCCTGTCTTTGCTACTAATGTTGTTACCTTTACCTACAATCCTAAATGCTTAGTATAGGATGCTAGTATTCCATCAGTGGCCCTACATTCTTGTCCGTCTGCCATGCTATACTATCGGGCCGTGATCACTAGGGAGGTGATCACGGGTATATACTTATATACATAATATATGATACATGTGGTGACTAAAGTCGGGTCGGCTCGTAGAGTACCCGCGAGTGATTCACGAATTGGGGGCTGAAAGGACCTTTGTCCCGACGGCCCTCTGGGTGGATCTTTGTGGCGGAGCAACAGGGCAGGTTGAGACCACCTAGGTGAGAGGTGGGCCTGGCCCTGGTCGGCGTCCGCGGTTACTTCAAAATAACACGCTTAACGAGATCTTGGTATTTGATCTGAGTCTGGCCACTGGCCTATACGCACTAACCAACTACGCGGGAACAGTTATGGGCACTCGACGTCGTGGTATCAGCCGAAGCCTTCTTGACGTCAGCGACTGAGCGGCGCACGCCGGATTGGACCGTAAGCCTGCGCTTGTATTAAGGGGGCTAGGTCTGCTTCCGGCCGCCCTCGCAACGTGCAGGTGTGCAATGGGCGATGGGACCAGACCCCTGCGCCATAGGGTTTAGACCGGCGTGCTGACCTCTCTGTTGTGCCTAGGTGGGGCTGTGACGTGTTGATCTTCCGAGGTCGGGCATGACGCAGGAAAGTGTGTCCGGCCAAAGGGGATCGAGCGTGTTGGGTAATGTGGTGCACCCCTGCAGGGAAGTTTATCTATTTGAATAGCCGTGATCCTCGGTAACAGGACGACCCGGAGTTATACCTTGACCTTATGACAACTAGAACCGGATACTTAATAAAACACACCCTTCCAAGTGCCAGATATAACCCGGTGATCGCTCTCACACAGGGCGACGAGGGGAGGATCGCCGGGTAGGATTATGCTATGCGATGATACTTGGTGAACTTACCATCTACTCTCTTCTACATGCTGCAAGATGGAGGCTGCCAGAAGCGTAGTCTTTGACAGGACTAGCTATCCCCCTCTTATTTTGCCATTCTGCAGTTCAGTCCACCGATATTGCCCCTTTACACAGATACCCATGCATATGTAGTGTAGAGCCTTGCTTGCGAGTACTTTGGATGAGTACTCACGGTTGCTTTGCTTCCCCTTTTTCCCCTTTCCTTTCTTCTCGGTTGTCGCAACCAGTTGCTGGAGCCCAGGAGCCAGATGCCACCGTTGACGACGACTCCTACTACACCGGAGGTGCCTACTACTACGTGCAGGCCGCCGCCGACGACCAGGAGTAGTTTAGGAGGATCCCAGGCAGGAGGCATGCGCCTCTTTCGATCTGTATCCCAGTTTGTGCTAGCCATCTTATGGCACCTTGTTTAACTTATGTCTGTACTCAGATATTGTTGCTTCTGCTGACTCGTCTATGATCGAGCACTTGTATTCGAGCCCTCGTGGCCCCTAGCTTGTATTATGATGCTTGTATGACTTATTTTATTTTAGAATTGCGTTGTGATATCTTCCCGTGAGTCCCTGATCTTGATCGTACACGTTTGCGCGTATGATTAGTGTACGATTGAATCGGGGGCGTCACATGTACCTTCTCCCGAATTGGAAAGTATTTCATCACAGAAATCAGTTCCAGTGATTCCTACACCAATTAGTGAGGAAGCTAATGATGATGATCATGAAACTTCAGATCAAGTTACTACCGAACCTCGTAGGTCAACCAGAGTACGGTCCGCACTAGATGGTACGGTAATCCTGTTCTGGAGGTCATGTTACTTGACCATGACGAGCCTACGAACTATGAGGAAGCGATGATGAGCCTAGATTCCGCGAAATGGCTTGAAGCCATGAAATCTGAGATGGGATCCATGTATGAGAACAAAGTGTGGACTTTGGTTGACTTGCCCGATGATCGGCAAGTCATAGAGAATAAATGGATCTTCAAGAAGAAGACTGGCGCTGACGGTAATGTTACTGTCTACAAAGCTCGACTTGTTGCGAAAGGTTTTCGACAAGTTCAAGGAGTTGACTACGATGAGACCTTGTCACCCATAGCGATGCTTAAGTCTGTCTTAATCATGTTAGCAATTACCGCATTTTATGATTATGAAATTTGGCAAATGGATGTCAAAACTGCATTCCTTAATGGATATCTTAAAGAAGAGTTGTATACGATGCAACGAGAAGGTTTTGTCGATCCTAAAGGTGCTAACAAAGTGTGCAAGCTCCACCGATCCATTTATGGACTGGTGCAAGCCTCTCGGGGTTGGAATATATGCTTTGATAGTGTGATCAAAGCATATGGTTTTATACAGACTTTTGGAGAAGCATGTATTTACAAGAAAGTGAGTGGGAGCTCTGTAGCATTTCTAATATTATATGTGGATGACATATTGTTGATTGGAAATAATACAGAATTTCTGGATAGCATAAAAGGATACTTGAATAAGAATTTTTCAATGAAAGACCTCGGTGAAGCTGCTTATATATTGGGCATCAAGATCTATAGAGATAGATCAAGACGCTTAATTGGAATTTCACAAAGCACATACCTTGATAAATTTTTGAAGAAGTTCAAAATGGATCAGTCAAAGAAAGGGTTCTTGCCCGTGTTACAAGGTGTGAAGTTGAGTCAGACTCAATGCCCGACCACTGCAGAAGATAGAGAGAAAATGAAGGTCATTCCCTATGCCTCAGCCATAGGTTCTATCATGTATGCAATGTTGTGTACCAGACCTCATGTGTGCCTTGCTATAAGTTTAGCAGGGAGGTACCAAAGTAATCCAGGAGTGGATCACTGGACAGCGGTCAAGAACATCCTAAAATACCTGAAAAGAACTAAGGATATGTTTCTCGTTTATGGAGGTGACAAAGAGCTTGTCGTAAATGGTTACGTCGATGCAAGCTTTGACACTGATCCGGATGACTCTAAGTCACAAACCGGATACGTATTTATATTGAATGGTGGAGCTGTAAGTTGGTGCAGTTCCAAGCAAAGCGTCGTGGCGGGATCTACGTGTGAAGCGGAGTACCTGGCTGCTTCGGAAGCATCAAATAAAGGAGTCGGGATGAAGGATTTCATATCCGATCTAGGTGTAATACCTAGTGCATTGGGTCCAATGAAATTTTTTTGTGACAATACTGGAGCAATTGCCTTGGCGAAGGAATCCAGATTTCACAAAAGAACCAAACACATCAAGAGGCGCTTCAATTCCATCTGCGATCAAGTCAAGGAGGGAGACATAGAGATTTGCAAGATACATACGGATCTGAATGTTGCAGACCCGTTGACTAAGCCTCTTCCACGAGCAAAACATGATCAGCACCAAGACTCCATGGGTCTTAGAATCATTACTATGAAATCTAGATTATTGACTCTAGTGCAAGTGGGAGACTGAAGGAAATATGCCCTAGAGGCAATAATAAAGTTGTTATTTATATTTCCTTATATCATGATAAATGTTTATTATTCAAGCTAGAATTGTATTAACCGGAAACTTAGTACATGTGTGAATACATAGACAAACAAAGTGTCCCTAGTATGCCTCTACTTGAACTAGCTCGTTAATCAAAGATGGTTAAGTTTCCTAACCATAGACATGTGTTGTCATTTGATGAACGGGATCACATCATTAGAGAATGATGTGATGGACAAGACCCATCCGTTAGCTTAGCATTATGATCGTTTAGTTTTATTGCTATTGTTTTCTTCATGACTTATACATATTCCTCTGACTATGAGATTATGCAACTCCCAAATACCGTAGGAACACTTTGTGTGCTATCAAATGTCACAACGTAACTGGGTGATTATAAAGATGCTCTACAGGTGTCTCCGAAGGTGTTTGTTGAGTTGGCATAGATCAAGATTATGATTTGTCACTCCATGTATCGGAGAGGTATCTCTGGGCCCTCTCGGTGATGCACATCACTATAAGCCTTGCAAGCAATGTGACTAATGAGTTAGTTGCGGGATGATGCATTACGGAACGAGTAAAGAGACTTGTCAGTAACTGGATTGAACTAGGTATGATGATACCGACGATCGAATCTCGGGCAAGTAACATACCGATGACAAAGGGAATGACGTATGTTGTTTTGCCGTTTGACCGATAAAGATCTTCGTAGAATACGTAGGAACCAATATGAGCATCCAGGTTCCGCTATTGGTTATTCACTGGAGATGTGTCTGAGTCATGTCTACATAGTTCTCGAACCCGTAGGGTCCGCACGCTTAACGTTCGATGACGATTTGTATTATGAGTTATGTGTTTTGGTGACCGAAGTTTGTTCGGAGTCCTGGATGAGATCACGGACATGACGAGGAGTCTCGAAGTGGTCGAGAGGTAAAGATTCATATATTGGAAGGTTATATTCGGACATCAGAATGGTTCCGACTGGTTCGGGTATTTTTTTCGGAGTACCGAGGGGTTACCGGAACCCCCCCCCCCCCGAGGAAGTGTTGGGCCAATATGGGCCTAAGGGAGAGAGAGGGAAGCCCGCGGGGGTGGGCCACGCGCCCCCCTCCTAGGGAGTCCGAATAGGACAAGGAGGAGGGGGCGGCGCCCCCTTCCTTTTCCCTCTCCCTCTCCTTCCTATTCCCTCCGGTGGAGAAAGGAAAAGGGGGGATCCTACTTGGACTAGGAGTCCAAGTAGGACTCCCCCCATGGCGCGTCCCTCCTGGCCGCGGGCATCTCTCCCCCTCCTTTATATACGTGGGCACGGGTCACCCCAAAGGCACACCAATAGTTCTCTTAGCCCTGTGTGGTGCCCCCCCCCCCACAGTTTATTCCTCCGGTCATAGCGTCGTAGTGCTTAGGCGAAGCCCTGCGCGGATCACATCACCATCACCGTCACCACGCCGTCGTGCTGAAGGAACTCTCCGTCGACCCTCTACTAGATCAAGAGTTCGAGGGACGTCATCGAGCTGAACGTGTGCTGAACACGGAGGTGCCGTACGTTCGGTACTTGGATCGGTTGGATAGTGAAGACGTTCGACTACATCAACCGCGTTAACATAACGCTTCCGCTTTCGGTCTACGAGGGTACGTGGACACACTCTCCCTGTCTCGTTGTTATGCATCTCCTAGATAGATCTTGCGTGATCGTAGGAATTTTTTTGAAATTGCATGGTACGTTCCCCAACAAGTCCTTCGTGGGCGGAAGCCATGGTGGAATAGACAAGATTGCTTCTTCATGGACCCTTCGTGGGTGGAGCCTCCGTGGACTCATGCAGTCGTTACCCTTCCATGAGTTGAAGTCTCCATGAACATGGATGTATGATTACGCCACCATCGAAACCACGCCAAAATTCTCCGTGTCTTCATTGTGTTTGGTATCTGCGATCCCCTCCTGTATGTTCATATGCAAAGTCTTTACTTTTTGTTGCATACTCTTTAGACTTGCATGTATAGTGTGTTGCTTGACTTGTGATAGTTGCTAAAACTTGCCTACAACTAAAATTTGGAAAATGTTAATTTTTATTTGGTGAAGTAGTCTAATCATCCTCCTCTAGCCTACTTACAATCCTACACTCGGCGGTGGCAGCGAAGCTCTTCATCGTCCCGAAGCGCCCTAACGGCACAGGAGTATGCCGACAGGGAGCACTGCCAGCGAAACAGGCGCAACACGGCGCGCCGGTCGGAGTTTGCCGATTCCCATGTCCCGCTGGCACACATCTCAGCGGACCGGGAGCTGGCGCATGCCTGGGCACTGGACCGCTACGTGACGTCGACAGAGACGAGCAAGCGCCGTCATCGCCGCCTCGATGGAGAGATGGCCAAGTACGGCGAGGAGTGGTCTCTCAGCGAGATCGCCGCCGCCAATGTTGCCTCCTCCATGCCCCGCCGCGCTCTCCCACCGCCCACATCATCGGTGGCCACGGCCGCACTGCGCACGGCGCAGGAGGAAGCGGAGAGCATCATCCACGAGCATCACGCGGCTGTCGGGAAGCCCTGCCACGACGCTGCCACCTTCCATCGCCTGAGGCCCGACGACTCCGACTCAAACGCCAGATCGGGCGACGACCACTGAGGAGGAGCAGTTGGCCAGCTCGGCATGGCCTACGAGGTCACCGTCAAGTATATAGTAGTTTAGGGTTTCAATTTTATGGTTTTTAGTCCGCCAGACAAAATATCATTCAGATTTATGTAAAAATTATCCTAGTTTAAATGAACTTCATCGTGCTTATATGAAATTCGTCGTGTTTGCATGAATTTCATCTGGTTTGTTTAAAAAGTTGTTGAAATGTATGTTAACAGCGTTAAATAGCAGCTTCCCGCATCCTTGTCCATGGACTGATCCTCCATCTGCGGACGAATGCGGGGAGAAATTTATGCGTCGTCGTTGAAGATGCCATAGACCCAATGTTTGGCGACAATTGAGGACTCGAAAGGCCGTCCTGATTTCTGTCAAATGACTTATTTTCAACAGAGGGAAGGGACGAATGCACAACTTGCCTCAAGAAGCCTCTGTGGTGGGCCAGCCAAGTCATGGTTGTTCCATTCTTTCTTTTTTCCAACATTATACATACGCAAATGCTCATACATTTGGACATATACTTATCCTTATAAACGTATGCACACACATCCTATATTTATGAGCAACTTCGAGAAACTAAGTCAGCATATTGCCTCGAGAATGATGAAGTCGCCATAGAGACCTTCATAGTCGACGGGAATGTCTCCTCCTATTGAACACACATCATCGGAAGATCTGAAATAATTCCAGAAAGATACGAGCACCAAAGTCAAGTTTAGAATTTGAACTCTGGTGGGCTTGGGATATCATTGTACTCCTAACCATATTGTTTGGTTCGATTTTCTTCCTTTCTTTTGTTTTATCTATTTTTGTTTATATTTCTAATTTTCCATACAACATGTATTCTGACAAAATAATTTATTTAAATTTTTAAAAGTGCTCATGGCATATTTAGAAAAAGTTCATGCAATATTTAAAAATGTCTGTACCATTCAAAAAAACTTGTGACATTTAAAAAATGTTCAAACATTTACCAAATATGTTCTTGATTCCAATTTTTTTTCATGAAAATGTGAAAATCTGTTCACGTAGATTCTTTTCTTTAACAGACTATAGATGCAAACACGCATACACTCAGCCCTACGCATGCACGCACACCCTACACCTATGAGCACATCGGAGAGACTGAGCTGGTACATTATTTTGAGATTGACGAAGTCGTCACAAACGCATTCGTAGTCGACTGGAACACTTCCTTCCACTAAATGCACATTGATGGAAGAACTGAAATAAATCCAGGAAAATACGAGCATTGGTGACAAGTCTGCGACTTGACCTTGATGGGCCAGGGATACCGCTGTCTTCCTAACCATCTAAACGTATGTTAGTTCCCCAGTTCACGTAGATTGTAATAAGCGTTCTTATCACTCAAAAATATTATACAATGGAAAATGTTTTGAATAATTTTACAAATGTTGGGTACAATTCAAAAATAAGTTCATGACATTAAAAAATTACTTGTTTCTAAAATATGCCATGACATTTTTAAAAAGTCTTTGTACAATGTAAAAGCAGCATTTGCATGATTGAAAGCAATAATTCATACCATTAAAAATGCCCTTGACATTTAATAAATTGTGCATGCGTTTCAAAACTATTCCGAAACATTTTGAAAAAAGTGTATACAACATAAAAATATGTTTAGATCATTTAAAAAAATGTTTCGTTTCATTCATAAAAATATTCTGGACATTTAAAAAATATGTTCTAACACCCACAAATGTTTGCATGTTAAAAAAACCTTCATGTCATTTATGAAAATTCTGCAATATGTGTTAAAAAGTTTTGCAATTTGTATTTAAAAAATATTCAGCATGTATTTCGTAAAAGTGTTCAATGCATATTTAAAATAAATTCAATATGTACCTGAAAATGTATTTGAGAAATGAAGAAAGACAGGAAAATGGAAAACCCAGAGGAAAAATCAGATAAAAATAGATACAAAAAACACAAAGAAAAAGGAAACCAAGACCATGTGAAACCTTTAAAATCATTCTGAACCAGTCTACAAAAGTTCCCAAAAATCGCTCCCAGGAAAACGGCATGAAGGCTTGCATGCCGGTCTGCTAGCAGGAGCACAGGAGGATGCGAGACATGCCATCATCTCACGATAGGGGAGACATAGCTCCCGTGCTCACGGGGATGTCTATTTGACGTTGTGGTGTGATGCCGGGACGCCCTTTGTGTAAACACTGTAGCGAATAGCACCTGCAAAAAAAGACACGTGTTTTCGAGCGTTTTTTGTTTCAGTCGGTTTAAAGAAAACATGGGGAATTTTTGTTAAAATGGTGATCATTTTCTGAAAAACAAAATGAGAACATTATTTAAAAAGGGGAAATTTTGAAAAAAAAACAGTGAATAATTTATGAAAACATGTGAACATTTTTTAATGCAAATACTCTATAAACATCTGAATCGTTTTTGAAAATTTTCAGCTTTTAGACCCAATTTTTTAAAAGTATGAATATTCTTAAAAAATAAACATTAAAAAAACCTTTGAACCATTGTTGAAAATTTTGATTTAGAAAAAAAGAAATGCAGGAAAATCCTGAAACTCAAAATGAAAATGAAAAAGTCGGACCATGACCATTTAGAATGTCGAACAATCTGTAAAAGACGGGCAAGGACCTTGTAGAAGAAGGTACCCAAAACCCGGATTTCTTATACTTACTCCCCCCGTTCCCAAAAAGTAAGGGGCATTTGACTTTGTACTGTATTTAATGCACAACTTTGACCATAAATATATCAAAATGCATGCGTTGAACATGTATAAATGATACTGCCTCCGCCTTCGAATACAAGGTCACTTTGTGTTTTTTGTCAATTTTTGGCTTATAATTTTGTCAATAAAATATGAGTTATATGTCATAAAATATATATCATGGGAAATTTTCTTTGAAATGTGTATCCAATGGCATATTTTTTGTGGCATATAACTCCGACTTTGTTGGTAAAATTAATGGTCAAAGTTTGACCTAAAAATATGGTGGGGCCTTGTATTCAAAGACGGAGGGAGTATCATCTTATTAGTCTTCAAAAATAATTATATGCCATGTATCATTATTCAGATCATATAGATATAAAATAAAAGAAAAGTAATTGTCAAAGCTATGCGATGAAGACGAAAGAAAGTCAACTCTGTATTATATTTTGGGAAGGAAGAGTAGTTACTAGCTAAATGGGCCAACTCAGATTAAGCAGCAAACATAATTGCTGCCAACAAGAAATCCTATTCTAGGCTGGACCTCCTATTCCCCGCGTATGGCAACAGGTGCGTAGCTAAGGCGCGAACTATGAACCAGCCCATTTAGGGCGGGGCGCCATTGTTTTTTTTTTTTCCTTTTTTCATTTTATTGTTAATGTTTTATTTTTTATGTTTAATTTATAAAAACAATCAAATTAAATAAAGTTCTTTCTGAGACGATTTTTCACGAATTTGAATAATGCTCTTCCAGTTTCAAATGTTTTCCTGAATTTGCAAAATTGTTTTCTGATTGCAGGAAATGTTCCAATTTTCAATAATTTAATGAATTCCAAAAATAATTATGGAATTCCAAAAATGTTCATGAATTTCAAAAAATTCTACTTTTCAAAAGATGTCCCGAATTTCAAAAATTATCGCAATTATACTTTTATTGGATCTTAAAACATGTTAATTTAAGAAAATGTGCACAAATTTAAAAAAATGTCATGAGTCTGAAAAACCTTCCAAAATTAAAAAAATGATAAAATTGAAGAAATGTTCTAAGTTGAAAATATCTACACGAACTTTTGAACATTCATGAATTTGAAAAAAGAAGTTCATAGATTTTAAAGAAGTTTGTTCCCAAATTTACCCTTTTTCACAAATTTGAAAAAGTATTCATATTTGAGAACCTCACAAATTTGGAAATTGTTTTAACGAAAGCTTGCTTATTTAAGAAAAGAAATTATTAAGAACCTTAATAATAGAAGGAAAAACAAGAAATTAAAAAAAGGAAGAGAACCAACAGAATAAAACTGAACACCTGGTTCAAGGAACTTTCCCAAAACCGGCGGAGAAATACATGGTGAACCGATGGACAAAAAATAGCTTAAATTGGCTTGCCCATGTGCCATGGTATGTGCGCCGGGTATGCATTATGTAAAAAGGCTATATCTGGCATCCGTCTCGCTTGAAGCCTCTACAGCAACAGGGTGGCCCAGTCGCGAACACTTCAATAAAATGAGTGAAGAAAAACGGAGCACATAGAGGATCCCTACTCCCTTCCATAGTTGGCAGAGGTGCAAGCCACCAAGCTCACATCAGGTTCCTGATAAACTTGTAGTTGGCGACAGACTTGAGGCGAAATGAGCCAGTTTCAACTAGGTTTTTCTGGTTCACCATTTTTACAGTTTATTCCTTTTTTCCCTTAATTTTTATTCGATTTTATCCAGGTTTTTTCTTCTTTTTCGTTTTCTTAGTTTTCGGTTTAGTTTTTGAGTTTTTTCCCTGTTTTTTTATTTTTTCTTTTCGTTGTTCATTTGGTTTTCTTTGTTTATTTAATTATTTTTTATCATTTTTCTATTGTTAATTACTATATTTCTTTTTTTGGTTTTTCTTTCTTTCTTAGTTTTCAACAATTTTCCTATTGTTTTTTGTTTCTTTATCGATTTTCACTGGTTTTTCATTCTGTTTGCATCTTTTCTTTGAATTGATTTTTCTTTTTACTTTGGTTTGTTTTGTTTCTTTCGATTTCATTCTACTATTTCGTATATCTCAAGAATATTTTTCTAATACACATTTAAAAATTTCCCAATAAAAATTTAAAATTTTCTTAACGTTTGGGCAACATTTTTCCAAATGATTGATTAGTATTTTTCAAATAAAAATTTATGATTTTTAATATATTCACAACATTTCATTTATACACATGTTTCAAATGCCTTATTAAAAAATTTCAAATACAAGATTAATATTATTTGAATACATGGTTACCACTACTTGCGTTTTATATGTTGTATGTAGTATCTATCGAAACTGAGAGTATGTACGTGTAGTATGTAGTATATAACAATGATTAGGTAGTATATATACTTTTTTTTAGGTAGTATGTACCATGTTTTGAGTATGCTCTTTTTTAGGTATAAATATGTACGTATTTCATAAAGATAACAAAAATTATGGGCTCATATGCAATTTTTTCATTTAACTTGCTTTGAAATATCTTAGATATAGTATATGGACATATTTAAAATAATAAAATAATATATATAGCACCACATGGTAGTATATGAGATATGTGGGGTAACTACCACCGGTTGGTAGGATGGATTATATATATATATATATATATATATATATATATATATATATATATATATATATATATATATATATATATATATATATATATATATATATATATATATTAGATTATTATTTTCCAAATATAAGATCAATATTTTCTAACACATGGTCAACATTTTTCTATAAACACTTAACATTTTTTAGCACATGGTCAACATTTTTGTATAAATATTTACCATTTTTCACATGCTTGTTAAACATTTTTCAAATGCTTGATTAACATATTTTCCATATAAAAGATCAAAAAACTTAAAGACATATTCAACATTTTTTGTATATACATTTATTTGTTTTAATGGTTGATTAACTTTTTTCACATACTTGTTCAACATTTTTCAGCGAGGCAGCCTTTAGCGCCTTTATACATGCCAGAACCTATTTGGCGCCTTTAGCGCCCGATATAGGTGTTTCCACAAACGGGCGCACACCCTCGTCCTTGCATTCTCGACAAACGGGCCGGCCCATCTTCACTTTCCGGAATGATAAAAAGGCGCAGGCGCGTGCGAGAGACTAGGATCCAACTCACGATCTCATCGCTCCGTAGATATAGCAATAACCACTCGGCCACCTGCCCGTTGGTGCATATGTACTTCCGTTCTTTTATTTCTATGTATAGGAAATGCTTTGGTTTTTCCTTTTTCTTTGTTTGTTTCCCTGTTTTCTTTTCTATTTTTTCTTTAAATGCGTGAACTCGTTTCAAATGATGAACTTTTTTCCAAAATTGATGAATCTTTTTCAAATTTTATAAACTATTTCCAAATTCAATGATTTTTTTAAATTCGATGAACTTTTTCCAAATTCGATGAACTTTTCTTTGATTTTGATGATTTTTTTTCAAATTCGATGAACCTTTTCCAAATTCGATGAACTTTTAAACTTTTTCAATAAAATCGATGAACTTTTTTCCAAATTCGCTGAATATTTTTCAAAAGTGATGAACTTTTTTATCAGATTTAGTGAACTTTTTCTAATTATGATGAACTTTTCTCAAATTCAGTGAACTTTTCTTATATTCGATAAACATTTCTCAAATTCGATGATTTTTTTTAGATTCGAGAACTTTCATTCTTTTTTTAGTTTTCCTTTGATTTTTTTAGAAAAGTGCACATATTCGGCAAAAAAGGCGAACAAAACCGTTACAGAAAAAAGAAAAAAGAAGGAAAAATAAATGGTTTGGAAAGCTTGCCACTCCGGGGGCTTTCCGAGCTGGGGAAAGAATAAAAGAAAGAAACGAAGATTGTGAGCACAGGGTTTGTGCACCCATATTTGAAGGGTGAGGTCCCGGGTTCGAATCTGGCTCCCCGCACATCTTTTCGTAGTTTCTACCGAGCGAAGGTTTTCTGGGCCGGCAAGGTCTCCTTCAGGCGCATAAGGTGCCAAACAGGAGGTCTCTCTATGTATCTACCAAGAGGTTCTATTATTGGACGCCCGCATGCGTCCAATAGGCGAGCTTTCACTTTAGCAGGCACACAAACGGGCAAGCCCATTCGCAGGCGTTGAACAAATGGACAAATGTAAAAAAAAACTCATGGGAGTCGAACTCCCGCTTCTAGATGGGTAGCTGCTTTGCTAGCTAGTAGACATAGCGATTGGGCTTGCTGACCGCGCGGCACTAAACTTTAAGTACGAAGTACAACGGAAGTTTCATTTTATTACAATTTATCAACATTTCTTTAAAAAATGTAATATTTTTTAAAATTGCAAATAATTCTTGAAATCATGAACAAATTTTGAATTCTCTTAAAATTTTAAAATGTGAACAATTTTGAAAAAGTGTACAAAATTTGAAAAACATCAACAAACTTTTGAAGTTCCGAACATTTATTGATATTTTTTACATACGATGAATAATATTTAAATAAATATTGAACGATTGTTTAAAATACGCACTGAACATTTTTGTTATATATGCTCTACAATAGTTAAATACACACTGAAAAATATTTAAATACACATTTAACATTTTGTGATATACTCTGAAAAATTATAAAATACACAATGAATATTGTTTTAAATCATGTTGAACATTTTCTTCTTATTGGGTGAACATTTCTTTAAATATGCGATGCCCATTTTTTTTATATAAACACGCGATGAACTTTGTATAATACATGAAAAAGGAAAAAAATAAAAAAAATGGAAAATAAAAGAAATAAAAACAGAAAAAAATAAAATAAAATAAAAGAGAAGAAACAGAAGAGCTAACATGGGCCGACCCAAACTGAGGCGCGGGGAGGCAAGGTTCAGCGAAGCCATGTCGTTTTTACGCTTGAAAGCATCAAATAGGATTTGAGCCGGCCCGCGCGGGGAATAGGATTCCCCATTCTAGGCACCACATGATTGCTACCGTGGGCTGGCCAAGCTAACTCCTGTCTATCCAAATAAAATAGTAGGAATAGTAGTAAAAACCGGCTCACGAACTGCAGTTCCTGCCTCTGAGAAGCCATTTTAAAAAAAAAATACAAATTATTTAAAGTATATATGTGAACTTTAAAAATGGTCATAAGTTTCAAAAAAAAATCTACATAGTTTTTAAATTTTATGATTTTTTAAAATGTCCATGCATTTGTTTTATAAAATTATGAATTGAATTGTTCATGAATTTAAAAAATGACCTTGTCTTTTAAATGTTAATGACCTTTAACTTGTTCATTATTAAAAAAAGCATGAACTTTTAAATTTACGAATTTAAAAAATTATTCTTGAATTAGAAAGATATTCATGTATTTGAAAAAGATTTATGAAGAAGAAAAAATGGAAATAAAGAAAAGGAAGAAATCCAATGATAGAGAAATAAACAGAAAGGATAAACCGGAATAAAAACCGACAGAGCAGCTACGCTATTGTTGGCTCATCGCATACTCACTTGTGTGTTTTAGATCATATCCTTTTACAATGAGAGGATTGTAGGGTATTCACATGGACACGTCATCTTGGTATGCAACTTGCATATGACTTATAAGGGATTTCACTAAGCTGATGTAGGAAGAGTGTTGACGTTCCTGTGGTGTCTGCCACGAAGTAATTGAACTCCCCCGAGTATCATGTATTATACAAGATAATAATTATTTAGTGTTTACAGTTGAACCTCAAAACTCAATGGCACCCTACATATTGGAATGGAGAGAGTGTCTTTAATATTTAAAGAAATACTAAAAACTGAATACAAGGGTACCAAATAGACTCTATGGAGTGCTGATACAAATTCGAGGATACACATTGAAATATTTATAGATGAATAAATTCATATGGTATGCCAAATATTTTCAACTATGCAAGTTCTCATTAAGCTAAGTTAATTGGTTAGGCCAAACGTTTATGTATATGCAAGTTGAGATACAAAAAGTACCAAATAAACACTAAATTGAAGTTAGTTGGGCTAAGTGCTTTTATACATGCAACCTCTCATTAAACTTTTGAATCTAGAGAATCATGCTTTTCAAAGGTAACTATAATCCAAGAATAGATTGTGTTTGGACTTTACTTTGTATTTTTCTCGCATTGTATACAACGTTATTCATATTTGTTTTTGTTCAAAAATATTCTTAGTTTGTCCCCCTTATGTAAATGTTTATAAAACAACTACGATAAAATCTATATCTGACCTATTACTATGGTTTCACTCTAGCCTTGAGTGCTAAGCGGTGAAGCATCACTTTTGTGTTTTCGTACACATTATATGACTAATCTAGTTTGTATCTGTGACTACAAGTCTACTTCATGTATAGGGGGAAAAACAGTGCCTCTTTAGAAATGAAAAAAAATAAAGATTTAGTTGTGGTACCCCTTGTATAATCTTCAATAGATTCCAACAGTTGGTATATTTTTTGAAAATATTATCCTTCCCATTGCAACAACGAAAACATGATTGAACACACAATTTCATTTTTTAAGGTCTCCGCCGCCATGGCTCCTTTTGGTGGTGAGATATTTTGTAACTTAATGACCAGTTTAGGGCCATCTCTTTAATCAAGATTAACATATATAGGATCATCTCTTTAATCAAGATTGTCATGGGAGATTTTGCCTTGTTCTCATCTGATATGCATAGTTGCTTGAGGTTTCTACACATCCCCTTCGTCAATGTTGGCCAAACTGTTCTCTTTTGCGTTGGATGGCAAATTTTCAATGGAAGATTTTTTTGGAGACCTTTGATGATGCTACTTTATTGCATCTGCCAATTTCTGTTGAGGCGATGAATTGCAACTTCTGGAAGGCTGGTTGCTTGGCCTTCATCGTAAGACAACCATGTTTGATGTTCGAAGTTGGCCAGGACCTAATAGTTCCTTCTCTGCCAAGAGGTTCTACTGTATGATGCATAAGTATTTGCCCCATTGATGAGCTTTACAAATGAATATGGTAGAGCAGGTGCACCATGAAGAGCAAGGTTTTTGCATGTATCTTTGTGTTTGACCGTCCGCCTAAATACTCGAGACACGCTCCTTGTAAGACATTGGCGTTCTCCTCATGATGAAAACCATTGTGTTATTTTTCATATTCAGGCTCATGAAAATAGGTACCATTTGTTCTTGTCTTGCAGCTTCACTCATAGAATTTGACTTATATGAGATGATGCATTGATGATGCTCTCAAGAGTAGTGAACACCCTCTCCTCTTTGAAGTGGTGTTGTCTGCGGCATGGAATATCTGGGTCCTTAGGCCAACTCCAACGTAGCACAAAATTTGGTCTGCTCCTATCCGTTTTGGTTGAGACGGACAAAATGTCCTAGACGGCGGCGATGACCGATCTAGGGTTTAGTTATTTTTTATGTTTTTAGTTTAAGTTTAATGTACGGTGACGAGTATGGCCGGGACTTTTGGACTTAATGTAATATATAAATTCAATTTTATTTTTTACGTATTTCTTAGTTTTAAATATGTGGAATGTTTGAAATGCGTTGCGCCAGTTGGGCGCACCTACGGGCGCATGAACGCAAACAGACAATCGTGTCCGCCTGGCCGACCAAAGGGCATAAAGCGGACAAAAACTACGTCTATTTGGGTCGGCCGGTTGGAGTTGGCCTTAGAAATGGCAAGATCTTCAAAAAGGAGAGGTCTACCTTTGCCACCTAGCATTGAACATTTGTACATGCCATTTCTCTTCTTGCACATAGAGTTTTTTTTAAGATCCAGCATGATGTTGGCTTATCATTGATTCTCAAGATAGAAGACAGGAAACAATGTTGATCAAGTGATCGGTGGATGGTCAAGAAAAAGTAAATAAGGAACAGGGAAAAGCATGATACTAGTCTAGGCTACACTTTCACGTGATATCCCCAAGGGGGCTCTGAATTTGGCGCGTCCCCGTTAGCCTCCATTATTCAAGGTTTCTTCAAATTGCATCAATGATGTTACGAGTGGCTGGGATCTTGTTTCTGGATGTGGCCTTATTTCTCTCTTGCCAGACTTCCCAGCAGATCAACATGATTCTTTTTCTCGAATACGCATGAGTGTGCGTACTATATATATTGACAAAGGAAATGGGGTGGAGAGCCCCTCTACATTTGGAAATTACATATTACATGAATACCAAATCCACTTATCCACTCTACCTAGCCATGGAGCTCTAATTCCTCTCAGTTGCCCACCTCACTAGCCCGTCAAAGAAAGCGTCCATGTGTCCCTTTAGGATACCCTCTTTTTTCCACGTTCTTCCCTCATTATCTATCTTCTGTATGAGGTTTGGTAGTGAAGGCGCAACACCATGAAAGACAATTGCGTTGCGGTGTTTTCATAGCTCCCACGTGCCCAAGATGAAATCACTTGCACGTCTTTCTGTCCCAAGCTGGTTTCTTGCTAGTTGCTGCATCATACGACCAAGCTCAAGCCCCTAGATGAAACCCACTCCTCCTTGTTGAGTGCGCGGCATATCACCGACTACACTTGCCTCACAAAAACGCAGTCAAGTAGGATGTGGTCAATGGGCTCTTCTTCTTGTGCGCAAAAGGGACATGTTTCTTGGGGATCCAACCCACGGCGTGCGAGCCTGTCGGAGGTCCAACACATGTTCTGTAGTGCAAGCCATACGAAGAATCTACAATGCATCGGGGCCCCGGATTTCCATGTGAACTCCGTCATTTGTAGGACCTCTGCCCCAGAACTTTGCCGCACATGCCGATTGCACCGAGAACTCACCATTCAGTTCCCGTGCCCCAAGAAACGGCGTCCGCTGCTCCCTGGTCCAGATGTACTGCCATCAGCTGCGTCCAAAGGCTGAGGTAATCTTGAAGTAGGCGCGGCAATAGGTCTGGGCCAATGTTTGATGCCCAAGCCCCGTCGAATATAGCCTGGTAGACCGTGTGTGTTCCTCTGGCCCTCAAGTCAACACGGTCGTCGGGCGCCACCTCTTGAATTCTGAATCCAACCATCCACCTATATTCGCAAAAAAGTGTTGATCTGCCATTACCAATGATCGAACGTGCCACCGCTTGTACGATCTTCCTCGATTCGTCAGGCATTGTAATTTGGAACTCAATCACGGTCTTGTCATGTAAGCCTGTTGCAGCCATGGCCATCGAGCATGCACCGCAATATTTAGCCACCGAAGGTTTGGTATTCCAAGACCTCCTGACCATTTGGGCAAGCAGACAACTTCTCAAGCCACCCTACACTGCCCCCCATTTGCACTTTCCTTCGCACACCACAAAAACCTCTGCAAATCTTTGTCACAGCGATGAGCATTTTCCGAGGGATATCAAGCGCCATCATTGAGTGGATCGGAATAGCATAGAGTAGTGTTTGCACTAGGAGCATTTGCCCGCTCTTGGGCATGTTCGCCACATACCATGAGGGTAGGTAGCCGGCCAGTTGTCCCACAAGTCCGACCAGCTGGGCTGCAGATTGCTTCATGATGGTGAGGGGTAGTCCCAGGTACTTGCATAGGTACGTGCCTATCAGGCACCCAAGGATGTCACTCGTTCGCTGCATGGTTTCCGTAGTGCACCTGATCGAAAGTGTCGCACTCTTCGTGAGGTTGACTCGAAGGCCCGAAGCATCCCCAAAGAGGTGGAGAAGCATACAACAAGCTTGTAAAACCGTATCATTTGGCTTGATGAATATCATAACATCGTCCGCGAACATGGGCAAACTTTGCTTGTTGAAAGCCTCTGTGGTTGTATATCAGTTGTCCCGGAATTCCATTCACCACGACTCTTGTGGAAGAAATAGCTAGGATCCCACAGATCCATATTAAGCCACCGTATGCCAAAGCACAATTTTGTAAGAACCTCCACAAGGAATGACCACGGAACTATTTCGACCGCTTTAGTACGTCCAACTTGAGCATAATTGTGGCCCCCTTTAGTGCATGGAGTCGACGAGCAGTGCATTGGACCAACATGAAATTATTGTGTATCGATCGCCCTTTGAAAAAGGCACTCTGGTGGTTTCCAGCTAGCCTAGGGAGCTCGATCACCAATCTGTTTGCTAGAGCTTTGTCGAAGATTTTTATCACTCCATGTACAAGGCTCACGGGCTGAAAATCTTTCACGTCCACCGCGCCATCCACCTTAGGTAGTAAGGTAACTATGGCGTTGTTGATTGCATGAATTCCACGCATGTCACCTCAGTGGAACATGGCAAAAGCCCTCATGTGGTCCTCCTTAATTATGTGCCAGCACGTGGTATAGAATCTCACTGTGAATCCATTCGGCCCGGTGCTTTATCGGGGGGCATTGCCTTTACCACTTTCTCCACTTCCTCCTCTAAGAATGGCATGTCCAGGAGCAACATGTCCGAAGCAGGCAGGTGCAACATGCTCAGGTCGATGCCATGTTCTTTGGTCGGTGCCTCCCCAAATAGTTTAGTGTAGTAGGAATCCACCATAGCGGACAACTCGTCTTACCCCGTGGCAATGTCGGTCCCACGTCGAAGCGTGGTGATCATGTTTCTTCGCTAACGGTGATGCGCATGTTGCTGAAAAAGGCTTGTCTTCGCATCTCCCTCCCTGAGATATAGTAGCCTTGACCGTTGTAGAGTGATCTTCCTCTCAAGGGAACTCAACCCTAGCAGCTTCTTCTTTAGGATTTTCTGCAGCTCGCACTCCTACCGAGTTAGGTCCGGGAGTCCATTGCCTTGTCCAACCGAAATATGATCTCAACAGTAATACCAATCTAAAGCTTTATGTTTTCGATCCACCGATCGCTCCACTTTTTCAAACTCTTTATCGTGGCCCTAAGCTTCATGTCTAGCACAACTTAGTGTTTCCCTATTGTGGGACGGAGCCCCAGACCTTCGGCACTGTCTCCATAAAACATTCGCTTTGGTCCAGAAGGATTAGAACTTGAATGTAGCCCCATGTGCAGATCCACATTGAGGTCCAAGAGCATAGAGCAATGATCAGAAATCGTGGTGCGCAAGGCTGTTAGGCAGCAAGTGGGGTATAGCTCCTTAGCATGATTCTTGCACATAGAACTAAGGCTTTTATCAAACCAAAGCTCTTGGCTTGGATTAACAACCTCCATTAGATAGATAGGTAAGTAGGTATGTTATGTTGCTCTTTCCCCCTATCCATTTTAAATATTTTATACTTACTCTTTGTTTGGTTGAAAAAGGAAGGTTGTGGGGTTGTTGCTCCGCAATAGTTAGTGAAAAAAATGCGAGAACAACATCTTTTGAAATATCACAACATGCTGAACCTTGTAAGGACTGAGAGCACATGCTACCAAAATTGAGTACATGGCATAGTTTTCATTGACATATAAGTTTTTGAAGGTCTAGTCGCATGCTATGGATGTTTAAAAATAAAGTGTAGTAAAGCGAATGACATGGACTTTGGATCATCATTCATTCTGAACCAAAAGGGTCTTTGTAGAGAAAAATACCGAAGAGAAACTTTGGCACATTGGCGGGCTCATGCGTGCATGTAGGTCCAACTAGTGTTTGAGAATCAATTTTAGCATATAGGAATCTTCGTTCTGATTTCATTAGCCAACACGGCTTCGGTTCATACGTGAAAATGTTAAAGACACCAACTCCCAATGGTGAAATTCCTCCTACTAGCACATCTGTGCGTTGGCACTCAGCCAAGTAGTAGCGCTCGCACATCACTCGGCTCCTCGGCTCACTTTGATGGCAATTTTTCCTTAGCACACACCATTTCTGGCTTATGATAATATAAGGCCATGCAGAAAGAAGGCTCACACCACAATAATGCACACCGTTTCCCCCTTGATTTTTTGGCGCGGGTACATAATTTAGGCTCCATTTGGTTCAACTTTGTAGCTCAACTTTAATGGTGAAAAATCTAAAATCCCTACCAAAGGGGCCTGAGGTCATAGCAGATTCTAAAAAATAGGTACTTCATCATAGTGCATTTTTCACGGCTGGACTTTCGAAATTGAACTGGCGGACAGAGTGCCGGTCACAAAACCGTGACCCAGCCGGCCTTCTCAAATTGGCTGCGAACGTCTGGGCTGACTGACAACCTCAAATCCAGCCCAAATCTGGGACGGGTATGGGAAAGCCCGGGCGCGTTCGCCAAGTTAGACCGGCCCACCCTGGGCCCCGACCCCACATATATCCTCACTCGAGACAAACCCTAGAGCATAGTCAAAGCTCACTCCACTCCACTTCTCTCTGTCTCCTTCCCTTCCGATAGCAGATCCGGCACCCACAATGATGTGGAGGAGCTCTCCCTCTGCATCGCACTACGCCAATCGCGGCTGGACCGGGGTGGTAGCGGAAGCTCTGGCTCCACGCCTCCTGCATCGCCCGATGCCGCAGTGTGAGGACGATGCAGGATAGTCGCGTCCTATTCTAGGCGCTTCACGCCCCTCCTGATCCGCAGCCGCCACACCCCTCTCCGCCTTATCTACCTGCTCTGCACATAATGCCCGGCCACCGTTGGGTCCTCGTGCCTGAGTCGGCGTCGGCAAGGACACGGACGCCTGAATCCGAGGCGCAGACAGCCTGCCGTGAGAGGCAGCGGGCATGCGAGATGGCGGTGGCGGGGAGGCGTTGTCCGCTCGCCGCGCCAGCGTGCGCGCTGGTGGATCTAGAGGACTGGCTCCTTGCACGGTCCTCCACCGCTCCCTCGCCTCGGCAGAGATCGATGCGCGGCGACTCTGTCGCAGAAATGCCAAAGCCCTCCGGCTCACCATCGAGCAGTCAGAGCCTGAGGTGGCGGCGAAAGCGAACGCCATCCGACTAGCGAAGGTGTAGGTGCGTGCGGTCTGGAGGATGGCCAACGTCATCTCCTCCTTCGACGACTCCAACTCCACTGACTCTGCCCTTCCCGCCGTCGACGCCTACACAAAGGGGTAAATCTACATCGACGACCGCAAGGGGAAGGGGCCGGCGAGGAAATTGTGTTTTCTTCCGCCCTTGTCCATCTCTGTTTTATCTGGTATTTTTAGTATGAAGTAGTGACCGGCTATGAACTATGAGATCTTTTGGTGTATGATGACTATTGTCCGTCTTCTAGTACGTGAATTATATCCGTTTGTTGCTAAGTGTATTGATATACGCAATTACTAGTATGTTGTATGGGTTGCATGATTTTGAGGGATCGGATATCATGAGGACAGCTGCGAAGGCAGCAAAATGAGGGATGACTAGTTACTGTCCGCGAAAAAGTTCCACGATGGCTGTGGTATCGGCGGGCATAGGTGTAAAATTTATGCTGTGGGCTAAGGCACGCACCGGCGGACAATATAGCGAGTAGTCCTTCTTGCATTTCATAGCCGAGGTGGCCCTCCTCTGAGCGGCTTTACAACAATGCTTGTAGAAACTCTTTTTCCCCTCTACTAATACAAAGTCATGTTCTTGAAAAAACTGTCTGCGGGTGCGTTCAGACGCGCTCGCGAATATTTGAGGGGTCAAATTAGCTAGGTGCGACTATAAATACTCTAACAACTTCCACATAAACGCCGACATGCTTTTCCAGAAAATTACCCGCCTACCACTTCATGTTTGGGGATGGCGGGCAATCAAACTAGTGGCGGCTGATGGTGGCGGCGATTTTTGACGATTCCTATCATCTTGTTGATGGTTTTACTTTAGCTAGGTCCGAACATTGTAATAGAGACGCAAATAAAGTTTCTCGCGAGCTTGCTAGATTGGCTAGATTTTCTTTGACGTTAGATTGGCTTGAGAAACCTTCAATTGAAATTCTAACTCTCCTCATAAAGGATGTAGCTGTTACTTTTGATAAATAAAGTCTTGGATGTATTGTTTTTATGAAAAAAAACTATCGGCACCGCCCCAATTAATTTGCTCGCCCTGGTTTGGTAGGGCAGTCCTGGGCACAAACCAAACAGCTTCTAAGAGCAGCTCGAACGCGTCGATGCAAACAGACATGGTTTTTGTTTGCTTTCTGTCCTTTTGGGTTGGCATTTTGAGCGACGTCTGCACCCTTTCACGTTTGGATGGTATGTGTGCCTAATAGGCTGACACATTTTCGTCTGCACGGTCATATTTTTACAACTTGTTTTGCATACATATCAAAAACATTCCCAAAGTTCGTATAATTCACATCCAAGTAAAATATCATAGTTATTACAACTTATAAAAATCTCATAGTTTACAAATCAAATAAAATTTAATTTGTCACAAATACATTGCAAAGAAAAAGAGCCGACACATCTATTGGTTGCCATGGCGAGCCCACGTATGCTCAACCAAATCATTCTGGAGTTGAATGTGAGGTGCCCAACTACGCATTTCATGATGAAATTGGGTGAACTGTGCAAATGTTAACGCTTCTCTATGTTCAGGCACAACATTTTCATCCTGATATTGAAATCCTTGGTCCATGATTTCATCCACACGCTTATCCTCTACGATCATGTCGTGCATGGTCACACAAGCGGTCATCACCTCCCACAACTTCTTGGTGCTTCAAGTTCTAATAGGATACTGAAAGATGCCCCACCGAGATTGAAGAACACCAAAATCACGCTCCACATCCTTCCTAGCACTCTCTTGTGCTTGGGCAAATCTCTGCCTCTTCTCTCCTATCGGGTTGAGGATTGTCTTCACAAAAGTAGTCCACTGACGATAAATACCATCAGCTAGGTAGTATCCTTTGTTGTAGTGGTAGCCATTTATCTCAATATTGACATCTGGGCAGTTGCCTTCTGCAAGCCTTCCAAACACCAGAAAACGCTGAAGCACGTTGGTGTCATTGTGAGAGTCAGTCATGCCAAAAAAGTGCCAAATCCAAAGATCTTGTGAAACAACAACCCCAAGTATGATGGTGTAAGCTTTCACATGGCCCCTATACTGCCCCTGCCAAGCAGATGGACAGTTATTCCACTTCAGTGCATACAATCTATACTACCAAGCATCTCCGGAAAGCCCTTATCTGTATTGATCACCAACAACCGGGCTGTATCTGTAGCATTTGGCTCTCTCAGGTACTCCAGACCAAACACTGCCACCACATTCTTGCAGAACGTGTACATGGATTCTGAGCATGTGAACTCACTCATGCAGACATACTCATCAATCAGATCAACAGGTATTCCGTATGCAAGCATCCAAATAGGTGCAATGCATTTATGATAAGAACAGAAACCAACCTTTTCCAGGTCATCCTCCTTGCATACGAGGCCGCTCTCTTTGTTGCGATTCAGCGCCGGAGCATGGCCTAGGATTGAGCCCCTAAACATTGGCCGCTGCATAGCAATGTGGTCAATGACGACCAAAATAGCAACCACAAACTCCTCATCACCTGATGACTAATTATCTGAATCGCAAATGAAGTTGTCGAAAAAGTATTCGTCTCCAATATCCATTTGTACCTGTTGACGCTTCTTCTGTGCCTCCTCACATTTCCTCACCAACGCTTGCTCCCTAGCGCGCATCGCATTTGCCGCTCTCTGTTTTCGCTTCCTCTCCTTCTCAAGCTCCTCTTCCTTCTTCTTCTTTAGCTTGGCTGCATCCTCCTCTCTAAGCTTCTTCGCAGCCTTCTCCCACCATCCCGCCATCTCATCTTCGCCATCCTCCTTCATCGTTGGTTTGTTGGGTTGGGAAGCCGCCATACCTACAATGAGTGAAACATAATGGTTAGTAAGGACAATAAGAACAAATGGAAGCACATATGAAAAAGAAGAACATATGGAAAAACAAGAACATATGATACATTATAGTTAGTGAGGAACATACGGAAACGGTCCATCTAGGTATCCAAACATTCCTCTATAACGAACTTGCCCTTGTCCATCACCACGGCCAAGTCCACCACCAAGGCCAAGACCATCACCAAGGCCGAGACCATCACCACGGCCATTACCACCACGACGAGCTCTACCACCACCACGGCCTAGACCACCACCACGGCCTCTTGTAAGTCCAAGTTGCCGACCTCTTTGTTGACTAGATCCTCTTTGGAGAACACTTGGTTGGCTTGGCACTTGTTGGCTACCACTTGGTTGCCTTGGCACTTGTTGGCTACCACTAGGTTGGCTACCACTTGGTTGGCTTGGCACTTGTTGGCTACCACAAGGTTGGCTACCACTTGGTTGGCTCCCTTGTGTAGCTCCTTGTTGGCTTGTGCTTGCATCATTTTTCTTGGACCTTTTCCTTGGTTTCGTACATTTTATTTTGTTGTGGCCATGACCTTTGCACTCCCCACAACGGGAGCTCTCACGAGGCTCTTGGAATTGGTCGTTGCCCGCTTCGCGGCGGCCACCATGGCCCCATCCGTCCATGTCGCCTCTAAGACGCTTTGTCTTACGTCTACCCCGTTTAACAACCTTCAACTCCGGATCCGGCCATAGTTGAACTCCATGATACTCCGGCCATTGTGATTGGTCAAAGTATGGGTGAAAGCGGGGAGCCCATGTCTTCTTGACCGTCATGATTGAGAACTCCGACTCCCTCACGGTGCGTGGGTGATTGATGTCCACATTCCTAACGCGACCGGCGGTATACAAGTGTGAGCATGGGAGATGAAGCAATAATGGCCTCCCGCAAGTGCAATCACATTGTGTTAACGACACCTTGAAAGCCCGACCTCCATGTTGCCGGCCATCGTTTGTGGTTCCTCCTGGCTCTTTCACTTCGTACTTCCACTCTTCGTTGTCATATAATATAGCTTCTTGTGAGTCCGCCTTCCGTAATTGAAATACCAACCATTCATCAACTTTGGGTGGGAACTTGTACTTGTACTTCCGTGGGTTCTCACCCGCTATCTGTGCATCGGTTTCCATCGAGTACTTTACAAAGTACGCATTCATCTTGTCAAATGTGTATTGAACTATTGCCGTCACGGGTAATCCACGTCACCTTTGAGCACCCTATTGAAGCATTCGGCCATATTGCTTGTCATTTGACCGTATCTCCGGCCATCTTCATCAAAAGCACGTGCCCACTTGTTCTAGTATTGAATGTGCCTGTTGAGAAAGTCTTGACCCCCGGGATCAAGTTTTTTGTGTGCGAGCAATTTGTTGTACAAAGTGGCGAAGCGCTTATCGGAGAAAGCGAGACAACAATCTTGAAGATCATCGGCCAACTCCTTAATGCCACATGCCCTATAGAAGTTCGAACAAAAGTGCCTCATGCACCATCGATGGTGCAACGGAGCATGCCCGGGAATGTCAATCTCCACCGCGTTAAGAATTCCTGGATGCCGATCCGATATGACACAAATTTCCCTTTGAGCGGGTAACACCTTCGTCCTCAAAAGATGCAGAAACCACTCCCAGTTGTCATTGTTTTCCACCTCAACCAAAGCAAATGCCAATGGCAACACCCGGTTATTGGCATCACTTGCTATCGCAACCAACAAGTATTATCCGGTCAAGAACGTGCCATCAATTGCGATGACCGACCTACAATGTTCGAAAGCCCTCACACATTGCTCGAACGCCCAAAAAGCACGACCAAATACTCTGACTTTCCTTCCTTCATGAACCGTTGTTTGGTGCCCATGAGGCTCGACCACATGAATCATGCCCGGGTTTGTCGCGGCCATGGCTAACAACAACCTAGGGATTCGGTTGTATGCTTCCTCCCATGTACCATACAACATCTTAAATGCGGCTTGCTTCGCCTTCCATGCCTTGCCATATTTCACCTTGTAATGAAAGATGGCTTTCACAAGATCAATGACATGTTGGACGCTCATTGTTGGAAGTGTGGATATTGAGTTGAAGAGCCTGTAAGCGATGAATTCGGACGTGAGTTGTTTGTGGTCTTGGGACACAATCTTGCCATCCACCCTTTTGCCTTGGTACAAGTGAGTTGGCACACAACTCACTACATGCCAAGTTGGACCTCCTTTCCATGGTCTTGCACGCACAATCCACGGACATATTTCATCTTCACATGCACATGCAACCGTGTAGCACACATTGATGTCCGAGTTCACCACCTTGTGTGGACGATAATGCGTAACCGAGTAGTTGTCGAGCCACATCTTCAATTCCAACAAGGTGTCGAACTTAGAACCTTTAGCAATCCGGTTCTTGTCGTCTACCAAATCACGGTGAGAGCTTGGCCTAACCCCAAGAGGTACACATTGGCCACCATCTACCACGGCTTCATCCGCGAGACTAACATCCTTGAACAATGTAGTCCGATGATCCCGACCAAATACCTTCTCGAAAGCTTCGGCCTCCTTCACCGTGAACCCCTCCGCATCAACTTGTTCATCGGGACCATCGTCATCCGAGTCCGATGCATATGCACGGGAAAAAGGGATGGAATGGTCCATTGTCTCTTGCAAATGATATTTGTCAAGATCACCCACATTGTTGTCATGGAGATCAACTTCATTGTCATCGTCCGCATACTCATCATTGTCCTCTTGCAAAGCTTCATCTTGGTTGTTTGTAAACGGGCTCAATTGTGGCCTCACTTCTTGGGTCAAAAGAGGTTCAACAATTTCATCTCGCTTCAAGGGTGGGGGGCTACTAGCAACCAAAGGGGAGGGGTTCCGGTTCAAGTCCAAATGCAAACTTGAATCAACCTTCTTCGTTGCAAATAACTCAAGAGCCTTGTCTAGTGATTCGGCCATCGTCTCCTTGTATGCAACCCAACGTTGCTCCGAGTTGACACACATTGTCTTTCAACGGATGTGCATTCCAAAACCAACATTATGCCTTCCCTCCAACTCAATGATATCACTAGGGTCCATCCAATTCAAATCTTTCCTAACTTGTTGCAAGAGCTCCGCATAGCTAGGACTACTATCAAACACCATGTCAAGCTCATCCGGGTCCGGTTCTATATTGCCTTTCAAAAAGGCGTCTTTGTCCCCATGATGAACAAACACACATGTTCTTCCCATCCCTATAAGCATTCAAAGAACACAAGGTAACATTGCTTCCATGAGTACTAATCCAAGGATTAACACGGAATACAAACCCTAATATATATATCAAACAACAACCCTAACCCTAACCATAACCCTAACCCTAACCATAACCATAACCATAACCCTAGCCCTAAACCTAACCCTAGCACCAACATAAGAACACCCATAAGAATAACCCTAGCATACTAACAAAGCCTAATCATAGAAATTGGCAAACAAACATCTCACATCTCCATGCAAATCTCTAGATCCAAACAAAACTAGGGTTTCCCCAAACTAGCAACAAATGAGCAATGGGAGAACTTTACTTGGATCAAAACAAGGGGATCGGAGAATATTACCTTGAGGGAGGGTTTGACTTCGAAATCCGCGGACAAATTCTTCAAATTTGCAAGATTTGGGAGAGGATTTGAGAGGGGGAGAGAGTGGAGAGGGGGCAAAGCTCGGGAAGAGAGTGAGAGAGTGTGTGGTGTGGGGGGGGGGGGAGGGGTGGGGGAGGGGCGGACACTACACAAAAAGGCCAGGGGAGTGAAATAATTTCGCACCCAGTTCATTCTGTGAAATGATTTTGTTCCGAGGTCAAAATTGTCAAATTTGACTGTCCTGCCCCGCTTCTGCAGTTGCTGCGCCCCCGGGGCCCGACCCGGCGTTGTGTCGATTGGACGTGCGTGGCAGGAGATCACGGCAGGAGATCGACATCTTCATGCGTGCGCGTGCGTGTGAACGGGAAGCGCTGAGGCGCCGCCGGCCCGCGGTGGGCTATACAGTGTACCGCACGCCCCCAGGCTGCAGAGTAGGCGAGCAGCACAGTGCTGGATCGGACCTACCAAAAAAATGGGCTGGAGTCTAGCACCAACAGCACTACAGCCGCGCCATGCTTCGGAAACGAAGCAACCCGAGGTCTGATGATTCTCTACCATGAGCAGAAGAACAGGCTAACCAAATCTGTGTGAGCGGATAAACATGAAAGCACGCGCAGAAAGTTCAGTTCTTGCTGCAGCACTATACCGGAGTAACTTTCACTCACCGCCCTCTACAGTTCCAATCCGAGTTAAATTCCAGTAGTATTCCCAATCCGCCTCAGTAAACACGAGGGAACCAGCCAGCCAGCCCGGCGCCGCCGACTGCTCGATACTCGCTGCACAGCGGACAGGATAGCGAGATAAGATGATGGGCACATCTGCTACCTACGCGCATGAACCAGCCGTGGTGCCGTCTGCTTTATTATCTCCGAGGACGTGGTTGATCCGGATGCATGTGTATCATGTGTCCGATGCGGGGATCGACCGGCTCTACCCTCCGATGCGGCCACTGACATGTTCTAAGAATCATCATCAGTGAATGTGTTTCGGAATGTCGGTTCAGATGCGATATTGGGAGATGCGCACATATTTGGAGAAAAAAAGATCCAATGTGATTGATGCGTGGCCAAGTTTTTCCCAGAAAAAGTAATCAAGGAAAGTACGACCTCTTAACCTAAGAGCATCTCCAACGGCTCCCCTTATTGAACCTTGGACTGTAGAACAATATATTATTAATAATAAAAAATACTATATACTCTCTCTGTCCAGCGAAGAGTGTACGTTTGACTTTAAAACTTGTCCATAAAAGAGTGTACTTCTATCTTTTCAATGCACTTTAAAATAGAAAAAGTGCTTCTCTGTTATCACAAGATAATCAAGACCAATAACATTCTACACATGGTCTTCTTAACTTCTACATGCACTTAGCTCATTAGGGGTTGGGTAATTAAAAAGGTGAGAGATGGTGGCTTGCATCTTTCCAATACATTTTTTACTCCACTCCATAATTTGTCCTAAAATTTCTAGATGTACACTTTTCACGAAACGGAGGGGGTAAAGAACATCAACCACCACATGGCTCTCAGCCAATGCCCTCTCTATCAAATATGGAAATAAATTACAGGTTACTTTCTAACCAACACTGGAACTTAGCAGTCCTAGAAGCTTTGGCTCGTAAGGTTGCTACCTTAATACCTTCCTGAAGATAATATTTCTAGCCCATAATATGTGAAGCAGCTTTCCTGAAGATTTTATCATTAGGGACAGACCAAATGCCCCAACAACCCTTAAGCAGAATATCTAAAGCAATCTCTTTGGGTAGCAATGAGGAATTGATGCAGATCTCATCATAACAAGAGATACCTCTTTTTCTTTGTGGAATAATGTGATTCCAGCAGCTACTAGCAAATGAGCAGTCCCAAAACACGTGCATTAATCTTTCCTCGGCCTTGTCATTGCATAGCACACAGTTCTAGTCTTCCAGATACATGGATTTTCTCTTTAATAAGTTCCTTTTACTGACACTAGAAAAAAAATCTTGTGTCGAAGTTGAGCTGAGCATTTCCAAAGCTGTTTAAGGAATTGATGAGACTGGTTGGGACCTTGCAGAACTTTATACATCTTCATTGAGGAATAGTTGCTATTCTACCACGTGTATCTCCAAATATCTTCGGACATTTGATTGGTTCCCTTCTGGACCATAGGGCTGAGCAATAAAAATTGTTGGTGAGCATGGGTGGAAAGAGGACGGTTGCACAGATCTACCAATTGATCTAAGGCTCGTACTTGTTGGGGAGAGATATCAGTGATGATGCTGAATGAGTGTAATTCAGGGAAATGTCGTTCGAGCTTATGATCAGACCAAGTGTCAGTCCAAAAGTTAATAGATTGGCCTTCTCCAGGGACACAAACAACATGTTTATAGATGAGCCAGAGCTTTAGAACATCTTTCCACTAGAATGAGCCCACATGCTTAGGGCTCGGTACACAACTGGTATAGTAAGACTCCCAAATGATTTTGACCCAAGGTATGTCCTGTGTGTTCAAAAATTTGTCCAGATATTTCATCAGCAGTGTTTGGTTGTGTGTGGCAACATCATGGACTCCAAGTCCTCCATGTGACTTGGGCATACATACCTTTTCCCATGATATAAGAGCCGTCCCCTTTTCCTCAGCGGCATACTTTCTCAAGAAGCAGTGTTTCGAATAAAGATTGATCTGGTGGATTACAGCCTTGGGGATAGAGAAGGAGCACATAAAGAAAATGGGCAAGCTAGAGAAAACTGATTTAAGGAGAAGTTTGTCTCTAGGGGAGAGTGTAGCACAACCAGTAAGCCTAGATGCAATCCTTTTGTGTAATGGGACAAATCCCTCAATTTTGGGTTTATGGATACTCAAAGGGAGGCCCGAATAGGGAAGTGGTAGATGGCCAATGTTGCATCCCAGAAGAGTGGATATATTATGCATGAGCTAATCAGGGGTGTTTATGGAGACAATAGTTGATTTGGCATGGTTGACCTTCAGACTAGTGTATGCAGCAAAATGAAGCAGAAGATATTTGATATGTTGAACTTGTGTGAGGTCAGCAAGGAGAACCAGAAGGGTATCATCGGCATATTGAATTACAGGAAATTTTGGACAAGTGGAATGAATGATAGGTATATGAATGAGTTGTTTATCCTTGGCCTCATTAAGTAGGGCTTGGAGCAGGTCTGCAGTAAGAACAAATATCGGAGGTGATAGAGGGTCACCTTGTCTCACCCCACTTTTGTAGAGAAATTGTTTTCCTGGGACACCATTCAACAGGACGGAAAGAGTAACCAGTGCTATAAATGAGCTTGATCCAATTGATCCACCTAGCACCAAACCCTCTTGCTGCTAAAATATCCAGTATTGTGTCATCATTGAGCATATCAAATGCCTTTCAAACTCTAGCTTGAGGAGCACAATGCCATTTACGAAGAAACTCATAAGACCATGCAAGGCAATCTTGAATGCATCTATTGTTCAGAAAACCATAGTGGTTGTTGTGAATCATGTTGAGAATATGTTTCCAAAGCATACTAGCCAAGAGCTTTGTGATGATCTTAATGGTACAGTTGAGCAAAGATATGGGCCTGAAATCGTTAGGAGCCACTGCATCATCTCTCTTTGGGATGAGAGTAATGAAGGAGTAGTTGTTACTCTGTAGGTTTACCTTACCCTCATAGAAATCTTCTACAAGATTGTAGAAATTAGGTGCAATTATGTCGCAACAGGCTTTAAGAAAGGCAACATTGAAACCATCTGGGCCAGAAGATTTATCTGCTGGTAAGTTTTTAACAACCTCATCAATATCCTCATGAGTGAAAGGCATCTCTAATTCCTGGAGGTTATCATTAGAGTGGAGCCGAGTGTGGAGTAGTAGTGGGTTTTCAGTAGGAGTGGATTGACAAAGTCTTGCATGGAAAGCTCTATACAAGATAGCACATTTTGCTTGGTGTTCATTGACTTCAATACCTTCTTTATCAGTCAACATTGCTATATGATTAGTGTTGATAGTAGCTCTCTCTTTCCAATAAGTGTTTGATAGTGGAATTTGCCTTAAAAAATTAGTGTTGGCCTCTCCAAATTAAATGGATCTGATAGTAGCTCTCTCTATCCAATAAGTTTTCTGAAAATGGGGAGGGTTTGTCAAGTTTACTTTCACGATGTCTCTACCCCCCCCCCCCTTTTCTTCAAGACCGAGTTTCCTATATTCCTCCAAAGTATCAAAGAACAGAATGACAACACTAGTGTTTGAGATGATTTTATTAAGATCGGATAAATCCTTGCTCCAATTTTTAAGTCCTTCCCGAGCCTTTTGAATTTAGCCATAATAAGTTTGGCACTGTCAGCTTCTCCTGCTAGTTGCTCCCAAATTTGTTTGACCACCTGTTTGAAATCTTGGTGTTCCAGCCAGAAATTTTCAAATCTAAAGATCCTTGATTTGGGGATGGAAGTTCCAATTTTGAGAACACGTGGAACATGATCAGATGTGGTGTTGGGGAATGTAGCATGCAATTTCAAGAAAATTCCTACGCTCATGCAAGATCTATCTAGAAGATGCATAGCAACGAGAAGGGGAGAGTGTGTCCATGTACCCTCGTAGACCGAAAGCGGAAGCGTTTGTTTAATGTGGTTGATGTAGTCGAACGTCTTCTCGTTCCGACCGATCAAGTACCGAACGTACGGCACCTCCGAGTTCTGCACACGTTCAGGGCGATGGCGTCCCTCGAGCTCTTGATCCAGTAGAGTGTCGAGGAAGTAGACGATTTCCGTCAGCACGACGGCGTGGTGACAGTGATGGTGATGTGATCCGCGCAGTACTTTGCCTAAGCACTGCGAGAATATGACCGGAGGCGTAAACCGTGGGGGGAGGGGGGCGCCGCACACAGCTTGGAACAATTGATGTGTGTTGTAGGTGCCCCCCACGTATATAAAGGAGGGAGGGAGGAGGCCGGCCCTAGGCGCGCCCAAGTAGGAGGAATCCTACTTGGGCTCCTAGTTGGATTCGCCCCCCCCCTTTCCTTTTATCGGAGGGGGAAAGGGGGAAAGAGAGAGAGGGGGAGAAGGAAAGGTTGGCGCCGCCCCCTCCCCTAGTCCAATTCGGCCTCCTTCCCTATGGGGGGCGCACCACCCCTTTGTGGGCTGGTGTGACTCCCTCCTATGGCCCATATGGCCCATATCTTCCCCCGGGGGGTTCCGGTAACCCCCCGGTACTCCGATATGTACCTGATACACTCCGGAACACTTCCGGTGTCCGAATACTATCATCCAATATATCAATCGTTACCTCTCGACCATTTCGAGACTCCTCATCATGTCCGTGATCTCATCCGGGACTCCGAACAACATTCGGCCACCAAATCACATAACTCATATAATACAAATCGTCATCAAACGTTAAGCGTGCGGACCCTACGGGTTCGAGAACTATGTGGACATGACTGAGACACCTCTCCGGTCAATAAGCAATAGCGGAACCTGGATGCTCATATTGGCTCCCACATATTCTACGAAGATCTTTATCGGTCGTACCGCAATGACAACATACGTAATTCCCTTTGTCATCGGTATGTTACTTGCCCGAGATTCGATCGTCGGTATCTTCATACCTAGTTCAATCTCGTTACCGGCAAGTCTCTTTACTCGTTCCATAATGCATCATCCCGCAACTAACTCATTAGTCACATTGCTTGCAAGGCTCATTATGATGTGCATTACCGAGAGGGACCAGAGATACCTCTCTGATACTCGGAGTGACAAATCATAATCTCGATCTATGCCAACCCAACAAACACCTTCGGAGATACCTATAGAGCATCTTTATAATCACCCAATTACGTTGTGACGTTTGATAGCACACAAGGCATTCCTCCGGTATTCGGGAGTTGCATAATCTCATAGTCAAAGGAATATGTATAAGTCATGAAGAAAGCAATAGCAATAAAACTTAACGATCATTATGCTAAGCTAACGGATGGGTCTTTTCCATCACATCATTCTCCTAATGATGTGATCCCGTTCATCAAATGACAACACATGTCTACGGTTAGGAAACTTAACCATCTTTGATTAACGAGCTAGTCTAGTAGAGCCTTACTAGGGACACTGTATTTTGTCTATGTATCCACACATGTATCAAGTTTCCAGTTAATACAATTCTATCATGAATAATAAACATTTATCATGGAATAATGAAATATAAATAACAACTTTATTGTTGCCTCTAGGGAATATTACCTTCAGTCGCCCACTTGCACTAGAGTCAATAATCTAGATTACATTGTAATGATTCTAACACCCATGGAGTCTTGGTGTTGATAATGTTTTGCTCGTGGAAGAGGCTTAGTCAATGGGTCTGCCACATTCAGATCCGTATGTATTTTGCAAATCTCTATGTCTCCCTCCTTGACTTGATCATGGATGGAGTTGAAGCGTCTCTTGATGTGTTTGGTTCTTTTGAAATCTGGATTCCTTCGCCAAGGCAATTGCTCCACTATTGTCACAAAAAAATTCATTGGACCCGATGCACTAGGTATTACACCTAGATCGGATATGAACTCCTTCATCCCGACTCCTTCATTTGCTGCTTCCGAAGCAGCTATGTACTACGCTTCACATGTAGATCCCGCCACGACGCTTTGCTTGGAACTGCACCAACTGACAGCTCCACCATTCAATATAAATACATATCCGGTTTGTGACTTAGAGGCATACGGATCAGTGTCAAAGCTAGCATCAACGTAACCATTTACGACGAGCTCTTTGTCACCTCCATAAACGAGAAACATATCCTTAGTCCTTTTCAGGTACTTCAGGATGTTCTTGACCGCTGTCCAGTGATCTACTCCTGGATTACTTTGGTACCTCCCTGCTAGACTTATAGCAAGGCACACATCAGGTCTGGTACACAACATTGCATACATGATAGAACCTATGGCTGAGGCATAGGGAATGACTTTCATTTTCTCTCTATCTTCTGCAGTGGTCGGGCATTGAGTCTGACTCAACTTCACATGTTGTAACACAGGCAAGAACCCTTTCTTTGACTGATCCATTTTGAACTTCTTCAAAACTTTATCAAGGTATGTGCTTTGTGAAAGTCCAATTAAGCGTCTTGATCTATCTCTATAGATCTTGATGCCCAATATATAAGCAACTTCACCGAGGTCTTTCATTGAAAAAGTCTTATTCAAGTATCCTTTTATACTATCCAGAAATTCTATATCATTTCCAATCAACAATATGTCATCCACATATAATATTAGAAATGCTACAAAGCTCGCACTCACTTTCTTGTAAATACAGGCTTCTCCAATAGTCTGTATAAAACCATATGCTTTGATCACCTCATCAAAGCGTATATTCCAACTCCGAGATTCTTGCACCAGTCCATAAATGGATCGCTGGAGCTTGCACACTTTATTAGCACCTTTGGGATCGACAAAACCTTCTGGTTGCATCATATACAACTCTTCTTTAAGAAATCCATTAAGGAATGCAGGTTTGACGTCCATTTGCCAGATTTCATAATCATAAAATGCGTCAATTGCTAACATGATTCGGACAGACTTAAGCATCGCTACGGGTGAGAAGGTCTCATAGTAGTCAACTCCTTGAACTTGTCGAAAACCTTTCGCAACAAGTCGAGCTTTGTAGACAGTAACATTACCATCAGCGTCAGTCTTCTTCTTGAAGATCCATTTATTCTCTATGGCTTGCCGATCATCGGGCAAGTCAACAAAAGTCCATAATTTGTTCTCATACATGGATCCCATCTCAGATTTCATGGCCTCAAGCCATTTCGCGGAATCTGGGCTCATCATCACTTCCTAATAGTTCGTAGGTTCGTCATGGTCTAGTAACATGACTTTCAGAACAGGATTACCATACCACTCTGGTGCGGAGCGTGCTCTGGTTGACCTACGAGGTTCGGTAGTAACTTGATCTGAAGTTTCATGATCATTATCATTAGCTTCCTCACTAGTTGGTGTAGGCATCACGGGAACGGTTTTCTGTGATGAGCTACTTTCCAATTCGAGAGAGGGTACAATTACCTCATCAAGTTCTACTTTCCTCCCACTCACTTCTTTTGAGAGAAACTCCTTCTCTAGAAAGGATCCATTCTTAGCAACAAAGATCTTGCCTTCGGATCTGTGATAGAAGGTGTACCCAACAGTTTCTTTTGGGTATCCTATGAAGACACACTTCTCCGATTTGGGTTCGAGCTTATTAGGCTGAAGCTTTTTCACATAAGCATCACAACCCCAAACTTTAAGAAACGACAGCTTAGGTTTCTTGCCAAACCACAGTTCATACGGTGTCGTCTCAACGGATTTAGATGATGCCCTATTTAACATGAATGCAGCTGTCTCTAACGCATAACCCCAAAATGATAGTGGTAAATCGGTAAGAGACATCATAGATCGCACCATATCCAATAAAGTACGGTTACGACGTTCGGACACACCATTACGCTGTGGTGTTCCAGGTGGCGTGAGTTGTGAAACTATTCCACATTGTTTTAAATGAAGGCCAAACTCGTAACTCAAATATTCGCCTCCGCGATCAGATCGTAGAAACCTTATTTTCTTGTTACGATGATTCTCCACTTCAGTCTGAAATTCTTTGAACTTTTCAAATGTTTCAGACTTGTGTTTCATTAAGTAGATATACCCATATCTGCTTAAATCATCTGCGAAGGTTAGAAAATAACGATATCCACCGCGAGCCTCAACACTCATCGGACCGCATACATCGGTATGTATTATTTCCAATAAGTCAGTGGCTCGCTCCATTGTTCCGGAGAACGGAGTCTTAGTCATCTTGCCCATGAGGCATGGTTCGCAAGCATCAAATGGTTCATAATCAAGTGATTCCAAAAGTCCATCCACATGGAGTTTCTTCATGCGCTTTACACCAATATGACCTAAACGGCAGTGCCACAAATATGTTGCACTATCATTATCAACTTTGCATCTTTTGGCATCAATATTATGAATATGTGTATCGCCATGATCGAGATTCAACAAAAGTAGACCACTCTTCAAGGGTGCATGACCATAAAAGATATTACTCATATAAATAGAACAACCATTATTCTCTGATTAAAATGAATAACCGTCTCGCATCAAACAAGATCCAGATATAATGTTCATGCTCAACGCTGGCACCAAATAACAATTAGTCAGTCTAAAACTAATCCCGGAGGTAGTTGTAGAGGTAGCATGCCGACGGCGATCAGATCGACCTTGGAACCATTCCCAACGCGCATTGTCACCTCGTCCTTAGCCAATCTTCATTTAATCTATAGCTCTTGTTTCGAGTTGCAAATATGAGCAACAGAAACAGTATCAAATACCCAGGTGCTACTACGAGCATTAGTAAGGTACACTTCAATAACATGTATATCAAATATACCTTTGTTCACTTTACCATCCTTCTTATCCGCCAAATACTTGGGGTAGTTCCGCTTCTAGTGACCAATCCCTTTGCAGTACAAGCACTCAGTTTCAGGCTTGGGTCCAGACTTGGGCTTCTTCCCGAGATTGACAACTTGCTTGCCATTCTTCTTGAAGTTCCCCTTCTTTCCCTTGCCCTTTTTCTTGAAACTAGTGGTCTTGTTAACCATCAACACTTAATGCTCTTTCTTGATTTCTACCTCCGCAGCTTTGAGCATAGCGAAGAGCTCGGGAATTGTCTTATCCATCCCTTGCATATTATAGTTCATCACTGTAGGATCAAAAGTATGTCTAGAGGGGGGTGATTAGACTACTTGACCAAATAAAAATCTAGCCTTTTCCCAATTTTAAATCATGGCAGATTTTAGCAACTTAGCACAAGTCAAGCAATCAACCTACACATGCAAATCTAAGAGTATAGCGGTGGAATGTAAATCATTGCATATGAAGGTAAAGGGGAGGAGTTTGGAGGGAGCAAACACAATGTAGACAAGGAGATTTTTGGCGTGGTTACGATAGGTGGTGCTATCGTACATCCACGTTGGTGGAGACTTTAACCCACGAAGGGTAATGGTTGCGCGAGTCCACGGAGGGCACCACCCACGAAGGGTCCACGAAGAAGCAACCTTGTCTATCCCACCATGGCCATCGCCCACGAAGGACTTGCCTCGGTAGGGTAGATCTTCATGAAGTAGGCGATCTCCTTCCCGTACAAACTCCTTGGTTCAACTCCACAATCTTGACGGAGGCTCCCAAGTGACAACGAACCAATCTAGGAGACACCACTCTCCAAAAGGTAATAGATGGTGTGTTGATGATGAACTCCTTGCTCTTGTGCTTCAAATGATAGTCTCCCCAACACTCAACTCTCTCTCACAGATTTGGATATGGTGGAAAGATGATTTGAGTGGAAAGCAACTTGGGGAAGGCTAGAGATCAAGATTCTTGTGGTTGGATTGGAATGTCTTGGTCTCAACACATGAGTAGGTGGTTGTCTCTCAGAAAATGAATGCTGGAAGTGTAGGCATGTTCTGATGGCTCTCTCCTCGAATGGAGAATGGGTAGAGGGGTATATATAGCCTCCACACAAAATCTAACCGTTACACACAATTTACCAAACTCAGTGGGACCGAATAGTGAAACTCGGTCAGACCGATATGGTTCAAAATGTGAACGTTAGGCTTTTCGATGGGACCGACATGATCAACTCAGTGGGACCGATGCGTTAGGGTTAGGGCATAACTAGATCTCGGTGAGACCGATCACATGAACTCGGTGAGACCGATTTCAGTAATAGGCAAACAAAGAGTTGGTCAGGCAAACTCGATGGGACCGATCGCTCATTTTGGTGAGACCAAAACGTTACGAAAAGGAAACAGAGAGTTTGCATTGCGAACTCTGTGGGACTGATCGCTCATCTTGGTTGGACCGAAACCTTATGAAGGGAAACAGAGAGTTTGCAATCCCATCTCGGTGAGACCGAGATCCCTATTGGTGAGAACGAATTGATTAGGGTTTCTGGCTATGGCTATGTCAAGCAAACTCGGTGGCGCCGGATAGATCAAATCGGTGGGGCTGAGTTTGACTTTAGGTTTAGGACATATGTGGAATGATAAAGTGGTTGAGGGCTTTTGGAGCATATCACTAAGCAGTTTGAGCAAGCAAGCCATTAAGCAACACCTCATCCCCTTTTAATAGTATTGGCTTTTCCTATGGACTCAATGTGAACTTGGATCACTAAAATGAAAATGTAGAGTCTTGAGCTTTTGCCAATATGTGTCCTTAGCATTTTGAGGGGTCCACATCTCTAGTCCATGCCATGCGAATCATTGAACTTTCTGAAATGATTGTCTTGAATGGATATTAGTTCAATGAGCTCTATGTTGTTAAAAATTACCAAAACCACCCAGGGATTAGTTGCACTTTCAATCTCCCCCTTTTGGTAATTGATGACAAATTATAGATCAAAGCTTCGACAAATGATAATAAGAATGAAATACATCGTCGCTTTGAGAGTATGTGATAAGCAAGAGCTCCCCCTAAATTTGTGCATTATTTAAAATTTGCTTTTGAATGCAAATGCACAATCGATTAGGATCATGGGTTACTCTTCCATGTCACATACATCTTGGTGGAGCGCTCAAAATGATAGAATATGAAATATGCACTCATCACCAAGACAAAGTGTGAATGATCATACATGAGAGATAGATAAAGTCATCATCCAAGCACAAGCATTAAAGTATGATATGATCAAGCACATGACCATACAAGTATCTCTCTCACACACAAATAGAGTATCAACCAAACAAGAAACCAAATAAGTAGCAAGAGATAGCAAAAAGAAGCAAAGCACTCTCTCTCTCTCTCTCTCAGCCTATGATCTATACACTTTCTCCCCCTTTGGCAACAAGTTACCAAAAAGCTCGAAAATGCATAGTGCTATGCGGCTCTCTAAGCTTGATCTCCAGGAGCTCTGGAGTGCGAAGGTGGCGTGGAGAGGAGTCCTGCAACGAATGCATCTGAAGAAGACTGAGGAGCTGGTGGAGTTGCAACTGGAGGAGCAACTAAGGCTGTAGCTTCTGGTGCTGATGTAGTAGCCCTAGTGTCTATCACTGGCACTGCTGCAGACCTCTGTGCCCTAGGCACTCTCTGAAAAACTTCAGTGGTTGCTTTCCCTCTTCTCTCTTCAGCTTCATCTTGGAGCTGCTCAACTGCAGTTTGCATCTCTGTGACCTTCAAGTCTAGATCATAAAACTTTGTTTCGATGATCCTTTCAAGACTCTCTTTATTTTGAGTCAGGGTGGCCAAACCTTTCTCAATCCTCAAGGTAGCCTGAATGAGATAGCCAAGTTGATCTTGTTTGGACTTGAGAAATACTTGGGATGCCTCTTCAGCACTTGGCATCTTGGCTGCCTTCTCTGGTTTTGCTTTTTCTCTCTTCTCCTGAGCCTCTACTAATGTAGGATGCGAAGCATCCATAACAACTGTGTTGTCCTCACGATCAGGACTCAAGGGAAGGTGCTCTTTATCCAGGAGAGACATGCCTTTGCCCATCTTGGAGTTGATGAGCATCTGAATGTGTGGAGCATACCCACATGATCTCTTCTGGTCTGCTGCAGTTCTCTTGACTGTTTCAACTATCAAGCTCATCACCTTGAATTTCTGTGGCACATCAAACAATTGAAGCAAGTTGATGGAGTGGCCTCTGATCATCCAGTGATCTCCTGATTTGGGAAACAAGGTGTTTCTCAGTATAGTGTTCATGGTGGCCAATCCAGACAGCAGATAGTACACTAAGCCTAGCATGTGTGTCTCCAAGGCCTTGTCAGGTATCTCCTTGTACATATTGGCCATGGAGTTGTGATCCTTCCTTGGCTTTGCATAGACATCAATGTCATCCTCAACTTCTTCTGGATAATTGATGAGCTTTGCCCACTCAGCAACTGTGGACTGGTACCTTATACCCCCAGACATCCACACAATCTTCCCATCTGGGTAAAAGTGAGCAGTAGAGTAAAACTGCATGATCAGCTCATCATTCCACTTGGTCAACTTCTGACCCACAAATGTGTCAACTCCATTGAGTCTGAAGCTCTCATGCACTCCAGGGAAATGATCTTCACTGTTGTCAATGTACTTCCAATCTACCCATTTCATGTCACACACAATGTGCTTCTTATCTAAAAGCACAATCTCATAGAAGTCCTGCTGTTCCTTGGTGTGAAATCTGTAATCCACAGCAGTTCTCCTTCTTGCAGCATAGGGGTCTGATTGTCTCCACAATCTGAGACATGCATCCTTTCTTTCCTTCATGTTTTCAGCCACTGGATGATTATCATCATGATCAGGGATCTTTGGCTTCAATTTTCTGAGCACTTGGGCTCCTTCTTATTCTTCTTCCACTTCAGGCACCGGGGCCCTGTTTTTCTCAGCAGCAGGGATGTTTCTAGTGCTTCTCTTTGGTGCAAACTTGGAAGCTTGAGCAGTAGCCTTGGGGGCAGTCTTGGGCTTTGATGGAGCAGCACCAGACTTGATGGCATCCCCCATCAACTTCTGAGTCTTTGGTTTTGCTGCAACATCTTCCTCATCATCTTCTTCCTCATGTGATGAGTGCTTCTCAAACTCAGCCATAGGATCAACACGCTTGCACCATCTTCCTCTCTTCCTCTCCTTCTTTTCCTTTCAGCTTCACTTGCTGGTTTAGCTTTCTCATGAGTTGATGCTCTAGCTTTGGACATGGGCACTCTCTTGGTAGGAGCTTTCTTGTGCAAACCAGGCTTGGTTGCACCAGCAGCAGCATACTCATTTTTCAGCACTTTCTTGGAGGTGACCTCCTCCTCAACAACAACATAATCTTCATCCTCAGAATCTGAGTTTCTCTTCCTCATGGTCCTGGTTGCAGCTTTGGGCAAGTTGCTTGGGGTGCTTCTGCTACCCTCATCATAGCTGCCAGAGGGACTAGTTCCCTCACTCAGGTTGATCTGTTCCTCAGACTTGTTCTGGCCGTCACTTTGATCAGACATGGCTGAAATTGCAAACTGACTTGAAAACTGACCTTGTGAATAGATGTAGTTGAGATAGAGTGGATGAGCATCACAAAGTGCAGAGATTTTGCAAAACAATTGAGTCAAAAACTTATTTTTAGTTTTCTACAGAAAGCATTTCGGAGCTACCGATTTGTTGAACTCGGTGACACCGAAGCAATATTAGAGTCTAAACTAGTGTAATCGGTCAGACCGAGACATAGTCCGGTGACTCCGAGATTGCTAGGGTTTCACTCAGAATCGAACTCATTCACACCGATTCGTAAGTTTCGGTCAGACCGAAAATTACAAGTGCAATGGCCTAGGCCAAATCGATGAGACCGATTTCTACAACTCGGTCGGTCCGAGATGAGTTCGGCGGAAACCTAACCCTAAATTTTTGAATCAAATCTCATCTAAAGGAAATTTTTGCTGGATAGAACAATCTCATACGTGGCAAGAATCATGGCATTAACCTAAGTGCAGGAATCAGAGGTTAAGATTACATATAGGGGTCGAGTTCATACCCTAACTCGGTGGTGAAATCGCTACGGCGACAACGGCGGCGAAGATTCCCGTCGACGGCGGCGGAGACCAGCGGCAGGAGGTCGCTCGTGATGAGGAGACGATCCGGAGACCTCGAGTCGGCAGAGCAAGATATGCGCAGGTGAAGGGTTTTGGAGGAATTTCCAAAATTTGACCCGTGGGTATATATATCCTGATCCTGTCGGTGTGATCGAGTGGAACGACTCGGTGGCACCGAGATGCAGAATCGCAAGCGGTTACTGCAACTCGGTGTGACCGAATTGTTCAAATCGGTTGCACGGAGATTGAAAACCTAGATCAACTCAATGAACTCTGTATGACCAAAAGGGATGAATCGATCAGACCGAAATACACTGAGAGGTTTTGGAAGTTTAAGTCTATGAAGAATCGGTGGCTCCGAGTGCTCCTCGCCCAGAGGGTTCGAATCTGACTTGATCAAACTTTGTGATGTAGCATGAATAGAGATTGAGACGAGAAAAGCATAAGGGAGTACTTAGGAATTCTTGTCCATCCATTTGGCAAAAGAAAAAGACCAAACAATCAAAGCAACAAATGGATGTCCTCGAATGAGAAAAATATGCAATCAACGTGCTCACACAATAAGATGGCAAATGAAATATGTGGCAAAGCATGCACAAACACTCTGGCATCTATCAAGCAATTGGCGATGACTAGGTCATCTATATATGAGTATATTGACTGAGGAGTCAAATGAGAACATTTGATCGTAGGTCATACTCATCGTTTAAGCACAAGTGGGGTTACCACTTTTACATAAAGCATTGTTGTGTTCACACCATTAGAGTTGCTTTAGATCAATTCTTAGAGTAAAGCTCCCCCTAGATGTGATATCCCCCCTAAGAGGGATGAACTAACCTTGGGTTTTTCGATGATGACTTCATGTAGATGTTGAAGATGTGGATGCTCAATGTTGATGTAGATCATTTGGAGCAATCCATTGGAGTGAGTTGCACTTTCAATACCTACATGGGTTAGTCCCACAAGGAACAAACATGGATATCCATAGACATAGAGTGAAGTACACACAATATGATGTCCATGAAAGCATTAGGTTACCTTGTCCCTTGACTTACCAACAAGAGGGTTTGTGACTCCTTGAACTAGTGTAAGATGTGGAAGTTGTTTGCACTTGTCCTTGCCAAAATGAATATGAGTGAAGTATGTTGGCGGAGTCACCCTCAAGAACTCTCTAGTTCTTCTTCTTGGGGATCCACATCATCTTGATGGGAATCCTTGGAGTTGTAGTCGTACTTGATGAAGTAGAACGTGATGTAGTCTGGGGAACCCACTTGACCAAGGCCTTCGGAGCTTCTTCAAATGCATCAATCTCCTCTTGATGCTTGTCCTTGCCCTTTAGCTTGTGGTCTTGTGGTGGAAGATCATCTTGAGCTTGTGTCCCCTTGAAGGAAGTAGGATCATACTTCTCTTGTTGAGGAACAAACTTCGTCTTGGGGTATTGATCTTCTTCCCACTCAACTCCATTGGCATTGAACTTTCGTTCAAAACCAAAACCTTGATTCTTCCGGTGCCTTCCTTGCTTGCGTACAATTTCCTCAAATTGCTTACTTCCGGCAAGGCTCTTGTAAACACCTTTCTCTATAATTCCCTTCAATTAGCTATTTCCTTGCTCAAGTGTAACTTGTCAAGAGAATCATTAGTGGAATCAAGAGAACTACTAGAAGTAACAATATTTGATTTAGCATGATTATTGTTACTACTAGAAGAAGAATCTATCTTACTCTTGTTGCTAGATTTTACTTGTGGCATATAAGTAGACAAGAGTAAATGCTTGGCAATGTAAGAAGAACTTTTCTTACAAAGATCATCATTGATTGCTTTTAAGAACCCATGCTCTTGCTCAAGATTGAGCTTTTCAAAGTGTAGTTTCTCATGAGTCTTTAAAATCTCTTGATGATCTTCTAAGGTAGTTTCATGAGCTAACTTCAGAGTGTTTAGTTCTTTAGTTAGACGCTCAATCTCCTTCTTATCATCGTCATTCGTTTTATCTTGATTAGCATGATTAATAGCAAGTTCATCATAGTTTTCATCACTAGAATTGTCAACAAGTAAATCATCATCACCTAGCAAATCATCTTCATCACTATTGAAATCAACATACTCAGGGTGTGATACCTTTGGGCCTTTAGCCATGAAGCATCTTCCAATTCCTTCATTTGGTGAGTCAAATATGTCATACGAGTTGGTTGACACAAGTGCTAGACCGACAACACCTTTATCTTGAGTATATTTGGAGTCGGAGTGATAACTTCTCTCGGAGTGGTGGTCGGAGTCGGAACCGGATACCCACTCACCAACATGAGCTTGATGTCTTTGTTTTGTATAGCTCCTTGATGACTTGTCCTTCCTTTCCGAATCCTTGCTTCTGTGAGAGGTTCTTCATTCATAACGATCATCTCTACTCCTTCTCTCCCTTGGAGGTGATTCTTCTCTTTTGCTTCTCCTTTTAGGTGAGTCTTCTCTTCTTTTGTAGGGATCCGTGCACTCATTGGACTAGTGTCCGGGTCTTCCACAATTGTAGCAATTACGTTCACGACTGGAACATCTTTTGTCATTGTAGGACGTTGACTTGGAACTTCTTTCTTTGCTTCTACTCTTGTAGGACTTGTTGAAGTTCTTCACCATTAAGCTCAATTCTTCATTGAAAGCTTGTTTCTCACTTGATGATGTAGGATCATCACATGAGGCTTTGTAAGCACCACTAGACTTGTTGTGAAGCTCTTCTTTATCCTTGAGTGACATCTCATGAGCAACAATTCTACCAATGACTTCTGTTGGCTTGAGATCTTTGTAATTGGGAATCATTTTTATCAATGTGCACACGGTATCATATTTTCCATCCAAGGCTCTTAGGATCTTCTTGATGATGAATTATCGGTCATCTCTTCACTTCCTAAGCCAGCAATCTCATTTGTGATGAGAGCAAGCCTAGAGTACTTTTCAGCGTCACCTTCACCATCCTTCATTTTGAACTTGTCAAGTTGACTTTGAAGCACATCCAATTTGGATTCCTTGACGGAGTCGGTACCTTCGTGCATATCAATCAAAGTATCCCAAATTTCCTTTGCATTCTCAAGACGGCTGATTTTGTTGAATTCTTCAGAGCACAATCCGTTGAAGAGGATATCGCAAGCTTGAGCATTGTATTCCAACATCTTCAATTCTTCTGCGGTAGCTTCACGATTCGGTTCTCTCCCATCGAAGAATTCACCTTGCAAGCCAATACACACAATAGCCCAAACGGCGGGGTTATGTCCAAGAATATGCATTTTCATCTTATGCTTCCAACTAGCAAAATTAGTACCATCAAAGTAAGGACCTCTACGGTGGTAATTTCCCTCGCTAGACGCCATACTCTCCTAGGTTGTGAAACAAAGGCTATGATCACCAAAGCTATGGAAATCAAGGCAAATGGAGACCAAAGCTCTGATACCACTTGTACGATCGAAAGTATGTCTAGAAGGGGGGTGATTAGACTACTTGACCAAATAAAAATCTAGCCTTTTCCCAATTTTAAGTCTTGGCAGATTTTAGCAACTTAGCACAAGTCAAGCAATCAACCTACACATGCAAATCTAAGAGTATAGCAGCGGAATGTAAATCATTGCATATGAAGGTAAAGGGGTGGAGTTTGGAGGGAGCAAACGCAATGTAGACACGGAGATTTTTGGCGTGGTTTCGATAGGTGGTGCTATCGTACATCCACGTTGGTGGATACTTCAACCCACGAAGGGTAACGGTTGTACGAGTCCACGGAGGGCTCCACCCACGAAGGGTCCACGAAGAAGCAACCTTGTCTATCCCACCACAGCCATCATCCACGAAGGACTTGCCTCACTAGGGCAGATCTTCACGAAGTAGGCGATCTCCTTGCCTGTACAAACTCCTTGGTTCAACTCTACAATCTTGATGGAGGCTCCCAAGTGACACATAACCAATCTAGGAGACAACACTCTCCAAAAGGTAATAGATGGTGTGTTGATGATGAACTCCTTGCTCTTGTGCTTCAAATGATAATCTACCCAACACTCAACTCTCTCTCACAGATTTGGATATGGTGGAAAGATGATTTGAGTGGAAAGCAACTTGGGGAAGGCTAGAGGTCAAGATTCTTGTGGTTGGATTGGAATGTCTTGGTCTCAACACATGAGTAGGTGGTTGTCTCTCAGAAAATGAATGCTGGAAGTGTAGGCATGTTCTGATGGCTCTCTCCTTGAATGGAGAATGGGTAGAGGGGTATATATAGCCTCCACACAAAATCTAACCGTTACACACAATTTACCAAACTCGGTGGGACTGAATAGTGAAACTCGGTCAGACCGATATGGTTGAAAATGTGAACGTTAGGGTTTTCGGTGGGACCGACATGATCAACTCGGTGGGACCGATGCGTTAGGGTTAGGGCATAACTTGATCTCGGTGAGACCGATCACATGAACTCGGTGAGACCGATTTCAGTAATAGGCAAACAGAGAGTTGGTCAGGCAAACTCGGTTGGACCGATCGCTCATTTCGGTGAGACCGAAACGTTACGAAGAGGAAACAGAGAGTTTTCATTGCGAACTCGGTGGGACTGATCGCTCATCTTGGTTGGACCAAAATGTTACGATGGGAAACAGAGAGTTTGCAATCCCATCTCGGTGAGACCGAATTGATTAGGTTTTCTGGCTATGGCTATGTCAAGCGAACTCGGTGGCGCTGGATAGATCAAATCGGTGGGGCCGAGTTTGACTTTAGGTTTAGGACATATGTGTAAATGATAAAGTGGTTGAGGGCTTTTGGAGCATATCACTAAGCAGTTTGAGCAAGCAAGCCATTAAGCAACACCTCATCCCCTTTTAATAGTATTGGCTTTTCCTATGGACTCAATGTGATCTTGGATCACTAAAATGAATGTAGAGTCTTGAGCTTTTGCCAATATGTGTCCTTAGCATTATGAGGGGTCCACATCTCTAGTCCATGCCATGCCAATCATTGAACTGTCTGAAATGATTATCTTGAATGGATATTAGTTCAGTGAGCTATATGTTGTTAAGAATTACCAAAACCACCCAGGGATTAGTTGCACTTTCAATCTCCCCCTTTTTGGTAATTGATGACAACATATAGATGAAAGCTTCGACAAATGATAATAAGAATGAAATACATCGTTGCTTTGAGAAGTATGTGACAAGCAAGAGCTCCCCCTAAATGTGTGCATTATTTAAAATTTGCTTTTGAATGCAAATGCACAATCGATTAGGATCATGGGTTACTCTGTCATGTCACATACATCTCGGTGGAGCTCTCAAAATGATAGAATATGAAATATGCACTCATCACCAAGAAAAAGTGTGAATGATCATACATGAGAGATAGATAAAGTCATCATCCAAGCACAAGCATTAAAGTATGATATGATCAAGCACATGGCCATACAAGTATCTCTCACACACAAATAGAGTATCAACCAAACAAGAAACCAAATAAGTAGCAAGAGATAGCAAAAAGAAGCAAAGCACTCTCTCTCGAAGCCTATGATCTATACACTTTTTCCCCCTTTGTCAACAAGTTACCAAAAAGCTCGAAAATGGTAGTGCTATGCGGCTCTCTAAGCTTGATCTCCAGGAGCTCTTGGACATATCACTAAGCATATTACTAAGCATTTTGAGCAAGTGGAAATGAGAAAGTGGTTGAGGGCTTTTGGAGCATATCACTAAGCATTTTGAGCAAGCAAGCCATTAAGCAACACCTCATCCCGTTTTAGTAGTATTGGCTTTTCCTATGGACTCAATGTGATCTTGGATCACTAAAATGAATGTAGAGTCTTGAGCTCTTGCCAATATGTGTCCTTAGCATTTTGAGGGGTCCACATCTCTAGTCTATGCCATCCAATCATTGAACTTTCTGAAATGATTATCTTGAATGGATATTAGTTCAATGAGCTATATGTTGTTAAGAATTACCAAAACCACCTAGGGATTAGTTGCACTTTCAGTCACGAAGCCTTTGTAGCTTGGTGGCAGTGATTGAAGAACTCTGTCAATAACACTATCATCCGAAAGATTAACTCCCAGCTGAGTCAAGTGGTTATGATACCTAGACATTCTGAGTATGTGTTCACTGATAGAACTGTCTCCTCCATCTTGCTGCTATAGAACTTGTTGGAGATTTCATATCTCTCAACTCGGGCATTTGCTTGAAATGTTAACTTCAACTCCTGGAACATCTCATATGGTCCATGACGTTCAAAACGTCTTTGAAGTCCCGATTCTAAGCCGTAGAGCATGGCACATTGAACTATAGAGTAGTAATCAGACCGCGTCTGCCAGACGTTCAAAGCGTCTACATTAGCGGGAGGGGGATTTTCAACTAGTGGTGCATCAAGGACATAATTCTTCTGTGCAGCAATGAGGATAATTCTCAAGTTACGAACCCAGTCCATGTAGTTGCTACCATCATCTTTCAACTTAGCTTTCTCTAGGAACGCACTAAAATTCAAGGAAACGGTAGCACGGGCCATTGATCTACAACATAGATATGCAAAAACTATCAGGACTAAGTTCATGATAAATTAAGTTCAATTAATCATATTACTTAAGAACTCTCACTTAGATAGACATCCCTCAAGTCATCTAAATGATCACGTGATCCATATCAACTAAACCATGTCCGATCATCATGTGAGATGGGGTAGTTTTCAATGGTGAACATCTCTATGTTGACCATATCTACTATATGATTCACGTTCGACCTTTAGGTCTTCAGTGTTCCGAGGCCATGTCTGTACATGCTAGGCTCGTCAAGTTTAACCCGAGTATTCCGCATGTGCAAAACTGTCTTGCACCCGTTGTATGTGAACGTAGAGCTTATCACACCCGATCATCACGTGGTGTCTCCGCACGATGAACTGTCGCAACCGTGCATACTCAGGGAGAACACTTATACCTTGAAATTTTAGTGAGGGATCATCTTATAATGCTACCTCCGTACTAAGCAAAATAAGATGCATAAAAGATAAACATCACATGCAATCAAAATATGTGACATGATATGGCCATCATCATCTTGTGCCTTTGATCTCCATCCCCAAAGCACCGTCATGATTTCCATCGTCACCGGCTTGACACCTTGATCTCCATCGAAGCATCGTTGTCGTCTCGCCAACTATTGCTTCTACAACTATCGCTAACGCATAGTGATAAAGTAAAGCAATTACATGGCGATTGCATTTCATACAATAAAGCGACAACCATAAGGCTCCTGCCAGTTGCCGATAACTTTTACAAAACATGATCATCTCATCAATAACGTATATCACACCATGTCTTGACCATATCACATCACAACATGCCCTGCAAAAACAAGTTAGACGTCCTCTAATTTGTTGTTGCAAGTTTTTCGTGGCTGCTACAGCCTTCTAGTAAGAACCGTTCTATAACACCCACGATGCGGCTATATCTCCCACGTGTCGAGGCACGACTTAGAGGCATAACCGCATTGTGGTTTTGTCGCAAGAAGGGTCATCTTCACACAATCCCATGTAATGAACAAGAATGGGATAAAGAGTTGGCTTACAATCGCCACTTCACACAATACATAAATAAATTCATACATCATTCAAGATACACCCATAGACCGACTACGGTCAAGTCCAAATGAAAAGAAGTTAACCACAAAAGCTAGATCCCCGATCGTCCCAACTGGGCTCCACTACTGATCATCAGGAAACAAAATATAGTAACGACCAAGGTCCTCGTCGAACTCCCACTTGAGCTCGGTTGCGTCACCTGCACTGGTTTCAACGTCACCTGCAACTGTTTTGGTAGAATCTGTGAGTCACGAGGACTCAGCAATCTCACACCCGCGAGATCAAGACTATTTAAGCTTATGGGTAGGAAAGGGGTAATGAGGTGGAGCTGCAGCAAGCACTAAGCAAAATATGGTGGCTAACATACGCAAATAAGAGCGGGAAGAGAAGCAACACGACGGTCGCGAAGCTAGATGTGATCAAGAAGTGATCCTGAAACTACTTACGTTCAAACATAACCCAAGAACCGTGTTCACTTCCCGGACTCCGCCGAAAAGAGACCATCACGGCTACACACGCGGTTGATGCATTTTAATTAAGTCAAGTGTCAAGTTCTCTACAACCGGATATTAACAAATTCCCATCTGCCACATAACCGCGGGCACGGCTCTCGAAAGTTTATACCCTGCAGGGGTGTCCCAACTTAGCCCATTATAAGCTCTCACGGTCAACGAAGGATATTCCTTCTCCCGGGAAGACCCGATCAGTCTCGGAATCCCGGTTTACAAGACATTTCGACAATGGTAAAACAAGACCAGCAAGACCACCCGACTGTGCCGACAAATCCCGATAGGAGCTGCACATATCTCGTTCTCAGGGCACACCGGATGAGCGAAGCGTACAGGTACCAACGTAACCCAAGTTGCCAAGGGACGGTCCCGCACGGTGCTCTAGTTCAGACCAACACTTAGAGAAGCATTGGCCCGGGGGGCTAAAATAAAGATGACCCTCGGGTTAATTACTCCCAAGGGAAAGGTAATAGGTTGTTAGGCAAAAGGTAAAACCAATGTTGGGCCTTGCTGGAGGAGTTTTATTCAAGGCGAACTGTCAAGGGGGTCCCATAAATCACCCAACCGCGTAAGGGATGCAAAATCAAGGAACATAACACCGGTATGACGGAAACTAGGGCGGCAAGAGTGGAACAAAACACCAGGCATAAGGCCGAGCCTTCCACCCTTTACCAAGTATATAGATGCATTAATTAAATAAAAGATATTGTGATATCCCAACATATCCATGTTCCAACATGGAACCAACTTCATCTTCACCTGCAACTAGCAACGCTATAAGAGGGGCTGAGCAAAAGCGGTAACATAGCCAAACAACGGTTTGCTAGGAAAGGATGGTTAGAGGCTTGACATGGCAATATGGGAGGCATGATATAGCAAGTGGTAGGTAGCGCGGCATAGCAATAGAACGAACAACTAGCAAGCAAAGATAGAAGTGATTTCGAGGGTATGGTCATCTTGCCTGAGATCCCGCAAGGAAGAAGAACGAGTCCATGAAGAAGACAAACGGACGTAGTCGAACGAATCCTGACAACTCCGGAACGAAACTGAAGCTAACGAGAGAAGCAACCCGGAAAGAAACAAACAACATAGTAAACAACCATCACATAAACATGGCATGATGCACAATCAAGTATGATGCATGTCCGGTTTAATGAGGCATGGGATGGCAAAGTGCACAAACAATACTACAAATTAAGTGGAGCTCAATATGCAACGAGTTGCATATTGACGAAACACCACATGACTCATTTAGTTCTCTCTCGGTTATGTACCCAACAATATTAAATGTTGTTAAACATGGCAAGAGGTAAAGCATAAGTAAACTAACTATTTAGGCAAGTTTAAATGAGGCCGGAAACAACAAACAACAATTCTGGAAAATCCCCATGTGCATATTTTGAATTTGCTACTGTTCTGCCCTAAACCATATTTTATTGTTGTTAAACAGGAAAATAAAGTGCAACATGTTAATCTATGCATTTTCCTACCCCATTTACATATAAAGTTTATTTAAAATGGAGCTACGGTTAATTAGTTATGAAATAAATCATTTTAACATGGCATTTATGCAAATTAATGCAAACAATATTTTAAACATTTTTAACATGGATGAAAGTCGCAAATCATGGAACTAGATGAAATTCTAAGCAAGTTACAGATATAACATGTTTTATATGGATGCATGGACATTTAGTTATGAGCATTTTAAAATGATGGCATTTGCTGTAAATATGCATGCACTGGATATTAAAAAAACAGAACAGGGAAAATCTAAACGGGCTGAAACTGGAGCTACACGGGCTACACCGGCGAGCGGTAGATAGTTATAGAGCGCTTTGTGCGCAAGGCAACAGCAACAGCAGAATCGGGCCAAGCCCAAGCGTCTGGCTGTGTGGTGTGCAAAAGATAAATAAGAGGCAAAAATTGGGCTGCGTGGGAGTCGAACCAAGGACCTCCTGCATGTGTGCCTGCGAGATTAACCAGTTGAACTAGAATGGATACATGATGCTGAATGGGTTTGGCAGTAGATAAAGCAGCAAGAAGCTATCAAAGTCTGAAGGTGCAAAATTGCAGGAAAAAGAATGCGCAGCCGTGGAGGTTCGATCTCGGGGCTCCCATGTAGGATTGCGTGGCCTAGACCACTGAGATGTTGCTATGTTTGGTGCCAAAGGGAAGCTCAGCTCATTTTGAATGATCAGAAGACCTAGTCTTCTTCTCCCGCGAATACATGGATGCATCGCCGGCGAGCAAACGCAGCGACAGCTGCTGCTGTGGTGAGCCGGGGTGGTGCGGAAACAGGGGATGGGTGCTACTGCGTGTGCAAGCGCTGGGCGAGGTGGGCTGCTTCTGCGGTATTGCTTCTTCTTTGTTTTATTTTTCTTCAGACAGAAAAATAAAGACCAAAAAGCACAGGAATATGGCGAGGGTTTGGAGAGCTATGAGAATATCCCTGGAGTCCCGAATTTGTGTAGAATTTGAATAAATTGCTTTGGGCATTTTTAAGGACAGAAGAATAATTCAAGTTTGAAATTGATTCAAACATGAGCCATTTTTGAACCCTACCAAAACAACTCCAAAATGGATGATATTTGACAGAGAGGTATAAGGCATGGAGTAAGATCATCAGGAAATAAATGAACATTAATGGAGGAGGGAAATATGTCACTTGCAAAACATGAGGAAGAAGGAAGGGAGAGGTGATGATACATGGGACATATGCATAGGCAAACAACAATGTAACATGCATGAATACTGCAAACAAATGAATACACACGACGATAACAAAAAACATGAAAGGCGTCTGAAGCGTCGGTCTCGGGGCGTTACACGTTCTTACCTACGCATCAAAACCACAATGGTGATTTATCAAGTTTGTTGTTTTAACCTTCAACAAGGACCGGCCACATTCAAATTTGATTCAACTAAAGTTGGAGAAACAAACACCCGCCAGCCACCTTTATGCAAAACTAGTTGCATGTCTATCGGTGGAACCGGTCTCATGAACGTGGTCATGTAAGGTTGGTCCGGGCCGCTTCATCCAACAATATCGCCGAATCAAAATAAGACGTTGGTGGTAAGCAGTATGACTATCACCGCCTGTCGGTGTCAAAACCGGCGGATCTCGGGTAGGGGGTCCCGAACTGTGCGTCTAAGGTTGATGGTAACAGGAGACGGGGGACACAATGTTTACCCAGGTTCAGGCCCTCTCTATGGAGGTAATACCCTACTTCCTGCTTGATTGTCTTGATGAATATGAGTATTACAAGAGTTGATCTACCTCGAGATCGTAATGGCTAGAACCCTAAATGTCTAGCCTGTATGACTATGATTGTGATTATGATTGCCTCTACGGACCAAGCCCTCCGGTTTATATAGACACCGGAGGGGGCTAGGGTTGTACAAAGTCGGTTACAGAGAAAGGAATCTTCATATCAGGACACCAAGCTTGCCTTCCACGCCAAGGAGAGTCCCATCCGGACACGGGGGAGAGTCTTCGGTCTTGTATCTTCACAGCCCATCAGTCCGGCCTACGCACCATAGTCCGGACGCCCGAGGACCCCTTAATCCAGGACTCCCTCAGTAGCCCCTAAACCAGGCTTCAATGACGATGTGTCCGGCGCGTAAATTGTCTTCGGCATTGCAAGGCGGGTTCCTTCTCTGAATACTCCAAAATAGTCCTTGAACACAAGAATCATGTCCGGCTCTGCAAAAAAAATACCACACACCACCGCAGAGAGTATAATATTTCACGAGTCCAATCTGCTGACAACTTTTTGTAGCGTGACATCACGTCCCTGCCTGGTTATTATTTTGAGCCATTTTTCGGCCCGTCGCTCCATGTTTCGAGACGCGGTTTTATTGGCACGTCTTGTCGAAGTAGAGATCGTGTCCCCTTATTGCGGGATTCTCATCAATGCGGGCGTGGGTAACCCAACCGTTCGGTTGGCATGATTCCTTAGGAGTAGGCAGGTTTTAAGGCTCATGAGGAGGCGTCTGATATTCATCGCTTTTATAAAGGGGCTAAGACCCGTCCTTCTCCTCTGCGCCAACCCTTTCCTCAACCTATCCAACCTCGAGTTCCATCACCCAAGGTCCAATTTGATTGCTTTGAGCTTCCCAGTCATGTCAGAACCCAGCCTTCAAGGCCGGTGGGTGGCTTCCTTTGTCACAGAGGAGGATATTGCGAAACTCCGGGTGGCAAGATACCTGACCGCGGAAATCCCCCACAGGCTCCCTGCTCAAGGGCAGGTTATTCCCACTCCTAGATCCGGCGAGAGGGTTGTACTCATCTCCCACTTCCTCCGGGGGCTAGGGTTCGCTCTCCATCCCTTCGTTCGAGGGCTTATGTTCTATTACGGGCTAGATTTTCACGATCTAGCTCCGGACTCCTTTCTTCACGTCTCGGCGTTCATCATCACGTGTGAGGCCTTCCTCCGCATCCCCCCACACTTCGGCTTGTGGCTCAAGACTTTTAATGTGAAGCCGAAGGTAGTCGACGGGAAACAAACGGAGTGCGGCGGTGCTACAGTGAGCAAACTCACTAATACTCCTTGGCCAAAAGGCTCCTTCACAGAAACTTCCAACCTATGGCAGCGGGAGTGGTTTTACATCACTGAACCCCGTGGTACCAAGTGGGCAGCTACACCTGCGTTCCGATCTGGCCCTCCATTACGGCTTGCATCATGGATTAATAAGGGGCTGGACTGGGGATCAATCGATGAAGTGCAGACGCTGCAAAGCTGCCTCTGGAGCCTCATTGAAAAGGACACAAACCTTATCGACGTAATCCAAGTAATGCTAGTCCGTCGGATCCTACCGTGCCAGCGATGGCCTCTCCGCCTGTGGGAGTTCAACCCGGAAGGACCACGAACCCTTCAGCACTTCTTCGGCACAACGCACAAAGGAATGTGGAAACTATTCTTCGGGACACGAAAACAGTGGCCGGATACCACAGAGGACATTGGTCTTGACTGCAACCATCCGTATACCCCGGTGATGTCTACTACGCAACCTTCTTCTTGTAGACGTTGTTGGGCCTCCAAGTGCAGAGCTTTGTAGGACAGTAGCAAATTTCCCTCAAGTGGATGACCTAAGGTTTATCAATCCGTGGGAGGCGTAGGTTGAAGATGGTGTCTCTCAAACAACCCTGCAACCAAATAACAAAGAGTCTCTTGTGTCCCCAACACACCCAATACAATGGTAAATTGTATAGGTGCACTAGTTCGGCGAAGAGATGGTGATACAAGTGCAATATGGATGGTAGATATAGGTTTTTGTAATCTGAAAATATAAAAACAGCAAGGTAGCAAGCGATAAAAGTGAGCGTAAACGGTATTGCAATGCTAGGAAACAAGGCCTAGGGTTCATACTTTCACTAGTGCAAGTTATCTCAACAATAATAACATAATTGGATCATATAACTATCCCTCAACATGCAACAAAGAGTCACTCCAAAGTCACTAATAGCGGATAACAAACGAAGAGATTATGGTAGGGTACGAAACCACCTCAAAGTTATTCTTCCTGATCGATCTATTCAAGAGTCCGTTGTAAAATAACACAAAGCTATTCTTTCCGTTCGATCTATCATAGAGTTCATACTAGAATAAAACCTTAAGACACAAATCAACCAAAACCCTAATGTCACCTAGATACTCCAATGTCACCTCAAGTATCCGTGGGTATGATTATACGATATGCATCACACAATCTCAGATTCATCTATTCAACCAACACAAAGAACTTCAAAGAGTGCCCCAAAGTTTCTACCGGAGAGTCAAGACGAAAACGTGTGCCAACCCCTATGCATAAGTTCACAATGTTACGGAACCCGCAAGTTGATCACCAAAACATACATCAAGTAGATCAAGTGAATATCACATTGTCACCACAGATAAGCACATGCAAGACATACATCAAGTGTTCTCAAATCCTTAAAGACTCAATCCGATAAGATAACTTCAAAGGGAAAACTCAATCCATTACAAGAGAGTAGAGGGGGAGAAACGTCATAAGATCCAACTATAACAGCAAAGCTCGCGATACATCAAGATCGTACCACCTCAAGAACACGAGAGAGAGAGAGAGAGATCAAACACATAGCTACTGGTACATACCCTCAGCCCCGAGGGTGAAATACTCCCTCCTCGTCATGGAGAGCGCCGAGATGATGAAGATGGCCACCGAAGAGGGATTCCCCCTCCGGCAGGGTGCCGGAACTGGGTCCCGATTGGTTTTTGGTGGCTACACACGCTTGCGGCGGCGGAACTCCCGATCTAGGTTATTTTCTGGAGGTTTCTGTATTTATAGGAATTTTTGGCGTAGGTCTCACGTCAAGAAGGTTCCCGAGTCGTCCACGAGGTAGGCCCAGGCGCCCGGGGAGTGGGCGCGCCCCCCACCCTCGTGGACAGCCCGGAACTCTTCTGGACCAACTCTTTTACTCCAGGGTCTTCTTTTGGTCCATAAAAAATCATCAAAAATTGGCACGTCAATTGGACTCCGTTTGGTATTCCTTTTCTGTAAAACTCAAAAACAAGGAAAAAACAGAAACTAGCACTGGGCTCTAGGTTAATAGGTTAGTCCCAAAAATCATATAAAATAGCATATAAAACATCCTAGGAGGATAATATAATAGCATGAATACTTCATAAATTATAGATACGTTGGAGACGTATCAGCATCCCCAAGCTTAATTCCTGCTCGTCCTCGAGTAGGTAAATGATAAAAGAAATAATTTATGAAGTGTGAATGCTAGCAGGTGCACAAGTTTGATCAATGATAATTTCAATCACCTTTTCTAGCATCATTATATGTCATAATAGTAGCTCATATCATAAAGCTTCTCATGATCAAGTAACAAGCTATTCACATGTTAAAGTATAGATCATAAACTTTCTTGAAAACTAACGAACAGTTCTCAGTCATCAAACAATTGCAATTCATCTTATTTTCAGGAAGGGTCTATGTAAGAGCTTTGATTTAGCAAATCCCACATACTCAACTATCATATAGTCTTCCATGATTGCTACCACTCAAAGCATATTTTTAGAACAAATAGCATCCATCGAACACAGAGAAAGATAGGGGCTTAATGTTTCGCCTCCCAACTTATTTATCATATAGGTAATTGTCAACAATAATAATTCATGATCAAATATATTTGAATGGCCATATATGCTTAGATCTTTCTCCACCACATGATGCTTTCCAACTAAAAAGTAGGTTGGAATGAGAAGGAATACTACTGACTCTTGCATAAAAGTAAAAGATAGGCCCTTCGCAGACGGAAGCAAGGATTTGTAGAGGTGCCAGAGCTTGAAGCTTTAAAACAGAGATGAAAATAATTTTGAGAGGTATGCTTTCATTGTCAACATAACGACAAAGAGTTCCCAATATCTTCCATACTAGATACATTATAGGCAGTGCCCAAACAGAAAGGTAAAGATTTTACTCCCCCTCCACCAACAATCACACTCCACGGCTTGTCCAAAACAACGGGTGCCGTCCAACTATCAACAATCCTGGGGGAGTTTGTTTAAATTATTTGCGAATTTGTTTTTGATCTTTTGATCATAGGACTGGACATCCCAGTTACCAGCCATTTTGTCGTGAATGATGAGCGGAGTCCACTCATCGTGAGAATAACCCACCTAGCATGGAAGATACTGGCAGCCCCTAGTCGCTACATGAGCGATTCGGGCATACAAAACAGATTATTATTTGAAGGTTTAGAGTTTGGCACATGCAAATTTACTTGGAACGGCAGGTAAATACCGCATATAGGTAGATATGGTGGACACTCATGGAATAAACTTGGTTCAAGGAATTTGGATGCACAAGCAGTATTCCCGCTTAGTATAGATATTTTGGCTAGCAAAAGATTCTAAATAGCAAGCACCACATGTTAGAGGATCCATAACAATATAACTTCTATACGAATATACCCAAGCATAACTCATTATGTTGTCTTCCTTGTCCAACTTCAACTAATTTGCTCAGGTTTGAAAATAATTAATGGGGCTCACAATCATAGAAGATGTCCAAGATAGTATATCTATATGTGAAATCTCTCTTTCTTCAATATTCTTTCATGAATTGTTCAAGTGACCAACACAATGTTTGCTAACCTTCAATAAATTTACAACCTCTACTTCTTATGTGAAGTCATTACTCCCCATGGGATAAGCATATGAAACATATATAATTTCAGATTTATGATATTCAATTCATTCAACGATTTATTCATAGGATATAAGTGAAGCACATGAGTAAATGACAAAACTACTCTAAAAAGATATAAGTGAAGATCAATGAGTAGTCAGATAATTATTTAGCTATGTGAGGACTCTCTCTCATTTAAGTATTTTAGATCTTAAGATATTATTCAAACAGCAAGCAAAACAAAATAAAACAACATTTCAAGGATAGCACTCATCATGTGAAGAAGCAAAAACTTAGGCTCAACCGATACTAACCGATAATTGTTGAAGAAGAAAGGTGGGATGCCTACCGGGGCATCCCCAAGCTTAGATGCTTGAGACTTCTTGAAATATTATCTTGGGGTGCCTTGGGCATCCCCAAGCTTGAGCTTTTGTGTCTCCTTAATTCCTCTCATATCACGGTTTCCTAAATCTCGAAAGCTTCATCCACACCAAACTCAACAAGAACTCGTGAGATAAGTTAGTATAAACCAATGCAAAAACCTTATCATTTTCTACCGTCACAAATCACTAAAATTATTCTTCAACATTGCATACTATATTCCTCTGCATATTTAATACTCCTATCCTCAAATAGAATCATTAAACAAGCAAACATATGCAAACAATGCAAACATAACAGCAATCTGCCAAAACAGTACAGTCTGTAAAGAATGCAAGATTCATCATACTTCCCTAACTCCAAACATTATGAAATGCTACCCCACTGTAGAAAAGTTATCAGAGCTTATTATGCAAAAAGTTTCAATATTTTATCATATTCTGACTTTTCTAGGGAATTTTTGCAACAGCGGTAAACTTTCTGTTTTGAAACAGCAACATGTATACTTGCAAAATAAGAATGGTAAAGGCTATCCTTTACATTTTTATTGAAAATAGAGATGCAAAACATTATTATAAATAACAGAAAGAAAATACTAACAAAATAAAATGACGCTCCAAGCAAAACACATATCATGTGGTGAATAAAAATATAGCTCCAAGTAAAGTTACCGATGAACGAAGACGAAAGAGGAGATGCCATCCGGGGTATCCCCAAGCTTAGGCTCTTGGTTGTCCTTGAATATTACCTTGGGGTTACTTGGGAATCCCCAAGATTAGGCCCTTGCCACTCCTTATTCCATAGTCCATCGAATCTTTACCCAAAACTTGAAAACTTCACAACACAAAACTCAACAGAAAACTCGTAAGCTCCGTTAGTATAAGAAAATAAATCACCACTTAGGTATTGTTGTGAACTCATTCTAAATTCATATTGGTGTAATATCTACTGTATTCCAACTTCTCTATGGTTCATACCCTCCGATACTACTCATAGATTCATCAAAATAAGCGAACAACACATAGAAAACAGAATCTGTCAAAAACAGAACAATCTGTAGTAATCTGTATCAAACGTATACTTCTGGAACTCCAAAAATTCTGAAATAAATTGGTGGACCTGAGGAATTTTTCTATTAATCTTCTTCAAAAGTAATCAACTTAAAAACACTCTTCTGTAAAAAAATTACAGCTAAACTCGTGAGCGCAAAGTTTCTGTTTTTTTACAGCAAGATCACCTTTACTTCCACCCAAGTCTTCCCAAAGGTTCTACTTGGCACTTTATTGAAACAAAAGCTATAAAACATGATTACTACAGTAGCTTAATCATGTGAACACACAAAAACAGTAGGGGTAAATATTGGGTTGTCTCCCAACAAGCGCTTTTCTTTAATGCCTTTCTAGCTAGGCATGATGATTTCAATGATGCTCATATAAAAGATAAGAATTGAAACATAAAGATAGCATCATGAAGAATATGACTAGCACATTTAAGTCTGACCCACTTCCTATACATAGGGATTTTGTGAGCAAACAACTTATGGGAACAATAATCAACTAGCATAGGAAGGCAAAACAAGCATAACTTTAAAACTTTAAGCACATAGAGAGGAAACTTGATATTATTGCAATTCCTACAAGCATATGTTCCTCCCTCATAATAATTTTCAGTAGCATCATGAATGAATTAAACAATATAACCATCACATAAAGCATTCTTTTCATGATCTACAAGCATAGAAATTTTATTACTCTCCACATAAGCAAATTTGTTCTCATGAATAGTAGTGGGAGCAAACTCAACAAAATAACTATCATGTGAGCATAATCCAATTGAAAATTAAAATCATGATGACAAGTTTCATGGTTATATTTATTCTTTATAGCATATGTGTCATCACAATAATCATCATAAATAGGAGGCATGCTTTTATCATAATAAATTTGCACATCAAAACTTGGGGGACTAAAAATATCATATTCATCAAACATAGAATCCCCAAGCTTGTGGCTTTGCATATCATTAGCATCATGGGTATTCAAGGAATTCATACTAACAACATTGCAATCATGCTCATCATCCAAGGATTTAGTGCCAAACATTTTAATACATTCTTCTTCTAACTCTTTGGCACAATTATCGGAATCCTTATTTTCACGAAAGATATTAAAAAGATGAAGCATCTGAGGCACCCTCAATTCCATTTTTTTGTAGTTTTATTTTATAAACTAAACTAGTGATAAAACAAGAAACTAAAAGATTCAATTGCAAGATCTAAATATATACCTTCAAGCACTCACCTCCTCGGCAACAGTGCCAGAAAAGAGCTTGATGTCTACTACGCAACCTTCTTCTTGTAGACGTTGTTGGGCCTCCAAGTGCAGAGGTTTGTAGGACAGTAGCAAATTTCCCTCAAGTGGATGACCTAAGGTTTATCAATCCGTGGGAGGCGTAGGTTCAAGATGGTCTCTCTCAAACAACCCTGCAACCAAATAACAAAGAGTCTCTTGTGTCCCCAACACGCCCAATACAATGGTAAATTGTATAGGTGCACTAGTTCGGCGAAGAGATGGTGATACAAGTGCAATATGGATGGTAGATATAGGTTTTTGTAATCTGAAAATATAAAAACAGCAAGGTAGCAAGTGATAAAAGTGAGCGTAAACGGTATTGCAATGCTAGGAAACAAGGCCTAGGGTTCATACTTTCACTAGTGCAAGTTCTCTCAACAATAATAACATAATTGGATCATATAACTATCCCTCAACATGCAACAAAGAGTCACTCCAAAGTCACTAATAGCGGAGAACAAACGAAGAGATTATGGTAGGGTACGAAACCACCTCAAAGTTATTCTTTCTGATCGATCTATTCAAGAGTCCGTAGTAAAATAACACGAAGCTATTCTTTTCGTTCGATCTATCATAGAGTTCTTACTAGAATAACACCTTAAGACACAAATCAACCAAAACCCTAATGTCACCTAGATACTCCAATGTCACCTCAAGTATCCGTGGGTATGATTATATGATATGCATCACACAATCTCAGATTCATCTATTCAACCAACACAAAGAACTTCAAAGAGTGCCCCAAAGTTTCTACCGGAGAGTCAAGACGAAAACGTGTGCATAAGTTCACAATGTTACGGAACCCGCAAGTTGATCACCAAAATATACATCAAGTAGATCACGTGAATATCCCATTGTCACCACAGATAAGCACATGGAAGACATACATCAAGTGTTATCAAATCCTTAAAGACTCAATCCGATAAGATAACTTCAAAGGGAAAACTCAATCCATTACAAGAGAGTAGAGGGGGAGAAACATCATAAGATCCAACTATAATAGCAAAGCTCGCGATACATCAAGATCGTACCACCTCAAGAACACGAGAGAGTGAGATCAAACACATAGCTACTGGTACATACCCTCAGCCCCGAGGGTGAACTACTCCCTCCTCGTCATGGAGAGCGCCGAGATGATGAAGATGGCCACCAGAGAGGGATTCCCCCTCCGGCAGGGTGCCGGAACAGGGTCCCGATTGGTTTTTGGTGGCTATAGAGGCTTGCGGCGGCGGAACTCCCGATCTAGGTTATTTTATGGAGGTTTCTGTATTTATAGGAATTTTTGGCGTAGGTCTCACGTCAAGAAGGTTCCCGAGTCGTCCATGAGGTAGGCCCACGCGCCCGGGGGGGGGGGGGTGGGCGCGCCCCCACCCTCGTGGACAGCCCGGGACTCTTCTGGCCCAACTCTTTTACTCCGGGGTCTTCTTTTGGTCCATAAAACATCGTCAAAAATTGGCACGTTAATTGGACTCCGTTTGGTATTCCTTTTCTGTAAAACTCAAAAACAAGGAAAAAAACAGAAACTGGCACTGGGCTCTAGGTTAATAGGTGAGTCCCAAAAATCATATAAAATAGCATATAAATGCATATAAAACATCCTAGAAGGATAAGATAATAGCATGAATACTTCATAAATTATAGATACGTTGGAGACGTATCACCCGGTAAGCACTCGACTCTCGAACACAGTGTAGTTAAATATCGCACAATAAGATACTGAGAAAACCATCTTCTTCCAGGGCTAGATAAAGAAGGCGGAGCGAATTAGGTGTTCGGCCCCTCTTCCCGAAGACTCAGCTAGTCCCGTGCTAGCAAGGATGCTGGTCCCGGCACCGTACCAGGTGCCGGTGAAAGAGGGAAATGAGGAGAGCAAGAAGGCCAAAGGTGGCCTCCATTCTAAAGGCACAACAGACACTATGTCCGGGGAAGTTAGGGCTCCCTCTTCCGAAGACAAAAAGGAAGGAGAAGTTGACATCCTTTCTCCCCATGGTAAGAAAAGGGCCGCCTCCGAAGGTCGGGAGGTAAAGGCTCCTAAGCGAGGTAAGACGCCCCTGTCAGGCGGTTCGGGCTCGGAGGGCGACGTTGTCGCATAGTTCCCCCGTAAGGACAAGCCTTTAGCCGAATCGTAAGTGAAAAAAAGGTGTTTTAACATATCCCGTTCCTTTTCCTGTTACAAGGGTAACATCTGGAATATATGTTTTTGCAGTCCCGCATACAGTCTTCCTCAACAATCCTCTTCCTCGGGGGATCTTCTTCTAGAGATGATGGAAAGCGAGACGCCTCCACAAGCTTCCTCGCCCAATAGGGCGGACGATTTCGAGGTGTCGTCCCGGAGGATCTCTCCCGATCAGCAGAGGATAACAAAGACAACGCCCCAATGTGAAACCTCGACCGCCCAGGGTCCGAGGTGTGCGGACCCTACGGGGACCAACAATAAAGGCCCCGGACTATCCGGTTTACAGCCAGAGACGACTCTAGGGTCGAGCAAACATATCCTTTCAAAGGGAGTCCATCCTCCCACAGGTTCTTCCAGGAATCCGGAGGTGCTGGATACACTGATGGACACGTTGCGATATTCGTCCGTCTTAGAGGAACATCGTACTTTGATGGGTACGGTGGTTGAGAGGATTCTGTCCGCGAAAAGCGGATTAAATGAAGCCTTCATGGGCCTGCTAAGAGGCTTCGAGGTACGTAATATTATATTTTCAATTGTGCTAGAAACGCAAAATGCGCCTGTGTATAGATAGTAGCCCCTGAGAGTCTGGTTGGCATCCAAAGGGAGGCAATCAGAGGATCAAAAAAGATATGCCCAGGAAATAATCTAATTAATTGGAACACAGGCTGTTACTTCCGTGACGACTGCCCACGCTACAGAGGTTGCAGGTCTGAAGCAAAAACTTGACGTGGCGGATGACGACATCACACTTATTAACAGGCGACTCGACGAGGCACAAGGTATATTTTGGGGTGGTCACTGTATGTGTGTATAATAACATGAGCACAGCTGAAATTATACACGGAGATATGCACAACTGTAGATGGTGCTGCCGCGGTGGAAACCCTTCGGGCTGAGCTTGCTCGGGCCAAGGAGCAAGCCAGGATGAGTAGTGCGGCTGCCGAGAAGGCAGCTGATGAGTTAAAAGCCGAGCAGGCTTCTCGGCGCCAGTGCGAGGAGAGAATGTCTACTATGGCGCGCGAGCTAAAGGAAGCCACTGTCCGGTGTGAATTCGTCGAGGGGGATAACAAAGCCAAAGTGGCCGATCTCGACAAGGCCTTACAAGAGGCGAGAGAAGCACGACCCGAGTCTAGAGCGGCTCGGGAGGAGATCCGGCAAGCTGGGGAGATAGCAGCCGGTAAGCCTTTCTTATTACAGACTAAATTCGGCGATCCGAAGTATGCCCCGCTTAATCAAATGTGGAGCTCTCCAGACGCATTCTTGGACTTGCCGAAGAGTGCCTCCGACGCGGCGCAATTTTACCAAGCGCAGGAAGGGTATGCAACGGAGAAGCTTTTCTGGTCACAATTCGGCACGCCAAAGCGCCCGCTGTTGCTGAACGAACAGATGGCCCAGTGGGCCAAGCTCCACAAGATATCCGATTCTGCCATGAGGACATCGTGGTCTGGCTGTGGCCGACTGAGCCAATTCCGAATAGTTATTTCGGTTTGGTGCAGCGACTTGTTGATGCGGTGCTGCGTATCGATGCCGTGAAGCGGTCAACGTGCATTGAAGGTGCACAGATGGCCTTTGCCCGTGTCAAGACATACTGGGCGAAGATGAAGGCCACCGATATTGCAGCGAAGGGTCCACCCGAGGGCAAGGACCATCACGCGCCAGAGCATTATTTCGAAGATGTCCTAGAGGGTGCCCGCTTAATAGAGGGTCAGTGCTCGAAGGATATGATGTTCGAGTAAATGTGTCGAAATTGTAAAAACAATATTTATGATATATTAAGGCTATGTTTTTTATACTTTTGCCGGAAAGTTTTGGTTCCTCCTGTGCGGCCGTTTTTTGTATAATCTGAAAGTTTGCCAGTCGTCGGCTTCAGCCCCCTCACATATAATACGGGGGTGTTCAGAAAAGCAATTGATCACTCTTGACCCAACGTCTTGGTCCATTAAGGAGGTGTCAATGCGGCGAACCAGGCAATCGGACTATAGGGCTTTAACACTTCCACTTAGCCATAGGAGTTTGACGGTGGGTCTACGATATAGCCCCTGGTATGTACGCGGTTATCCGAATACGGTGCGTTTACATACGTGACCAGAAGAACGGTCCTTCATTTAGTCCGGAAGGAATCGCGAAGATTCCGGTGAGTCATCGAGTGGTTGACCAGCTCTCGCCGCATCATGACAGTCAGTTTTCGGCTTTCTCTACTGAGGTGCTCATCTGGATAAACCAGGACACAATCGCAGTAGTTCTCCCTTTACTACCCTAGCCGATATAGCGGAACGTAAGGTAGTAAGCACAGGAGCCGGGCAACCCAACTATTGACCAAAGACATGATTCGGAGCTGGTGCATATAAGGCCAAACTTGTGACGCCAAACTGCATATGAAGCTGTTCGGACTTGTGGGCAACTCATTTGTTCCCATATCGAGCCCCTGGCAATTTGTGCCGAGGTGCGTGTGTGAAACAACCAGAGAAGCAAAATTCAGTTTTTTATAGAAAAAGCGAATACTGAATACAGATTATGTTCACTGGAACCTAATTGATATGTCAATTGCCATTTTATAGATAATAACGCTACAACCCAGGCTATTTGACATGCTGGTGGTCGAAGGTTGAGGAAGAAGGCACTTTACAGTCTCGAAATAGAGAGTGCGGTCTACAAAAATATTTGGACCTCCTGTCGCACGTCTGCGCCGCCTTGCCTCGGTGAAAGGACTCCTTAACGGGAATAGCCTTTGGGTAAGTGTACAAAGCCGAACTCAGAAAGAGTCCGTGAGATGACCAGTCTTTGAGCCCCCTGTGATAAAAGATAAAAAATAATTAGTAAAGAAAAAGGAGGCTATGGGAGTGCTTGCAGGCCTGTCCGTATTGTGCCTCCGCCGATGACCAGGGTATTTTATGTACATAATTATGTATACGCGGTACAAACTTTGCGGATATATGAGGCGAACGACGGAGGCCGAGCTGCTAATCCAGCTTTGAAATTGCTCGGTTCCATTTAATAGAGACCGGCGGCTTAATGGCTGATGAGATATGTGGCTTGATGAGGCCGCTTTGTACTTCGGCTGTAATAGCCGTAGTATGATCCTCTGTACGGAGGGAGTGTTCCGTATTTCCATTTATTGTTATGACGCCGCGTGGACCGGGCATCTTAAGTTTTCCGCGGGCGTAGAGTGGGGCCGCATTAAAACGAGCAAAAGCGGTATGCCCTAGAAGTGCATGGTAGCTACTGCAGAACGGGACAATATCGAAGGTCAAGCCTTCGCTTCGGAAGTTGTTCAGCGAACCAAAAATGACTTCCAATGTGATGGAGCCCATGCAGTGAGCTTCTACGCCGGGTACTGCTCCCTTGAGGGTAGTTGTGGTGGGCTTGATTCTTGAAGGATCGATGCCCATTTTGCTGACAGTGTCTTGGTAGAGTAGATTAAGGCTACTGCCGCCGTCCATAAGGACTTTCGTGAGATGGAACCCATCGATAATTGAATCGATGATCAGAGCTGCCGAACCCTTGGGACGGATATGGCTAAATTTTGGGGGAACCGGCTCAATGGCGCGTGCGTCCCGCAGTGCGCGCTTGCGCTCCCCTGTAGGGGTGTTCGTCACATATACCATGTTTACGGTTTTCACTTCAGGAGGAAATTGCTTCTGAACCCCGGTATTCGGCTGGCGAGTCTCTTCGTCATCGCTGTCACTAGGCGGCTCCTTCCCCTTGTGTTCGGCATTAAGCTTGCCGCTTGTTTGAAGACCCAGCAGCTTCTGTTGGTGTGAGTAGCTGGCATATCGGGGGTGCCATGAATCTAGCAGGGTCGATCCAGTATCTTGTCCAGGTTGGATGGTCCGTCTCTATTTTCCCTGAATGGCTTTTTCCGTTGACCGGGTTTGGAGCCGCTAAATCCAGCGTTGACCATCGTGTCTTGCATTCTTTCATTATTATTGCGACGCTTGTGTTTATTGCGTCATGGCTTGCCGTTGCCGTCTCGAACTTCGGAAGTGCCCGGATCGCTGGCGCTGTTGCTTCTATGAGCGAGCCAGCTGTCTTCCCCCGTGCAAAAGCGGGTCATTAGGGCGGTAAGGGCTGCCATGGATTTTGGTTTTTCTTGACCAAGGTGGTGGGTGAGCCACTCATCCCGGACGCTGTGTTTGAAGGCCGTGAGGGCTTCGGCGTCCGGACAATCGACAATTTGGTTCTTTTTAATTAAGAACCTAGTCCAGAGCTTCCTCGTTGACTCTCCGGGCTGCTGGATGATGTGACTTAAGTCATCCGCATCTGGTGGCCGGACATATGTACCTTGGAAGTTATCGCAAAAGGCGTCTTCCAGGTCCTCCCAGCTGCCAACGGAGTTCTCTGGAAGGCTGTTTAGCCAGTGCCGCGCTGGTCCCTTTAGTTTTAGTGGGAGGTATTTGATGGCGTGGAGATCATCACCGCAGGCCATGTGGATATGGAGGAGAAAATCTTCAATCCATACCGCAGGATCTGTTGTTCCATCATATGATTCAATATTCATTGGTTTAAACCCTTCTGGGAATTCGTGATCCATTACTTCATCAGTGAAGGAGAGGGGGTGTGCGGCGCCTCTATATTGGGCCACGTCACGACGTAGTTCGGATGGAGTTCATCTACGGTTTTTGGCCCGGGCGTGATTACCATTGTTGCGTCCGGCTAGATAGCCGTCGTCACGTGTCGGGGCACGCCCCCACGATCCGTAGATTGATCTGGTCTGTCCTGCTCTACGGTCCAGGTCCCGCCGCAGGTCATATGTATATCCCCGAGCTATTTTCTCTATGCCTTTACGGCGAGGTAGGACGGGCTGGTATTCGGCTTGAGGTGCCGCTTTATCCCGGCCACGTGGTGGTTGGTCAGCCGCATTACGCGCTGATGGTATGGGCTCCAACACCTCATCATCGAACTGAGGTAGCAATTTGCGCTTCGGGTAACTTTTGGTTGGGCGCTGGAGGCCGTATTCCTCGGCTGCCAGGATATTAGTCCACCTCTCATTGAGCAGATCCTGATCAGCTTGAAGCTCTTGCTGCCGCTTTTTCAGGCTCCTTGCCGTGGCGATTAGCCGGCGCTTAAAGCGCTCCTGCTCGAGAGGTTCCTCAGGTACGATGAAGTCTTTGTCACCGAGGCTCACCTCGTCCTCGGAGGGTGGAAGATAATTGTTGTCCTCCGAGTCTTTGTTTATGGCCTGTTTATCAGGGCCAACTTGCCTCTCTTCCTGATCATCCTGTTCAGCAGTTTGCTCGTCGGGGTCTTTTCTATCTTCGGCACCGTCCGTAGTGTTATCTTCTCCAGTGCCGGTATTGCTGTTTTTTCTGTGGCGTGATTTAGAGCGGCGCCGCTGATGTTGGCGATTTGGTTGTATCTTGGGAGGTGCATCCTCGACTGGATCTTCCTCGTTATCGCCATTGTTCTATTTGGGTGTGTCCACCATGTACACGTCATATGAGGAGGTGGCCGTCCAACGTCCGGTAAACGGCGGGTTTTCGGCCTGCTCCTCTCCAGCATTGTCGTCCATGCCGTCGATGTCTTCAGAGCCGTAGTCAAGCATGTCGGTTAAGTCTTCGACAGTGGCTATTAAGTGGGAGGTGGGTGGGAAGCAAAATTCCCCGTCATTAGCCCCCAGCTCAAACCGGATATAATTCGGCTGTGAGTCGTGTCATGGATCTAAGACTGACAGTGGAATGGGGGGTAGGTATGAGGAGGCAAGATCCTAGCTATGGCGAAGTTGTACACACGAGTTTTACGAGTTCAGGCCCTTCGCAGAGGATGTAACAGCCCTTCGTCTCGGTGCCCGGAGGCGGTCGACTGGATTATGTGTGTGTGTTACAGGGGGTGCGAACCCTTGTGCCAGTGGAGGGGGGTGGCTTATATAGAGTGCGCCATGACCCCAGCCAGCCCACGTTACAAGGAGTTCAATGTACATAAAGAGGGAGCGTTACAGGTAACGTCCATAATAAAGTGATATAAATGATCATTAAGTCTATGAGCAACGTCTGGCCGTTGCTGTTCAGAGTGACCTTAGATCTTCTAGCCGTTGAGTGCATCTTGTTACGGTTGAGTGAGTACTCCCTGGTCGAATGATCTTGTGTCTTCCGAGTGAAGTGTCTCTGGTCGAGTGGATGATGATATCTCTTGAATGCTTCTGATTTTAAGGTAATGCCCTTGGGAAGAGTATCTAGGTCAGGCCTATGACCCTACCCTAGGTACATGTCATCGTCATTAGCCCCCGAATGGTTCATGGTTCGAGTGGAAAAGGAGGGGTTGAAGTTGGTTCCGACTCGGTTTTACGCTGCAGAAGCGTCCTCCTTGGACTGATGAACCATGTGACAACTTTGACTTCATTTTCAGTCGCCTTGATCCATTCTAAAATAACCGAGTGAACTTTGCTGATATGCTCCGAGTGTTGATATGGTATAAAATCTTCCGTCTGACAGGTTGCTCTGCTGCTCGCGGATCTCGCAGGATTCGAATTTCGGGAAGCGCACGGGGCAGAGGAAGCCGCAGTAATCGGGATGGATTAGACAGGGACGCCTCGATCTCCGTGCCACCTTTTTCACCACGCGTCACGCGGCAACTGTTGCGGGATTTGACAGGATCGTTTGGGCCCACGGGTCAGTCACTCGGAAATGACCTCATATAAGGCGCTGGATTGGTGTTTTCTGCACAGTGCGTTCTCATTCTTCCCCTCCCTCCTCTGTTTTCTCCACCGCACCAGCCTCTGCTCTCGGCGTCGCCGCCTTGCGAGTTCCGCTCGCTGCAATGCGGAAGGAGAGGACGGCAGCCTTGGAGCGCGCGAAGAAGGCGACGGTGAAGGCGAAGGGGAAGAAGACCAGCCGAGGCGGATCTTTGTCGAGATCTGGCCTGCCGCCTGGCTAGATTCAAGGCGACTGGATCCGGTCGGCGATCCGTCAGGACGACATCGACGATCTAGTCGAGGGGGGACTGGTCCCCCACGAATCAGCGCGGCTCCCGGAGGACGAGACCGAGCAGCGGCCGCAGGAGGGTGAGTGCGTTCTCCTCGCTACTCACGTCGACCGCGGGATTTCTTTGCCCCCCCATCCTTTCTTCCGAGGTTTCTTGAACTTCTTTGGAGCACAACTTCATCACTTTTCCCCCAACACCATTGTGTATCTTGCTGCCTTCGTGTCCATGTGCGAGAATCTCCTGGGTTGTCGACCACACTGGGGTCTCTTGAAGCACATTTTCACGTGTCGTTCTCAGTCGGTCAAGAAGGCCAATCCGAGTGACGAGAGGACACACGTGATCCAGATGTGTGGGGGTCTTGGTACCCAAATGAGAGGTAAAAGCACTTTCCCAGCAATGATTCTCCCCGAGTGAGTTAGAGGGTGGCAGTCGACCTGGTTCTACTGCAAAGACCAGCCGACTCCAGGCCAGTCGACTGGACTTCCCCCTTTTTCCATGGCTCGAGTCGAGAAGCCCTCTGCCTTGAAAGTGACCCCGGAGGAGAAAGCGGAGGTGAAGGTGCTGGTCGAGCGGGTAGTCCAGCTCGTCCGTGACGGTGTGACCGGCATGGATCTATTGGAGGTCTTCCTCAGACGATGCATTCAGCCGCTTCAAGCTCGTGACCATCCGATGTGGATGTATTCGGGCCTTGATGATACCACTCGGATCCACCCAGAGGAAGTCGACGAGGATACAGTGGAGCAGTGGCTGAGGGGTATCACTGGCAACAAAGATAACCCCAGGGGGTCCAGGAGGGTCCCTCCACTCGACAACTCGTACGAACCAGACAAGGTCCAGCTCTAAATTGTCGAGTGTTTTCTTGATTCGTTATGTAACTTCTTGTTGTAAACCGACTGATTTTTGTTTCGCTTGTTGTCTTTCAGGCCCTTACTGAGATGTACTCGATGCCCAACGGGGAGCAGGAGCAAGATCTAGAAGGGGAGGTGAGTGGTGGTGAGAGCGGCGAGTGGCAATCTGATGGAGGAGAAGACGATGAAAGCGACGACTCTGACGACGACGACGAAGTCGATTCACCCCCTCGCACCGAAAGGCGATCCAAACAGACTCACGACCCGGCAAGCATCCGTGGCAAGGTGACTACACAGACCGGGCAGTCGTCAAAGAGACCTCGGACGTCTTCTCCAGCTCCGACTGAGAAGGCCCCAAAGCAACAAAAAGCTACACCGTCAAAACCGCGGAAGGCTTTGCCCAAGATCAAAGTGGTCATTCCCATTGCTTCCGGGTAATAGTTAGGCTTGATTTCTAGGTTTGGCATGAATTTGAACTTTGGTCGACTCATTTCAGCAGACATGACCGACTGAATCTTGAAATTTGCAGTGCTGCTACCTCTGGGACTTCTGCTTACAGGAATGAAGACGAGGAAATGGAAGATGCGGTCACCTCTAATCCAAGTACAACTCTCATAATCTTGTCTTTATTTTCTCGATCATTTTGTTGGTTGACTGAATTCTGGTGATTGATCCTTTTCGCAGCTCCTCCCAATGTCATTGACCTTCCGGATGACGACGAGGATGTGCCGCTGAGACCCAGGAGAAGAGGAAACAGGAATACGTCAACCGACAAGGCGCCTCTGTCGACGCCGGTGACGGAACCTGTGATCCAGGAAGCTGGCGACGCCAATCGGCCTACTGTGACTTTCGCCATACCGTTGTCGAGTGCTCAGCCTTCAGCATCGACTGCACAGACTCCAGCCGATCCATCTTCACTCTTCGCTGCACATCACGTCCCAGAGGACCATGTGGGTGCTGCCAAGGAGGCTATACGCCAAGCGAGCATCATGATGGAGTGGATGAGGGTGGTCCGAGAGGCCAGCCAAGCTTCTTACGATGCCAGCTCAGCACTTCAGAGCAACGTCCAGGTAAGTTGATCACCGACTGACCCTTTAGCTTGTCGCTTGTTTTGTTAGGATATGCTACCTGGAAACTTTCCTTGAGGAATCTTTCCATGGGTCTGCGTTTTGCATTTGTACACCCACAGGGTGTTTTGACTTGTCACTAAGTAAACTTGCATTTTGAGCCGACTATGTTGTTGTCGATTGAATCTTTGCACCAGTGGGGGCACACTGAGTGCACCCACTGGGTGTAGTCCCCGAGACCATAGTTGACTGCGGGCAGTCGACTGTGGTCTGAGAATCGGAATCTTTCTCACTCGTCCTGGACGGACAATGTCGAGTGGAACCTGAACCAGTGGGGGCACGCTAAGTGCACCCACTGGGTATAGTCCCCGAGACCATGGTCGACTGCGGGCAGTCGACTATGGTCTGAGATCAAACTCTTTCTCTCTTTTTTTTACACACTCGGCTTGGACGGACCATGTCGAGTGGAAACTGGATCAGTGGGGGCACGCTAAGTGCACCCACTGGGTGTAGTCCCCGAGACTACTGTTGGATGTTTGATTCGGCAGTAGTCTTAGAATTTGTTGACTTTACCACCTTATCTCTCCGAAGTAACCAATCTTTGCACCTGACGACTGACTGTCCTTTGATTACAGAAATCCTGCGAACTTGGGGCTCGTTTTGCTGACCTAGAGCAGAAAGGGATTCAGCTCAATCTCGATCTGGAGCTAGCCAAGACAAACTTGCAGAAGGCCAAGGATGAAGCTGTTGGTACGAAAAACTTGTCGACTGACTTGTTCCTGAACCGGGTGTTATTTGCTTTTTTTGAACCGAGCGTTATTTCTTTCAGAAACAATGAACAAGGCTCTGGCGCAGAAGGATCTAGATCTTGCAGCCGCGCAGAAAGCAGCCGAAGAGAAAACTGCACTCGCTGACCAGAAGCTGGCTTCAGTCGGCAAACTGGAGGAAGAGAACGCCAAGCTGAAGACTGCCCTGGATGAAGCCAACAAGGAGGCGACTCATCTGAAGAAGGACAAGAGGGCTCTGACCGACAAGATGGAAGACATCGCCCGTAAGAGAGATGACTTGGAAAGTTATCTGGGAGGTCTTGCCAAGAAGCTGTTTGGCATGCTGAAGGTGCTTTGTTTTATCCGACTGACTTGTAATGTCGACTCGATATATGACTATTAACTCAATGTTGTATTGTGTGTGCAGAATTCTGCCAGAACTTTGAGGAAGAGACTGGGCGAGTTGAGACAAGCTTGGACCCCATCCTCTCTCCTGTGAAGGACGAAGCTGCCATGAACTTGCTCCGACTGGAATCCCGTGTCACTGGTGTTGTCGATTACCTTGCTCGTCTGAAGGTCGCGGTGTCGCGCATCGACACAACACTCTGGCCAAGGGCAACGCTTCAAAATGACCTCGAGTCTCTGATGACTCGACTCAATGAGATTCCCGGTCGAGTGCAAGAATGGAAGAAGTCTTCTGCCCGATGTGGTGCTAACGTGGCTCTGTCACTTGTTCGTGTCCACTGCAAGGAAGCCCGAAAAGATAAGCTGGCGGCGATCAAGGTTGCCAATACCAAAAGGCACGACTTCCAATCCTTCATGGAAACTTTCATTGCTGCCGCCACTCGGATTGCCGACGGAATTGATCTGGACGAGTTCGTCGAGCCTGCTAGCCCTCCTCCCGCGGAGTGAACAAACTTTACGTCCCACCTTAAATTTGCCTCGGGATGCCGAGTGATTTTGTAACTGTTAAACTCCTTCGGGCTTGATGCCCGAGTACTTTAATCCGTGGTCCGGAACCTTAGGATTTATCTGAACTTGGTTTATCTCCGAATATGCTTGTGTTTGTATTTGAGTGGAACTTGTTCTTCACTCGGAATAATCTTTGAACCTGAGATGCAGCTCTGAGGAGAAAGTCCCAGTCGACCCGCACCTCGTCGACCTTGCGGATAGGGATGGAGCGCACGTCGTACTTGTGGCGCAGCTCTGAGGAGAAGGTCGTAGTCAACCTGCACCTCGTCGTCCTTGCGGATAAGGATGTAGCGCACATTGTACTTGTGGCGCAGCTCTGAGGAGAAGGTCGCAATCGACCTGCACCTCGTCGTCCTTGCGGATAGGGATGGAGTACACGTTGTACTTGTGGCGCAGCTCTGAGGAGAAGCTCGCAGTCGACCTGCACCTCGTCATCCTTGCAGATAAGGATGGAGCGCACGTTGTACTTGTGGCGCAGCTCTGAGGAGAAGGTCACAATCGACCTGCACCTCATCGTCCTTGCGGATAGGGATGGAGCGCACGTTGTACTTGTCGCGCAGTGATGTCTACTACGCAACCTTCTCCTTGTAGACGTTGTTGGGCCTCAAGTGCAGAGGTTTGTAGGACAGTAGCAAATTTCCCTCAAGTGGATGACCTAAGGTTTATCAATCCATGGGAGGCGTAGGATGAAGATGGTCTCTCTCAAGCAACCCTGCAACCAAATAGCAAAGAGTCTCTTGTGTCCCCAACACACCCAATACAACGGTAAATTGTATAGGTGCACTAGTTCGGCGAAGAGATGGCGATACAAGTGCAATATGGATGGTAGATATAGGTTTTTGTAATCTGAAAATATAAAAACAGCAAGGTAACTAATGATAAAAGTGAGAGTAAACGGTATTGCAATGCTAGGAAACAAGGCCTAGGGTTCATACTTTCACTAGTGCAAGTTCTCTCAACAATAATAACATAATTGGATCATATAACTATCCCTCAACATGCAACAAAGAGTCACCCCAAAGTCACTAATAGCGGAGAACAAACGAAGAGATTATGGAGGGTACGAAACCACCTCAAAGTTATTCTTTCCAATCAATCCGTTGGGCTATTCCTATAAGTGTCACAAACAGCCCTAGAGTTCGTACTAGAATAACACCTTAAGACACAAATCAACCAAAACCCTAATGTCACCTAGATACTCCAACGTCACCTCAAGTATCTGTGGGTATGATTATACGATATGCATCACACAATCTCAGATTCATCTATTCAACCAACACATAGAACCTCAAAGAGTGCCCCAAAATTTCTACCGGAGAATCAAGACGAAAACGTGTGCCAACCCCTATGCATATGTTCAGGGGCGGAACCCGCAAGTTGATCACCAAAACATACATCAAGTGAATCACGTGATATCCCATTGTCACCACAGATACGCACGGCAAGACATACATCAAGTGTTCTCAAATCATTAAAGACTCAATCCGATAAGATTACTTCAAAGGGAAAACTCAATCCATTACAAGAGAGTAGAGGGGGAGAAGCAACATAAGATCCAACTATAATAGCAAAGCTCGCGATACATCAAGATCGTGCCAAATCAAGAACACGAGAGAGAGAGAGAGATCAAACACATAGCTACTAGTACATACCCTCAGCCTCGAGGGTGAACTACTCCCTCCTCGTCATGGAGAGCGCCGGGATGATGAAGATGGCCACCGGTGAGGGATCCCCCCTCCGGCAGGGTGCGGGAACAGGGTCCCGATTGGTTTTTGGTGGCTACAGAGGCTTGCGGTGGCGGAACTCCCGATCTATTCTGCTCCCCGAAGTTTTTAGGGTATATGGATATATATAGGTGAAAGAAGTACGTTAGGGGAACCACGAGGGGCCCACAAGGGTGGAGGGCGCGCCCTAGGGGTGGGCGCGCCCCCTACCTCGTGGCTCCCTCGTTTCTTTCCTGACGTGCACTCCAAGTCTATCGGGTAGCTTTCCTTCCTAAAATAAGTTCTCCAGAAGGTTTCATTCCGTTTCGACTCCGTTTGATATTCCTTTTCTTCGAAACACTGAAACAAGGGAAAAACAGGAAGTGGCACTGGGCTCTGGGTCAATAGGTTAGTCCCAAAAGTAATATAAAAGTGTTCAATAAAGCCCATAAACATCCAAAACAGATAATATAATAGCATGGAACAATAAAAAATTATAGATACGTTGGAGACGTATCAGCATCCCCAAGCTTAATTCCTGCTCGTCCTCGAGTAGGTAAATGATAAAAACAGAATTTTTGATGTGGAATGCTACTTGGTATATTTATCAATGATATCTTCTTTATTGTGGCAAGAATATTCAGATCCATAAGATTCAAAACAAAAATTTAATATTGACATGAAAACAATAATACTTCAAGCATACTAACAAAGCAATCATGTCTTCTCAAAATAACATCGCCAAAGAAAGTTATCCCTACAAAATCATATAGTCTGGCTATGCTCTATCTTCACCACACAAAATATTTAAATCATGCACAACCCCGATGACAAGCCAAGCAATTGTTTCATACTTTCACGCAATACATGAGCGTCAGCCATGGACATAGCACTATAGGTGGAAGAGAATGGTGGTTGTGGATAAGACAAAAAGGAGAAGATAGTCTCACATCAACTAGGCGTATCAACGGGCTATGGAGATGCCCATCAATAGATATCAATGTGAGTGAGTAGGGATTGCCATGCCACGGATGCATTAGAGCTATAAGTGTATGAAAGCTCAACAAAAGAAACTAAGTGGATGTGCATCCAACTCGCTTGCTCACGAAGACCTAGGGCATTTTGAGGAAGCCCATCATTGGAATATACAAGCCGAGTTCTATAATGAAAGATTCCCACTAGTATATGAAAGTGACAACATAGGAGATTCTCTATCATGAAGATCATGGTGCTATTTTGAAGCACAAGTGTGGTAAAAGGATAGTAGCATTGCCCCTTCTCTCTTTTTCTCTCAATTTTTTTTATTTGGCCTTTTCTCTCTCTCTTTTTTTATGGCCTCTTTTTTTTCGTCCGGAGTCTCATCCCGACTTGTGGGGGAATCATAGTCTCCATCATCCTTTCCTCACTGGGACAATGCTCTAATAATGATGATCATCACACTTTTATTTACTTACAACTCAGGTATTACAACTCGATACTTAGAACAAAATATGACTCTATATGAATGCCTCCGGCGGTGTACCAGGATGTGCAATGACTCGTGAGTGACATGTATGAAAGAATTATGAACGGTGGCTTTGCCACAAATACAATATCAACTACATGATCACGCAAAGCAATATCACAATGATGGAGCGTGTAATAATAAACGGAACGGTGCAAAGTTGCATGGCAATATATCTCGGAATGGCTATGGAAATGCCATAATAGGTAGGTATGGTGGCTGTTTTGAGGAAGGTATATGGTGGGTGTATGATACCGGCGAAAGGTGCGCGGTATTAGAGAGGCTAGCAATGGTGGAAGGGTGAGAGTGCGTATAATCCATGGACTCAACATTAGTCATAAAGAACTCACATACTTATTGCAAAAATCTACAAGTTATCAAAGCAAAGTATTACGCGCATGCTCCTAGGGGGATAGATTGGTAGGAAAAGACCATCGCTCGTCCCCGACCGCCACTCATAAGGAAGACAATCAATAAATAAATTATGCTCCGACTTCATCACATAACGGTTCACCATACGTGCATGCTACGGGAATCACAAACTTTAACACAAGTATTTCTCAAATTCACAACTACTCAACTAGCATGACTCTAATATCACCATCTCCATATCTCAAAACAATTATCAAGCATCAAACTTCTCATAGTATTCAACACACTCATAAGAAAGTTTTTACTGGTCTTGAATACCTAGCATATTAGGATTAAGCAAATTACCATGCTGTTTAAGACTCTCAAAATAATATAAGTGAAGCATGAGAGTTCATCTATTTCTTCAAAATAAAACCGCCATTGTGCTCTAAAAGGATATAAGTGAAGCACGAGAGCAAATGACAAACTACTCCTAAAGATATAAGTGAAGATCAACGAGTAGTTGAATAATTATACAACTATGTGAAGACTCTCCCATTTAATAATTTTAGATCTTAGTATTTTATTCAATCAGCAAGCAAAGCTAAAGAAAATAAAATGACGCTCCAAGCAAAACACATACCGTGTGGTGAATAAAAATATAGCTCCAAGTAAAGTTACCGATGAATGAAGACGAAAGAGGGGATGCCATCCGGGGCATCCCCAAGCTTAGGCTCTTGGTTATCCTTGAATATTACCTTGGGTGCCTTGGGCATACCCAAGCTTAGGCTCTTGCCACTCCTTATTCCATAGTCCATCGAATCTTTACCCAAAACTTGAAAACTTCACAACACAAAACTCAGCAGAAAACTCGTAAGCTCCGTTAGCGAAAGAAAACAAAACACCACTTAAGGGTACTGTAATGAACTCATTCTTTATTTGTATTGGTGTTAAACCTACTGTATTCCAACTTCTCTATGGTTTGTAAACTATTTTACTAGCCATAGATTCATCAAAATAAGCAAACAACACACGAAAAACAGAATCTGTCAAAAACAGAACAGTCTGTAGTAATCTGTATCAAACGCAAACGCAAACTTCTGGAACTCCAAAAATTCTAAAATAAATTGGTGGACCTGAGGAATTTGTCTAGTAATCATCTGCAAAAAGAATCAACTAAATATCACTCACCAGTAAAAAGTTTTAGCTAATCTCTTGAGCGCTAAAGTTTCTGTTTTTTACAGCATGATCATAAAGACTTCACCCAAGTCTTCCCAAAGGTTCTACTTGGCACAAACACTAATTAAAACATAAAACCACATCTAAACAGAAGCTAAATGGATTATTTATTCCTAAACAGAACCAAAAAGCAAGAAACTAAAATAAAATTGGGTTGCCTCCCAACAAGCGCTATCGTTTAACGCCCCTAGCTAGGCATGATGATTTCAATGATGCTCGCATAAAAGATAAGAATTGAAACATAAAGAGAGCATCATGAAGAATATGACTAGCACATTTAAGTCTAACCCACTTCCTATGCATAGGGATTTTGAGATCAAACAATTTATGAGAACAATAATCAACTAGCATAGGAAGGTAAAACAAGCATAACTTAAAAACTTTAAGCACATAAAGAGGAAACATGATATTATTGCAATTCCTACAAGCATATGTTCCTCCCTCATAATAATTTTCAGTAGCATAATGAATGAATTCAACAATATAACCAGCACCTAAAGCATTCTTTTCATGATCTACTTGCATAGATAATTTACTACTCTCCACATAAGCAAAATTCTTCTCATTCGGAATAGTGGGAGCATCATAAGAGACTTGAATACTATAAATTGTTTCCACATTAAAAGAGTAATATTCAGAAAAAGGGTAATCATAATCATGACAAGTTTTATAAATATAATCATCACTACTTTTTATAGCATAAGTTTCATCACAATAAGCATCATAAGTAGCAACTTTGTTCTCATCATAATCGATTGAAACCTCTTCCAAGATAGTGGAATCATTACTAAATAAAGTCATGGCCTCTCCAAATCCACTTTCATAAATATTATAAGATTCAAAATCCTCCAAAATAGTGGGATCATTACTTCCTAAAGTTGACACTTCCAAACCCACTTCCATCAATATAATCATCATAAGTAGGAGGCATGCTATCATCATTATAAATTTGCATATCAAAACTTGGGAGGCTAAAAATATCATCTTCATTAAACGTAGCATCCCCAAGCTTGGGACAAACATTAATTGCAGCAAATATATTCTCAAAAACATCATCTTCATCAAACATAGCATCCCCAAGCTTGGGCCTTTTCATATCATAAGCATAATCACTCTCATCATTAATAGTATGGATAGCACCAATAGTATAGCAATTATCATATTCTTCCAAGCAAGTGCCAAAAAGATTTTCAAGATCATAAGAAGTATCACTATCTTCCCAATCATAATCATCACAACAAGCAATAGGCATAACGAGATCATCATCAAGTGCATCATCTTCCACAATTATTTTTGATTCATTTTCATGAGGCGCAACAATAATAGGAGCAACATTATTTGGGAAGCATACCTTTTTACCTCTCTTCCTTTTTCTTTTCTTCTTCTTCACCACATCATGTGTGGGTTCAATCCTCTTTTTGGAGCTCCTTATTAATGAGATTGGTTGAATAGAAGGCTCCTCCTTGTTACCTGATTCATCATAAGAAATAATAGGAGGATGTTGGGAAGCCTCTTCCCTTTCGTTAGCATTCTCTTCATCTTCTATTTGTTTTCTTTTCTTTATGTAATTGGCAATATAAGGGTTTTCAATGCAATTCACCGCACAATACATATAAATTTCTTCTATATCAAAACCAAGAAGTTTATAACGGGCAAATTCTGGAAGATGCCTAGTTATATGTTTCATTTCTTCGCAACCCATAAGCAAGCTAAGTTCATTATAATGTGCAAGGGAAATCAAGTCATCACAATTTTTGGACACGATTAGATCATGAAACAATTTGCATCGGATAGCTAAATGACCACTTTCATTGCAAAGTTCAAGTGTACGGCCAAGAAAATTTAATTCTTCAGCACAAACATCTAGCCTTTCTTGCAACAATTTAGTTTATAAATTGTATAGGTGCACTAGTTCGGCGAAGAGATGGTGATACAAGTGCAATATGGATGGTAGATATAGGTTTTTGTAATCTGAAAATATAAAAACAGCAAGGTAACTAATGATAAAAGTGAGCATAAATGGTATTGCAATGCTAGGAAACAAGGCCTAGGGTTCATACTTTCACTAGTGCAAGTTCTCTCAACAATAATAACATAATTGGATCATATAACTATCCCTCAACATGCAACAAAGAGTCACTCCAAAGTCACTAATAGCGGAGAACAAACGAAGAGAATATGGTAGGGTACGAAACCACCTCAAAGTTATTCTTTCCAATCAATCCGTTGGGCTATTCCTATAAGTGTCACAGACAGCCCTAGAGTTCGTACTAGAATAACACCTTAAGACACAAATCAACCAAAACCCTAATGTCACCTAGATACTCCAATGTCACCTCAAGTATCCCTGGGTATGATTATACGATATGCATCACACAATCTCAGATTCATCTATTCAACCAACACATAGAACCTCAAAGAGTGCCCCAAAGTTTCTACCAGAGAATCAAGACAAAAAAGTGTGCCAACCCCTATGCATAGGTTCATGGGCGGAACCCGCAAGTTGATCACCAAAACATACATCAAGTGAATCACGTGATATCCCATTGTCACCACAGATACGCATGGCAAGACATACATCAAGTGTTCTCAAATCATTAAAGACTCAATCCGATAAGATTATTTCAAAGGGAAAACTCAATCCATTACAAGAGAGCAGAGGGGGAGAAGCAACATAAGATCCAACTATAATAGCAAAGCTCGCGATACATCAAGATCGTGCCAAATCAAGAACACGAGAGAGAGAGAGAGAGAGAGAGAGAGAGAGAGAGATCAAACACATAGCTACTGGTACATACCCTCAGCCCCGAGGGTGAACTACTCCCTCCTCGTCATGGAGAGCGCCAGGATGATGAAGATGGCCACCGGTGAGGGATCCCGCTCTGGCAGGGTGCCAGAACAGGGTCTCGATTGGTTTTTGGTGGCTACAGAGGCTTGCGGCGGCGGAATTCCCGATCTATTCTGTTCCCCAAAGTTTTTAGGGTATATGGATATATATAGGTGAAAGAAGTACGTCAGGGGAGCCACGAGGGGCCCACGAGGGTGGAGGGCGCACCCTAGGGGGTGGGCACGCCCCCCTACCTCGTGGCTCCCTCGTTTCTTTCCTGACGTGCACTCCAAGTCTATCGGGTAGCTTTCCTTCCAAAAATAACTTCTCCAGAAGGTTTCATTCCGTTTCGACTCCGTTTGATATTCCTTTTCTTCGAAACACTGAAACAAGGGAAAAAACAGGAACTGGCACTCGGCTCTGGGTCAATACGTTAGTCCCAAAAGTAATATAAAAGTGTTTAATAAAGCCCATAAACATCCAAAACATATAATATAATAGCATGGAACAATCAAAAATTATAGATACGTTGGAGACGTATCACGCAGATCTAAGGAGAAGGTCGCAGTCGACCTGCACCTCATCGTCCTTGCGGATAAGGATGGAGCGCACGTTGTACTTGTGGCGCAGCTCTGAGGAGAAGGTCGCGGTCGACCTGCACCTCGTCGTCCTTGCGGATAGGGATGGAGCGCACATTGTACTTGTGGCGCAGCTCTGAGGAGAAGGTCGCAGTCGACCTGCACCTCGTCGTTCTTGCGGATGGGGATAGAGCGTGTCGCCAAGTCTCCGAGCAAGAAGGTCGGTTCTCACTCGACACGCATTTTATACTTAGGTGAGTACTGGACTTCAGCTAAGCCTCCGAGTGAGAGGGTTGCTCACCACTCGGTAGGATTTTTCAAACTTAGGCGAGTACTGGACTGCAGCTAAGCCCCCGAGTGAGAGGATTGCTCGCCACTCAGTAGGATTTTTCAAACTTAGGCGAGTACTGGACTGCAGCTAAGCCCCCGAGTGAGAGGATTGCTCTCCACTCGGTAGGATTTTTAAAACTTAGGCGAGTACTGGACTACAGCTAAGCCCCCGAGTGGGAGGGTTGCTCACCACTCGGTGGGATTTTTTTAAACTTAGGTGAGTACTGGACTGCAACTAAGCCCCCGAGTGAGAGGCTTGCTCACCACTCGGTGAGATTTTTTAAACTTAGGCGAGTATTGGACTGCAGCTAAGCCCCCGAGTGAGAGGCTTGCTCACCACTCGGTGGGATTTTTTAAACTTAGGCGAGTACTGGACTACATCTAAGCCCCCGTGAGAGGCTTGCTCACCACTCGGTGGGATTTTTTAAACTTAGGCGAGTACTGGACTGCAGTTAAGCCCCCGAGTGAGAGGCTTGCTCACCACTCGGTGGGATTTTTTAAACTTAGGCGAGTACTGGACTGCAGCTAAGCCCCCGAGTGAGAGGATTGCTCACCACTCGGTAGGATTTTTCAAACTTAGGCGAGTACAGGACTGCAGCTAAGCCCCCGAGTGAGAGGCTGGCTCTACACTCGGTAGTATTTTTCAAACTTAGGTGAGTACTGGACTGCAGCTAAGCCCCCGAGTGAGAGGCTGGCTCACCACTCAGTAGGATTATTCAAACTTAGGCGAGTACTGGACTGTAGCTAAGCCCCTGAGTGAGAGGCTTGCTCACCACTCGGTAGGATTTTTTCAAACTTAGGCGAAACGGATTCGCAGCTAAGCCTCCGAGTGAGAGGCTTGCTCACCACTCGGTAGGATTTTTTAAACTTAGGCGAGTACTGGACTACAGCTAAGCCCCCGAGTGAGAGGCTTGCTCACCACTCGGTAGGATTTTTTCAAACTTAGGCGAAACGGATTCACACCTAAGCCTCCGAGTGAGAGGCTTGCTCACCACTCGGTAGGATTTTTTAAACTTAGGCGAAACGGATTCGCAGCTAAGCCACCCACTGGGGATGTACAGAATAAAAAAGGAACAACAATCATTTATGAGACTGTAAAAACTGTGTCTTTAATAATCAAACTAGAAGGTATTTCTTATTACATCTCCACAGTCTGAAAACTTAAGTGTAAAAGGGGCGGAGCAGCTCCACATTCCAAGCGCGTGGCTCGTCTTTCTTGTGCTCGACATTGTAAAGGTGGTATGCTCCGTTGTGGAGCACTCTGGTGACAATGAAGGGGCCTTCCCAAGCAGGACAAGCTTGTGTGGTTTCTGCTGATCCACTCGAAGAACCAAGTCTCCCTCCTGAAAATCTCGACCCCTCACGTTTCTGGCGTGGAATCGACGCAGGTCTTGCTGATAAATGGTCGACCGGATGAGGGCCATCTCTCTTTCCTCTTCTAGGAGATCAACTGCGTCTTGCCGAGCCTGTTCTACTTCCTCTTCAGAGAAGAGCTCGACTCGAGTGCATTGTGAAGCAAGTCACTCGGAAGTACAGCTTTAGCTCCATAGACCAAGAAGAATGGAGTTCGACCAGTCCACCGATTAGGAGTTGTCCTCAATCCCCAAAGCACTGATGGAAGTTCATCGACCCAGGTGCCTGCTGCATGCTTGAGATCACGCATCAATCGGGGTTTCAGTCCTTTGAGAATCGATCCGTTTGCTCTTTCAGCTTGTCCATTCGACTGGGGATGGGCGACGGAAGCATAGTTGACTCGAGTGCCTTGGGAAGCGCAGAAGGCTCTGAACTCATCAGAATTGAAGTTCGACCCATTATCAGTGATGATGCTGTGCGGAACACCATATCTGAATGTTAACTCTCTGATGAAGCCGACAGCAGTACTGGCTTCAAGATTTTTGATAGGCTTGGCTTCAATCCATTTGGTGAACTTGTCGACTGCCACGAGCACATGAGTGAAGCCGCTCCTACCAGTCCTCAGAGGCCCAACCATATCCAATCCCCAAACAGCAAAGGGCCAGACGAGCGGAATGGTCTTCAGGGCTGATGCAGGCTTGTGAGACATGTTGGAGTAAAACTGGCAACCTTCACATTTGTCGACTATTTCTTTCGCCATTTCATTTGCTCGTGGCCAATATAATCCCGCTCGGCATGCTTTGGCCACAATGGTCCGAGAGGACGCATGGTGACCATAGGTCCCCGAGTGGATGTCGTTGAGGATCACTCGACCTTCTTCTGGTGTTATGCATTTCTGGCAGACTCGAGTCACACTTTCTTTGAACAGCTGTCCTCTTATCATAGTAAAGGCTTTGGATCGACGTACGATCTGTCGAGCCTCTTCTTCGTCTTCAGGTAGTTCTCTCCTAAGAATGTATGCAATGTATGGCATTGTCCAGTCTGGAGTGATGACTAAAACCTGTAACATCCCAAATTTTCAATTTGGTATGTTATACATAGATCATCTTAGCATATCATATTTTATGGCATTTTGACAAATCCTCGATAAATCCTAAGCAACTCAAGGACCCTCGGAGAGAGTTGGGGATTTTCTCGAATTTTCATATTTGATTTTCATCAAATTATAAAACGAGGATTTTGGTTTTAATTATTTTCTCTCCGGAAAAATATTTCATTAAACAAAATAAATGAGAGGAGAAAATATGACTTCTCCAAAACAATTGAAATACTGTAGGAAAAATGTTAAAATCATTTATTGGAATTTATTCGGATTTTATTTGCAATTTGTATTGCATTAAAAATATTGCATGTTTTCAAAATATTTATTTCGTGTTAAAAAATGTTCACCCTATTCTAGATTTTCTAACTAGACGGGGAGAATTTATTTTATATTTTTTGGACTTTTATTTATTTTTCTACGAATTATTTTCCGTGGAACGTCTTAAAAAAAACTGCGCGACGCCCGACCGGGCCGAAGCCCAGCCGAGCGCCGGCCCACCCCGCGCCCGTCTCCTCCCTGGAGACCGAGGGGAGCACGACGCCGCTGCCGCGCCGAGTCCCGCCGCCGCACGCCTCCCCGGCCGCCCCCTCCCCCAAGCCACCGCCCCCCCCTCCTATTTATACCCCCGGACCCCCCCTCTTCTCTCAAGCCGCCGCCGCCGCACTTGCCCGCCCCGCCGCCGCCGCCGCCGCGGTTTGCCGCCCCCTCGCCGCCCCTCGCACTCCCCCCGAGCCCCGCACCCCGCCGCCCCGCCGGAGCAGCCGGAGCCCGCCGGAGCACGCCCCCGACGAGGTACTGCCTCGCCTCGTTGCCGGTTTTCCTTTTTTCTAAAAAAACCATTCGTTTAAAAAAAACCTAGATTGGTTTTTTTTCGGTTTTGTTATTTTGCGAGCGTTCACCGAACCGTTCGTTTTAACGAACGCGTTCGTCGGTTTTTCTCTGTTAACGAACGTCCGTTCTTTAAGCGTTCGTCCGTTTTTCTTTTTCGTCGAATTTTTCTGCGATTATCTCAGATTCGATTTCTGATCGAATATTCGTTTCTGTTTAACTTCTCGCTCGTTTATCGGAATCAGGCGATTCAAGCGCCTAGAGTTTCATCTCGAAATTCCCTTTCCGTTTAACCTACTCAAACAAGTTTTTGCTACAGTAAAATTTGACCTAGATCCAGATTAGTAAATGAAGCTTCTTTCTTTCGCAGTTTGACTTTCGTTGCTTCGTTCGAGTTGATTCTTTTTGCAAACCGGAGTTCTTAAGTTGAACTTTCTGGTTGGATCTTTCATTCGAGTTTTACCTGTACATTAGGTGAGTACTGATTGTATGCTTGTTTGTTGCGATAGAGTACCCGGAGTGTGCCGCTTGTTACTTCGAATCGCTAGGTTTTGCGGATCATCAGCAAGGCAAGTAACACTTTGATCATACTTTCCATACCCAGTTTTATTGCATTAGATCTATTCCTCAAACAATTACATGATTAGGATCTGATTAAATTGTGGGAACTAGGAAGTAGTTGAGGTAGTACCTATTACCTGTTTTCTTATCAAACCCTTGGGAGTTACTTCTACGTTTGCTATTATTATTGCCATGCTATGCTCGTAGACGTGGATTGGGTTTGAGAGATATTCATGACAGATGTGAGATGTTTATTGATGGTTCAACTTAAGGTGGCAACTAAAACTCACATCTGGGTGGATTGAGGCACCAGGAGAACCCAGTGTTGTCTGATTTTATAAGGTCCGCCACCCAGGCTCAAAGGGATCATAAGATTGTTCATGCTAGAAACTTCCGTGTGCAGCCACAAGCTATTATGGGCTCTAGCATAGTTGAGTAGGTTACATGATCTCTTGAAGAGGTGGGCTAGCAGATGTAGGGGAAAGTAGGTGTACCAGTCCATCCAGAGTAAAGAGTGATTGTTTCTGAAAGACTGTGTCTCGGTCATCCGTTTATCAAACATCATGTAGTGCGAGAATCAAGCGGAGGCGATCGAGTCTTGTGGGGAAAAGTGCGCAAACCTCTGCAGAGTGTACAAACTAATCATGGTTAGCTGTGTCCCCGGTTATGGACAACTTGAGTATCTAGTACCTGGATTATCATTTGAATCTCATCACCATGTTACTTTTAATTAATTTTGTTGGGTTAATGATGACACTTAATTGGGATTGAGTTGGAGGTACCTTCTCAATGTTTAACAACCACCATGATAGTTAAATAAAATTTATTCCTTTGCAGTAGGGAAAAATTGGCTTTTCGCATAAACTGTAACCATAGAGCTTTCCACCAGCCATATATGCATGTAGTATAGCATTATTATTGTTCATTACTCTCTATGTGTTACATTGCCAGCATATTCTATGTGCTGACCCATTTTCGGGCTGCAACGTTTCATGTTGCAGACTTTTCAGACGACGAGTAAGGTGCCTTAGGTCGTGGTCTTATACTCAGTGATGCCGCTGGAGTTGATGGACTCACTTATCTTCCAAGTCTTCCGCTATTATCGATTTTAGATGGCCTTAAGCCATGTTTATCATACTTAATCTCTTTGGAGATATTCGATGTAATAAGTGTGTGATTGCTACTCTGTTATAAATCCTCCATTTGTACTGTGCGTGTCAGCATTACTGATCCAGGGATGACACTGGTGCACAGCAGCACAGACCATTTGAGGTCTGGTCGCTACAAAGTTGGTATCAGAGCACACGCTGACTATAGGACACGACCACTAAGCTTAAGCCCTAGAAAGCTTCCCTCTTCTCATTTCTGACCCCTCTCCCCTTCTACTCCTTTAGGAATGGCGGATGCAAGGAGCAAGTTCATGCAACCAGATGAAGACACGCCGTTTGGTCGACACTTGAAGGAAGTCACCAAGTACTTGAACATAGGAATACCAAGCATCACCGGAACCTACAACGCCACATTACCCAAAGAGGAGAGCTGGAAGATTCAAGTTCACATACCAGGAAGGACGTTTGTGCCAGTTACTGACCCCATAAGATTGGTTTTCGAAGCACCAACCTGGAGTTTAGGGAAGAGCATGGCCGCACACATCGCCATGGGACGCATTGGAGAAGTCTACCACCAGGAGCTTAAGGATACAATTTATCAGATTTGTGGACGCCGAGACGCGCAATGGGAGATGATCAGAACCAAGAAGGATGGATCAATCGCAGCTTACATCCAGGAGCAAAACCAACATATTCGTCGCCAGGAGAACCAGATGTGCACGGACAAGGAAGAACTGAAGAAGGCATTAACCAAGATCAAGGAGCTCCAAGAAGAACTTAAGGCAACACGCGAGGATTATTTGGAGGAAATCATCGCACTAGTAGGGAAGAATGACGACCTGGAGAAGAAGATTGGAGTATTCATGGGAAATCCAGTGCCAAAAGCAGAAGTCGACGAATGCACTTGCCCGGATAACTACATTATCATCGACGACACCGACTCGGAACCAAGTGAAGATGACTGGGTTGACGAAGCTGGAGCAGACATCATGGAGTCTTCAACGGATTAGAATTTTTATTAGACCACCATATCAGTAGTAGTTTTCCCCCATTTAATAGTATAGTTCAAGCACTTTGTAACCCTAGTTAGATCGATTGTTTTGTCTTGTTTGGATTGATTGAGTGATATTGATTGTATTTGTCTCATGAGCATATGGGTAGTGTTTTCTCTCTAGACCTCATTCTATTCTTAACTCTCATCTTTTCTAAACCTATCAGATGCCTCCGAGACGCGACACCGGATTTGTTTTTCCACCAGAGATCACCCAGTTGATTCAGCAACAGAATGCCCTGATGCAAGTGTTAGTGCAGAACCAAGGCAACAACAACAACCCACCGCCACCACCACCTGTTGATCACTTAGCCCGTTTCTTGAGACTGAATCCCCTTGATATGTATGAATGGAGATTTGTGAATAAGTTTAAGATGTCCACCCAAGTTCTCAAAACCCCTATGTTAGTAACCTCGCCAGGAGCAGAGTATATGGCAAGCCAAGGATGTTTTCAGATACCATTGGCCATTGGAAAGCATGTTTTCCCCTCGGACCTCATAGTTTTGGGGTTGCAAGGTTTGGATGTGATTTTGGGAATGGATTGGCTATCGTTGTATGGAGGTAACATCGATTGTGCCAACAAGACGATTTTGCTTACCACCCCAAAAGGAAAAAGGATCAAGTATGTATCCAGGCATATGCCGAAGAGGACTCAAGTGAATTCCTTATCAGAGTTGTACAGGAGGAAGTACGAGTGGTGAAGGATTATCCGGATGTATTTCCAGAAGAGTTGCCAGGCATGCCTCCAGACAGAGACATTGAGTTCTTGATTGAACTTTTGCCAGGCACAGGGCCAATATCTAAGAGACCGTACAGGATGCCCACAAAAGATTTGGAGGAAATTAAGAAGCAGATCAAGGAGTTACTGGATAAAGGCTATATTCGCCCAAGTTCGTCACCTTGGGGATCACCAGTACTTCTAGTGGAGAAGAAAGATGGATCGCTGAGGATGGTTGTTGATTACCGTGGATTGAATGAAGTAACCATCAAAAACAAGTACCCACTGCCGATGATCAATGATTTGTTTGACCGCTCACAAGGAGCTAAGGTATTTTCCAAGATCGATCTACGATCAGGATACCATCAGTTAAAGATTCGAGAGCAGGATATACCTAAGACGGCATTTACCACCAGATATGGATTGTATGAGTATACCGTTATGTCATTTGGTCTGACTAACGCACCTGCCTATTTCATGAACCAGATGAACAAAGTGTTTATGGAATTTCTGGATAAGTTCGTCGTGGTGTTCATTGATGATATTTTAATCTTTTCCAAGGATGAGGAAGAGCATGAGGAGCATTTACGAATGGTACTTGAGAAGCTCAGAGAACATCAATTATATGCCAAGTTCAGCAAATGTGAGTTTTGGCTGAAGGAAGTTGGATTCCTTGGACATGTTATTTCGGGAGAAGGAATAGCAGTAGACCCTGCCAAGGTTGACACAGTGACAAGTTGGGAATCACCCACGACAGTTGGAGAAATCCGGAGTTTTCTTGGACTTGCAGGATACTACCGGAGATTCATCGAGAATTTCTCAAGGATTGCTAAGCCCATGACTGAGCTATTGAAGAAGGACACCAAATTCAATTGGACTGAGGAATGTGAAGCTAGTTTCCAGGAGTTGAAGAAATGATTGGTTACCTCACCAGTATTGATTTTGCCAGATCAACGCAAGGACTATGAAGTTTACTGCGATGCTTCTCGTCGAGGACTTGGAGCAGTGCTTATGCAGGAAGGAAGAGTTGTGTCATATGCTTCACGACAACTTAAACCCCATGAGAAGAATTATGCTACGCATGATTTGGAGTTAGCAGCCGTGGTGCATGCATTGAAGACATGGAGACACTTTCTCATCGGAAACCATTGTGAAGTGTACACAGATCACAAGAGTTTGAAGTATACTTTCACGCAGAAGGAGTTAAATCTCAGACAGAGGAGATGGTTGGAGCTCATTAAAGATTATGATATGAGATTGCATTATCACCCTGGAAAGGCTAACGTAGTAGCAGACGCGTTGAGCCGCAAGAGTCATGTCAACACCCTCATGACAGGAGAGTTACCTCAGGAGTTAGCCGAGGACCTTCGCGAGCTATGTTTGGAGATAGTCCCAAGAGGCTATTTAGCGACATTGGAGATTCAGTCTACCTTGATGGAAAGGATCAGAGAAGCTCAGAAGACAGACAAGGAGATTGAAGAGATAAAAGAGAAGATGAGCAAAGGTAAAGCCAAGGGATTTCGTGAGGATGAGCACGATACCTTATGGTTTGAGGACCGTGTGTATGTGCCAAATGATCCGGAGATCAGGAAGTTGATTTTGCAAGAAGCCCATGATTCACCGTACTCGATTCACCCAGGGAATACCAAGATGTATTTGGATTTGAAGAATACTTTCTGGTGGACCGGAATGAAGAAGGATATTGCAGAGTATGTAGCAGTTTGTGATGTATGTCAGAGAGTGAAGGCAGAGCATCAGAAGCCAGCAGGAATGCTACAACCGTTGCCGATACCCGAATGGAAGTGGGATAAAATAGGCATGGATTTTATCACGGGATTACCCAGGACTCGTTCAGGCTATGACTCAATATGGGTCGTAGTCGACCGTTTGACGAAAGTGGCTCATTTCATTCCAGTGAAGACCACTTACACCAGTGCTAAGTTGGCAAAGATATACATGACCAGGATCGTATGTTTGCATGGAGTTCCGAGGACCATTGTATCAGACAGAGGAACCCAATTTACCTCGAAGTTTTGGAAGCAGTTACATGAAACATTGGGAACCAGGCTGGAATTTAATACAGCTTTTCACCCGCAGACAGATGGACAGACCGAGAGAGTCAACCAGATTTTGGAGGACATGTTGAGAGCATGTGCACTAGATTATGGATCTAGTTGGGACGACAATTTACCATATGCGGAGTTTTCGTATAACAACAGTTATCAAACCAGTTTGAAGATGGCCCCTTTCGAAGCCTTGTACGGAAGGAGGTTTAGAACACCGTTGTTATGGGACGAAGTTGGAGACCGTCAGTTGTTTGGACCAGACCTGATTAAGGAGTCTGAACAGAAAGTAAGGTTGATTTGCGATAGGCTCAAGGTAGCCCAGTCTAGGCAGAAGAGTTATGCTGATTCCAAACGAAAGGAGACAGTTCACGAAGTCGGAGACAGAGTGTATCTTCGAGTATCACCACTTCGAGGAGTGAAGCGCTTTGGAGTTAAGGGAAAGTTAGCTCCCCGTTTTATCGGACCATACAGAGTTGTGGAATGTATGGGAGAGGTTGCTTACAAGCTGGAATTGCCCGAAGGATTGTCTGGAGTTCATGATGTATTTCACGTCTCCCAGTTGAAGAAGTGCCACGCAGAGATGGCTGAGATACCACTGAGAGATACTGTGCCACTGGAAGCGATTCAGCTGGAAAGTGATTTGACCTATGAGGAGAAACCAGTTAAGATTCTTGAGTATGCCAGCCGAGTTACCCGCAGCAAGGTTATCAAGTTTTGCAAAGTCCAGTGGAGTCACCACACGGAAGATGAAGCCACCTGGGAGCGAGAGGAAGATCTACGGAAGGACCACTCCCACCTGTTTTCTAGCCAACCCGAATCTCGAGGCCGAGATTCATCTTAAGGGGGGTAGGTTTGTAACATCCCAAATTTTCAATTTGGTATGTTATACATAGATCATCTTTGCATATCATATTTTATGGCATTTTGACAAATCCTCGATAAATCCTAAGCAACTCAAGGACCCTCGGAGAGAGTTGGGGATTTTCTCGAATTTTCATATTTGATTTTCATCAAATTATAAAACGAGGATTTTGGTTTTAATTATTTTCTCTCCAGAAAAATATTTCATTAAACAAAATAAATGAGAGGAGAAAATATGACTTCTCCAAAACAATTGAAATGCTGGAGGAAAAATGTTAAAATCATTTATTGGAATTTATTCGGATTTTATTTGCAATTTTTATTGCATTAAAAATATTGCATGTTTTCAAATTATTTATTTTGTGTTAAAAAAATGTTCACCCTATTCTAGATTTTCTAACTAGACGGGGAAAATTTATTTGATATTTTTTGGACTTTTATTTATTTTTCTACGAATTATTTTTCCGCGGAACGTCTTAAAAAATAACTGCGCGACGCCCGACCGGGCCGAAGCCCAGCCGAGCGCCGGCCCACCCCGCGCCCGTCTCCTCCCTGGAGACCGAGGGGAGCACGACGCCGCCGCCGCGCCGAGTCCCACCACCGCACGCCTCCCCCAAGCACCCCCTCCTATTTATACCCCTGGACCCCCCCTCTTCTCTCAAGCCGCCGCCGCCGCACTTGCCCGCCCCGCCGCCGCCGGAGCCGGAGCTCGAAGCCGCCGCCGTTTGCCGCCCCCTCGCCGCCCCTCGCACTCCCCCCCGAGCCCCGCACCCCGCCGCCCCGCCGGAGCACGCCCCCGACGAGGTACTGCCTCGCCTCGTTGCCGGTTTTCTTTAAAAAAAATCATTCGTTTAAATAAAAACCTAGATTGGTTTTTTTTTGGTTTTGTTATTTTGCGAGCGTTCACCGAACCGTTCGTTTTAACGAACGTGTTCGTCGGTTTTTCTCTGTTAACGAACGTCCGTTCTTTAAGCGTTCGTCCGTTTTTCTTTTTCGTCGAATTTTTCTGCGATTATCTCAGATTCGATTTCTGATCGAATCTTCGTTTCTGTTTAACTTCTCGCTCGTTTATCGGAATCAGGCGATTCAAGCGCCTAGAGTTTCGTCTCGAAATTCTCTTTCCGTTTAACCTACTCAAACAAGTTTTTGCTACAGTAAAATTTGACCTAGATCCAGATTAGTAAACGAAGCTTCTTTCTTTCGCAGTTTGACTTTCGTTACTTCGTTCGAGTTGATTCTTTTTGCAAACCGGAGTTCTTAAGTTGAACTTTCTGGTTGGATCTTTCATTCGAGTTTTACCTGTGCATTAGATGAGTACTGATTGTATGCTTGTTTGTTGCGATAGAGTACCCGGAGTGTGCCGCTTGTTACTTCGAATCGCTAGGTTTTGCGGATCATCAGCAAGGCAAGTAACACTTTGATCATACTTTCCATACCCAGTTTTATTGCATTAGATCTATTCCTCAAACAATTGCATGATTAGGATCTGATTAAATTGTGGGAACTAGGAAGTAGTTGAGGTAGTACCTATTACCTGTTTTCTTATCAAACCCTTGGGAGTTACTTCTACGTTTGCTATTATTATTGCCATGCTATGCTCGTAGACGTGGATTGGGTTTGAGAGATATTCATGACAGATGTGAGATGTTTATTAATGGTTCAACTTAAGGTGGCAACTAAAACTCACATCTGGGTGGATTGAGGCACCTGGAGAACCCAGTGTTGTCTGATTTTATAAGGTCCGCCACCCAGGCTCAAAGGGATCATAAGATTGTTCATGCTAGAAACTTCCGTGTGCAGCCACAAGCTATTATGGGCTCTAGCATAGTTGAGTAGGTTACATGATCTCTTGAAGAGGTGGGCTAGCAGATGTAGGGGAAAGTAGGTGTACCGGTCCATCCAGAGTAAAGAGTGATTGTTTCTGAAAGACTGTGTCTCGGTCATCCCTTTCTCAAACATCATGTAGTGCGAGAATCAAGCGAAGGCGATCGAGTCTTGTGGGGAAAAGTGCGCAAACCTCTGCAGAGTGTACAAACTAATCATGGTTAGCCGTGTCCCCAGTTATGGACAACTTGAGTATCTAGTACCTGGATTATCATTTGAATCTCATCACCATGTTACTTTTAATTAATTTTGTTGGGTTAATGATGACACTTAATTGGGATTGAGTTGGAGGTACCTTCTCAATGTTTAACAACCACCATGATAGTTAAATAAAATTTATTCCTTTGCAGTAGGGAAAAATTGGCTTTTCGCATAAACTGTAACCATAGAGCTTTCCACCAGCCATATATGCATGTAGTATAGCATTATTATTGTTCATTACTCTCTATGTGTTACATTGCCAGCATATTCTATGTGCTGACCCGTTTTCGGGCTGCAACGTTTCATGTTGCAGACTTTTCAGACGACGAGTAAGGTGCCTTAGGTCGTGGTCTTATACTCAATGATGCCGCTGGAGTTGATGGACTCACTTATCTTCCAAGTCTTCCGCTGTTATCGATTTTAGATGGCCTTAAGCCATGTTTATCATACTTAATCTCTTTGGAGATATTCGATGTAATAAGTGTGTGATTGCTACTCTGTTATAAATCCTCCATTTGTACTGTGCGTGTCAGCATTACTGATCCAGGGATGACACTGGTGCACAGCAGCACAGACCATTTGAGGTCTGGTCGCTACAAAACCTCCATGATTAGGTCGACCATGGCCGGGACTTCGACTTCAGTCGGATCAGTGGCACTCTTAGGTTGTGGGGGCTCTTCAGTGAAAGGATCTTCCTGAACTGAAGGTATATGAATATGTTCCAAAAACACATTGCTGGGAATGGCCTCCCTCTTGGAACCTATTGTTCCCAAATCATCAGCTGCTTGATTTTTCAGTCGGGGTATATGATGGAGCTCTAACCCCTCAAACTTCTTCTCTAACTTTCTCACTGCATTGCAATAGCCAGTCATAGCCAGGCTTCTGACGTCCCACTCCTTCATCACTTGATTAACCACCAAATCCGAGTCGCCGTAGACCATGAGGTGACGGACGCCGAGTGAAATGGCCATACGCAACCCGTACAGAAGAGCTTCATATTCAGCTTCATTACTGGAGGAATCGAAATGAATCTGGAGAACATAACTAAGCTTGTCGCCTCGGGGGGATACCAATACCACCCCAGCACCGGAACCATTCAGCATCTTGGAGCCATCAAAGAACATGGACCAATGCTCCGAGTGAATTTGAGTCGGCAGTTGTTGCTCAATCCACTCGGCAAGGAAATCTGCAATTGCCTGGGACTTGATAGCCTTCTGTGCCTCGAACTTGATATCCAATGGAAGGAGTTCAATCGCCCATTTAGCCACTCGACCAGTTGCATCTCTGTTATTCAGAATTTTTGACAATGGTGCGTCGCTGACAACTGTGATGGAGTGATCAGAAAAATAGTGTGCAACCTTCTTCGTGGTCATGTAATTCCCATAAACAAGCTTCTCATAATGTGGATATCTTTGCTCGGATGGAGTCAGAACTTCAGAAACATAGTATACTGGGCGCTGAGCTTTATAGGCTTTCCCTTCTTCTTCCCGCTCGACCGTGAGTACAATACTGACAACTTGTCCAGTGGCTGCAATATAAAGCAGTAAAGGCTCTTTGCTGATTGGGGCAACAAGCACCGGCTGGGTGGAAAGCAGGGCTTTGAGCTCTGCAAACGCTGCGTCAGCTTCGTCAGTCCACTCGAACTTGTCAGCTTTTTTCATCAGTCGGTAAAGAGGCAAGGCCTTTTCAACGAGACAAGAAATGAATCGACTCAAGGCGGCCAAACAACCAGTGAGCTTCTGAACGTCATGCACACGCACATGGAGTTTCATTCAGAGGATGGCACCGACTTTCTCCGGGTTTGCGTCAATCCCCCGTTCGGAAACGAGAAAACCGAGTAATTTACCTCCTAGAACTCCGAATGTGCATTTTGACGGATTAAGCTTGATATCATATCTTCTCAGGTTGGCAAAGGTTTCAGCAAGGTCAGTCAGCAGGTCGGAACCTTTACACGACTTGACCACAATGTCATCCATATATGCCTCCACATTCCGACTGATTTGAGTGAGCAAACACTTCTGAATCATCCTCATAAATGTGGCTCCGGCGTTCTTGAGGCCGAATGGCATGGTGACATAACAGAAGCACCCGAATGGAGTGATGAAAGTTGTTTTTATCTCATCGGGTCCATACAGTCGGATCTGATGATACCCGAAATAGGCGTCCAGAAAGGACAAGCGCTCACACCCCACAGTCGAGTCGACAATTTGGTTGATGCGAGGGAGAGGAAAATGATCTTTCGGGCAGGCCCGATTGATATGCTTGAAGTCAATGCACATGCGGAGTGAGTCGTCCTTCTTGGGGACCATGACAACATTGGCGAGCCACTCTGAGTGGTAAATCTCTCGGATGAACTCAGCTGCCAGGAGCTGAGCCACTTCTTCACCAATTGCCTTTCTCTTCTGTATGGCGGACCGTCGAAGATGTTCCTTGACTGGTTTTACTTTCGTGTCGACTCGCAAACGGTGCTCATCCAGTCCCCTGGGCACACCCGGCATGTCAGAAGGTTTCCATGCAAAGATGTCCCAGTTCTCACGGAGGAACTGGATGAGCGCTTCTTCCTATTTGCTGTCGAGTGATGTTGAAATATGAGTAGGAGTAGCATTAGGATCGGTCGGGTGAATATGAATCGGCTTCGTTTCACCGGATGACTGAAATGTAGAATCTGTGGCAGGCTTCTTAGCTCGCAATAAATCACTCGGATATGCATTCTTCAGGTATTCTTGCATTTCGACTGCTGCCATTTGCGCATCAGCGATTTTTGAGCCCTTCTGGAAGCACTCTTCTGCCTTCTGCCGATTGCTAGTGATAGTGATCACTCCTCTGGGACCAGGCATCTTCAATTTGAGATACACGTAACATGGTCGAGCCATAAAACGTGCATAAGCAGGCCTACCCAGAATAGCATGATAAGCACTCTGGAAATCCACTACTTCAAATGTCAACTTTTCCTTGCGATAATTCTTGGAATCACCGAAAACTACATCAAGGGCGATCTGGCCGAGTGATTCAGCCTTCTTGCCAGGTATAACGCCATGGAAACTCATATTGCTTTCACTAAGCTTGGACATCGGAATGCCCATTCCCTTCAAGGTTTCAGCATAAAGGTTATTCAGGCTGCTGCCACCATCCATTAGCACTTTGGTCAGTCGAGTGCCTTCAACAACTGGGTCGACCACCAACGCTTGCCTCCCACGGGTGGCTATATGCGCTGGGTGATCAGACTGGACGAATGTGATGGCAGTCTGAGACCACTTCAAATGACTGGGCGTTGCTGGAGCAACCATGTTTACTTCTTTGTTGATAACTTTCAGTCGTCTTTTGCTCTCCACATCGGCAAAAATCATTAGAGTGGAATTGACGTTGGGAAAACCATCATCATCTTCTTCCTTGTCCTCATCTTTGTCCAACTCCTTTTCCTTCTCATTGGGTTGCTTTTCTCGGAACTGCTGGATCAAAACATGGCATTGTCGAGTGGTATGTTTAGGATAAATCAGATTACCCTGTTCATCCTTCTTGATGTGAATGTGACATTGCAAATCCAACACATCATTTCTGGCTTGATCTTTCACTTTCTTGGGGGTCCAGGGCCCTTTGGGCTTCCCCTTGAACTTTCCTTGAGTCACGGCTAAGGCTTCACCAAGAGCAGCTGGCTCGGCTTTGCGCTTCTGTTTCCGACTGGAATTCCCTCCTCCGGTTTCCTGGGCGACTATTTTGTACTTGCCGCTCCGAAGTCGGTCTTCTTCTTCGCCGTTAGCATATTTGGTGGAAATCTCCATCATCCGAGTCAGGGACATATCACTCGTCCGACCAAATTTCAGATTCAACTCTCGATACTTGACGCCTTCTTTGAAGGCGCACACAGCTTGGTGATCTGACACATTCTCCACTGTATGGTGCAACATGATCCATCTCTGGATATAGTCTCTCAGGGTTTCATTCGGCTTCTTCACGCAGTGCTGCAATTCTGTTAACCCTGCCGGCCGTTTGCAAGTACCCTCAAAAGTTCTAACAAACACTCGGGCGAGTTCTTCCCAACTGTATATGCTGCCAGGTGCCAACTGAGTCAACCATGCTCTGGCCGAGCCTTCCAACATCAGAGGATGGTGCTTCATGGCCACTTCATCATTGCCGCCACCGATCTGGACAGCCACTCGGTAATCCTCAAGCCAAGTGTCAGGCTTGGACTCACCAGTGAACTTGCTGACTCCAGTCGCCAACCTGAAGTTGGGAGGAATCACTGCAGCCCTGATGGCTCTGCTGAAGCACTCTGGACCTGAAACATGCACTCTGCTGCCAGTCGGGTGATCTCTGTCATGACCCTCTCTGTGTGCTCTGTTCCTATCAACCAGACCTTGAACGAGAATAGATCTCGCATCAAAGCCCGGCTCCCTTGGGTCGACTGGTACTCTTCGCTCGCCGCTGTGGGGGCGCATGTCATCATGCCGCCGAGGCACGTATGACCCACTCCTCGGGGGAGGCGTGGGCACTTGACGACGGTCATCGTGGTCGAGTCAGTGATCATACTGCTCGCGGTTTCTGTACTGATCTTGCCGGTACCCACGTCCCTCACGCCGCGGGGGCGATCTTGGGCTGTGAGCCGACTGAACTTTGTCTGCCATCACACATCTGCTATGAATCCTATTCCGCGACTGAGATACTGCTGTGTTCTGCTCTCCTGCTGCCCGGAGTAAAGCCCGGATCTGCATCAAACCTCTGCCAGCTTCCGATTGGGAAGGCTAAATCGACTCTGCTATTCGGGCTGCAGCTGTAAGATTTTGAATCGGAGTTCGGTATACCTGAGTTTGAGGCGGAAAAAGTTGTCGTCGATTGGACTCAGGAATCCGCTGCCGAGCATGCTCGTCGAGTGCATGTTGCAGATTTTCCAGTCGTGTGCGCTCAGCGAAGTTGGCCAGGCGCGCCTCCTCCAAGGCCCGGGCCTCGGGGGTTTCTCCAATGATAGGAGTGTGAAGCGCATCCATATTGCGGCGGCGAAGCTCTTCCCTCTGCTGCGAAGAAAGGGGCTCGGGGCGGCACTCCTCGTGAACGTGCGACGGATCACCGCCGCCATCGCCACCGTCGTTGCGGGGGAAGCCAGGAGGACTGCGTGGTCCGTTGACCAGCAAGACTTTCGCCGCGGGATCGCTGCTGTCGCACTCGGATGCGGTCTCGACGGAACTAGTCGAACAGGCCGTAGAGAGTTTCGTCGGGCTCGATTGTCGCGACTTGTGGGATGGTCGACTGACGGGCCACCGCGTGTCTCACCCACCGCTGGAGTCGCGACCGACCGGAATGATCTTGTGTCTTCCGAGTGAAGTGTCTCTGGTCGAGTGGATGATGATATCTCTTGAATGCTTCTGATTTTAAGGTAATGTCCTTGGGAAGGGTATCTAGGTCAGGCCTATGACCCTACCCTACGTACGTGTCATCGTCAAGTCCCCTATTAAGGAGAGGGTTTTTAATGAGTTAAGCACATCACCTAAAGGTGAGTGCTGGAAGATGTCCGCGGCGCCGAATTCGACGATTGGCGCCGATCAGGCTCGATGGCCGCGGATGCACGTGGTTCGGAACCTGTGGCCGAAGACGGATCCGAGGTTCAAGTGACGCAGATCCCGCTCGAGGTTGGTCTGTGTGCGGCTCCAACGCCGCTGAGTCTGCGGCTTCCGTGGCGGGGTTGAGCTTCCCGTCCTCGGAGGGCGCAATCTGCTCCGGATCTAGGGCCGGAGCGCTTACAGGTGCTATCTCCTGGGTACGGTCCGATGACAGATTTAGGTCATGCTCATCGCGGTGGCAGGGAGCGGCTGCCGTGGGCTTGAATCCATCGAAGATCAAGTCTCCGCGGATGTTAGCGACATAGTTCAAGCTTCCAAATCTGACCTGATGGCCAGGGGCGTAGCTGTCGATCTGCTCTAGACGGCCAAGTGAGTTGGCCCGCAGTGCGAAGCCGCCGAATACGAAGATCTTTCCGGGGAGGAAGACTTCCTCCTGGACAGCGTTGTTGTAGACAATTGAGGGGGCCACCAAACCTCTTGATGGCGACGCAGCGGAACTCTCAATGAAAGCACCAATGTCGGTGTCAAAACCGGCGGATCCTGGGTAGGGGGTCCCGAACTGTGCGTCTAAGGTTGATGGTAACAGGAGACGGGGGACACAGTGTTTACCCAGGTTTGGGCCCTCTCTATAGAGGTAATACCCTACTTCCTGCTTGATTGATCTTCATGAATATGAGTATTACAAGAGTTGATCTACCTCGAGATCGTAATGGCTAGAACCCTAAAAGTCTAGCATGTATGACTATGATTGCCTCTACGGACCAAGCCCTCCGTCTTATGTAGACACCGGAGGGGGCTAGGGTTGTACAAAGTCGGTTACAGAGAAAGGAATCTTCATATCAGGGCACCAAGCTTGCCTTCCACGCCAAGGAGAGTCCCATCGGGACACGGGGGAGAGTCTTCGGTCTTGTATCTTCACAGCCCATCAGTCTGGCCTACGCACAATAGTCCGGACGCCCGAGGACCCCTTAAACAGGACTCCCTCACCGCCCACAACTCTTTGTGTTCTACTCGTGCATATAATCTAGGCATAGACCTGGCTCGGATGCCGCTGTTGGGGAACATAGCATGCAATTTCAGAAAAATTCCTACGCTCACGCAAGATCTATCTAGGAGATGCATAACAACGAGAAGGGGAGAGTGTGTCCACGTACCCTCGTAGACCGAAAGCGAAAGCGATTGTTTAACACGGTTGATGTAGTCGAACGTCTTCTCGTTCTGACCGATCAAGTACCGAATGTACGGCACCTCCGAGTTCTGCACACGTTCAGCGTGATGACGACCCTCAAGCTCTTGATCCAGCAGAGTGTCGAGGAAGTATACGAGTTCCGTCAGCACGATGGCATGGTGACGGTGATGGTGATGTGATCCACGCAGAGCTTCGCCTAAGCACTGCGAGAATATGACCGGAGGCGTAAATTGTGGAGGGGGCGCCGCACACGGCTTGGAACAATTGATGTGTGTTGTAGGCGCCCCCCACATATATAAAGGAGGGAAGGAGGAGGCCGGCCCTAGGCGTGCCCAAGTAGGAGGAATCCTACTTGGGCTCCTAGTTGGATTCGCCCCCCTTTCCTTTTACCGTAGGGGGAAAGGGGGAAAGAGAGAGAGGGGGGAGAAGGAAATGGGGGCGCCCCCCCTCCCCTAGTCCAATTCGGCCTCCTTCCCTGTGGGGGGTGCGCCACCCCTTTGTGGGATGGTGTGCCTCCCTCCTATGGACCATATGGCACATATCTTCCCCCGGGGGGTTCCGGTAACCCCCCAATACTCCAATATGTACCCGATACACTCCGGAAAACTTTCGGTGTTCGAATACTATCATGCAATATATCAATCTTTACCTCTCGACCATTTTGAGACTCATTTTAATGTCTGTGATCTCATCCGGGACTCCGAACAACATTCGGTCACCAAATCACATAACTCATATAATACAAATCATCATCGAACGTTAAGTGTGTGGACCCTACGGGTTTGAGAACTATGTAGACATGACTGAGACACCTCTCCGGTCAATAACCAATAGAGGAACCTGGATGCTCATATTGGCTCCCACATATTCTACGAAGATCTTTATCGGTCGTACCGCAATGCAACATACGAAATTCCCTTTGTCATCGGTATGTTACTTGCCCGAGATTCGATCGTCGGTATCTTCGTACCTAGTTCAATCTCGTTACCGGCAAGTCTCTTTACTCGTTCCGTAATACATCATCCTGAAACTAACTCATTAGTCACATTGCTTGCAAGGCTTACTATGATGTGCATTACCAAGAGGGCCCAGAGATACCTCTCTGATACTCGGAGTGACAAATCCTAATCTCGATCTATGCCAACCCAACAAACACCTTCGGAGATATCCGTAGATCATCTTTATATCTGGAGATATCTGTAGATCATCTCCATAGCACACAAGGCATTCCTCCGGTATTCAGGAGTTGCATAATCTCATAGTAAAAGTAATATGTATAAGTTATGAAGAAAGCAATAGCAATACAACTTAAGGATCATTATGCTAAGCTAATGGATGGGTCTTGTCCATCACATCATTCTCCTAATGATGTGATCCCGTTCATCAAATGAAAACACATGTCTATGGTTAGGAAACTTAACCATCTTTGATTAACGAGCTAGTCTACTAGAGGCTTACTAGGGACACTGTGTTTTGTCTATGTATCCACACATGTATCAAGTTTCTAGTTAATACAATTCTAGCATGAATAATAAACATTTATCATGGAATAAGGAAATATAAATAACAACTTTATCATTGCCTCTAGGGCATATTTCCTTCATGTGGTTATGGCCAAAGGAATTGGCAAGGTATTAGGTAAAGACAACATCCAGGATTCAGAGGAGAAGATCCAATCTAGTTTCTCCAGGCGAGGAGCTTCCTGCATATTACTCCAAGTAATGTTCCTTCCCTTGTGAGGGATCTCAACTAATGCAAGTTTGCTGACGGCCTCATTAAATAGAAGCATGTCTTGAATATTATCCCCCCTTTCTGTTTTTGTTGTCAGGGTATCTGGTACAATTAAAGTCCACAATAGTAACTAGTTGGTATCATCATCAATCTGAATGCTCTGAAGACAGTTGAGAAATATAATTCTTCTATCTGCTTGGCAGGGACCATAAATATTTGTAAGGATCCACTGTCCACCATTTGTCGGGGGTATGACCCCCGAGTAGGCACCACCGCCCGGATTAAACCACATCGCCTTTTTAAAATAAATATGGCCTGCTAACGGCTCTCGATCGAGTCGGCTCTCCACCCAACTGCTTGACGCACCGGCCGGCCGGATGTGGTGATCTGGCTGGCCGCTAGCCGGCTGGCGGCGAGTCAACAGCCACCCCAATCGTCCGTACGACAAGACAACTCTCCACGACGGGAGAGCATGGCTATAGTGCGGCTGCCCCGCAGACTCGAGCGACCAGAGTCCGCGCGGCCTGCCACTTTAGATCCACGACGCCGACCGCCTCATGACGTAGGGAGCGACGTTCTATAGTACCACGCCCCCCATGGACCCGGCAGCCGACGGGACCCATGGCCGGCTTCAGATGATGACTGCAGGGCCCCACACCCTTGTAACGTTACCATTGTAATCCTGGGGGCCGGCCTATAAGACCCCCATGAGCCCTCCATGCGTGGGGGTTCTCTCAATTCCTATTCACATGCATGTAACCAGGAGAAGGAGAGAGCTAGCTCTTCTTCCTCCTCCCCTCAAACAGCTCTAGGAGCGCCTTGTATTCATCTTGTGAGATCCAGCAGGACTAGGGGTTTTACCTCGCCCGGAGGGCCCCGAACCTGGGTACATCATGAGTCCTTCTCCACTTGTCGCCGATCTCGCCTCCGGAACCCCCCTGACGCTCTCCTTCCCCAACCACGTTTGATAAATCTACTGATGGCATCTGTCGTGAGAATACCACGACAGTTGGCGCCCACCATGGGACCGTCCATGGCATCGGTCAGAGTTCCATTCTAGACGAGACCCTTCACTCCCACTGGTGAACGCATCGCGCATGGTCTGTTCAGCACGCCCGGCGCGGCTGATGGTGCCGGCTCCAGCATGGCACTCGACATTGCTTGCCCTCCCGGTAGCGTCGTCGTTCCCTTCGGCGTGTAGCGTGTCGCCGTCGCACTCGACCCCGATGAATACCCTAGCAAGGTGCTCACCATCTCCGACTCGCCACCCCGCTACAATGTTATTCCCGACAGCATCGACGACCACTGCCCCCACGCAGAAATGCTCTCTGACATGCTCAACCCCCTGCGCGTGACGGCGCGGCGTCCGCGCGCCTCTATCACGCCTGATGTCGGTCACGGTTGAGCTCGACGTGTCTCGAGAGCTCCTACTCACCGAGGCCACCGAGCTTGTAGTCGCCCGCTGCAAGTTCGAGCTTGCCCGACGCGAGTTCGACACCATCCGCGGTGTCTCGCCGCCGCCAACTTTGGCCGCCGCCCGACCCCGCACTGCCTCCTCTCTTCCGGGAGTGTCTTACGTTGTCTTCACCAGCGAAGCGGTTGATGCAAGCGACATGCACCGACGGTCCATCAAGGTGAACGACATAGCTCCCCCCGCTCCCAGTTCATGCGCTGGTTTGGGCAGCCAGTCACCTGGAGCCAGGAGGACCGCCCAACTGTGATGCCTGCATCGGGCTGTGATGTCGCTTGAAACTGCGTCGGTATTTACCCAAAGAGGAAGGGATGATGCAGTACAGCTAGGGTAGGTATTTCCCTCAGTTGTGAAACCAAGGTAGCAATCCAGTAGTAGAACAAAACAGCACTATGTAAACGGTACCTGCACACAAAGAACAGATACTTGCAACCCGACGCTTATGAGGGGTTGTCAATCCCTCTTCGGGTAACGGCGCCAGAAATTGTCAAGTTGACGGGATAAAAATTGTGGTAGATTGGATAAATAGATCTTGATAAAACGCGAAATAAAATAAGTAACAAAAAAGTGCAGCAAGGTATTTTTGGGTTTTTGAAATAATAGATCTGAAAATAAAAGCAAATAAAAATAGATCTCAAAGCAAATATGATAAATAATAGACCCGGGGCCGTAGATTTCACTAGTGGCTTCTATCAAGAAAATAGCACACAGTGGGTAAACAAATTACTGTTGGGAAACTGATGGAAGATTGAATAATTATGAAAATATCTAAGGCAATGATCAATATATAGGCATCACATCCAAGATTAGTAGACCGACTCCTGCCTGCATCTACTACTATTACTCCACACATCGACCGCTATCCAGCATGCATCTAGTGTATTAAGTTCATGGAGAAACGGAGTAGCAATAAGAACGATGACATGATGTAGACGAGATATATTCATGTAAGAATAGCCCCCATCTTGTTATCCTTAATAGCAACGATACATGCGTGTCTTGCTGCCCCTTCTGCCACTGGGAAAGAACACTGCTAGATCGAACCCATCACAAAGAACCTCTTTCCATGAAAAGAAAAATCGATCAAGTTGGCCTAACTAAACCAAAGATTCGAAGAAGAAATACGAGGCTATAAGTAATCATGCATATAAGAGATCAAAAGAAGACTCAAATAATATTCATGGATATAGATATGATCACACCTCGGGTGCCCACCCCTGGTGGGTGCCCACCTCGGGCCTCCCCTCTGGTACTTCTTCGGCCCACTGGGTGTCTTCTGGTCCAGAAAAAATCTACAAAAAGTTCCGTTGCGTTTGGACTCCGTTTGGTACTGATATTCTGCGAAGTAAAAAACAAGCAAAAAACAACAAGTGGCACTGGGCACTATGCCAATAGGTTAGTCCCGAAAATGATATAAAGTTGCTATAAAATGATTGTAAAACATCCAAGAATGATAATATAACACCATGGAACGACCAAAAATTATAGATACGTTGGAGACGTATGAGCATCCCCAAGCTTAATTCCTACTCGTCCTCGAGTAGGTAAATGATAAAAACAGAATTTGGGATGTGGAATTCTGCCTAACATGTTCATCACATATTCTTTTCTTTTGTAACATGGACATTTAGTAACATGAAAGTTTCTACAACCATATTGTCCTCTCTCAACCATATTCAAATTCAACAATATAGCTATCATATAAAATTTTCTCTTCATGATCCACATGCATAAAAGCTTATAATCTTCCAAGATAGTGGGATTAACATCAACTAAATTCATGACCTCTACAAAATCACTTTTTAAAAAAAATCATGACAATGAACACTCTTCAAATATGTGGGATTCTTTTTACCTAGAGTTGGCACTCTTCCAAACCCACTTTCAATATTATTGCAAACATTAATATCAATAGCATATTCATCATGAGGCTAAAATAAATTTTCAAGATCATAAGAAACATTATCACCCCAATCATGATCATTGCAATAAGTAGTAGACATAACAAAATTATCATCCCCAAGCTTGGGGTTTTGCATATCATTAACACAATTGACATTAATAGAATTTATAATAACATCGTTGCAATCATGCTTTTCATTGAAAGAGGTATCATGAATCAGTTTATCAATTTCTTCTTCCAACACTTCATCACAATCTTCATATTCATGAATTTCAAGCAAAACTTCATAAACATAATCAAGTGCACTCAATTCACTAGCAATTGGTTCATCATAATTGAATCTTTTGAGAAGATAAGTAAGTGGATGAGGATCCATATAAATAGATTTCTAGCAAGCAAAGATGCAAGGAAATAGAAGACACATGGCACACAAGCAAAGATAACAAACAAGAGATCTGACGAGAAAAAGGCAAACGAAAAAGAAGGCAAATATTTTTGTGCTTTTGCAAAAATGTTTTAGAAGTGGGGGAGATGAAACTGAGAGGAAAATGGCAAATAATGTAAATTGCAAGGAGATAAGATTTTGATTAGGAACCTGATAGATGTTGATGACGTCTCCCCGGTAATGGCGCCAGAAATTCCGTTTGATGTCACTTGAAATTGCGTCGCTATTTCCCCAAAGAGGAAGGGATGATGCAGTACAACTATGGTAGCTATTTCCCTCAGTTGTGAAACTAAGGTATCAATCCAGTAGGAGAACCAAGCAACACTATGTAAACGGTACCTGCACACAAAGAAGAAATACTTGCAACCCGACGCTTATGAGGGGTTGTCAATCCCTCTTCGGGTAACGGCGCGAGAAATTGTCAAGTTGACGGGATAAAAATTGTGGTAGATTGGATAAATAGATCTCGATAAAACGCGAAATAAAATAAGTAACAAAAAAGTGCAGCAAGGTATTTTGGGTTTTTTGGAATAATAGATCTAAAAATAAAAGCGAATAAAAATAGATCTCAAAACAAATATGATAAAGAATATACCCCGGGGCCATAGATTTCACTAGTGGCTTCTCTCAAGAAAATAGCACACGGTGGGTAAACAAATTACTGTTGGGAAATTGATAGAAGATCGAATAATTATGATGATATCCAAGGCAATGATCAATATATAGGCATAACGTCCAAGATTAGTAGATCGACTCCTGCGTGCATCTACTATTACTCCACACATCGATCGCTATCCAGCATGCATCTAGTGTATCAAGTCAATGGAGAAACGGAGTAATGCAATAAGAACGATGACATGATGTAGACGATGTCTATTCATTTAGGAATAGCCCCCATCTTGTTATCCTTAAGAGCAACAATACATGCGTGTCTTGCTGCCCCTTCTGTCACTGGGAAAGAACACCGCAAGATTGAATCCATCACAAAGCACACCTTCCCATGGCAAGAAAAATCGATCTAGTTGGCCTAACTAAACCAAAGGTTCAAAGAAGAAATGCGAGGCTATAAATAATCATGCATATAAGAGATCAAAAGAAGAATCAAATAATATTCATGGATATAGATCTGATCACAAACTCAAAGTTCATCGGATCCCAACAAACACACCGCAAAAAAGAGTTACATCAAATGGATATCCAAGAGACCATTGTATTGAGAATCAAGAGAGAGAGAGAGGAAGCCATCTAGCTACTGCCTACGGACCCGTAGGTCTATGATGAACTACTCACGCATCATCAGAGAGGCACCAATGAGGATGATGAACTCCTCCGTGATGGTGACTAGATTGGATCTCGTGGTTCTGGAACTTGCGGTGGCTGGAATTGTGTTTCATCGACTCACCTAGAGTTTTTGGAATGTTTGGCAATTTATAGGGCGAAGAGGCGGTGCGGGAGGTCACCGAGGGGGGCACAACCCCCCTGGGCGCGCCTGGGCCTCCTGGCGCGCCCTGGTGGGTTGTGCCCACCTCGGGCCTCCCCTCTGGTACTTCTCTGGCTCACTGCGTGTCTTCTGGTCCAGAAAAAATCTCCAAAAAGTTTCGCTGCGTTTGGACCGCGTTTGGTACTGATATTCTGCGAAGTAAAAGACAAGCAAAAAACAACAACTAGCACTGGGCACTATGTCAATAGGTTAGTCCCAAAAAATGATGTAAAGTTGCTATATAATGATTGTAAAACATCCAAGAATGATAATATAACAGCATGGAACAAGCAAAAATTATAGATACGTTGGAGACGTATCAGCATCCCCAAGCTTAATTCCTACTCGTCCTCAAGTAGGTAAATGATAAAAATAGAATTTTTGATGTGGAATGTTGCCTAACATGTTCATCACATATTATTTTCTTTTGTAACTTATACATTTGGACTTTTATATGGTTCAAATCAATAGTCTAGTTTTGACATGAAGATTTCAATACTCAAGCATATCAACAAGCAACCATGTCTTTCAAAATATCAACACTAAAGAAAGTTATCCCTAGCCCATCATGCTCAATCATTGATCCATTCATGAAATACACTCACATATTAGCTACACCTAATGTTCAAGTACGATCATAGTGCCACTTAGTTTGTGCTTTATAAGAGAAGATGGAGACTCAAATAAAAATTAAAAATTGCATAAAGTAAATAGATAGGCCCTTCGCAGAGGGAAGTAGGGATTTGTAGAGGTGCCAGAGCTCAAAGCTTAAATTGAGAGATAAATTTTATGAGAGGCATACTTTCCCGCCAACGGAAATGATCAAGTAATTCCCAACACTTTCCATGCTAAATATATCATAGGCGGTTCCCAAACATAAAATAAAGTTTATTCCTTTTTCCACCATTCTTTCACAATCCATGGCTAGCCGTATCCACGGGTGCCTTCCGTACCAACACTTTCCAAGGAATTTATTATTTGACAACATAAAGTAAATTTCTTTTTCATTTCGGGACTGTGCATCCCTATTACCGTCGTACTCTCGTGCAATGACAAGTGAATAAACACTCATATTGAGAATACAACATCTAGCATGGAAAATATTGGCCATCCCCTGCCGCTTCATGAGCGGTACGAGCACACAAAAAGTAAATTCATTTTTAAAGTTAGAGATGGCACATACAAATTTGCTTAGAACGGCACAGAAATACCACATATAGGTAGGTATGGTGGACTCATATGGCAAAACTGGGTTTAAAGATTTTGGATGCACAAGTAGTATTTCTACTTAGTACAAGTGGAGGCTAGCAAAAAGATTGAGAGGCAACCAAACAAGAAAGGAAAAATCACATAAGTGAGCATGAAGCATAACTAACATTTAATAATGCACCACAAGTAGGATGTAATTTCATTGCATAACTATTGACTTTCATGCTTGCATAGGGTATCACAAACCTTAACACCAGTATTCTCACTAAAGTATAATTACTCACCAACATGACTCACATATCACTATCATCATATCTCAAAACTATTACAAAGAATCAAGTTTAATTTGTCCAATGATCTTCATGAAAGTTTTTATTATATCCTCTTGAATATCTATCATTTTGGGACTAATTTCATATATTGCTTTTGATAAGCTCAAACAAATTTAAGTGAAGGACATGAGCATAAAACTTTTCTTCTCTCAAAACAATATAAGTGAAGCATAAGAGAATTTCTACAAAAATTTACTAACTCTCAAATAAATCTAAGTGAAGCGTGCGAGCATTTCTTCAAAAATGTTAAAGCACACCGTGCTCAAAAAGATATAAGTGAAGCACTAGAGCAATTCCATAGCTCAAAAAATTTAAGTGAAGCATACAGAGCAATTCTAGCAAATCATAACATAATTTTGGCACTCTCAAATAGGTGTGTCCAGAAAGGATAGATGACACAAACTAAAAAACAAAACAAGCAAAGACTCATATAATACAAGATGCTCCAAGCAAAACTCATGATATGTGATGAATAAAAATATAGTTCCAAGTAAAATGCCGATGGTCATTAGAAGAAAGAGGGGATGCCTTTCATGGCATCCCCAAGCTTAGTTGCTTGGTTCTCCTTGAATATTAACTTGGGGTGCCATGGGGCATCCCCTAGCTTAGGCTCTTTTCACTCCGTATTCCTTCATCCATCATGATCTCACCCAAAACTTGAAAACTTCAATCACACAAAACTTAACAAAACCTTCGTGAGATCCGTTAGTATAACAAATCAAATTACTACTCTAAGTACTGTTGCAAACCCATTCATAATTTATTTTTGCATTATATCTACTGTATTCCAACTTTACCATGGCTTATACCCCCCCTCCCCGATACAATCCATAGATTCATCAAAATAACAACATAACACAAAGAAAACAGAATGTGTCAAAAACAAAACAGTATGTAGTATTCTGGGAACTTCGTATACTTATATAACTCCAAAAATTCTAAACAATTAGGACAAGTAGGAAATTTGTTTATCAATCTTGTATACAAAAATCAGGATTTTATTGCGCTTCTGTGAATTTTGAAAACTATTTTACTGGGCGCAAAAGTTTCTGTTTTTCAACAAGATCAAATCAACTATTATCCAACATGATCCCAAAGCATTTACTTGGCACAAACACTAATTAAAACATAGAAAACACAATCATAGCAGTAGCATAATTTTGAAAACACAAGTCGGCAGATGACACCAAGCAGGTCGATTTTGTTCCTGGTGACTCATCCAAACAGTTCGCTATCAGTGCCAATATGGATTCGAAATAGGAAAGCACGCTCATTGAGTTCATCCGTGAGAACCGGGACATCTTTGCATGGAAGCCTTCAGACATGACAGGTGTACCGAATGAACTCGCTGAGCACACTCTCAATGTTGATCCCAAGTTTAAGCCGGTCAAGCAATTCCTTCGTCATTTTAATGAAGAGAGGCGCAAGGCCATTGGTGAAGAAGTGGCCCAGCTCTTGGCGGCTGGGTTTATTGTTGAAGTTTTTCATCTTGAATGGTTGGCTAACCCGGTGTTGGTACTTAAGAAAAATGGCACTTGGCGTATGTGTGTGGATTATACAGACCTTAACAAGGCCTGGTCGGGGGATCCTTTTGCTCTCCCTCGTATTAATCAGATCACTGATGCTATGGCGGGTTGTGAGCATTTGAGTTTTTTGGATGCTTATTCTGGTTATCATCAGATCGAGATGGCAGTTAAGGACCAGGAGAAAACATCTTTCATAACTCCATTTGGATCCTTCTGCTATGTGTCTATGCCTTTTGGGCTCAAGAGTGCCCAGGCGACTTATCAGCGGTGTGTTCGGAATTGCCTTCACAGCCAGATTGGACGCAATGTTCATGCTTATGTGGATGATATCGTTGTGAAATCCAGGAAGAAGGAGACCTTGTTAGATGATTTGAAGGAGACCTTTGACAACCTCCGGGTCTACAAGATGATGCTTAACCCGGCCAAATGTGTCTTTGGCGTGCTAGCATGCAAGCTCGTGGGTTTTCTGGTTTCAGAAAGAGGTATCGAAGCTAACCTAGAGAAGATCAAGGCTATCACTTCTTTGGCTAAACCGGCGTGTATCAATGACGTCCAGCATTTGGCGGGTCGTATTGCGGCTTTAAGCCAGTTTATAAGCCGCCTGGGAGAAAAGGCTATCCCTCTATACCAGATGAGAAAGAAAACATATCACTTTGTCTGGAGTGATGCTGCCAATCAGGCTTTCGAGGCGCTTAAGAAGCAGTTGGCTGAGCGGCCGGTCCTTGCAGCTCCTATTGATAAAGAGCCCTTGCTTTTATATGTGGCTGCTAACAGCAGAGCCGTCAGCGTAGCGGTTGTTGTGGAAAGGAAGGAACCAGGCAAGGAATATCCGGTTCAAAGGCCGGTTTACTATGTCAGTGAGGTGTTAATTGAATCTAAGAAAAGATACCCACATTGGCAGAAGCTAGTTTATGGGGTGTTCATGGCCAGTCGCAAGTTGAAGCAGTATTTCCTTGGTCATCCCATCACTGTGGTCATTTCTACTCCTATAGGGGATATTATTCAAAACGGAGAAGCTACAGGCCGGGTGGCCAAGTGGGCCATTGAGCTTGGACCCCATGGTTTAAAATATATGCCTCGGACAGCTATCAAGTCTCAGGCGCTGGTGGATTTCATCAATGACTGGACAGAGTTGCAGATGCCTGAGGAGAAGCCTGATAATACATATTGGACTATTCATTTTGATGGATCCAGGCAGTTGGAAGGCTCGGGGGCTGGAGTTGTTTTGACTTCCCCACGAGGTGCTAAGTTTTGTTATGTCTTAAGGTTGATGTTTCCTTGTACTAATAATGCAGCTGAATATGAGGCCTTACTCCATGGTCTTCGGATGGCCAAAGAGATGAACTTAAGTTCGGTGAGGTGTTTTGGCGATTCAGATCTGGTGGCTCAGCAAGTCTCGGGAACTTGGGATTCCAAAGACCCACTCATGGCGGCTTATCGCCGGGCGGTTGATGCTATTGCTGGTCATTTCAAGGGTTATCAAGTGGAACATGTTGATCGCAGGAAAAATGAGGCGGCTAATGCTTTAAGCCGGCTTAATGTCTTTCTTGATATTCTGAATAATCCTTTAGTTAAATTACCTACGGAGGAGGATCTTGCTATCCCTGACCCGGACGCACAGTTGGTGGTGGCTCTTCATGCTATTCCTGATTGGACAGTTCCGTATTTGGCTTATATGACCCAGGGTGAGTTACCTGAGGATGAAACTTTGGCGAGGCAAATAACCCGGCGATCTAAGTCAATGACCATCGTCAATGGCGAGTTACACCGATGCAGTGTCACAGGGGTATTTCAGCACTGCATTTCTCCTGAGGAGGTCCGTGCGGTTCTAAGAGAGATTCATGAAGGAGATTGTGGCCATCATGCCGGCTCTAAGTCTCTCGTGGCTAAGGATTTTCGTCATGGGTTTTATTGGCTGACGGCTCATGCTGATGCAGAAGATCTGGTTAGCAAGTGTGATGGCTGTCAGAAATTTTCCAGACGAGCTCATGTGTCGGCTCAAGAATTGAGGATGATTCCAATCACTTGGCCATTTGCAGTATGGGGGCTGGATATGGTTGGACCTTTCAAGAGATCCAAGGACAAAAAGACCCACCTTTTGGTGGCGGTTGATAAATTTACAAAGTGGGTTGAGGCAGAGCCGGTTAGCAAGTGTGATGCGGCAACGGCGGTTCAATTCATTAAAAAGGTGATTTTCCACTTTGGCTACCCTCATAGCATCATAACTGATAATGGTACTAATCTGTCTAAGGGTGCTATGAAAGAATTTTGTCAACAAGAGCATATTTGTCTTGATGTTTCATCAGTGGCTCACCCCCAATCAAATGGTCAAGCTGAAAGAGCCAATCAAGAAATTTTGAGAGGCATAAAACCCCGGCTTATGGTCCCTTTGCAGAGGACGACGAGTTGTTGGGTTGAGGAGTTACCCTTAGTGCTTTGGAGTATAAATACTACCCCAACAGGTCCACGGGTTATACGCCTTTGTTCATGGTTTACGAAGCAGAGGCAGTTCTTCCCAGTGACATCCGTCACGATTCGCCCCGCGTGGCGGCTTATGTTGAAGATGATAACGAAATAGCACGCCAGGATGATCTTGACCTCCTGGATGAGGAGCGTGACCTTGAGGCGGCTCGTTCGGTGATTTATCAGCAAGATCTGCGTCATTATCATAGTCGTCGGGTTAAAACCCGGACCTTTCAAGAAGGTGACCTGGTGCTCCGGCTCATCCAGGATCAGACAGATATGCACAAATTATCCCCACCTTGGGAAGGGCCTTTCGTTGTTAGCAAAAATCTGAACAATGGCTCATACTACCTCATTGATATTCGAGATCACAAGGACTCACGCTCATCGGAGGAGGAGACCCGTCGGCCTTGGAACATTGCTCATCTTCGGCCTTATTACACTTGAGCCACCGGCTCTTGTGTTGTACATATTTTCATCAATGTATATATTATCATCAGTATAATAATGCCGACATCCCTCATAATTCAGGGCCTCTGTCGTTTCATTTTTGAGTATCTGAGTCTTTGTTGTCAGTTCATAAGATCACTTGGGGGCTTCCTGCTCACTGAGCATAGCTGTGACTACCCTCTTAATCCGGCTTGCACGCCTTGTTACAAATTACTCGGGGGCTTCCTGCTCATTGAGCACAGCTATGACTACCCTATTAATCTGGCTTACACACCTTGTTGCAAATTACTTGGGGGCTTCCTGCCCAAGTTAAAGGTTACCAAAGAGAACTTTCTGCAGTGCGCAGTACAAACATAGGTATCCTGCCTTGAGGGCTCATTATAAAATTACTTGGGGGCTTCCTGTTCAATGAACATATATTTACTTACCCTCTTGATTGGCTTGTATGCCAGGTGTAAACACCAAGTTCCGGGTTATCCTGCCTATATGCCCTTGTCACTCCGCCCAGGTAATCCTGGAATGACCCGCCGTACTCTCAACAGTCAATCTTGTAAAGACCCTGAACTTGTTGAGGTTAAAATGGCGGTTGGTCATGTGAGGGCCGGCTTACGAGTTTGAATGAAGGATTAACTCAGTGGCTATGCTGTCCATGAAAGCACTTGAAATTTCGGCTTGGCGGCCCATGAAAGCCTTTGTTTTTTTTGATTTATTATTTTCTGTGAAGATTGTTTGGATTCATATCTTTGTTCCATATTAACATATGGTTTAAAACAATTCAGGCCATGTAGCCTTAATCCTTATGGCTCATATTTGAGCATATATGGGGTTTTGATAACCCGTTCTGGCTTTGGACGTTAAGTCGCCAGTTTACTTTGATTGCACAATTGGAGTTATGCGCTATAAGTCTTTGGGCTATTACCCTTACTGGATATGGCAATGAAAGCCGGCAGTATGAACCAATTTCACATGTATGTTTTTACTTGTTAAATGAATATGCGAGGTTTGATGACCCGCCCTGGTTATAAACTTTAAAGTCGCCAGATAACATTTTGTTGGGCGTTGTGACCCGCCCTGGTGTAAACCGCCAGGGCATATGCTGTTTATGATGTGTGCATGAACATTGCAAATAGTATAATCTTCCTTGCAAACTTATCAAAGGCACATAGAAAATGCATCAGCAGTTTGAAGGCAAAAACATGCACGATGGCATGAAAGATCATGGTTTTCAAACTAGCTTATTACAAGGCTCTCCAAGGCCCAAGTGGATTAAATTGTTTTTCAGAAGAAAGCACTATGATGTAGTTTAAGAGCCGCCCCTTGAGTCAGTTGTTCTGGGCTTGGTGTGTTGAAGACTCCGGGTCATCTTGCACCGGTTCTTCTTCTTCTTCACGCATTGGCTGGAAGTCAGATGTGGCCCAGTTGATCCCTGTCAAAGCTTTAAATACAGCTTCATCATCTATAAGGGTCGACGAATAAATATCAGGAGCGAAGGTGTGCTTACGTGTTGGCGGGATAAGATCCACGACATCATGAACCGGCACTGCTACTCTTGAGTTTTCTTTTGTGTAAGCCGCCTGATATTTTGACAAGTCAGTTTCTTTAGCTAGCTTGCTTGCCAAAGGGCGCATTTCCCTTACACACTTGGTGAAATTTGCTGCTTCGAAGGGAGACCCGTCCCCTTTCAAGCTTGGGCAGCCGGTGGCCAACTCTTCTGGGTCCAGTTCTGCTTGCCATGCCTATGCCCAGCTCAGCACGGTGATGACACCGGCTCTGGCGGCGGACCGCTTCAGCTCTTCAACTCTTTGCGGCAGCATAGATAATTTCTCTAGCACTTCTTGATGCGTGAAGGTGGTTGCTTGTTATGCTTGATAGCAGATATAGCCCGTTGAGCGCTGGTGTATAACTGCTCCACAAGGGTGTATGCAGCTTTAAGCTTTACGCGCATGTCTTGACCCAGGTTGGAACTTCTGGACCCTGCATCGGCAAAGGTATCGTTAAACCAGCTAATGGTTGTTATACATTGGTAATGAAAGATTGAAGTACAATATTACTTAACAAAGACGACGGCTGTCATGCTATTAATCTCATGCTTCAAGCCGGATAACTCATCAGTCACCGGCTTAAGAGCAGCCTCAACATCTTCAGCTCTTTTCAGCAGAGCCATTTTCTCAGTTTCCTAGTTGGTTCTCACAGCGCTGAAATCCCTTTTCAGTTTTTCAGTCTCTTCAAAAGTAGTTTTTAGCTCTGACTTGGCCTTGGCGGTCTCTGCTTGTTGGGACTTGATGTTTTGCCAAAGATCGGTGACTTGGGATTCTTTCATATTTAATTCAGCCTGCAATATACAAAGACAGGCAGTATTATAATCATCTTATTTGAAGTCCCAAGCATAATACAAGTATTTTACTTGGCACTTGGGGGCTAATGTGTATTGCTCTTTTTTAAGGCAAATCTTTAATGACCCGGTTAGTCTCTTCAACAGAAACCGGTTCATGAGGGCTACATATTTGGATTTGTTCATCAGTATGGTAATAAGTCCCGGCTTGGCTATGCAGCTTAAGCCGGCCCTTGAGGGCTACATATTTGGATTTGTTCATAAGTATGGCGATAAGTCCCGGCTTAGCTATGCAACTTAAGCCAGCCCTTGGGGGCTACATATGTGGATTTTAGCACTATAATTTGAAGTCTCGGCTTAGCCTACCAGTTTAAGCCGGCCCTTAGGGACTACTCGTTTTGATTCAGCGGAGTTAAAAATTGCTATGGAATAGCTACAAGGTCAAGAATGCTATTTAAGTCTACATCATATTCACTCCTTTCATATTCGGTAGACTTGGCGACTGACAATTATATGAGAAGAGTTTTTTCAGTGTTTACCTCAAAGCGCTCCTTCATCAGATTGACTAAGCTGGCTTCAAAGTCACGGCTGGTATGAAGGCGGTTTAGATAACCCGCATGGATCTCTTTTTTAAGGTTCTCATAAAATTTTTGATTATTTCCAAGCAAATGTCTCAACATATAATCACTATTACAAAGGATCTCATTTATCACCGGTTTTTCACGGCTCATGCCATAAAAAAAATCCCCAGCTTCCCGTACTATGTGATCAAATTCATTCATAAGAACATGGGTAGCTATCCTTTTAGCTTTGGGATCTTTATAGAGGGTAGCTCATAAAACAATCTCTGCAAGGTAGGATGGGTACGGATAAATCTATTTTCAAGTTTCAAGACTAGTGCTGAAATAGCTTCCGCATAGGATTTAGTCCTTTTAAGTATAGGAGCGTCATCAAGAGTCCAATTTCCAACAAATTGAAAAATTCTTGGATATGTTCTTTTCCCAAAAGATTCCCTTGCCCGAAAACAAAAGTTTTAGCATCCAAATTGCCAGATCGTCTAATTTTAGGAGTTATGCCATCATCTGTTTCTGCCATACTAAAATCACTCATGGTGACAAGTCCAAGCAAATAATAGATCTGATGAGAAAACGGCGAACGAAAAAGAGGGCGAATAAAACAGCAATTTTTTCAGAAGTGGGGGGTGAAAACGAGAGGCAAATGGAAAATAATGTAAATTGCAAGGAGATGACATTTGTGATTAGGAACCTGATAGATCTTGATGATGTCTCCCCGGAAATGGCGCTAGAAATTCCTTTTGATGTCGCTTGAAACTGCGTCGGTATTTCCCCAAAGAGGAAGGGATGATGCAGTACAGCTACGGTAGGTATTTCCCTCAGTTGTGAAACCAAGGTATCAATCCAGTAGGAGAACCAAGCAACACTATGTAAACGGTACCCGCACACAAAGAGCAAATACTTGCAACTCGACGCTTATGAGGGGTTGTCAATCCCTCTTCACGTAACGGCACCAGAAATTGTCAAGTTGACGGGATAAAAATTGTGGTAGACTGGATAAATAGATCTCAATAAAACGTGAAATAAAATAAGTAATAAAAATTGTAGTAAGGTATTTTTGGGTTTTTGGAATAATAGATCTGAAAATAAAAGCGAATAAAAATAGATCTCAAAGCAAATATGATAAAGAATAGACCCGGGGCCGTAGATTTCACTAGTAGCTTCTCTCAAGAAAATAGCACACGGTGGGTAAAAAAATAACTGTTGAGCAACTGATAGAAGATCGAATAATTATGATGATATCCAACACAATGATCAATATATAGGTATCACGTCCAAGATTAGTAGACCGACTCGTGCGTGCGTCTACTACTATTACTCCACACATCGACCGCTATCCATCATGCATCTAGTGTATTAAGTTCATGGAGAAACAGAGTAGTGCAATAAGTACGATGACAGGATGTAGACGAGATCTATTCATGTAGGAATAGTCCCCATCTTGTTGTCCTTAATAGCAATGATACATGCGTGTCTTGCTGCCCCTTCTGTCACTGGGAAAGAACACCACAAGATCGAACCCATCACAAATCACCTCTTCCCATGGCAAGAAAAATCGATCTAGTTGGCCTAACTAAACCAAAGATTCGAAGAAGAAATATGAGGCTATAAATAATCATGCATATAAGATATCAAAAGAAGACTCAAATAATATTCATGGATATAGATCTGATCATAAACTCAAAGTTCATCGGATCCCAACAAACACACCGCAAAAAAGAGTTACATCAAATAGATCTCTAAGAGACCATTGTATTGAGAATCAGAAGAGAGAGAGAGAGAGAGAGAGAGGAAGCCATCTAGCTACTGCCTACGGACCAGTAGGTCTATGATGAACTACTCACGGATCATCGGAGAGGCACCAATGAGGATGATGAACCTCTCCATGATGGTGTCTAGATTGGATCTCGAGGTTCTAGAACTTGCGGCGGCTGGAATTGTGTTTCGTCGACTCCCATAGGGTTTCTGGAATATTTGGCAATTTATAGGGTGAAGAGGTGGTGCGGGAGGTCACCGAGGGGGGCACAACCCCCTGGGCGCGCCTGGGCCTCCTGGCGCGCCCTGGTGGGTTGTGACCACCTCAGGCCTCCCTTCTGGTACTTCTTTGTCCCACTGGGTGTCTTCTGGTCGAGAAAAAATCTACAAAAAGTTTCATTGCGTTTGGACTCCGTTTGGTACTGATATTCTGCGAAGTAAAAAACAAGCAAAAAACAGCACCTGGTACTGGGCACTATGTCAATAGGTTAGTCCCAAAAAATTATATAAAGTTGCTATAAAATGATTGTAAAACATACAAGAATGATAATATAACAGCATGGAACAAGAAAAATTATAGATATATTGGAGACGTATTAGTTAGCTGGAAAGGGATCGCTCCGGTGCAGTTAGCAGTGAAGCGATCTATCGGCTTTGGTACGTAGCAATGGGATCCATCGCTCATGTTTAGTACGTAGTGCGAGGGATCAATCGATTGCTCGGGTTTAGTAAACGAACATCCCGCCCGGGTTCAGTTAGCGAATGCCTTGCACACACGCGCACACGAGAGAAACGAGCAAACCACACTGCATCGCTCAGCCCCGACCACCAACCGATTGCCCACCATAAGATGGAACTCCCCGAAAATTTCCTCACTCTCACTTCTACCACGATTTTTTATGTCATAGACGGCCCAAGAATGTCATGCAGGTGCACCTCTGGCCTGCCCAGGACAAAAAGCCCATTTCTGTCATGATTTTTTTCCATAGAAGTAGGAGCTCACCACATCTATGATAATACGTGTTTTTGTCACAATTATCATCATAGAAGTGTCACATCCATGACAGAAAAAGTTTTTGTTCGGGCCATAATGTCATGGAAGTGTCTTTTTTTGTAGTGCTCTCGCGATTAATAGTTGTGGCATGGCCATACTTAGTGTTATATCGTTTTGCCATGTCCTAACCATATTGTCATCAATACACCAAAAAGGGGGAGGCTGAAAGTGAAAGCGGTACTTGATTATATTTAGGTGGTGTGACATCTGGTTAGTGGAACTAATATTGATTGCTAAAGTTTATCTCAGGATATTGGTTCCATGAAGATCATGTTGGAGTTTTGTGACCCTCCTCCATGTCAAAAAGATCAAAGGTGTGGTTTTACCGATGACTCAAAGGGTTTCATTTTGGTTTGATTTGATTCATAGAGAAAAACCGCACTATTAAGAGGGATAATCGTGGATGAATATCATGCGGGAACGCATCAAAACATGTACACTAGCCCTCCCACCTCCTATCACATATTTGCCTTGTAGCATGCTTCACCGAGGTGTCCCGTCAGTTTCAACAAAAACTTCCGTGTGCGCGGGACCTTTGACCCCCTTGCGCATGGGGTGGTCAGTAACTTTCTAGACACCCCGTGTGCACGGGGTCTTTGACCCCCATGCACACGGGGTGCCACAAAACTTCCTGGACACCCCTTACACACGGGGTCTTGGCCCCCATGCGCATGGGGTGGTGTTTTCTCTACTGGATACCCCGTGTGCACGGGGCAGACTTAGCCCGTGCACATGGCGTCCAACGGGCAGAAACAACCACCCGACCAAGAACACTATAAAACCAACCCTTCTTTGATTCCAACTGTAACCCTAACCCTTATGTCTAGTTGAGCTCCACCATTGCTACACTCAATTTTGCTCATTACTCTCAATCCCCCCACCCAAACTTGTGAAACTTTTGGGATTGAGGGAGCAAGACATGATCTACAACTTGACCAAACCAATTCGTGTTCCCCAAAATATTTGTTCACCATTGACTTGTTACTCTTGGAGCTTGGGCTCCTAGGTGGTTAGAGGTTCCTCCTGAAGCTTCCTTGCTTGTGGTGTGCTCCAGAGACATATGTAAAGGAATGGTGGTCGCCTTCAAGACCAACTCGGAGTGAATCAAGGCTCATACATTGGGGGTGACTCAAGGAGAATATGTTGAGCCTTCCATGGTGTTCCGCAAACATTGGCTCTGACACCGCTCTAACAGAGATTAGCTCTTCCCCAAGGAAGAGTGAACTTTGGGATAAAATCCAAATCATCGTCTCACTTGTGGTTAATCCTTTCCCGCATTTTCCTTGATTTGTATGCTTGTAGGGCTTACTCATTAGATTGTTGCCTAGAATATTTGGCTTTAAGCTTGCTTGTCATATAGGTTGTGTTCACCTAGTTGCATACCTCGTGAAAACTATTTATCTTCTTAACCCTAAAATTGACAAACAAGATTAAAATGTGTAGTCTCCTATTCACCACCCCCAGTCAACCATATCGATCCTTTCATATCCGCCTACAAAACAAGCAAATCAAATACTAAACTCACGATACAAGGTAAATGGGATAACCATTGAACTCGCACACTTAAGGTATACCATGATCTGAAGTTTCTTTGCACCCAATATTTCTACTGCTGACAAACACTTCTATTTTCAATCTCTATTTTATGCTTTCTTGAATTCCAAGTCAATATTATTCTCGTTGCAACCATCTCATCATATTCACTACTCTGGTTTATTTGACTCCTGGAACACTGATAGCTTCTACAGAATCACAAGCAGTTACCTCACATAAGAGTTGTGACAACTTGTGTGTGACAAAAAAGTTGCTCATAAATACCCTCCTCGCTCTTTGTTGGGACGATAACTATTTGGGATACTTACACGAAAGTGCTACACCATCCTGTGTGACTTGTAGGCCATCACACATGAAATCTACTAGGTGAAACGGAAGAGATGGATCATGTGTGACATAGAGAGGAGAATCACACATTCCTTTTTGGACGATTGCTCAAGCATTTTTGCAAGGGGACAATTGCTCGCTGGTAACATTTTTGTGATCTTCTCAGTTTTCCCAATGAAAGAAAAAGCCTAGCAACTACTATGGTATAAGCTAATGCATGTGCAAGCACAAAGGTACGCTGCACGAGGGTGAGGGACGGGGAGAGACCAGAGGCTTTCACGTGCACGAGGGGCATCCCCCGTGCGCCAGGTTAGGTTACTGATGCCAAACTATCATATCCTTGTTGGGGAACGTAGTAATTTCAAAAAAATTCCTACGCACACGCAAGATCATGGTGATGCATAGCAATGAGAGGGGAGAGTGTTGTCCACGTACCCTCGTAGACCATAAGCGGAAGCGTTATGACAACGCGGTTGATGTAGTCGTACGTCTTCATGATCGACTGATCCTAGTACTGAAAGTACGGCACCTCCGCGATCTGCACACGTTCGGCTCGGTGACGTCCCACGAACTCATGATCCAGGAGAGTGTCGAGGGAGAGCTTCATCAGCACGACGGCGTGATGACGGTGATGATGAAGCTACCGGCGCAGGACTTCGCCTAAGCACTTCAACGATATGACCGAGGTGGATTATGGTGGAGGGGGGCACCGCACACGGCTAAGAGATCAATGATCAACTTGTGTGTCTATGGGGTGCCCCCTGGCCACGTATATAAAGGATGGAGGGAGGAGGAGGCCGGCCCTCATAGGGCGCGCCCAAAGTGTGGAGTCCTACTAGGACTCCCTAGTCCTAGTAGGATTCCACCTCCCACATGGAATAGGAAAAAGGGAAGGGAGAAGGAGAAGGAAGGAAGGGGGCGCCCCCTTTCCCTAGTTCAATTCGGACCAGTCCATGGGGAAGGGGCGCGGCCACCCTTGAGGCCTTTCTCTCCTTTCCCGTATGGCCCATTAAGGCCCAATACAAATTCCCGTAACTCTCCGGTACTCCAAAAATACCCGAATCACTCAGAACCTTTCCGATGTCCGAATATAGCCTTCCAATATATCGATCTTTACGTCTCGACCATTTCGAGACTCCTCATCATGTCCCCGATCTCATCCGGGACTCCGAACAAACTTCAGTCATCAAATCACATAACTTTAAGCATGCGGACCCTACGGGTTCGAGAACTATGTAGACATGACCGAGACTCATCTCCGGTCAATAACCAATAGCGCAACCTGGATGCTCATATTGGTTCCTACATATTCTAGGAAGATCTTTATCGGTCAAACCGCATAACAACATACGTTGTTCCCTTTGTCATCGGTATGTTACTTGCCCGAGATTCGATCGTCGGTATCACAATACCTAGTTCAATCTCGTTACCGGCAAGTCTCTTTACTCGTTCCGTAATGCATCATCCCACAACTAACTCATTAGTCACATTGCTTGCAAGGCTTATAGTGATGTGCATTACCGAGAGGGCCCAGAGATACATCTCCGATACATGGAGTGACAAATCCTAATCTCGATCTATGCCAACTCAAAAAACACCATCAGAGACACCTGTAGAGAATATTTGTAATCACCCAGTTACGTTGTGACGTTTGATAGCACATAAGGTGTTCCTCCGGTATTCGGGAGTTGCATAATCTCATAGTCTGAGGAACATGTATAAGTCATGAAGAAACAGTAGCAATGAAACTGTAACGATCATAATGCTAAGCTAACGAGTGGGTCTTGTCCATAACATCATTCTCCTAATGACGTGATCCCGTTCATCAAATGACAACACATGTCTATGGTTAGGAAACATAACCATCTTTGATAAACGAGCTAGTCAAGTAGAGGCATACTAGGGACACTTTGTTTTGTCACATGTACTAAGTTTCCGGTTAATACAATTCTAGCATGAATAATAAACATTTATCATGAAATAAGGAAATAAATAATAACTTTATTATTGCCTCTAGGGCATATTTCCTTCAGTCTCCCACTTGCACTAGAGTCAATAATCTAGTTCACATCGCCATGTGATTTAACACCAATAGTTCACATCACCATGTGATTAACACCCATAGTTCACATCGCCATGTGACCAACACTCAAAGGGTTTACTAGAGTCAGTAATCTTAGTTCACATCGCCATGTGATTAACACCCAAAGAGTACTAAGGTGTGATCATGTTTTGCTTGTGAGAAAAGTTTAGTCAACGGGTCGGCCATGTTCAGATCCGTATGTATTTTGCAAATTTCTATGTCAACAATGCTCTGCACGGAGCTACTCTAGCTAATTGCTCCCACTTTCAATATGTATCCAGATTGAGACTTAGAGTCATCTGGATCAGTGTCAAAACTTGCATCGACGTAACCCTTTACGATGAACCTTTTGTCACCTCCATAATCGAGAAACATATCCTTATTCCACTAAGGATAATTTTGACCGATGTCCAGTGATCTACTCCTAGATCACTATTGTACTCCCTTGCCAAACTCAGTGTAGGTTATACAATAGATCTAGTACACTGCATGACATACTTTATAGAACCTATGGCTGAGGCATAGGGAATGACTTTCATTCTCTTTCTATCTTCTGCCGTGGTCGGGCTTTGAGTCTTACTCAATTTCACACCTTGCAATACAGGCAAGAACTCCTTCTTTGACTGTTCCATTTTGAACTGAAGGAAATATGCCCTAGAGGCAATAATAAAGTATTATATATTTCCTTATATCATGATAAATGTTTATTATTCATGCTAGAATTGTATTAACCGGAAACATAATACATGTGTGAATACATAGACAAACAAGAGTGTCACTAGTATGCCTCTACTTGACTAGCTCGTTAATCAAAGATGGTTATGTTTCCTAGCCATAGACATAAGTTGTCATTTGATTAACGAGATCACCTCATTAGGAGAATGACGTGATTGACTTGACCCATTCCGTTAGATTAGCACTCGATCGTTTAGTATGTTGCTATTGCTTTCTTCATGACTTATACATGTTCCTATGACTATGAGATTATGCAACTCCCGTTTACCGGAGGAACACTTTGTGTGCTACCAGATGTCACAACGTAAATGGGTGATTATAAAGGTGCTCTACAGGTGTCTCCAAAGGTACTTGTTGGGTTGGCGTATTTCGAGATTAGGATTTGTCACTCCAATTGTAGGAGAGGTATCTCTGGGCCCACTCGGTAATGCACATCACTATAAGCCTTGCAAGCATTGTGACTAATGAGTTAGTTGCGGGATGATGTGTTACGGAACGAGTAAAGAGACTTGCCGGTAACGATATTGAACTAGGTATCGAGATACCGACGATCAAATCTCGGGCAAGTAACATACCGATGACAAAGGGAACAACGTATGTTGTTATGCGGTCTGACCGATAAAGATCTTCGTAGAATATGTGGGAGCCAATATGGGCATCCAGGTCCCGCTATTGGTTATTGACCGGAGAGGTGTCTCGGTCATGTCTACATAGTTCTCGAACCCAAAGGGTCCGCACGCTTAAAGTTACGATGACAGTTTTATTATGAGTTTATGTATGTTGATGTACCGAAGGAGTTCGGAGTCCCGGATGAGATCGGGGACATGACGAGCAGTCTCGAAATGGTCGAGACATAAAGATCGATATATTGGACGACTATATTCGGACTTCGGAAAGGTTCCGAGTGATTCGGGTATTTTTCGGAGTACCGGAGAGTTACGGGAATACGTATTGGGCCTTATTGGGCCATACGGGAAAGAAGGAAAAGGGCCTCAAGGGTGGCCGCACCCCTCCCCTTGGTCTGGCCCGAATTGGACTAGCGAAGGGGGGCGCCCCCTTCCTTCCTTCTCTTTTTCCCTTCCTCTTTTCCTATTCCATATGGGGGGTGGAATCCTACTAGGACTAGGGAGTCCTAGTAGGACTCCACACTTGGTGCGCCCCCTCCTAGGGCCGGCCTCCTCCTCCCTTGCTCCTTTATATACGGGGGCAGTGGGGCACCCTAGAGACACAACAATTGATCCTTGAGATCTTTTAGCCGTGTGCGGTGCCCCCTTCCACCATATTACACCTTGATAATACCGTTGCGGAGCTTAGGCGAAGCCCTGCGTCGGTGGAACATCATCATCGTCACCACGCCGTCGTGCTGACGAAACTCTCCCTCAACACTCGGCTGGATCGGAGTTCGAGAGACGTCATCGAGCTGAACGTGTGTAGAACTTCGGAGGTGCCGTGCGTTCGGTACTTGATCGGTCGGATCGTAAAGACGTACGACTACATCAACCGCGTTGTGATAACGCTTCCGCTGTCGGTCTACAAGGGTACGTGGACAACACTCTCCCCTCTCGTTGCTATGCATCACCATGATCTTGCGTGTGCGTAGGAAATTTTTTGAAATTACTACGTTCCCCAACAGTGGCATCCGAGCCAGGTTTTATGCGTTGATGCTATGCACGAGTAGAACACAAGTGAGTTGTGGGCGATATAAGTCATACTGCTTACCAGCATGTCATACTTTGGTTCAGCGGTATTGTGAGATGAAGCGGCCCGGACTGACATTACGCGTATGCTTACGCGAGACTGGTTTAACCGTTCGGAGCACTCGTTGCTTAAAGGTGACTGGCGGGTGTCTGTCTCTCTCACTTTAGTTGAACCGAGTGTGGCTACGCCCGGTCCTTGCGAAGGTTAAAACAGCACCAACTTGACAAACTATCGTTGTGGTTTTGATGCGTAGGTAAGAACGGTTCTTGCTAAGCCCGTAGCAGCCACGTAAAACTTGCAACAACAAAAGTAGAGGACGTCTAACTTGTTTTTGCAGGGCATGTTGTGATGTGATATGGTCAAGACATGATGTGATATAATGTGTTGTATGAGATGATCATGTTTTGTAACCGAGTTATCGGCAACTGGCAGGAGCCATATGGTTGTCGCTTTATTGTATGAGATGCAATCGCCATGTAATAGTTTTACTTTATCAGTAAGCGGTAGCGATAGTCGTAAAAGCAATAAGTTGGCGAGACGACAATGATGCTACGATGGAGATCAAGGTGTCGCGCCGGTGACGATGGTGATCATGACGGTGCTTCGGAGATGGAGATCACAAGCACGGTGCTTCGGAGATGGAGATCACAAGCACAAGATGATGATGGCCATATCATATCACTTATATTGATTGCATGTGATGTTAATCCTTTATGCATCTTATCTTGCTTTGATTGACGGTAGCATTATAAGATGATCTCTCACTAAAATTTCAAGATAAAAGTGTTCTCCCTGAGTATGCACCGTTGCAAAAGTTCTTCGTGCTGAGACACCACGTGTTAATCGGGTGTGATAGGCTCTACGTTCAAATACAACGGGTGCAAAACAGTTGCACACGCGGAATACTCAGGTTAAACTTGACGAGCCTAGCATATACAGATATGGCCTCGGAACACAGAGACCGAAAGGTCGAGCGTGAATCATATAGTAGATATGATCAACATAGTGATGTTCACCATTGAAACTACTCCATCTCACGTGTTAATCGGACATGGTTTAGTTGCTTTGGATCACGTAAACACTTAGATGATTAGAGAGATGTCTATCTAAGTGGGAGTTCTTAAGTAATATGATTAATTGAACTTAAATTTATCATGAACTTAGTCCTGATAGTATTTTGCAAATTATGTTGTAGATCAATAGCTCGCGTTGTTGCTTCCCTGTGTTTATTTTTGATATGTTCCTAGAGAAAAATTATGTTGAAAGATGTTAGTAGCAAAGATGCGGATTGGATCCGTGATCTGAGGATTATACTCATTGCTGCACAGAAAAAATTATGTCCTTGATGCACCACTAGGTGACAGACCTATTGCAGGAGCAGATACAGACGTTATGAACGTTTGGCTAGCTCAATATGATGACTACTTGATAGTTTAGTGCACCATGCTTAACGGCTTAGAATCGGGACTTCAAAGACGTTTTGAACATCATGGACCATATAAGATGTTCCAGGAGTTGAAGTTAATATTTCAAGCAAATACCCGAGTTGAGAGATATGAAGTCTCCAACAAGTTCTATAGCTAAAAGATGGAGGAGAATCGCTCAACTAGTGAGCATGTGCTCAGATTGTCTGGGTACTACAATCACTTGAATCAAGTGGGAGTTAATATTCCAGATAAAATAGTGATTGACAGAATTCTCTAGTCACCATCACCAAGTTAGTAGAACTTCGTGATGAACTATAGTATGCAAGGGATGACGAAAGTAATTCCCGAGCTCTTCGTGATGCTGAAATCGACGAAGGTAGAAATCAAGAAAAACATCAAGTGTTGATGGTTGACGAGACCACTAGTTTCAAGAAAAGGGCAAAGGGAAGAAGGGGAACTTCAAGAAGAACGGCAAGCAAGTTGCTGCTCAAGTGAAGAAACCTAAGACTGGTCCTAAGCCTGAAACTAAGTGCTTCTACTGCAAAGGGACTGGTCACTAGAAGCGGAACTATCCCAACTATTTGGTGGATAAGAAGGATGGCAAAGTGAACAAAGGTATATTTGATATACAGATTATTGATGTGTACTTTACTAGTGTTTATAGCAACCCCTCGGTAATTGATATTGATTCAGTTGCTAAGAGTAGTAACTCGAAATGGGAGTTGCAGAATAAACAAAGACTAGTAAAAGTGAACAAAGGTATATTTGATATACAGATTATTGATGTGTACTTTACTAGTGTTTATAGCAACCCCTCAGTAATTGATACTGGTTCAGTTGCTAAAGAGTAGTAACTCGAAAACGGGAGTTGCAGAATAAACAGAGACTAGTAAAAGGCGAGGTGACGATGTGTGTTGGAAGTAGTTCCAAGATTGATATGATCATCATCGCACACTCCCTGTACTTTCGGGATTAGTGTTGAAACTAAATAAGTGTTATTTGGTGTTTGAGTTGAGCATGAATATGATTTGATCATGTTTATTGCAATACGGTTATTCATTTAAATTGGAGAACAATTATTGTTCTGTTTACATGAATAAAACCTTCTATGGTCATACACACCAACGAAAATGGTTTGTTGGATCTCGATCGTAGTGATACACATATACATAATATTGAAGCCAAAAGATGCAAAGTTAATAATGATAGTGCAACTTATTTTTGTGGCACTGCCGTTTAGGTCATATTGGTGTAAAGCGCATGAAGAAACTCCAAACTGATGGGATTTTGGAATCACTTGATTATGAATCACTTGATGCTTGCGAACCGTGCCTCATGGGCAAGATGACTAAAACGCCGTTCTCCAGAACTATGGAGAGAGCAACAGATTTGTTGGAAATCATACATACAGATGTATGTGGTCCAATGAATATTGAGGCTCGTAGCAGGTATCATTATTTTCTGAGCTTCACATATGATTTGAGCAGATATGGGTATATCTACTTGATGAAACAAGAGTCTGAAACATTTGAAAAGTTCATACAAATTCAGAGTGAAGCAGAAAATCATCGTAACAAGAAAATAAAGTTTCTACGATCTGATCGTGGAGAAGAGTATTTAAGTTACGAGTTTGGCCTTCAGTTAAAACAATGTGAAATTGTTTCACTACTCACGCCACCTGGAACACCACAGTGTAATGGTGTGTCCGAACGTCATAACAGTACTTTATTGGATATAGTGCAATCTATGATGTCTCTTACCAATTTACCACTATCGTTTTGGGGTTATGCATTAGAGACAGCTGCATTCACGTTAAATAGAATACCATCAAAATCCGCTGAGACGGCGCCTTATGAACTGTGGTTTGGCAAGAAACCAAAGTTGTCGTTTCTTAAAGTTTGGGGTTGCGATGCTTATGTGAAAAAGTTTCATCCTGATAAGCTCAAACCCAAATCGGAGAAATATGTCTTCATAGGATACCCAAAGGAAACAGTTGGGTATACCTTCTATCACAGATCCAAAGGCAAGACATTCGTTGCTTAGTATGGATCCTTTCTAGAGAAAGAGTTTCTCTCGAAAGAAGTGAGTGGGAGGAAAGTATAACTTGATGAGGTAACTGTACCTGCTCCCTTATTGGAAAGTAGTTCATCACAGAAATCTGTTCCTGTGACTCCTACACCAATAGTGAGGAAGTTAATGATGATGATCATGTAACTTCAGATCAAGTTATTACCAAACCTCATAGGTAAACCAGAGTAAAATCCGCACCAGAGTGGTACGGTAATCCTGTTCTGGAGGTTATGTTACTAGACCATGACGAACCTACGAACTATGAAGAAGCGATGGTGAGCCCAGATTCCGCAAAATGGCTTGAGGCCATGAAATCTGAGATGAGATCCATGTATGAGAACAAAGTATGGACTTTGGTTGACTTGCCCGATGATCGGCAAGCAATTGAGAATAAATGGATCGTCAAGAGGAAGACGGACTCTGATAGTAGTGTTACTATCTACAAAGCTAGAATTGTCGCAAAAAGGTTTTTTGACAAGTTCAATGTGTTGACTACGATGAGAGTTTCTCACTCGTATCTATGCTTAAGTCTGTCTGAATCATGTTAGCAATTGCCGCATTTTATGAAATATGACAAATGGATAAACAAAACTGCATTCCTTAATGGATTTATTAAAGAAGAGTTGTATATGATGCAACCAGAAGGTTTTGCCAATCCTAAAGGTGCTAACAAAATATGCAAGCTCCAGCGATCCATCTATGGACTGGTGCAAGCATCTCGGAGTTGGAATATACGCTTTGATAAGTTGATCAAAGGATATAGTGTTATGCAGACTTGCGGTGAAGCCTGTATTTACAAGAAAGTGAGTGGGAGCACTACAGCATTTCTGATAAGTATATGTGAATGACATATTGTTGATCGGAAATAATGTAGAATTATTCTGCAAAGCATAAAGGAGTGTTTGAAAGGAGTTTTTCAAAGAAAGACCTCGGTGAAGCTGCTTACACATTGAGCATCAAGATCTATAGAGATAGATCAAGACGCTTGATAAGTTTTTCAATGAGTACATACCTTAACAAGATTTTGAAGTAATTCAAAATAGAACAGTCAAAGAAAAGTGTTTCTTGCCTGTGTTACATGGTGTGAAATTGAGTAAGACTCAAAGCCCGACCACGGCAGAAGATAGAAAGAGAATGAAAGTCATTCCCTATGCCTCGGCCATAGTTTCTATAAAGTATGCCATGCTGTGTACCAGATCTATTGTATACCCTACACTGATTTTGGCAAGGGAGTACAATAGTGATCTAGGAGTAGATCACTGGACAGCGGTCAAAATTATCCTTAGTGGAATAAGGATATGTTTCTCGATTATGGAAGTGACAAAAGGTTCGTCGTAATGGGTTACGTCGATACAAGTTTTGACACTAAATCTAGATGACTCTAAGTCTCGATCTAGATACATATTGAAAGTGGGAGAAATTAGCTAGAGTAGCTCCGTGCAGAGCATTGTTGAAAAGGATCGATATAGTTGACTAGAGGGGGGGTGAATAGGCAACTAACAATTTTTAGCTTTTCTTTACCAAATTATACTTTGCATCCAAATAGGTTGTCTAGAAATGCAACTAAGTGAGCAACCTATATGATGCAACGACAACAAGCACGCAAGCAAGTAAGAGATATAACACAAGTAAACTAGCGAAAGTAAAGGAACGAGATAACCAAGAGTGGAGCCGGTGGAGACGAGGATGTGTTACCGAAGTTCCTTCCTTTTGAGGGGAAGTACGTCTCCGTTGGAGCGGTGTGGAGGCACAATGCTCCCCAAGAAGCCACAAGGGCCACCGTATTCTCCTCACGCCCTCACACAATGTGAGATGCCGTGATTCCACTATTGGTGCCCTTGAAGGCGGCGACCGAACCTTTACAAACAAGGTTGGGGCAATCTCCACAACTTAATTGGAGGCTCCCAACGACACCACAAAGCTTCACCACAATGGACTATGGCTTCGCGGTGACCTCAACCGTCTAGGGTGCTCGAACACCCAAGAGTAACAAGATCCGCTAGGGATAAGTGGGGGGAATCAAATTTCTCTTGGTGGAAGTGTAGATCGTGGCCTTCTCAACCAATCCCGAGCAAATCAACAAGTTTGATTGGCTAGGGAGAGAGATCGGGCGAAAATGGAGCTTGGAGCAACAATGGAGCTTTTGGGGAAGAGGTGAGTCAACTTTGGGGAAGAAGACCCCTTTATATAGTGGGGGGAACAAACCAACCGTTACCCCCCTTCTGCCCCGAAGAGAGCGGTAGTACCGCTGTGCCAGCGGTACTACCGCTTGCAACAATAAGCGGTACTACCGCCCAAAAGCGCGGTACTACCGCTTGGTCCATAGCGGTACTACCGCGGTGGGAGGGCGGTACTACCGCACAGGAGCAGTACTACGGCCCCCCACAGCCGCAGCCAGTACTGTAAAACCCGACACGAAAAAGGAGCCCTCGAATCGAGGCGGTACTAGCACGAGACCAGAGCGGTACTACGGCTTGGGGCCACCAGCGGTACTACTGCTCTGGAGCGGTACTACCGCGCCCAGAGCGGTACTACCGCTTGTGGCACCCAAGCGGTACTACCGCTCTGTCCCGCGGTACTACCGCTGAGACCAGAGATAGTACACACACGGAGCTACTAGCGGTACTACTGCTCTGGGCGGTACTACCGCTCCAGAGCGGTACTACCACTTGTACCACCCAAGCGGTACTACCGCTCTGGCCCGCGGTACTACCGCTGGGACTAGAGAGGGCACAAAGAAAGGAGAACCAAGCCCATCATCAAAACGGAAAGGCTCGGAGGGAGGGGCAAAGGAAGTGTACGTGATGATTCCGCCCTAGCCTTTCCAAAACGGACCCCCTCTTGATAGTACGGTGATCCCTATTAAACTAGTCCACCAAACTAATCCGAAAGGACTACACCGTCTTCGCTTTAAGCTCCGAGGGGAGGATATCGTCTTGTGCCCAAAAGAATGAATCTCTGAAAAACACTCAACGCACACGATTAGTCCGCAAAAGCATTGTCATCAATCACCAAAACATCTTAGGGATAAATATGCCCTTACAATCTCCCCCTTTTTGGTGGATTGATGACAATACGGGATTTGCACAACTGGGAAAAAAAACAAAGGACATAAGCAAACCCCAAGTCTCTAAAATATAGGCGGGCTCCCCCTAGATGTGTGCCATCAAGATAGGTGCTTTGAGCTGCACGACACACATACTAGGATCAACACTCCCCCTGTATTTTAGAGACCAACAACCTAAGCGAGAAACAAGATAGCAGGATATATAACATAATAAAGCATATAACTCAAGAGATATCAAATGACTAGAGACAAAGATAAAGATATTATAATGATAGGGTAGCATATGTCTCACACCATATGACGCGAACTAAAGTCTTACTGAACACAAAACCAAGCAAAGTGCATGTTCCAAGCAAAGCACAAAGTAGCACATAACGAAAGGCAAAGACACACTCGCAACACAACGACGCAAATCCCTAAACTCTCTCCCCCTTTGGCATCGAGACGCCAAAAGGGGCAAAGAGCTAACCTACGGCTCCAGGTGAGAGCATGCTGAGGATCTCGAACATCAGGACTCTGCGTGATCATCTGCACTGCCGTCCGCGCCCGGAAACTGCTCGGCATCTGAGTCGGTCCATGGACAGTGCTGCTGGATCCACTCCTCCTCCTCAGTAATCTGACCCTCTGAGCCGCTGGTGACTGTCGCACCCATCTGACGCATCAGCTCCTTGTGTCGTCCTCTTGCCTTCTTCTCAGCCACATGAGTCATGTACTGACCATGAGACTCCATGCAGAACAGCTTCTTCATCTTGCGTTTCAGCTTCTTTGCCCAAGAGGGCTCTGCTGCAGAAGGCTCTGTCCCAGGTGGCACATACTCCTCATCATCATCCCCGGCATCAGCCTCGTCCTCGGTCTCCATGGCAGCAGCAGAAGATGGAGCTCCAGATCTACCCCAATTATCCTTCTTCCTCAGACGCTTGATCTCATGAGAGACCAACTCTCCAATTTCCAGCTGCTCCTCAGGATAGGTCTGTCTCCAGGCCCTCTCAATAAGCAACATGATGAACGGGCCATAAATTGGGCACTTACGCTCAGAAACAGCTGCCAGAAGCTCAGACCACATGACATGAGAGATGTCCAGAGACTCGCCCGTGTTTGCGTCCTTCTCACGCTGGCAGAAGAGAAGCATGTCCACAAGGTAAGAGTGTACCATGTCCAGATTCCCAATCCGAGGGAAGAGAGTCTCGCGAAAGATGCGGTGAAGGATGTCCAGGTAGGTAGACAACTCATAGGTTTCCTTCCTGGTCTCAGGGTGGACCTTCCGAGTATAGTAGGGCCAGAGGGCTTGCTTGTGTGTGGAGGTGACATTTTGGTGAGGACGAAAACCAACTGGAGTCTCGAGCCCTTGATCTTCCACCTCAAGCAGCCCCATGAAGGCCTGCCACTTGACAGCTAGCACCTTTCCATTTGTCATCCAAGTCAGAGTCCTGTCTGCGTCAGTCCCTAGGTGAACAGTGGCAAAGAACTGTGCCAGCAAATCTGCATCAAAGTCCTTGTTGAACTGCATGATCCTGAGAATGTTCAACTGAGAGCACATCTGTAGGGCATCACCAAAGTACTCAAGGTCCTTCTCCATTGCATCCGTGTTGATGGAGTGCACATTGACAAAGAGATTCTTCTTAGCCTTGATCACATCAAAGTAGGTGGCATACTGAAACCGGTTCCAGAACGGGCGGTTGACAAGATTGGGTTCTTGTTCTTCCTCATAAGGGTTGCGCCGACGCCTGTCCCAGAATTCCTTGCTTGACATCTCAGTCACTTTCTTGCCACTTGCCTTCGGTCGGCTCGCAATCTTCTTCTTGCGAGGAGGATTAGCACTTGAGGAAGTACCCCCTGCCGGCTGTGGAGCACTGGAAGAACCACCTGCTGCCTCAGATGAGCAGTATCGCTTCGACGTTGAACGCCCGGGGTTGACACGGCGGACTTGCTGCTCAGGTTGTTCATCACCTGGAACCAAACACACGGACACAAGAAACAACCAGAAAGAACGATCAAAACCAAATAAACACAACAGAGATGGATCAACATGTGGTAGGAAACAATGGAACTCGGCATCCCGCGGTAGTACCGTGCCCGCCCAGCGGTAGTACCGCTTAACCACATAAGCGGTAGTACCGCCCCGTAGAGCGGTAGTACCGCTCCAGCGGTACTACCGTGCCATATGGGCGGTAGTACCGCCCGAGATGGGGCATGGCGGATCCCTACTGCCGTGGTCAGATCCGGCACTACCGGGGATGCCAAATTCAAAAATAAACCTACCAAACATCAATCCAAAGAGTCTAGTTGCCTTCTCCAACCTACTCAAGCCTAGATTTGGCCAAAAATCTAGAGATGCAACTACTATTGCCCCTAAAACGCGAGATCTGAAAACTAGACAATAAGAGAAGAGGAACGGGGGCAATACCGGCATCCATGGCAAGAGGACGAGGTGGGGATCGACTCCACTGAAGGAAATGGAGAGGAACGGTCCGGAGACGGAGGGCCGCCGGAGCCTTCCCGCGGCGAGATAGCGCTGGAGAGAGGAAGAGGAACCAGGGGACGAAGCAAATGGGTATGGGGTGGAGGAAACCACCCCTGCCCACGACTTAACCCCCTGGCCCCGCCCCTCAGCGGTAGTACCGTGGTGAGGGGCGGTAGTACCGCTTAGCCGTATAAGCGGTAGTACCGCTCTGTTGGGCGGTAGTACCGCTCCAGCGGTAGTACCGCTCCTTCACAACGGTAGTACCGCCCAGCGCAACTCCAACCAGACTCAACACACATGGTGCAAAACAAAAGACGGGAAACAACGGCAAGAAGACCAACAAGAGCACTAGCAAGAGAACAAGAATCACACACCTCTATACGAGAGGGCGGTGGCCGAGGCCACCTATGTTTGAGTCACTTGGTATGGCACCGCGAAGAACTATCCTTGGGCCCATGACCAACGCTCGTCTTTGAAGCACAAGTACCATCAAAAATGGCTAATGTGAAAGAGTGAGATCAGTTTATGCATTGTGGGGGGAGGGAAAGTTCATTGAGAGAACAGCACTCCCCCTACGTCCATGCCTACACCTAGACAAGAAAGCACAGTGAATGTGAGGGGTGTGCAAAGGTTCAAACCACATTGCTCGAATCAATGATATTTAGCTCATGCCTTAACTCGCGAAATCTTGCTTGATCCAATGGCTTCGTGAAAATATCTACAAGGTTATCATGAGTGTTGACATAGTTGAGCTCGATCTCCCCTCGCCTAATATGATCCCGGATGAAGTGATACCGAATCTCAATATGCTTTGTCTTGAAGTGTTGCACCGGGTTGAGAGAAATCTTGATAGCACTTTCATTATCACACCAAAGAGGCACTTTCTCACAAATGACACCGTAATCCTTTAAAGTTTGCCTCATCCATAAGAGTTGTGCACAACAACTTCCGGCCGCCACATACTCCGCTTCGGTGGACGAGAGAGACACACAACTTTGCTTTTTAGAAGACCAGCTTACCAAAGAGCAACCAAGAAATTGGCATCCTCCGGAGGTGGACTTCCTATCCACTTTGTCTCCCGCCCAATCGGAGTCCGAATAGCCTACAAGCTTGAAGTTTGCTCCTCTTGGGTACCATAGGCCAAAGTTTGGGGTATGAGCCAAATATCGAAAGGTTCGCTTGACCGCCACAAAGTGGCTTTCCTTAGGTGCGGCTTGAAACCGTGCACATATTCCCACACTCAACATGATATCCGGTCTAGATGCACAAAGGTAAAGCAAGGATCCAATCATAGAGCGATATACCTTTTGATCCACCGCTTTACCATTGGGATCAATGTCAAGTTGGCACTTGGTGGGCATTGGAGTGGAAGCCGGCTTGACATCACTTAGCTTGAATCTCTTTAGCATGTCTTGAGTGTATTTGTCTTGGTTGATGAAGGTTCCTTCTCTTCTTTGTTTGATTTCGAATCCGAGAAAGAACTTCAACTCTCCCATCATAGACATCTTGAACTTTGAGGTCATGAGAGCGGCAAATTCTTCATTGAAAGCTTTGTTAGGGGAACCAAAAATAATATCATCAACATATAGTTGGCACACAAACAACTCCCCTTTGACCTTCTTAGTAAAAAGAGTGGGGTCGATTTTCCCGATTTCGAATCCACGATCTTGTAACAACTCCGTAAGATGCTCATACCACGCACGTGGGGCTTGTTTAAGGCCATAGAGTGCCTTGTGGAGTTGATACACATGATCGGGGAAATAGGGATCTTCGAACCCGGGGGGTTGTTTGACATATACCAACTCATTTATGGGACCATTAAGAAAAGCACTCTTCACATCCATTTGTTGCAAAGTGAAATTATGATGAGAAGCATAAGCAATCAACAAACGAATAGATTCAAGGCGAGCAACGGGGGCAAAGGTTTCACCGTAGTCGATACCCTCGACTTGGGAGTAGCCTTGTGCCACCAAACGAGCCTTGTTGTGAACAATGATTCCATGAGTGTCTTGCTTGTTCTTGAATATCCACTTGGTTCCAATGACATTATGATTCCCGGTTGGCCTTGGCACTAACTTCCACACTTGGTTATGTTCGAAGTTGTTGAGTTCTTCATGCATGGCGTTGAGCCAATCCGGGTCCTCAAGCGCTTCATAAACCTTTTGGGGTTCGACACAAGAAACAAACGCATGATGTTCACAATAGTTTGCTAATTTTCTACGAGTGCTTACCCCCTTTCTTAGGCTTCCAACCACATTCTCCATGAGATGACCTTTGGTGGTGAGCTTGGAAGCGATCTTAGCGGCACGACGCTCCAATTCCTCCTCGGAAGTGAAGTGAGGAGGGGTTACTTGATCATCTTGAGCGTCGTCTTGAGCTTGTTCTTGGTCTTGAACAAGCTCGAGGGGAAGAACTTGACCTTGGGCATCATTTGGTGGATCACCACCATCTTGAGGTTGATCTTGCCCTTGATCTTGTTCATGAGGTTGAGGGCCTTCACTTTGTTCTTCGGAAGCGTGTGGGTCTTGGGTTGGTGATGGCTCCACTTGAGTGGAGCATTGTCCTTCTCCTTCGGCCACAAGGGGTTCCTCAATGGGTAGGATATATCCAATACCCATTCTTCTTATGGCTTGGGGAGGAATTTCATCACCTACATCACAAGTACCACTTTGCTCCACTTGGGAGCCGTTATTTTCATCAAACTCCACATTACACGTCTCCTCAATAAGTCCCGTGGACTTATTGAGAACATGGTAAGCATGGGAGTTTGTAGCATAACCAACAAATATGCCCTCATGAGCTCTAGTCTCAAATTTAGACAAACGAACACCTTTCTTGAGAATGAAACACTTACACCCGAACACCCGAAAGTACTTGAGGTTGGGCTTGTTACCGGTGAGGATCTCATATGGAGTCTTGTTCAAGCCTTTGCGAAGATAGAGCCAATTTGAAGCATGACACGCGGTGTTGATGGCTTCGGCCCAAAAGTTGTATGGAGACTTGAACTCCGCCATCATGGTCCTTGCCGCATCCATCAACGTCCGATTCTTCCTCTCCGCAACACCATTTTGTTGAGGGGTGTAAGGTGCGGAATATTGATGCTTGATCCCCTCATCACTGAGAAACTCATCCAAGGTGTAATTCTTGAACTCGGTGCCGTTGTCACTTCTTATTGTCAAGATCTTCGCATTGTGTTGACGTTGGGCTTCATTTGCAAAGTCAATGACTGTTTGTTGGGTCTCACTCTTCCTCTTGAAGAAATACACCCACGTGTATCTAGAATAATCATCCACAATTACCAAGCAGTACTTTCTACCCCCAAGACTATCAAAGGATGGAGGCCCAAAGAGATCCAAATGAAGGAGCTCCAACGGCCTCTTCGAGTAAATAAGAGTCGTGGGAGGGTGAGCCTTCTCATGAAGCTTTCCTTCGATACAAGCATTGCAAGCACGATCTTTGGCAAAACTAACGTTCGTTAGTCCACGGACATGGTCCCCCTTGAGAAGACTTTGCAACTCATATTGACATGGGCTAAACGGCGATGCCACAGCCACCCCACGTCAACTTTAGCCATTAGGCATGTCGCGGTCTTAGTGGGTTGCTCCGAAAAGTTAATCACATAGAGACCGTTCTCAACATGCCCAACAAAGGCTACTTTAAGAGTCTTGCTCCACAAGAGGGCCACGGTATCAATATCAAAGAAGGTGGCAAAGCCCATGATAGCAAGTTGACGAACGGAAAGTAAATTGTATGCAAGGGACTCAACTAGCATGACCTTCTCGATCGTGAGATCATGAGAAATGACAACTTTGCCAAGTCCCAATACCTTAGAAGACGAGGCATCACCCCACTCGACATTGGTGGGCATAGATGGATTCTTGTGCACGTCCACCACCAAGTCCTTGCTTCCGGTCATATGATTTGTAGCTCCACTATCGAGCAACCATGATCCCCCACCGGAAGCAAACACCTACAATAGATCAATGCTTGGTTTTAGGTACCCATTTTGTAATGGGTCCTTTGATGTTAGCAACAAGGGTCTTAGGAACCCAAATAGACCATTCAATGTACTCATGAGGAGAACCAACGAATTTGGCATAAACATGCCCATCACTAGCACGGCATAACACATAAGAAGGATTAAAGTCGCCGGCTTTGTTGGAAGGAGTGGCATTGCTCTTCTTGACACCGCCACCCTTCGCATTGTTCTTCTTCTCCTTGGAAGCACCCTCTCCCTCCTTCACAAAAGTTTGCTTGAGAGGAGGAGGTCGCTTGGTCTTGTCATTCTTCTTCTTGTTCTTGGGATTGGGTGCGAACCCAATCCCCTCCTTGGCCACAACTTCCTTTTGATTGCTCAAGAGGTCGTTGAGGTTCTTCTAACCTTGTATGCATGACATAAGGCCTTTCTCAAGTTGCTCCTTCAACTTAGCATTCTCCTCAACAAGATGCACATGCTCACAACACGGGTTAGTAGCATTTGCATTATCAATTAACACCATATGAGGAAAGGTGGCTTTCTCCTTTGTTAGCTTCACTTGGAGTTGATCATGAGACTCCTTGAGGCTAGCATGAACACCCTTCAAGACTTTGTGAGCCTTGTCGAGAATGCCAAACTCCTCTTTGAGTCTAGCAAGATCAACCCCAAGTTTTGCCTTCTCGGAGTTTAGCACACGAGACACAACAAGAGCATGATCAAGGTCCTTCTTTAACTTAGCATGATCATCGTTGTATGACTCCTCAAGAGCCAAACGAAGACCACACTCTTCGTCAAGAGCATTGGAAAGATCCGAAATCTCATCGGCATAGTCACGACTATGCCCCTCCATCTTAGAGATGGTATCTTCGTGAGCCTCGATCATGTCATTGGCTTCACCAAGTTGTTCCAAGAGAGCAACGAAGTGCTTCTTGGATTTACCCTTGAGTTTACTCATAAAGATCTCAAACTCATTTTCCTCCACATTTGTTCCCTCATGTTCATCAATGCTATCCGTCGAAGAAGGATGATTAATGATGGTAGTTTTGATGTTGGAGGTTACCTTATTGGTGGCTTTAGCCATGAGGCACTTGGCGGTGATGTTCTCATTGGGTGAGTCGAAGAGAGACACCCGTGGAGTCTTCGCAATGGCAACGGAGGCCATGGCAACCGACTCACTATCTTCATCATCGTCATCATCTTCATTGTACTCTTCTTGAACCACCAACGCTTTGGGGGGAGTCTTCTTGGTGAAGTTGCTCTTGTTGGGGAACGACTTGGCCTTGTCTTTTCTAATGAGCTTGCCACCATTGTCTTCCCTCTTCTCGTAAGGGCACTCCGCAACAAAGTGGCTCACATTGCCACAATTGAAGCAAGTCCTCATCCGTTGCTTGCCCTTTGCACCACTTGAGTTGCTTTTGTTGAAGTTTGGCCTCGTGTTCTTCTTGCTCCAAAATTGCCTTGAAGCAAGAGCCATGTGTTCATGATAGGCATACTTCGTATCTTCGAGGTTGCCCTCCTCTTCTTCCTCTTCATCCTCTTCCTCCATACTAGCCTTGGCCTTTAGAGCAAGGTTGGGCTTCTTTAATCTTTGAGAGCGAAGAACCGCATTGTCGGCGGTCTTGTCCAAGATGCTCATAGCAACAAACTCATCCAACACTTCACTTGATGACAAGGTGTGGAAGTCCGGCCTTTGACGAATTACGGAGGACATGGCTTTGTGGTAGGGCATCATTGCCTTGAGGAATTTGCGCTTGATCCAATTGTCATCTGTGTCCTTACTTCCATGATCTCGGAGAGAGACCGCGAGTTTGGTTACTCTCCGAAAAAGCTCACGAGGTTCTTCATCTTCTTTCATTGCAAACTCGTCGGCTTCATCTTGCACCACTTCATAGTTGGAGCGTTGAATGCTTGCGCTTCCCCGATAGAGGGAAACAACTTGGGGCCAAGCATCTTTGGCCACGGTGTAAGGCCGGAGATGAGGAAGATCTTCGGGCGGGATTGCTTCTTGGATGATGAAGAGAGCATTCTCATTGAATTGATGATCCACAACTTCTCTAGGAGTGAAGTTGCTTCGGTCATGCGGATAAAAGCCTTCTTCAATGATTCTCCAAAGGTTAGTGTTCACATGATTTAAATGACGCTTAAAACGATAGACCCAAGAATCAAAATCTACATTCTTCTCAATCTTAGGGGCCGGGCCGGCATGATTCAAATTAGTGGAAGGAAGCGGTCCACCATAGACGGGTGGAGGTTCCACATGGGCAAAGATGCCGGTCCCATTTTTATCACTAGAACAAGGAGCCTTCTCGCTCGAAGCTTCCCCCTTGTCGGAGGTAGCATCCGTCACCTTGTTAGCGGGTTCACCCACTTTCAACGGTGCGGTGGTAAGTTTAAGCCCTTCTAAGAATTTATTCAACATGCTTTCGACCTTGGTCGTCATGGAGGTTTCAATGTGTCCAACGCCACATTGAATTCCTCACGAGAGACCGTGGTTCCCCCATCTCCCATAGACGAGACAGGATTCTCACCAGAGTGCTCCTCCGCACTGTCTACGACGTCAACCATACTCTTTGGACGGTAAAGTCCTTAAAAAGAGACGAGGCTCTGATACCAATTGAAAAGGATCGATATAGTTGACTAGAGGGGGGTGAATAGGCAACTAACAATTTTTAGCTTTTCTTTACCAAATTAAACTTTGCATCCAAATAGGTTGTCTAGAAATGCAACTAAGTGAGCAACCTATATGATGCAACGACAACAAGCACGCAAGCAAGTAAGAGATATAACACAAGTAAACTAGCGAAAGTAAAGGAACGAGATAACCAAGAGTGGAGCCGGTGGAGACGAGGATGTGTTACCGAAGTTCCTTCCTTTTGAGGGGAAGTACGTCTCCGTTGGAGCGGTGTGGAGGCACAATGCTCCCCAAGAAGCCACAAGGGCCACCGTATTCTCCTCACGCCCTCACACAATGCGAGATGCCGTGATTCCACTATCGGTGCCCTTGAAGGCGGCGACCGAACCTTTACAAACAAGGTTGGGGCAATCTCCACAACTTAATTGGAGGCTCCCAACGACACCACAAAGCTTCACCACAATGGACTATGGCTTCGCGGTGACCTCAACCGTCTAGGGTGCTCGAACACCCAAGAGTAACAAGATCCGCTAGGGATAAGTGGGGGGAATCAAATTTCTCTTGGTGGAAGTGTAGATCGTGGCCTTCTCAACCAATCCCGAGAAAATCAACAAGTTTGATTGGCTAGGGAGAGAGATCGGGCGAAAATGGAGCTTGGAGCAACAATGGAGCTTTTGGGGGAAGAGGTGAGTCAACTTTGGGGAAGAAGACCCCTTTATATAGTGGGGGGAACAAACCAACCGTTACCCCCCTTCTGCCCCGAAGAGAGCGGTAGTACCGCTGTGCCAGCGGTACTACGGCTTGCAACAATAAGCGGTACTACCGCCCAAAAGCGCGGTACTACCGCTTGGTCCATAGCGGTACTACCTCGGTGGGAGGGCGGTACTACCGCACAGGAGCGGTACTACGGCCCCCCATAGCCGCGGCCAGTACCGTAAAACCCGACACGAAAAAGGAGCCCTCGAATCGAGGCGGTACTAGCATGAGACCAGAGCGGTACTACAGCTTGGGGCCACCAGCGGTACTACTGCTCTGGAGCGGTACTACCGCGCCCAGAGCGGTACTACCGCTTGTGGCACCCAAGCGGTACTACCGCTCCGTCCCGCGGTACTACCGCTGAGACCAGAGATAGTACACACACGGAGCTACTAGCGGTACTACTGCTCTGGGCGGTACTACCGCTCCAGAGCGGTACTACCGCTCTGGCCCGCGGTACTACCGCTGGGACCAGAGAGGGCACAAAGAAAGGAGAACCAAGCCCATCATCGAAACGGAAAGGCTCGGAGGGAGGGGCAAAGGAAGTGTACGTGATGATTCCGCCCTAGCCTTTCCAAAACGGACCCCCTCTTGATAGTACGGTGATCCCTATTAAACTAGTCCACCAAACTAATCCGAAAGGACTACACCGTCTTCGCTTTAAGCTCCGAGGGGAGGATATCGTCTTGTGCCCAAAAGAATGAATCTCTGAAAAACACTCAACGCACACGATTAGTCCGCAAAAGCATTGTCATCAATCACCAAAACATCTTAGGGATAAATATGCCCTTACAATTGTAGACATAGAAATTTGCAAAATACTTACGGATCTGAATGTGACAGACCCGTTGACTAAAATTATCTCACAATCAAAACATGATCACACCTTAGTACTCTTTGGGTGTTAATCACATAGTGATGTGAACTAGATTATTGACTCTGGTAAACCCTTTGAGTGTTGGTCACATAGAGATGTGAACTATGGGTGTTAATCACATGGTGATGTGAATTATTGATGTTAAATCACATGGCGATGTGAACTAGATTATTGACTCTAGTGCAAGTGGGAGACTGAAGGAAATATGCCCTAGAGGCAATAATAAAGTATTATATATTTCCTTATATCATGATAAATGTTTATTATTCATGCTAGAATTGTATTAACCGGAAACATAATACATGTGTGAATACATAGACAAACAAGAGTGTCACTAGTATGCCTCTACTTGACTAGCTCGTTAATCAAAGATGGTTATGTTTCCTAGCCATAGACATAAGTTGTCATTTGATTAACGAGATCACCTCATTAGGAGAATGACGTGATTTACTTGACCCATTCCGTTAGCTTAGCACTCGATCGTTTAGTATGTTGCTATTGCTTTCTTCATGACTTATACATGTTCCTATGACTATGAGATTATGCAACTCCCGTTTACCGGAGGAACACTTTGTGTGCTACCAAACGTCACAACGTAAATGGGTGATTATAAAGGTGCTCTACAGGTGTCTCCAAAGGTACTTGTTGGGTTGGCGTATTTCGAGATTAGGATTTGTCACTCCAATTGTAGGAGAGGTATCTCTGGGCCCACTCGGTAATGCACATCACTATAAGCCTTGCAAGCATTGTGACTAATGAGTTAGTTGCGTGATGATGTGTTACGGAACGAGTAAAGAGACTTGCCGGTAACGAGATTGAACTAGGTATCGAGATACAGACGATCAAATCTCGGGCAAGTAACATACCGATGACAAAGGGAACAACGTATGTTGTTATGCGGTCTGACCGATAAAGATCTTCGTAGAATATGTGGGAGACAATATGGGCATCCAGGTCCCGCTATTGGTTATTGACCGGAGAGGTGTCTCGGTCATGTCTACATAGTTCTCGAACCCAAAGGGTCCGCACGCTTAAAGTTACGATGACAGTTTTATTATGAGTTTATGTATGTTGATGTACCGAAGGAGTTCGGAGTCCCGGATGAGATCGGGGACATGACGAGGAGTCTCGAAATGGTCGAGACATAAAGATCGATATATTGGACGACTATATTCGGACTTCGGAAAGGTTCCGAGTGATTCGGGTATTTTTCGGAGTACCGGAGAGTTACGGGAATACGTATTGGGCCTTATTGGGCCATACGGGAAAGAAGGAAAAGGGCCTCAAGGGTGGCCGCACCCCTCCCCTTGGTCTGGTCCGAATTGGACTAGGGAAGGGGGGCGCCCCCTTCCTTCCTTCTCTTTTTCCCTTCCTCTTTTCCTATTCCATATGGGAGGTGGAATCCTACTAGGACTAGGGAGTCCTAGTAGGACTCCACACTTGGTGCGCCCCCTCCTAGGGCCGGCCTCCTCCTCCCTTGCTCCTTTATATACGGGGGCAGTGGGGGCACCCCAGAGACACAACAATTGATCCTTGAGATCTCTTAGCCGTGTGCGGTGCCCCCTTCCACCATATTACACCTTGATAATACCGTTGCGGAGCTTAGGCGAAGCCCTGCGTCGGTGGAACATCATCATCGTCACCACGCCGTCATGCTGACGAAACTCTCCCTCAACACTCGGCTGGATCGGAGTTCGAGAGACGTCATCGAGCTGAACGTGTGTAGAACTTCGGAGGTGCCGTGCGTTCGGTACTTGATCGGTCGGATCGTGAAGACGTACGACTACATCAACCGCGTTGTGATAACGCTTCCGCTGTCGGTCTACAAGGGTACGTGGACAACACTCTCCCCTCTCGTTGCTATGCATCACCATGATCTTGCGTGTGCGTAGGAATTTTTTTGAAATTACTACGTTCCCAACATGAACTACTTCAAATATTTGTCAAGGTATATACTTATTGAAAAAACTTATCAAGCGTCTTGATCTATCTCTATAGATCTTGATGCTCAATATGTAAGCAACTTCGTCGAGGTCTTTCCTTGAAAAACTCCTTTCAGACACTCCTTATATGCTTTCTAGAAAATTCTACATCATTTCCGATCAACAATATGTCATTCATATATACTTATCAGAAAGGTTGTAGTGCTCCCACTCACTTTCTTGTAAATACAGGCTTCATTGCAAGTCCGTATAAAACAATATGCGTTGATCAACTCATCAAAGCGTATATTCCAACTTTGAGATGCTTTGCACCAGTCCATGGATAGATCACTGGAGCTTGCACATTCTCTTAGCACCTTTAGGATCGACAAAACCTTCTGGTTGCATCATATACAACTCTTCTTTAAGAAATCCATTAAGGAGTGTAGTTTTGACATCCATTTGCCAGATTTCATAATATGTGGCAATTTGCTAACATGATTCGGACAGACTTAAGCATCGCTATGAGTGAGAAAATCTCATCGTAGTCAACACCTTGAAATTTGTCAAAAACCTTTTTCGACAAGTATAGCTTTGTAAATAGTAACACTACTATCAGCGTCCGTCTTCCTCTTGAAGATCCATTTATTTTCTATGGCTTGCTGATCATCGGGCAAGTCAACCAAAGTCCACACTTTGTTCTCATACATGGATCCCATCTTGGATTTCATGGCCTTAAACCATTTTGCGGAATCTGGGCTCAACATCGCTTCCTCATAGTTCGTAGGTTCGTCATGGTCTAGTAACATGACTTCCAGAACCGGATTACCGTACCACTCTGGTGCCGAACGTACTCTGGTTAACCTACGAGGTTCGGTAGTAACTTGATCTGAAGTTTCATGATCATCATCATTAACTTCCTCACTAATTGGTGTAGGCATCACTGGAACTGTTGTCTGTGATGAACTACTTTCCAATTTGGGAGAAGGTACAATTACCACATCAAGTCTACTTTCCTCCCACTCACTTCTTTCGAGAGAAACTCCTTCTCTAGAAAGGATCCATTCTTAGCAACAAAGATCTTGCCTTCGGATCTGTGATAGAAGGTGAGTCTCTTTTGGGTATCCTATGAAGACACATTTCTCCGACTTGGGTTCGAGCTTATCAGGTTGAAGCTTTTTCACATAAGCATCGCAACCTCAAACTTTAAGAAATGACAACTTGGGTTTCTTGCCAAACCAGAGTTCATAAGGTGTCGTCTCAACGGATTTAGATGGTGCCCTATTTAACGTGAATGTAGTTGTCTCTAATGCATAACCCCAAAACGATAGTGGTAAATCGGTAAGAGACATCATAGATTGCACTATATCCAATAAAGTACGGTTATGACGTTCGGACACATCATTATGCTGCGGTGTTCGAGGTGGCATGAGTTTGTGAAACTATTCCACATTGTTTTAATTGAAGGCCAAAGTCATAATCCCAATTTTTTTTCCTCTACGATCAGATCGTAGAAACTTTATTTTCTTGTTACGATGATTCTCTACTTCACTATGAAAATCTTTGAACTTTTCAAGCGTTTCAGACTTGTGTTTCTTCAAGTAGATATACACATATCTGCTCAAATCATCTGTGAAGGTCAGAAAACAATGATACTCGCCATGAGTCTCAACACTCATTGGACCGCATACATCGGTATGTATTATTTTCAACAAGTCAGTGGCTCGCTCCGTTGTTCCCGAGAACGGAGTCTTAATCATCTTGCCCATGAGGCATGGTTCGCAAGCATCAAACGATTCATAATCAAGTGATTCCAAAAGTCTATCAGCATGGAGTTTCTTCATGCGCTTTACACCAAATATGACCTAAACGGCAGTGCCACAAATAAGTTGCTCTATCATTATTAACTTTGCATCTTTTGGCTTCAATATTATGAATATGTGTATTAGTACGATCGAGATCCAACAAACTATTTTCATTGGGTGTATGACCATCAAAGGTTTTATTCATGTAAACAGAACAACAATTATTCTCTGACTTTAAATGAATAACAGTATTGCAATAAACATGATCAAATCATATTCATGCTCAACGCAAACACCAAATAATATTTATTTAGGTTCAACACTAATCCCGAAAGTATAGGGAGTGTGCGATGATGATCATATCAATCTTGGAACCACTTCCAACACACATCGTCACTTCACCCTTAACTAGTCTCTGTTTGTAACATCTTAGATTTTCAATTTGGAATGTTATACATAGGTCACCATATGCATATCATATTTAATTTGCATTTTGGTGGTGATCCTAAAAATCCTAAGCAACTCAAGGACCCACGGAGAGAGTTGGGGATTTTATTATTTTCATATTTGAATTTTCTCCAATATTGAAACGGGGATCATTTTGGTTTTAATTATTTTTCTCTCTGAAAAATACTTCATAATTAAAATATATGAGAGGAGATAATATGACTTCTCCAAAATAAATGAAATATTGGAGAAAAATGTTAAAATCAAATAAATAATTTTATTTGGATTTTATCGCTATTTTATTTGAATTAGAAAAATATGCATTTTTCAAAATTTGCATTAGGTCCGGGAAAATTGTTCACTTTGTCCTAAATTTTATTAGAGGACGGTGAAAATTTATTTCGGAATTTTTGGAGTCCGTTTGATATTTCTTTTTATTTATTTTCGCCGTCCGTTTAAAAAAACGAACCGACCTAACGGGCCATGCCCGAGCCGGACTCTGTCCGCTCAGGCTTTATAAGCCGGCCGAGGCCGCCTCCCCAGCCCACCAGCCGCCCGCCCGAAACCCTAACCCCCACCCCGCGGCCGCCTCGCAGTCCGCGCCGCCGCCGACGCTGCGCCTCGCCGCCGCCGCGCCGCGCCTCGCCACCCGCCGCCGCCGCCGCGCCTCGCCACCCACCAATGCCGCGCCGGAGCCCGCTGCCGCCGTCCGCCGGAGTTCGCCGGAAAAGTCGCCGGTTTTCTTCGGTTTTATTTTCGGTAAAAACCCTAGATCGGTTTTTCGTCTAGATCGGGTTTTATTTCGGTTTTACTCGGTTTAATTTATTTAACGAACGTTCATTCGTTTAGATCTCTTAGTGAACGATTTTCATTAGATTGGTTCCGTTAGCGAACGTTCGCGCCGTAGTCTTTTCTTTTTATTTTATTTTTCGTCCAGGGACCTATCCGTGATTACTTTTGTCTCAAATTAGCCCCTGATCTTCAAACCCTCGTAACTTTTCAACAGTTTGTCCAAATCCAGTGAAACCAACGCCAAAATCTTCGTCTCGAGCCCCTCTTTCTTTTTAGTAAACTTGAACAAGGTTTTGAAAATTTAAAATTTGGTTTCAAGAAGATTTGAATTCAAAGTTCTTTTGACCGTAGTTTCAGTTCCGTAACTCCGATTCGATTGATTCTTTTTGCAGATCGAATCTCTTCAGTTGGATTTTCAGATTTGATCTTCTTATTTGAGTTTTACCCGTGCATCTTTACTTGAGTGCTTATGTATGCTATTGTTTGTTTGCGATAGAATTCCCGGAGTGCGAAGCGTGCTACTACGAGTCTCTAGGGTTTGCGGATCGTCAGCAAGGCAAGTAACACATTGATCATACTCTTTTCATACCCAGTTTTATGCATTAGTTACAACCCTCAAACATTGCATGGTTAGGATTTGATAACATGTGGGTATTGGGAAGTAGTTTATGAGGTAGAACCTATTATCTGTTTTATTATCAAACCCTTGGGAGTTACTTCTACGTTATGCTCATGTTGCTATGCTATGCTCGTAGACGTGGATTGGGTTTGACTGTAACCATGACAGATGTGAGATTGTTAATTAATGGTTCAACTTAAGGTGGCAACTTTAATATACATCTGGGTGGATTGTTGGTTTGGGTACCTGGGGTTATACCAGTGTTGTCCTAGGAGATCCCGGGGTTATACCGTGTGATCCTCCTATGGTCCGCCATACAGGCTCAACGAGATCATAAGATTATTCATGCTAGAAACTTCCGTGTGCAGCCACAAGCTATTATGGGCTCTAGCAAAGTTGAGTATGTTGCATGACCTCTTCCAGTGGTAGGCTAGCAGATGTAGGGGATGTAGGTTGGTACTGTCTACCCGGGGTTAGAGTTAATGCTTCTGAAAGACTGTATCTCGGTCATCGTTTCTCAAACACCATGAAGTGCGAGAAATCCAACGGAGGAGATCGAGTCTTGTGGGGAAAAGTGCGCAAACCTCTGTAGAGTGTATAAACTAATCATGGTTAGTTGTGTCCCCGGTTATGGACATCTTGAGTATCTGGTACTTGAATTATTGATTTGATCTCATCACTCTAAATTAATTTTGTTGGGTTGAAAATTACTTTTAATTGGGATTGAGATGGGGGTACCATTCTCAATGTTTCAACCACCATGATAGTTAAATAAAATATATTCCTTTGAAGTAGGGAAAAATTGGCTTTTCGCACAACATTATAACCACAGAGCCTCCACCAGCCATATATGCATGTAGTGATAGCCTTTATCTGTTCATTGCTCACTGTGTTACATTGCCAGCATATTCCATGTGCTGACCCATTTTCGGGCTGCAACATGTCATGTTGCAGACTTTTCAGACGAAGAGTAAGGTGCGTTAGGTCGTTTGTCGTGCACTCAGCTATGCCGTTGGAGTTGATGGACTCACTTTATCTTCCAAGCCTTCCGCTGTTATCTTATTTAGATGGCCTTAAGCCATATTTATTGTAATTAGTTCTCTTTTGAGACATTTGATGTAATAAGTGTGTGATTGCTACTTTGTTATAAATCCTTCAAGTACTGTGTGTGTCAGCATTACCGATCCAGGGATGACACTTAAGCACAGAGATTCGACCGTTTGAGGTTGGATCGCTACAAGATGGTATCAGAGCACACGCTGAATGTAGGACACGACCACTAAGATGAGCCATAGGTCACTCTTGTCTACTCAATTCTGACTCCTCTCCATTTTCTACTCTTTAGGATGACGGACTCAAAGAACAAGTTTGCACAATCGGATGAAGACACACCATTTGGACGACACTTGAAGGAAGTCACTAGGTATCTGAACATCAAAATACCAAGCTTCATCGGGACCTACACCGCCACTTTACCAGAAGAGGAGCGTTGGATGATTCGAGTTCAAGTTCCAGGAAGGACATTCACGCCAGTCACTGAGCCCATAGAGTTTTCCTTTGATGCACCAACCTGGAGTCTAGGTAAGAGCATGGCAGCCCACATCGCCATGGGGCGCATCGGTGAAGTCTATCACAAGTATCTTAAGGATACTATCTACCAGATATGTGGGCGCCGAGATGAGCAATGGGAGATGATCAGCACCAGGAGGGACAGGTCCATTGCAGCTTTCATCCAGGAGTTAAACCAGCACATACGTGGCCAAGAGAACCAGATGTGTGCAAGCATGATAGACCAGAAGAAGGTAATGACCAGGAACATGGAGCTAGAAGAGGAACTCAAGTCTACACGCGACGGATACGAGGAGGAAATCGCAATACTAGTGGAGAAGAATGACGACCTGACAAGGAAGCTAGGAGTATTCATGGGAGACCCTGCGCTAGGAGGAGATGACGACCATCCCGAGGACTACATCATCATCGACGACACCGACTCCAACCCCGACGATAGTGATGATGATTATGAAGACGAAGCTGGAGCGGATATCATGGAGTCTTCCACCGATCAAAATTTCTAGATGGCCACCATATGATTAGTATTATTCCCCCATGTATATAGTAGTAGTCCGAGCACTATAACGATAGTTCTAGACCGATTGTATGCCCTTGCTTGAATTGATTTGGTGTGATATGAATGTGTTTGTCTCATGTGCATATGGGTAGTGTTTTCTCCCTAGAGCTCATTCTATTCTAATCTCTCCCCTCTAAACCCATCAGATGCCTCCGAGACGTGACACCGGATTTGTCTTCCCACCGGAGATCACCCAGTTGATCCAACAACAGAATACCTTGATACAACAACTAGTCCAGAACCAAGGCAACAACAACAACAACCCGCCGCCACCACCTCCAGTTGACAACTTAGCTAGTTTTCTGAGGTTGCAACCACCGGTGTTTTCCAGTAACACCGAGCCAATAGTTGCTGATGACTGGCTACGCAGGATTGGAAGGGAGTTGACCACCACAGATTGCACAGATGCAGAGAAGGTGCGTTTTGCCGCACATCAATTGGATGGACCCGCAGCCTCATGGTGGGAGAATTATACAGCCACTTTTCCTATAGCCAATGTCACTTGGGAGCAGTTTCAGCAAGCATTCCGCACTACTGATGTCTCAACTGGAGCAACGATCATGAAGAAGCGTGAGTTTCGCAACTTGCGCCAGGGAAACCATACTGTGGCTCAGTATGTAGATGAGTTTAGTAAGTTATCTCGCTATGCCCCAGATGATGTGGCCACAGATGCCGCGAAGCAGGAGAAATTTACGGAAGGGCTGAATGATGAGATGAGCATGGAGTTAATGGTGGCACCATTTAACAACTACCAGGAGTTGGTAGATAAGGCTCTTATGATTGAAGGGAAGCAGCAACAGATTGAGAGCCGCAAGAGGAAGTATGGACAGGGGAAGTACAATTCAAGAGCTCAGCAGAAGCCTCGTTTCACCCCGAACTCGGGAGGATTTACCCATAACCATGGAGGCCATACCCACAATGGAGGAAGTTCGCATAACCACAGTGGCCCCAAGAATGGAAACAGGAATGGAGCAGGCAGCAATCAAAACCGCGCTAACCCAACCACACCCGCCAAGAAGGATCAAAGTCACATTACTTGTTTCAAGTGCGGGAAGACTGGACACTACGCCAATGATTGTCCTGAGTTGAAGAATGGCAATGGAAATGGAAGCTCTGGGAAGAAGCCCAACCCTTTCAACAGGGGACAAGTGAACCACGCGAACGTGGAAGGAGGTTGAAGAGCAACCAGACGCAGTGATCGGTAAGTTTTTGGTTAAGTCATTTACCGCACTTGTTCTATTTGATACTGGTGCATCACATTCATACATTTCAAGGGGATTTGTGGACAAGTTTAAGTTACCCACCTTAGCCCTTAGGACACCTTTGTTAGTAAGCTCACCAGGAGCAGAGCATATGGCCAGCCGATGGTGCGATCGGATACCCTTAACCATTGGTAGCCATATTTTCCCCTCAGACCTAATAATTTTGGAGTCACAAGGATTGGATGTGATACTAGGAATGGATTGGCTATCGAAGTATGGAGGAAACATTGACTGTGCTAGTAGGTCAATTCTACTCACCACCCCGGAGGGAAAAAGGATCAAGTATATATCCAGGCATTCGCCAAGGAGGACCCAAGTAAATTCCCTCTAAGGAGTTGTTCCAGAGGAAGTGCCTGTAGTGAAGGATTACCCGGATGTATTTCCAGAGGAGTTACCAGGCATGCCGCCGGATCGGGACATTGAGTTTTTGATAGAGCTGTTGCCAGGCACCGGACCGATATCGAAGAGACCATACCGGATGCCCGCAATGATCTGGAAGAGATCAAGAAGCAGATTAAGGAGTTATTGGAGAAAGGTTACATTCTATGAAGTTCGTCACCATGGGGAGCCCTAGTGCTCTTGGTTGAGAAGAAGGATGGATCATTGAGAATGGTTGTTGATTATCGTGCATTGAATGAAGTGACGATCAAGAATAAGTAGCCACTACCGATGATCAATGACTTGTTTGACCAGTTGCAAGGAGCTAAAGTATTCTCCAAGATCGATCTACGATCAGGATACCACCAGCTGAAGATCCGAGAACAGGATATACCTAAGACAGCCTTCACCACAAGGTACGGGCTATATGAGTACACGGTTATGTCATTTGGATTGACTAACGCCCCTGCCTATTTTATGAGCATGATGAACAAGGTATTCATGGAGTTCTTGGATAAGTTTGTCGTGGTGTTCATTGATGATATTTTGGTGTACTCGAAGAATGAAGAGGAACACAAGGAGCATTTGCGTTTAGTTCTCAAGAAGCTCAGGGAACATCAGTTATATGCCAAGTTCAGCAAATGTGAGTTTTGGTTGAAGGAAGTTGGATTCCTTGGACATGCTATATCAGGAGAAGGTATAGCAGTAGACCCCACCAAGGTTCAGTCAGTCACTGAGTGGTTGGCACCCACCTCAGTTGGAGAGATCCGCAGTTTTCTTGGACTCGCAGGATATTACCGGAGATTCATTGAGAATTTTTCCAAGATTGCGAAGCCCATGACGGAGCTGTTGAAGAAGGACACTAAGTTTAAATGGACAGATGAATGTGAGGAAAGTTTCCAGGAGTTGAAGAAACGTTTGGTTACAGCCCCAGTGCTGATTCTGCCGGATATACGCAAGGATTTCCAAGTGTATTACGACGCTTCTCGCTTAGGACTTGGAGGAGTACTTATGCAAGACGGAAGAGTTGTTTCATATACCTCACGTCAACTTCGACCGCATGAGTTGAATTATGCCACGCATGATTTGGAGTTAGCAGCCGTAGTGCATGCACTCAAAACCTGGAGACATTTTCTTATCGGAAACTGTTGCGATGTGTACACGGATCATAAGAGTTTGAAGTACATTTTCACGCAGAAGGAGCTAAATCTCAAGCAAAGGAGATGGTTGGAGCTTATAAAGGATTATGATATGAAGCTGCACTATCATCCAGGAAAGGCCAATGTCATAGTAGACGCTTTGAGCCGGAAGAGTTATGCCAATACCCTCGTAAGCGGAGGATTACCAAAGGAATTAGCAGAAGATCTCAGGGAGCTTCGTTTGGAGATAGTCCCTAGAGGTTTTGTCACAGCAATGGAGGTTCAGTCAACATTATTGGGAAAGATTCGAGAAGCTCAGAAGGATGACAAGGAAATTGCCGAGATAAATGAGAGAATGAGCAAAGGAAAAGCCAAAGGTTTTCGTGAGGATGAGCACGACACCTTGTGGTTTGAGGACCGTGTTTATGTGCCCAATAATGCAGAGATTAGGAAGTTGATACTATAGGAAGCACATGACTGGCCATACTCGATACACCCCGAAAACACCAAGATGTATTTGGATTTGAAGGAGCGTTTCTGGTGGACTGGTATGAAGAAGGATATTGCCGAGTATGTAGCCGTATGTGATGTATGTCAGAGAGTGAAGGCAGAACATCAGAAGCCAGCAGGATTGTTGCAACCTATGCTGATACCCGAATGGAAGTGGGATAAGCTTGGCATGGATTTCATCACCGGATTACCCACGACCAGATCGGGATATGATTCTATCTGGGTAGTAGTGGATTGTTTGACCAAAGTGGCTCACTTTATCGCAGTGAAGACCACCTATAAAAGTGCGAAGTTGGCCAAGATATATATGACCAGGATCATATGTCTGCACGGAGTTCCAAGGACCATCGTATCAGATAGAGGAACACAGTTTACTTCAAAATTTTGGCGCCAGATGCACCAGACTTTGGGGACCAGGCTAGAGTTTAGTACAACCTTTCATCCACAGACAGATGGACAGACCGAGAGGGCCAATCAGATTCTGGAGGACATGTTGAGAGCTGGTGCGCTAGACTATGGATCTAGTTGGGATGATAATTTGCCTTACGCGGAGTTCTCATACAACAACAGCTATCAAGCCAGTTTGAAGATGGCACCTTTCGAAGCTTTGTATGGAAGAAGATGCAGAACACCGTTGATGTGGGATGAAGTTGGAGACCATCAGTTGTTTGGACCGGATTTGATTAAAGAGTCCGAAGAGAAGGTTAAGCTGATTCGAGATAGATTGAAGGTAGCTCAGTCCAGGTAGAAGAGTTATGCACACTCAAAACGCAAGGAGGTAGTCTATGAAATCGGAGATAGAGCATATCTTCGTGTATCACCTCTGCGAGGAGTTAAACGATTTGGAGTTAAGGGAAAGTTAGCCCCGAGATTTGTAGGACCATACCGAGTTTTGGAACGTATGGGAGAGGTGGCCTACAAGTTGGAGTTACCCGAAGGACTATCAGGAGTTCATGATGTGTTTCACGTTTCCCAGCTGAAGAAGTGCCACGCCGAGATGGCCGATATTCCTCTAAGAGATACAGTGCCCCTGGAAGCAATTCAGTTGGATAGTGATTTAACCTACGAGGAGAAACCAGTCAAGATTCTCGAGTTTGCCAGCCGGGTTACCCGCGGCAAGGTTATTAAGTTTTGCAAAGTTTAGTGGAGCCACCATAACGAGGATGAAGCCACCTGGGAATGAGAGGAAGACCTACGGAAAGACCACCCACACCTATTTTCTAGCCAACCCGAATCTCGAGGACGAGATTCATCTTAACGGGGGGTAGGTTTGTAACATCCCAAATTTTCAATTTGGAATGTTATACATAGGTCATCATATGCATATCATATTTAATTTGCATTTTGGTGGTGATCCTAAAAATCCTAAGCAACTCAAGGACCCACGGAGAGAGTTGGGGATTTTATTTTTTCATATTTGAATTTTCTCAAATATTGAAACGGGGATCATTTTGGTTTTAAATATTTTTCTCTCCGAAAAATATTTCATAATTAAAATATATGAGAGGAGATAATATGAATTCTCCAAAATAAATGAAATATTGGAGGAAAAATGTTAAAATCAAATAAATAATTTTATTTGGATTTTATCGCTATTTTGTTTGAATTAGAAAAAATGCATTTTTCAAAATTTCCATTAGGTCCGGGAAAATTGTTCACTTTGTCCTAAATTTTATCAAAGGACGGTGAAAATTTATTTCGGAATTTTTGGAGTCCGTTTGATATTTCTATTTATTTATTTTCTCCGCCCGTTTAAAAAAACGAACCGACCTAACGGGCCGTGCCCGAGCCGGACTCTGTCCGCTCAGGCTTTATAAGCCGGCCGAGGCCGCCGCCCCAGCCCACCAGCCCGAAACCCTACCCGCCACCCCGCCGCCGCCGCAATCCGCGCCGCCGCCAACGTCGCGCCTCGCCGCTGGAGCCCGCCGCTGCCGCGCCACCCGCCGCCGCCGCGCCGGAGCCCGCCGCCGGAGTTCACCGGAAAAGTCACCAGTTTTCTTAGGTTTATTTTCGGTAAAAACCCTAGATCGGTTTTTCGTTTAGATCGGGTTTTATTTCGATTTTATTCGGTTTAGTTTATTTAACGAATGTTTGTTCGTTTAGATCTGTTAGTGAACGATCTTCGTTAGATTGGTTCTGTTAGCGAACGCTCGCGCCGTAGTCTTTTATTTTTATTTTATTTTTGGCCAGGGACCTATCTACGATTACTTTTATCGCAGATTAGCCCCTGATCTTCAAACCCTCGTAACTTTTCAACCGTTTGTCCAAATTGAGTGAAACCAACGCCAAAATTTTCATCTCGAGCCCCTCTTTCTGTTTAATCAACTTGAACAAGGTTTTGAAAATTTAAAATTTGGTTTCAAGCAGATTTGAATTTGAAGTTATTTTGACAATAGTTTCAGTTCCGTAGCTCCAATTCGATTGATTCTTGTTGCAGATCGAATCTCTTCGGTTGGATTTTCAAATTTGATCTTCTTATTTGAGTTTTACCCGTGCATCTTTGCTTGAGTGCTTATGTATGCTATTGTTTGTTTGCGATAGAATTCCCGGAGTGAAAAGCGTGCTACTACGAGTCTCTAGGGTTTGCGGATCGTCAGCAAGGCAAGTAACACATTGATCATACTCTTTTCATACCCAGTTTTTATGCATTAGTTACAACCCTCAAACATTGCATGGTTAGGATTTGATAACATGTGGGTATTGGGAAGTAGTTTATGAGGTAGAACCTATTACCTGTTTTATTATCAAACCCTTGGGAGTTACTTCTACGTTATGCTCATGTTGCTATGCTATGCTCGTAGACGTGGATTGGGTTTGACTGTAACCATGACAGATGTGAGATTGTTAATTAATGGTTCAACTTAAGGTGGCAACTTTAATATACATCTGGGTGGATTGTTGGTTTGGGTACCTGGGGTTATACCAGTGTTGTCCTAGGAGATCCCGGGGTTATACGGTGTGATCCTCCTATGGTCCGCCATACAGGCTCAAAGGGATCATAAGATTATTCATGCTAGAAACTTCCGTGTGCAGCCACAAGCTATTATGGGCTCTAGCAAAGTTGAGTATGTTGCATGACCTCTTCCAGTGGTAGGCTAGCAGATGTAGGGGATGTAGGTTGGTACTGTCTACCCGGGGTTAGAGTTAATGCTTCTGAAAGACTGTGTCTCGGTCATCCATTTCTCAAACACCATGAAGTGCGAGAAATCCAACGGAGGAGATCGAGTCTTGTGGGGAAAAGTGCGCAAACCTCTATAGAGTGTATAAACTAATCATGGTTAGTTGTGTCCCCGGTTATGGACATCTTGAGTATCTGGTACTTGAATTATTGATTTGATCTCATCACTCTAAATTAATTTTGTTGGGTTGAAAATTACTTTTAATTGGGATTGAGATGGGGGTACCATTCTCAATGTTTCAACCACCATGATAGTTAAATAAAATATATTCCTTTGAAGTAGGGAAAAATTGGCTTTTCGCACAACATTATAACCACAGAGCCTCCACCAGCCATATATGCATGTAGTGATAGCCTTTATCTGTTCATTGCTCACTGTGTTACATTGCCAGCATATTCCATGTGCTGACCCATTTTCGGGCTGCAACATGTCATGTTGCAGACTTTTCAGACGAAGAGTAAGGTGCGTTAGGTCGTTTGCCGTGCACTCAGCTATGCCGTTGGAGTTGATGGACTCACTTTATCTTCCAAGCCTTCCATTGTTATCTTATTTAGATGGCCTTAAGCCATATTTATTGTAATAAGTTCTCTTTTGAGACATTCAATATAATAAGTGTGTGATTGCTACTCTGTTATAAATCCTTCAAGTATTGTGTGTGTCAGCATTACCGATCCAGTGATGACACTTAAGCACAGAGATTCGACCGTTTGAGGTTGGATCGCTACACTGTTCATTGTGCAACTTCCGTTTCGAGTTACTAATCTTAGCAACTGAACTAGTATCAAATACCAAGGGGTTGCTATAAACACTAGTAAAGTACACATCAATAACATGTATATCAAATATACCTTTGTTCACTTTGCCATCCTTCTTATCCGCCAAGTATCTAGGGCAGTTCCACATCCAGTGACCATTTCCATTGCAGTAGAAGCACTTAGTCTCAGGCTTAGGTCCAGACTTGGGCTTATTCACTTGAGCAGCAACTTGCTTCCCGTTCTTCTTGAAGTTCCCCTTCTATCCCTTTGCCCTTTTCTTGAAACTAGTGGTCTAGTTAACCATCAACACTTGATGCTCTTTCTTGATTTCTACCTTCATCGATTCAGCATCGCGAAGAGCTCGGGAATTATTTTCATCACCCCTTGCATATTATAGTTTATCATGAAGTTCTAGTAACTTGGTGATAGTGACTAGAGAACTCTGTCAATCACTATCTTATCTGGAAGATTAACTCCCACTAGATTCAAGTGATTGTAGTACTCAGACATTCCGAGCACATGCTCACTAGCTGAGCTATTCTCCTCCATCTTGTAGGCAAAATACTTGTCAAAGGTCTCATACCTTTCGACATGGGCATGAGTCTGAAATACTAATTTCAACTCTTGGACCATCTCATATGCTCCGTGGCATTCACAACGTCTTTGAAGCCACGATTCTAAGCCGTAAAGCATGTTGCACTAAACTATCAAGTAGTCATCATATCGAGCTTGCCAAACGTTCATAACGTCTGCATCTGCTCCTACAATCGGTCTGTCACCTAGCGGTGCATCAAGGACATAATTCTTCTGTGTAGCAATGAGGATAATCCTCAGATCACGGATCCAATCCGCATCATTGCTACTAACATCTTTCAACTTAGTTTACTCTAGGAACATATCATAAATAAAACGGGGAAGCTATTTGCGAGCTATTGATCTACAACATAGATATGCAAATACTATCAGGACTAAGTTCATGACAAATTTAAGTTCAATTAATCATATTACTTAAGAACTCCCACTTAGATAAACATCCCTCTAGTCATCTAAATGATCACGTGATCCAAATCAACTAAACCATGTCCGATCATCACGTGAGATGGAGTAGTTTTCAATGGTGAACATCACTATGTTGATCATATCTACTATATGATTCATGCTCGACCTTTCGGTCTCTAGTTTTCCGAGGCCATATCTGCATATGCTAGGTTCATCAAGTTTAACCCGAGTATTCTGCATGTGCAAAACTGGCTTGCACCCGTTGTATGTGAACGTAGAGCTTATCACACCTGATCATCACGTGGTGTCTCACCACGAAGAGCTGTTGCAATGGTGCATACTCAAGGAGAACACTTATACCTTGAAATTTTAGTAAGGGATCATCTTATAAAGCTACCGCCGAACCAAGCAAAATAAGATATATAAAAATAAACATCACATGCAATCAAAATATGTGACATGATATGGCCATCATCATCTTGTGCCTTTGATCTCCATCTCCAAAGTACCGTCATGATTTCTATCGTCACCGGCATGACACCATGATCTCTATCAACGTGTCGTCATATGGTCGTCTCGCCAACTATTGCTTTTGCAACTATTGCTATCACATAGTGATAAAGTAAAGCAATTACATGGCACTTGGATCTTATGCAATAAAGAGACAACCATAAGGCTCCTGCCAGTTATCGATAATTTCAAAAACATGATCATCTCATACAACAATTTATATCTCATCACGTCTTGACCATATCATATCACAACATGCCCTGCAAAAACAAGTTAGATGTCCTCTACTTTGTTGTTGCAAGTTTTACGTGGCTACTACGGGCTGAGCAAGAACCGTTCTTACCTAGGCATCAAAACCACAATGATTTTTTTTCAAGTATGTGCTGTTTTAACCTTCAACAAGGACCGGGCGTAGTCACACTCGATTCAACTAAAGCTGGAGAAACTGACACCTGCTAGCCACCTGTGTGCGAAGCACGTCGGTAGAACCAGTCTCGCGTAAGCGTACGCGTAATGTCGGTCCGGGCCGCTTCATCCAACAATACCGCCGAATCAAAGTATGACATGCTGGTAAGCAATATGACTATTATCGCCCACAACTCTTTGTGTTCTACTCGTGCATATAACATCTACGCATAGACCTGCCTCGGATGCCACTGTTGGGGAACGTAGTAATTTCAAAAAAATTCCTATGCACACGCAAGATCATGGTGATGCATAGCAACGAGAGGGGAGAGTGTTGTCCACGTACACTCATAGACCGTAAGCAGAAGCGTTATGACAACGCGGTTGATGTAGTCATACGTCTTCACGATCGACCGATCCTAGTATCGAAAGTATGGCACCTCCGCGATCTGCACACGTTCGGCTCGGTGACGTCCCACGAACTTACGATCCAGCAGAGTGTCGAGGGAGAGCTTCGTCTGCACGACGGCGTGATGACGGTGATGATGAAGCTACCGGCGCAGGGCTTCGCCTAAGCACTGCAACGATATGACCGAGGTGGATTATGGTGGAGGGGGGCACCGCACACGGCTAAGAGATCAATGATCAACTTGTGTGTCTATGGGGTGCCCCCTGGCCACGTATATAAAGGATGGAGGGAGGAGGAGGCCAGCCCTCATAGGGCGCACCCAAAGTGTGGAGTCCTACTAGGACTCCCTAGTCCTAGTAGGATTCGACCTCCCACATGGAATAGGAAAAAGGGAAGGGAGAAGGAGAAGGAAGGAAGGTGGCGCCCCCTTTCCCTAGTCCAATTCAGACCAGTCCATGGGGAACGGGCGCGGCCACCCTTGAGGCCTCTCTCCTTTCCCGTATGGCCAATTAAGGCCCAATACGAATTCCCGTAACTCTCCGGTACTCCGAAAAATACCCGAATCACTCGGAACCTTTCCGATGTCTGAATATAGCCTTCCAATATATCGATCTTTACGTCTTGACCATTTCGAGACTCCTCATCATGTCCCCGATCTCATCCGGGACTCCAAACAAACTTCGGTCATCAAATCACATAACTCATAATACAAATCGTCACAGAACGTTAAGCGTGCGGACCCTACGGGTTTGAGAACTATGTAGACGCGACCGAGACTCATCTCCGGTCAATAACCAATAGCGGAACCTGGATGCTCATATTGGTTCCTACATATTCTACGAAGATCTTTATCGGTCAAACCGCATAACAACATACGTTGTTTCCTTTGTCATCGGTATGTTACTTGCCCGAGATTCGATCGTCGGTATCTCAATACCTAGTTCAATCTCGTTACCGGCAAGTCTCATTACTCGTTCCGTAATGCATCATCCCGCAACTAACTCATTAGTCACATTACTTGCAAGGCTTATAGTGATGTGCATTACCGAGAGGGCCCATAGATGCATCTCTGATACACGGAGTGACAAATCCTAATCTCGATCTATGCCAACTCAACAAACACCATCGGGGACACCTATAGAGAATCTTTGTAATCACCCAGTTACGTTGTGATGTTTGATGGCACACAAGGTGTTCCTCCGGTATTCGGGAGTTGCATAATCTCATAGTCTGAGGAACATGTATAATTCATGAAGAAAGCAGTAGCAATGAAACTGTAATGATCATAATGCTAAGCTAACGAATGGGTCTTGTCCATCACATCATTCTCCTAATGATGTGATCCTGTTCATCAAATGACAACACGTGTCTATGGTTAGGAAACATAACCATCTTTGATAGACGAGCTAGTAAAGTAGAGGCATACTAGGGACACTTTGTTTTGTCTATGTATTCACACATGTACTAAGTTTCAGGTTAATACAATTCTAGCATGAATAATAAACATTTATCATGAAATAAGGAAATAAATAATAACTTTATTATTGCCTCTAGGGCATATTTCCTTCAATCCTACCAGATTTGGTGTGGGCAAAAGATTGATCACACACATGGAATCTACTAGGTGAAACAAAAGAGATGGATCGTGTGTGACATGGAGAGGATGATCCCACTTTAATTTTGTAGACGATTGCTAGGGGATTTTGCAAGGAAACAACTGGTCGCTATTAACCCCAATGAATGAAAAATCCCAGCAATTAGTACTGTATAAGCTAATGCACGTGCAAGCACAAAGTTAAGTTGCACAAGGGTCAGGGACCAGGAGAGACCAGAGGGTTTCACGTGCACGAGGGGCCTCCCCTATGCATTGGGTTGGGTTGCTGATGCCAGGCTAGCATATCCTAGCAGATCTGGTGTGGGCAAAAAAATGATCACTCACAGGATTTCTACTAGGTGAAACGGAAGAGACGGATCGCGTGTGACATATACATGTGGATCACACATTCTTTTTTGGATGATTGCTCGAGGATTTTTGCAAGGAAACAATTGCTCGCTAGTAATGTTTTGGTGCTCTTCCCAAATTTCCCCAGTCAATGAAAAAGCCCAGCAACTACTACGGTATAAGTTGATGCATGTGCAAGCACAAAGGTATGTTGCACGAGGGTGAGGGACGGGGAGAGACCAGATGGTTTAACATGCAAGAGGGGCCTCCCCCGTGCGCTAGGTTGGGTTACTGATGCCAGGCTAGCATATCCTACCATATTTGGTGTGGGCAAAAAATGATCACACACATGAAATGTACTGTGTGAAACGGAGGAGACGGATCACGTGTTACTGGGAGAGGAGGATCACACTTTAATTTTCTGGACGGTTGCTCGGTGATTTTTGCAACGAAACAACTGCTCGCTAGTAACATTTTTGCGCTCTTCTCAGATTTTCCCAATGAATGAAAAATCTCAACAACTACTATTGTGTAAGCTAATGCATGTGCAAGCACAAAGGTAGCTACATGAGGGTCAGGGACAGGGAGAGACTAGAGGATTTCACGTGCACGAGGGGCCTCTCCCGTGCATTGGGTTGGGTTACTAACGACAGGCTAGCATATCCTACCAGATCTGGTGTCGGCAAAAAATTAATCACTCACATGATTTCTACTGGGTGAAACAGAGGGTTCGCTTGTGACATAGAGAGGAGGATCACACTTTTCTTTTTGGACGATTGCTCGAGGATTTTTGCAAGGAAACAATTGCTCGCTAGTAACGTTTTTGTGCTCCCCCATGCACGAGGTTCGGTTACTGATGCCAGGCCAGCATATCCTACCAAATCTGGTGTCGACAAAAAAACTAGATCACACGCATGAAATCTACTAGGTGAAACAGAGGAGAAGGATCGCGTGTTACTCGGAGAGGAGGATCACACTTTAATTTTCTGGGTGATTGCTCAGTGACGGTGTCCTGGACCAGGGGATACCAACCTAGTTGGCCCACAATCCGCAGCCCGGGCTTATGGGCCATCATTCTTACAAGGAAGGACTCCGGAAGACTCGTACCTTGACGTGATCAAGATAGACTCTGCCAAGACTTGACATGTACTCCAAAGACAGCTTCGGCCATCGCCATGTGCATCTTTAGATCGGCAACCGGCCATGTGTAACCCTAGGTACCCCCCTTGGCATGTATATAAGCTGAGGGGTTTAGCCTGTAGAAGGGGATCAATCATAATCACATCCATCTAGCCCTAGGGTTAGAACACTACTAACGATCTCGAGGTAGATCAAGTTTGTACTCGATACACAATCATCAATACAATCAAAGCAAGACATAGGGTATTACCTCTTCGTGAGGGCCCGAACCTAGGTAAACACATTCTCCTTCGTCCCTTGTTACCCATTGATCTGAGATCCAGAGCTCGGGACCCCCTGCCCCGAGGTCTACCGGTTTTAGTACCGACACTCGGGGATCTTTGCAAGGAAACAACTACTCGCTAGTAAAGTTTTTGCACTCTTCTCAGATTTTCCCAATGAATGAAAATTCCCAGCAACTACTAATGTACTATAAGCTAATGCATGTGCAAGCACAAAGGTAGCTGCATGAGGGTCAGGGACGGGGAGAGACCAGAGGGTTTCACGTGCATGAGGGGCCTCTCCCGTGCGTCGGGTTGGGTTACTCACGACATGCTAGCATATCCTAACAGATGTGGTGTGGGCAAAAAAATTGATCACTCATATTATTTCTATTGGATGAAACGGAGGAGACAGATTGTGTGTGACAGAGAGGAGGATCACACATTCCTTTTTTGGACGATTGCTCGGGGGATTTTTTCAAGGAAACGATTGCTCGCTAGTAACCTTTTTGTGCTCCTCTCAGATTTTTTTTCCAATGAAACAAAAAGTGCAGCAACTACTGCGGTATAAGCTAATGCATGTGCAATCACAAAGGTGCCCTGCACGAGGGTGAGACGGGGAGAGACTAGAGGGTTTCACATGTACGAGGGGCCTCCCCGGTGCGTCGGGTTTGGTTACTGCCGCCAGGCCAGCATATCCTATCAGATCTGGTGTCGACAAAAAAAATTATCACACGCATGAAATCTACTCGAGGAGACGGATCACGCGTGGCATGCAGAGGAGGATCACCCTTACCTTTTTTTGGACGATTGCTCGGGATTTTTTTCAAGGAGAAAACAACCGGTCGCTAGTAACGTTTTGGCGCTCTTCTCGTTTTTTCCCAACGAATGAATAATAAAGCCCAATAACAATACTATATGCTGATGCATGTGCACGCACAAAGCTACGCTGCCCTGTAGCACGGCCACTGCACAATGAATCGGACGTTCTGCCCGAAACAAATGGAAATTGGACGTTTTGGCCGTGCCGGCAAACGGGTTGAACTCCCAAAGCCGCGACACATCTGCGCGGCAGAAGAACGCCGCGTCGCAGGGGCCTGCGGTCGCGTTCGGGTGGTCACGCGCCCCCACCCCGAAACGCGGCGCCACGGTACGGCTGTAGCCCCTCCGCAAAGCTGAACCGCTCGCTCTAGTATCTCAGCAGCCCCACACGCTGCATCACAAGCTGTACGGCCGCTTGGATTTTGCGGTGGCGTGAAACATTGACTGATCAATCATGCGACCAGTTCACAAAAACACGGAAGAGCAGATCTCCATAAAGAAACACAATCGGAAGAGTACTGTAGCCTGTAGGAGCAATGGCGTATTAGCACACGCACTCACTCGCTGGGCAGACGCTAATCACGCTCCGGATAAGATCAGAGAGCTTTAGTGTACTCGTACTTATTTAACCATCTTTGTAGTAGTGGTGGTGGTGCTGAGAAAGCAGCGGTACTATTATCGGAGTAGACAAGGAACAAAGCCGGCCGGGGCGGTCTCATCTAGTCATCTCCGTGTCACACCAAGCCGGCGGTTCATGCACGCCCAAAAAAGAATCAAGGGGCGTGTCGCCGGTGGGACGAGAGGCTACCAAAAAGTTCGGCTGGTTCCAGCGCCAGCGAGCGAGCAGCACGTCGATCGATCGGTCGATCGCGCGGTACTACTACGGTGAATGAACGCGCAGATTAATAACTAGCTTCATTTAAACAAAAAGATTCAGCAGCTCGGGCTCCTTCTCGCCTGCGCCGGCGCCGGCGCTCGTGGTCACGGAGCCGTCGGAGCTCATCGACGGCGTGCCGGCCCGCCTTGCCCGCCGCTCCCCCTCCGCCGCCGCGGCCGATCCGGGGGTGAGGAAAAGCCCGAGGTCGCACGAGGGCTCCTGGTGGTGGGACGCGGCCTCCGGCGCCCAGGTCTTCCTCGGCGTCACCCGCTTCGCCGCCGAATAAGTGGAGCACCCCACCACGGCCCGCCTGGAAGAGGAGACGAACAGATCGCTGCCACCGACGCCGCCTTCCGGGACGCCGCCCGCGAGCTCCGGCAGCGGGCGGATGGCGCCGCCCCGGAGCACGGTCTGGACCGCCGCCTCGCAGAGGTGCCAGCTCCCCGCCCAGAGCAGCCCCACGGCTCCGCTCACCGGGTTGATCGTCCGCCCCGCCGCCTCGTACAGCAGCGACTGGAACACGGCTGCAATCCACAGCAAACAGCATGCAAACTTCAGGCAAAAAAGGTCAACACATATACTGTACTACCGATGCATCGTCGTGCCAAGAAGACCATCGATCTCCCGTCCGTCCGTACGTACCTGGGCGCTGCTGCTCGGGGACAGCGGTGAGGAAGGACATGAGGCCGGCGCGGCCGAAGAACTTGGCGGCGAAGAGGGTGGCGTGGCCCTGCGCGTCGGCGGCCTCGATCCAGAGCAGGCACGGGCGCAGCACGCAGGCGTCGTTGCAGCCCTTGCGCAGCACGCGGCAGCCGTTGCAGCTCATCCCCGACGTTGACGTTGACACCGCCGCCCGCTCACTCCCTCTCATACAACACCCAACCAACCCCGATCAAGAACCCGACCTCGCCCACGGCCAGGGAGGGGCGGGGTATATAACCAGCAGCCGAGGAGGAAGGGGGTCGGGAGGTAACCGGGCGCTAACCAGGGCCGGCCGGTCGGGTGACCGTGATGGGTTAACTGGCGCGCGTGCTGAGGTAAAGCGGAAGAGGTTCCAGGCTCCAGGGGTGCGGGGGGCGGCTCCGTGTCTCCGCGGCCGGTCGGTGCGAGCGCGGGCCGTCGGATCGAGGGATTGGACAGCGGGTGGACGTGGGGCCGCCGGCTCGGGTGGTGCGCCTCGCGTTCGCCCCGTCCGGGCTGCTTTCGTGTGTTTTTCCGCCACTCTTTTTCCGCGCTTTTGCGGTGTGCGTGGATCCGCACCTTGGGCTGCCCACGTACGTCCGCTACGTCCTGCGTTTTGGAACCTTGTGACCTCCCTCGCCAAGTGCTCCATGCACACAAACTTTCTCACAAAAATAAAATTGCTCCATGCACCAGGCGCATGGACGGATGGACCCTCCACCGCTTTTGCTGCGCCGAATCACTCGCCGGTGCAGCATCAAGGCCACTGGACCGAGCAGTCGCAAAGCCAAGGGGCTCATTCGTTGTCCGTTTATGTGTATATTTATCTCAAAAAATCCTGACGGGATACCTCGCGAAAGCTATAACCAAGAATAAAATGAAATAATTGTACCTAGCCTATGGCCCGTCGTCGCATATTATCACCCGCACGCACAAATTCTTGTGAGGTCCAGGAACAGTGAACCTAGGATGCCTTCCGCCTTTTTCGGCTGGTGCAAACCTTTTCTCGTCGCCGCACCGCACCGCGCCGCATGTCAGCAGTCCAGAGTGCAGTGGCACACGGAGTGGTGCAAGTTGCCAAGGGCATCTTGGCTTTCTGTTTCGGTCGCACTTGGCCGTGTCGCGCCGGTTCGTGCCTTCCTCACAAGCGCTCCGGTTTCCCGTCGTCTCGGCAACGCGATCGGAATCAGGTCAGGTCGCCATCCACCAGCTGCGGGACGCGGCTTCCATCGCCGGTAGCGTTGGCGTTTAGCCGCTTCACCGAAATCTTATCCTGGCCGAATATTTTTCCGCTTTTCTGATGGAAGAAACCGAGTGCGTCGACCCGCGAGCAGTTAATTTTAGACCGCATGTCAACGTGTAGGGGGTTTGGCATGGATCGGCGGTGATTGTCACTAGTCTCGTGACTCGTGAGACCTCGTCGCAGAGCATCTTCAGTAGAGAGGAGGCTGTATCACTACGATTCTCATCAGATGTCACTCACGAGTGTTCGTCGTAGAGCAGCTTCAATAATAGAGGGGAGGTGGTCTTCTCCTGTCCAACTCCATGCTATGGTAGGAATGGCAACAGAAATACATGTCACAATGGTAAATAACGTTTCTAGCAAATAAAATTTGTACATAATCTTGTTTTCCCTGTATTTTTAATGTTTATGTCTCTATTATCCTTAATTCCAAGGTCTCTTTGAACTGTAGAATTTTTCATGAAAATTTTGGAAATTTGAATCCTCAAGGGAAACAAATTCTGCAAAGAATCTTTGGAGCATCGTATTGTGTGGTTATCAAATTCTATGGAAGGAACTGATGTGTCCCACAAAAAAAGAGGTATTGATGTGTCCTCAATTCCTTAGTAGGAAATTTAACGTGAGTAAAACTTCAACAAGTACCAGAAGTGCCGAGCGCACTTCCCTTGGTGTTGTTGAGATTTCATAAATTTTGTTTGTTATTTGGTTTGGCACCTGTGAAGGATGGGGTGTATTTTCTTTACCTAACCGCTCCTTCTCCCGATACAGGATTAGAGAGGGTGGTGTTCCGGAGGCCTGCTCTTCCGTACAATCGTGCACGTGGTGTACGGGGTGGGATCGCCGGAAGTAACAGCGGAGTGAGGAACAACAGTGGGCTGTGCGCGAGTAGGCGGTAATGATGCGATCTGATCTAGGTGGCGGTTGGGGTTGCCGACGCCTTCAGGTAGGGAGGGGTGGGGTTGGGCACACGCTCGAGTCTGCAGTAGCTCACGATATGATGTCTCGAATTCGTAGCGTGTCCGTTAATGCCTCGTAACTAATTTTCAATTAATTATCCATTGCTAGCCGGTAAAAATAAAGCCTTGATCTAGGAGACTGCGACCATCATCACCACCACCATGATCATCATCCACATCCTCGGCATCAACCCCTCCATTCATCTCATTGAATACCAAACCCTAGTGTGGATTCATATATGTGTGTGTTATATTAATTATTCATCTGTTATTGCCGTGAACACCATGATGATGCCTATTGTATTTATGTCTGGGTAGAATCCTAGTTCTCGGGGATATGATGGAACCCTAGTATGTGTATGACCTCAACCCCGATAAGGTGTAATGTTCTTTTTATATGTTTGTGTTAACGATTCGTCATCATTTTGTGTGAAGTCGACCTCACAAAATTTTCCTTAATGGACATGAAGGATGTTAATATCACTAGGACGCGAGGAGGCCGAGGTACCTGATCTCTACTACGCAACTTTATTCTTGTACACTCGTGTTGGGCCTCCAAGCGCGGAGTTTTGTAGGACAGTAGCACTTTTCCCTCAAGTGGATGACCTAAGATTTATCAGTCCGTGGGCGGTGTAGGATGAAGATGGTCTCTCTCAAACAACCTTGCAACCAAATAAGAAAGAGTCTCTTGTGTCCCCAACACACCAAATACAATGATAATTTGTATAGGTGCACTAGTTCGGCGAAGAGATGGTGATACAAGTGTAATAATGATAGTAGATATTGATTTTTGTAATAGAAACAATAAAAAACAACAACGTAGCAAGTAACAAAAGTGAGCTCAAACGGTATTGCAATGCTTGAAAATGAGGGCTAGGGTCCGTACTTTTGCTAGTGCAATCTCTCAACAATGCTAATATAGTTGGATCATATAACCATCCCTCAAAGTGCGATGAAGAATCACCCCAAAGTTCCTATCTAGCGGAGAACATAAGAATAAATTGTTTGTAGGGTACGAAACCACCTCGAAGCTATTCTTTCCGATCGATCTATCCAAGAGTTCATACTAAAATAACACCAAATAATTTCAGATTCATAATACTCAATCCAACACAAAGAACTTCAAAGAGTGTCCCAAAATTTCTATCAAACAAACAAAGACAAGAACGTGCATCAATCCCTATGCATAGATCACCCCAATGTCACCTCGGGAATCGGCGAGTTGAGTGCCAAAACATATATCAAGTGAATCAATAAAATACCCCATTGTCACCACGGGTATTCATAGCAAGACATACATAAAGTGTTCTCAAATCCATAAAAGTATTCAATCTGATAAAACAAAATCTCAAAAAGAAAGCTCAATTCATCACACAAGATAGAGAGGGGAAAACACCATATGATCCAACTATATTAACAAAACCCGCGATACATCAAGATCGTGCCATCTCAAGAACATAAGAGAGAGAGAGAGAGAGAGATTAAACACATAGCTACTGGTACAAACCCGCAGCCCCGAGGCTAGACTACTCCCTCCTCATCATGGTGGCCGCCGGGATGATGAAGATGGCCACCGGTGATGATTTCCCCCTCCGGCGGAGTACCGGAACAGGGTCTAGATTGGTTTTTCGTGGCTACAGAGGCCTGCGGCGGCGGAACTTCTGATCTAGGGTTATCCCCAGGATTTTTGGAATATTTGGGAACTTATAGGGCGAAGAGGCGGTGCGGGAGACCACCGAGGTGGGCACAACCCACATGGCGCACCTGGGGGCCCCTCTGGCACTTCTTTGGCCCACTGGATGTCTTCTGGTCCAAAAAAATCTCCAAAAAGTTTCGTTGCATTTGGACTCCGTTTGGTATTGATTTTCTGCCATGTAAAAACAAGCAAAAAAACAGCAACTTGCACTGGGCACCATATCAATAGGTTAGTCCCAAAAAATGATATAAAGTTGCTATAAAATGATTGTAAAACATCCAAGAATGATAATATAATGGCATGAATACTTCATAAATTATAGATACGTTGGAGACGTATCAGCATCCCCAAGCTTAATTCCTACTCGTCCTCGAGTAGGTAAATGATAAAAGAAATAATTTATGAAGTGTGAATGCTAGCAAAGTGCATAAGTTTGATCAATGATAATTTCAGTCACTTTTCCTAGCATCATAACATCAACTCTTTCTCATAAAACTCATAATGATAAAGTAGCAATCAATTCACATGTTATGGTTCAAACAATGAATTCTCTTGAAACTCAACAACCTATATTCTTAGTCACCAAACAATTGCAATTCAACTTATTTAACAGAGTCTAAGTAAGAGCTCCACATACTCAATCATCATATAGTCTTTCATGATTGCTAGTACTCAAAGCATATTCTTAGAACAAATGGCATCCATCGAACATTGAGAAAGATAGGGGCTTAATATTTTGCCTCCCAACACATTTATCATGGAGATAATTGTCAACAATAATAAATCATGATCAAATATATTTGACTGGTCATATGTGCCTAGATCTTTCCCCACCACATGATGCTTGCCAACTAGAGAATAGTTGAGGTTGAAATGAGAATTCATACTATTGACTCTTTGCATAAAACTAAATACTAAAAATTAAAATATAGGCCCTTTGCAGAGGGAAGCAGAGGTTGTCATGCGCTTTTTATTTGGATGCCCAAGCTCTTAATGCAAAGGAACGTCACGTTATATTGCCCCTTATAATAACAACCTTTATTATGCAGTCCGTCGGTTTTATTACTTTGCCATCACAAGTTCGTACAATGCTCAATTTTCCCTTACAATAAAAGATCAAACATATTTAGGAGAAATTTTTATTGCTTTATGCACCGATGACAACTTACTTGAGGGATCTTATTCAATCCATAGGTAGGTATGGTGGATACTCATGGCAAGAAACTAGGTTTAAGGGTTTTTGGATGCACAAGTAGTATCTCTACTTAGTACGAATTCTTGGCTAGCAAAAGATCCTAGGCAAACACCACATGTTGGAGGATCCATAACAATATACACTACTAGGGAAAAGCCTATACACAGAATCTTACCAGCAGCGTGTTTTATAAGGCGCTGCTGCTATATAGCAGCAGCGCGCTCCAGCAGAACTCGCTGCTGAAATAAAATTAGCAGTAGCGCACCTCCTCAAAGCCACGCTACTGCTATAATTCCCCCGACCCCGTCGCGAAGCTAGTTTTAGCAGCAGCGCATTAGCGCGAAGAGCGCTACTGCTACAGATCATAGCAGTAGCGCATTCCAATAATACCCGCTACTGCTAAGTTTACTAAAAAAATAGTACCACCTCGCTCCGCGAAGAGGGTTTCTACCACCTTAAATATGTTACTTCTCAAACTATCACAAGCACTTGGTCTTCACTGAACTCTATGTGTAAAATTTGTGGCCGCAATATGAGTCTTCCCCGGTTACTAAACCAGTGAGGACTCATATTGACAAATCAGATTGTACACAAAAAGATCATTGATGATCAATGTATTTTTGGATGTCTATTTTTACATGCTGACACATAGCAGTAGCGCGTTCTTTGTGAAAGGCGCTACTGCTAGGTCGTTTAGCAGTAGCACCTTTCCCTATAGCGCGCTACTGCTAAGCCATTCCATCTCCCACCCCCACTCTCCTCTATCCGATCCACTCACACTCACACTCACTCGATCTCCCCCTCAACCCCCCCCCCCCCCCCCCGCACCGATCCTCCCCCGTCGCCCCTCCTCCCTCTGCGTCGCCGTCACCTCCTCCTCCTCGCTGGACTCGGTACCGCCCTCCCCCTCCGTCCTCCCACCTGTCGGTGTCAAAACCGGCGGATCTCGGGTAGGGGGTCCCGAACTGTGCATCTAAGGCGGATGGTAACAGGAGGCGGGGGACACAATGTTTACCCAGGTTCGGGCCCTCTCGATGGGGGTAATACCCTACTTCCTGCTTGATTGATCTTGATGATATGAGTATTAGAAGAGTTGATCTACCATGAGATCTTAGAGGCTAAACCCTAGAAGCTAGCCTATGATTATGATTGTTGTTCTCGTCCTACGGACTAAACCCTCCGGTTTATATAGACACCGGAGGGGGCTAGGGTTACACAGAGTCGGTTACAAGGGAGGAGATCTATATATACGAATTGCCAAGCTTGCCTTCCACGCAAAGGAGAGTCCCATCCGGACACGGGACGAAGTCTTCAATATTGTATCTTCATAGTCCAACAGTCCGGCCAAAGTATATAGTACGGCTGTCTGAGGACCCAATAATCCAGGACTCCCTCAGTAGCCCCTGAACCAGGCTTCAATGACGATGAGTCCGGCGCGCAGATTGTCTTCGGCATTGCAAGGCGGGTTCCTTCTCCGAATACTCCATAGATGATTTTAAACACAAGGATCGTGTCCGGCTCTGCAAAAAAAATTCCACATACCACCGCAGAGAATACAGTATCCCACAAATCTAATCTGCCGACAAATTTCATAGCATGACATCATGCCACGCCCCGGTCATTATTCGAACCGTTTTTCTCAACCAGCTACTGCACATATTGCGAGGCGGTTTTCTTGGCACGTCTTGTCGAGGCAGAGATCGTGTCCCCTTATCACGGGATTCTCATCAATACGGGTGTGGGTAACCCAACCGCGCCTGCTGGTATGACTCCTCGATTTTAGGCAAGTTCCAAACGGACACGCGGAGGACGCTTGATATTCACCCTCTTTATAAAGGGGCCAAGGCGTGTCCTTTTCTTCTCGCGCTCGATCCTTCCCTTCTCCCACCTCGAATTCCAACATCCAAGGCTCAGGCTAAGCGCTTCGGACCTTCAATCATGTTCGGATCCAACCTTCAAGGCCGGTGGATGGCCTCCTCTGTCACAGAGGAGGACATCAAGAAGCTAAGAGAAGCCAGGTATCTGACCGCCGAAATCTCGCACAGGCTGCCTGCTCAAGGGCAGGTCATCCCCACTCCCGAACCCAACGAGAGTGTCGTATTTGTTTCCCACTTCCTCCGAGGGCTAGGCTTTAGTCTTGATCCCTTTGTTAGAGGGCTTATGTTCTATTACGGGCTCGATTTCCATGATCTAGCTCCAGATTCCATCCTTCACATCTCGTCGTTTATCGTCGTGTGTGAGGCCTTCCTCCGCATCACCCCACACTTCGGCTTATGGCTCAAGACCTTCAGTGTGAAGCCGAAGATGATCGATGGGCGACACGCAGAATGCGGAGGTGCCATAATAAGCAAAGGCGCCGATGCTCCATGGCCAAAGGGTTCCGAAGTACTAAGTGGGTAGCTGCCCCCGCCTTCCGTTCGGGCCCCCCGCCGCAACTGGCGTCATGGGTCAACAAGGGGCTGGACTGGGGGCCAGTTAATGACGTGCCGACATTGCAGAGTCGCATCCGAGATCTCCTCAAGAGAGACGTCAGCCTTGTCAAGGTAATGCAAGTCATGCTAGTTCGTCGGGTCCTGCCATGCCAACGTCGACCTCTCCGTATGTGGGAGTTCAACCAGGAAGGACCGCGAACTATTCAGCAATTCTTCGGCGTGACGCTCGAAGAGATGTATGGATTGTTCTTCGGATCACGAATAAAGTGTCCGGACACCACTGAGGATGCGGGTCTAAACTACAATCGTCCATATACCCACGTAAGTAATTCTGCGGCCGAACATGCTGTCCTTTTATTTGTCACAACATCATTCAGAAAAAATCGCTCTTTGACCAGGATTAGATAAAAAAGGCGAAGATGATTGTCGGGTGGTAGGTGCGACATATGCCAACGGGTGGCTTATCATTGTGGGAGCCAGTAAGACATCGCCGGTGCCTGGAAACGGGATAAGGCGAAGACATGCACGCCGGCGGATCTTACCCAGGTTCGGGGCTCTCCGTGGAGACAACACCCCTAGTCCTGCTCTACGGGGTCTCCGCATGATCACTAGATCAATACAAGTAGCTACAAGTGCTCCTCGAGCTGTTTGGCTAGAAGAAGAAGAAGGGCAAGGCTAGCTCTCCTTTTCTCTCTATGTGGTGTGTGAAACTCTATGAGATCAACCCTTTGCATGGGTGTCCCGGGGGGTTTATATAGGCCTACCCCCAGGGGTACAATGGTAATCCGGCTGGGCACGGGTCCCAGCCGTCAGTGTCTATGCTCGCCGGCTTCTCCGCCGGCCATCGGGGCCCGCCGGCTGCCGGCCTCTTGGCCGACAGGCCGGCCCCACCGCTAGGGGGCCTTGTCGCCGGCTGGTTACTGTTGCCTCGCCTCTGATGACGAGGGCTTGGTCGAGGTTAGCGTGGCTACAGTGCCGCCGCCTTGCGGGCTCTCACTGTAGCCTTACCTCGTCTTGTCTCCTTAATGAGGCACACGTTTCGAGAGAGGGAGGTAGCCGGCTATTGGGAGCCGGCCACGCCCCTGGCCGATTAGGGGAGGCCGGGCCGCCTTCGAGTGTCTCTCTGGCTAAAGGGGCCCGTCGCCCATGGGCCGTACTGGCGTCTGTCGTGGGTGACATCGAGGCCAACATGGCTACAGTGCCGCGCCGGACGGGGGATGGCTGGCCCGTACGGCGCCCTGTGGCCATGCCTGCTTCGGGATTCGGGGGTAGTGGGCTGTACTGCAGCCACGCCCTGTGTTATCACCGTTATGTGGATACAGTCTTGGTGGGTGCAGTCTTGGCCGGCTTCTGGGAGTCGGTCCTCTTGGGGCCGGCTCCCTGGAGTCGGCCATCTCGTATCTTTCTTGGGGAAGGTTTCTGAGGCCGGGTCGCCTTCTGGTAGTCGGTCCTAGGGATAGCCGGCCGGGGGAAGGCGGCCCTATGCTTTGTATGTTTGAAGGCTCGAATGGCCTGATAATTCATTGAAGAGCCAGGGGAGTCGGTTAGGCTACCCGTGGCCATTTACTCCGACAGTAGTCCCCGAAGCTGGTTGGGCTTCGAGGCTGAGAGGAGGTCGAGAAGCTCGGTCAGCTTCTTATCTTGACGAGCCAGCAGCTGGGAGCCGGCTTCGGTTGGGCGTGCCGTCTTGGCGAAATTTCTAAAGTCGGAAGGCGGGAGTCTGTTGGCGCATGCGCCGGGCTGCGGGCCGGCCGCTCGCCGCCCACGAACCACGTGGCCTCCTCCGGCTGAAAAAAGCCTGCCAACCCACGCGCGCGACAGGACGTCGCCGCAGGCCGAGGGCCCACCACTCCTACGCCTAGGCCCAGGCGCGGATCCTCTGTGGCCCAGAGCTGTCCGCACGTCTTCCGGCGACGGTTTCCGCACGCCGTTAGGGCCTAATAATCGCAGTACGTGGGTGAGTGGGCGCAGTCAATCCCACGTTCCTCCCCACGCCTCGCCTCCTCGGCTTCACCGCATGAGGCTATAAGTAGGGGGAGGAGGGGAAGCGGCAAACGCTCGCACGCTCCTCTCTTCTCCGCCATCTTCTTCCTCGTGCTTTCCCTCGCAGCAGCGCCTCGCCGCCGCGCCGTCCCACCAATCTTCACTCTGCCCCGCAGCTTGCCGTCGCAAGGCTGTGCTTTCTCCGCCGCCGCACTCTTCCTCGTTAGCTTCTCGCCACCATGCAGTACAGCGGGGACTGGGACGGCTCCCTCGTCCATATGGACCACACCGACTTCCTCCGCAAGACGCGACGGTTGCCCGGCAAGGACCAGGTGCGGGTCCGTCTCGCGCCGGAGGAGGAGATCACGCCGGCGCCGGAGGAAGGAGAGCGGGTAATCTTCCGCTCACATTTCCTGTGCGGCCTCGGCTTGCCGGCGAGCGCCTTCTTCCGCTCCTTCCTCGACTTCTATCAACTCCAGCCACACCACCTCACTCCGAACACGGTGGTGCTGCTGTCCGCCTTCGTCACCCTGTGCGAAGGCTTTCTTGGCGTTCTCCCCACCCTCGAGCTCTGGGGGGAGTTCTTCCAATCTAAGCTCGACACCCGCATGCAGGGCGTGCCGGCTCAGAGCGGCGCCTTCATCGCGATGCGGAGGCCGGCGGCCGACAACCCCTTCCCCGTCATCATGCTGATCCAGTCGGTGACGCTCTGGCAGAAGTCATATTTCTACGTGAGGAACGTCGCCCCGCAAGGCGACTACGTCAACTTGCCGGCTTACGTAGCCGGCCCGCCGGCTGGGAGGTGGCCCCAGTGGTCCTATCGGGTCATGACGCTGTCGCAGGCTGGAACCGCGGCCGTCGCCCGACTCCGGGTGATGATCCGGTCGGAGGGCCTGACTGGGTCCGACTTGCTGGCCGCCTTCGTTGCACGCCGGGTGCTTCCGCTTCAAAGCCGCCCTTACCTGATCTGTCAGATGAGCGGCCAACTCGATCCGAGTCGGATGTGCACCAAGGATATGCCGCACGACGAGGTGGCTCATATGGTGAATTATCTTGCGAACTGCAAGCTCTCCGCAGAGTGGCAGTTTGGCAAGGAGCCATACTCCCGTGCACATCCTCCACCTACGGTATGCTCTCTTTACCCTTTCTTCTCTTAGTTTTGTCGCCGAGTTTTTCTTGGCCGACTCTGACCAGTCGGCACGTCTTGGCAGAGCCCTCTCCTTCGACCTGCGTCCGGGTTGGAGGCAGATCGCCGATTTCTCCCCGACCGGGCGGAGCATGACTTGGAGGACCACGACTTGGGGGCGGCCGCCATGGACGAAAACACCGAGGCGGGTGGCGGCGAAGCAGGCGGCTCCGGGCTTGAAGTCAGCTTCGACGACTGGCCGGATGACGACGAGGCGGAAATCGTCCCGCGCCACCAGCCGGCGTCTGGCCATGGCGCGGGTTCCTCCGCCGCGCCGCCTGCTCGGGGCGGCGGGCAGAAGCGCCGGGCCACGTCGGGCTTGTTCGGCAGTCGGCCGAAGAAGCCCAAGGGCGGGGCGGCGGCGACCAGGCGTGGTGAGGCGGCCGCAAAGGCGGCCCACTTCCGCAAGGTGGTGAAGCAGCCGCAGACAGTGTCAGCGTAAGTGTATATTCTTTTGCGTACTCTTTCTTCTTGTCTTTGTAGATTTCTGAATCCTTGCCCTTTCTCAAAAATCAGGGTTCCGCTTTCTCTTGAGCGGGTTGCTGCCGCCTCCGTGGTTGGATCGCCGGGAGGATCCGGGAGCACCCGTCGTGTGGACCCCCGCGCCGAGCTTCAGACGGCGATGGAGCGAAATGCGCGGGAGGCGCGGGAGGAGCGGGAGGCGGAGGAGCTGAGGGCGGCTGCCGCCAAGGCGGTACAGGAGGAGGAGGAGTCGGCGAAGGCGCGTGCCGACGCGGAGGCCAAGGCCCAAGCGGAGGCTGCGGCCGCGGCAACAGCGGAGGGGGCCTTGCTTGTCACCCCTCTGTGTGTCGCGGCGCCCGAGGTCCCGGAGCCCTCGCCGGAGGAAGCCGGCGGCGACCTGCCGGGGCTGGAGAGGGAAGGGGACGACGTCGTCGTCCCGGAGAGGGGGCGGCACCGTCCTCGCCGACTGGGGCGGCCCAAGGCAGCCGGCCTAACGCGCCACCTGTACAACCGGCTGGGGGTGAGCCGGCTGTGAGGACGGACCTGGTGGTCCAGTCGCCATCGCGCCAGCGCGCGGGGAAGGCCACTTCGGACCCGCAGAAGGCCGCGGGTTCCGGCTCGTCGGCCCAGGACGTGGAGGCGGCCAGCGCCAGCTCGGGGTGGACGCCGGGTGGAGGGACGGCCGTGGTGAACGTGGCGGCGCAGGAAGTCCGAAACCGGCTTCAGTCCCAGGCTGCGGCGCTGAGGAAATACAATGACGAGTTCCTTGCGACGCGAGCGGCCATTCGGGTTAGTCTTCCCGTTTTTGCTTTTTTGATCTTGGTTTCTTCCGTGGGGGGCGCGTCAGCGCACCCACTGGGTGTAGTCCCTGAGTTCCGACTCGGCTGCTGAGCAGGCGGCTTGGAACTTCTTAGCGGGCTTTGTTTACTATCTTGTTCTCATTCGCTTCTCTGCCTGACTTGCAGGACTACCACAACCTCCGCGCGGCTGCCTTCTACTTCCAGGCTCGGGAGCTGACCCAGAAGAATGCTGATCTATCTGAGAGCTGGGGTAAGTGCTTCATCTTTTTTCTCATGTGGGGGCGCGTCAGCGCACCCACTGGGTGTAGTCCCCGAGATTCGGGCCGACTGCTGAGCAGTCGGGTTGGATCTTTCTTGACGACTTCTTCCTTATTGCTTATTTCTTCTCTGCCATGCCTACAGCGGCCAACGCCAAACTGAGGGAGCAGCTGGGTGGGACTCAGGCCGCCCTTCGCGCTAAGGAAGCCGAGTCTGACGCCTTGGCCCAGGAGCGTGACCGCCTGGCCAAGAGGCTAGCCGACCAGGAGGAGAGCCATAAGGCGGCCCTGAAGGCGGTGCAGGACAGCGAGGCTGCCCTTCAAGCCGAATATGAGACGGAGGCGGTGAGCTGGGCCGAGGCGAGGCAGTCGTTGATCAACAGCTACGGCCAGATTGAAGACTTGGTTGACGGTAGGCCGCCCTCTTCTTCGTCCCTTGCTTGCCGCTTGCCGTTTGGCTCATTTTCTGACTTAGTATTTTTCTCTTTTTTCTCTTTCTTTCTCACGCAGAGTACTTCCCTGGCTACTCTACTGCCGCCAACCAGGTCGTCGAGGCCCACCGCGAGGCGCAAAGGCAGGCTGGGGGTGTATTCGAACTATATTGACTGCCGGCCTGTTGGAGGCCGTATGTGTAAATATAATTATGCATGCGTTTGGCTTTCCCTTGTTCTTTGCTCGTCGTCCTTCGGATGTTTCCTTTGCCGCCCTTCCTTGGTTGCCGCCTTCCTAGCCGGACAGCTGCTCTGCAGTCTGTGGCTGGAGAAGTGCTTGGCCAGTTGGGAGGGCAAGTACTCTAGCTTTGTTGGATTGTAGCGAAGTGACTAGGAGGCCGGCCAGCCGGCTGTTTTGACAGCCGGTAGGCGTGGTTGGAGGCCGGCTTGTGTTATATAAGTTCGTTAGTCCTTAGCCGTTTTTCGTGTGGGCATCCTTTCTGCCTTTGGCTCCTGCCAGTCGGACAGTCGGTTCTTCGAGCTGCGACTTTCAACAAGAGAGGGCTCGGGTGCTGGTCACACTACTTGTCTGACTTTAGGTGGAACATTTAATATAACTTAAGGCCGCCAGTCCCCGGGCCGACTAGTCGAACCTGGTGCCAGATAGAAAATCAAATGTACTAATACATTCATGAGTATGACACTCGTCATTCATAGATATAGGAGGGCAGTCCCTGAGTGCGCCTCGGGGGGCCCGTTGTCTCATACTTAATACAAAAAGGGTAGCATGATACATACTGCTTTCAACTGTAAAATCTTCTCAGGAGGTTGGCGTTCCAGGGCCGTTCCGACTCCTTGCCTGAATCATCCCTCTTGCGTGCTCTTGGCTTCTGTGCGTTGATCAGGTAGTAGGAGTCGTTGCCTAGTGCCTTGCTGACGACGAAAGGGCCTTCCCAAGGGGCCGAGAGCTTGTGCTGGCTGGCTGTTCGCTGGATCAGCCGGAGCACAAGGTCACCCTCTTGGAAGGACCTTGGCTTGACCTTCCGGTTGTGGTAACGGCGCAAACCCTGCTGGTAGATGGCGGACCGGCTGAGTGCTAACAGCCGGCCCTCTTCCAGCAGGTCGACGCCGTCTTCTCGCGCTTCCTTGGCCTCCGCCTCCGTGTACATGGTGACCCAAGGCGAGTCGAACTCGATGTCAGTTGGGATGACAGCCTCGGCGCCATATACAAGGAAGAACGGAGTGAAGCCGGTTGACTTGTTTGGGGTAGTACGCAGACTCCAGAGGACAGCCGGCAGCTCCTCGAGCCAGCAGCCGGCCGAACGCTCCAGTGGTACGACTAGTCGAGGCTTGATGCCGGAGAGGATGAGGCCGTTTGCTCGCTCGACCTGGCCGTTTGACTGCGGGGGGCAACGGACGCTAAGTCCAGTCGGATGCCCTGTGTCGCGCAGAAACGTGCCAGTGCTCCCTTGGCAAAATTTGTGCCATTGTCGGTGATGATGCTGTGTGGCGCACCATACCGAGTAGTGATGTCTGCGATGAATGTCACGGCAGTCGGCCCGTTTAGCTTCATGATCGGCTTCGCTTCAATCCACTTGGTAAATTTTTCCACGGCGACAAGCAGATGTGTCATGCCGCCGCGGGCTGTCTTGAATGGGCCCACCATGTCCAGCCCCCAAACGGCAAAGGGCCAGGTGAGGGGGATGGTTTTGAGTGCAGAAGCCGGCAGGTGTTGCTTGGAACTGAAGACTTGGCATCCTTTGCAGCATTTGAGTAACTCCTTGGCATCTTCCAAAGCAGCCGGCCAGAAGAAACCATGGCGGAAAGCTTTGGCAACAAGTGATCTTGAGGCTGCGTGGTGGCCGCATTCGCCTTGGTGGATATCCTTGAGGATTGCTATGCCCTTCTCTGGCTCGACGCAGCGCTGGAAGACTCCAGTGATGCTACGCTTGACAAGTTCTCTATTTATTATTGCGTATGCTCCGGCTCGGCGTTGCACTAGTCTTGCCGAGATCTCATCAGTCAGCAGCTCTCTGTTGACTAGGAAGTTGAGGATGAGCTGGGCCCATGATGGAGCTGTGACTTCTTCTACTGTCAGTACGGCCACTGTGACCCGGGTGGGTGGGTTGGGTGGTGGAGAGTTGGAGTCGGCCACCGCTTCTTGTGCCGCTGCAGTCCCCGGGCCGACTGCTGCAGTCCCCGGGCCGGGTTCTGAAGTCCCCGAGCCGGGTGCGACTACGGCAGTCCCCGGGCCGCTTGTCGAAGTCCCCGAGCCGCCTGCTGGGTTCCTCCAGTCGGATCCGGCTGCATCAGGGGCGGGCGGTACGAAGATAGAGTCCGATTCCGGAGACGGCTTGATAGACGGTTTGAGGAGGCGCTGGAGAGAGACACCGGTTGGTATAGCTTGTCGGGTGGAGCCGATCCGTGCCAGGGCATCTGCTTGGTCGTTGTCGGCCCGTGGCACGTGAAGGAACTCGCACCCTTCAAAGTATCCACTAATCTGCTGGACGAGGAATCGATAGCTCGCCATGTTTGCATCCTTGGCGTCCCAGTCGCCAGACGACTGCTGGACCACCAAGTCCGAGTCGCCATAACACAGGATCCGGCGTATGCCGAGCTCTTTGGCTAGCCGGAGCCCGTGTATGAGCGCCTCGTACTCAGCCACATTGTTGGAGGCGGCAAAATGGATTTGTAGCGTGTATCTGAGCTTGTCGCCTTTGGGGGAGGTGAGGACGATGCCGGCTCCCAAGCCGGTGCGCATCTTGGACCCGTCGAAGTGCATCCGCCAATGAGTGGAGTCGGGAGCCGGCGGCAGGTACTGGGTCTCGGCCCAGTCGACAAGGAAGTCGGCCAATGCTTGGGACTTGATGGCGGTGCGGGGCTAGTAGAAGATTGTGTAAGGGGCCAGCGCGATGGCCCACTTAGCCACCCGGCCGGATGCATCCCGGCTGCCTATGATCTCGGCAAGCGGGGCGGTGCATACGACCGTGATGGGATGCTCTTGAAAGTAGGGCTTCAGCTTCTTGGCGGCGAAGTACACTCCATAGCACATCTTCTGGTAGTGCGGGTAGTTTTATTTTGAGGTGGACAGTACTTCGCTTAAATAATATACCGGCCTCTGGACTAACTGGGCTCGGCCTTCTTCTGGGCGCTAGACCACGATGACTGTACTGACCACTCGGCTAGTCGCGGCAATGTAGAGGAGCATGGGCTCCTTCTCAGTCGGCGCCGCCAGGACAGGTGGAGTGGTCAGCATCTTCTTCAACTCATGGAAGGCTTGGTCTGCTTGGTCATTCCATTCGAAGTGAGTGGATTTCTTCATGAGTCGGTACAGGGGGAGAGCCTTCTCTCCTAGCCGGCTGATAAAGCGGTTTAGGGAGGCCAGGCACCCGGTGAACTTCTGAACGTCTCGCAACTTGGTGGGAATCTCCATTCTCTCAATGGCCTTGATCTTCACAGGGTTGCACTCAATGCCGCGTTCGGAGACCAGAAAGCCTAGAAGCTGGCCGGCTGGTACTCCGAACACGCATTTCTCGGGGTTGAGCTTGATCTGGAACCGGCGCAAGTTGGCAAATGTTTCTTTGAGGTCTTCCAGCAAGGTGCCGCGCTTCTCCGTCTTCACCACAATATCGTCTACGTAGACGTGGGCATTTCTGCCGAGTTGCTTGAGGAGGCATTTCTGCATGCAACGCTGAAAAGTGGCACCGGCATTCCTCAAGCCGAATGTCATAGTCAGGTAACAGAAAGCTCTGAATGGTGTGATGAAGGCAGTCTTCAGGCGGTCCGCTGGGTCCAACTTGATCTGGTGGTATCCTGAGTAGGCATCCAAGAAACTCAACAGCTCGCATCTAGCTGTGGAGTCTATCACTTAATCAATCCGTGGTAGGGCAAACGGATCTTTGGGGTAGGCTTTGTTGAGGCTAGTGTAGTCTATACACATACGCCATTTGTTGTTCTTCTTCAACACCAAGACTGGGTTGGCAAGCCACTCTGGGAAAAACACTTCCATAATGAAGCCGGCGGCCAAGAGCCGGGCTATCTCCTCTCCTACGATTCTTCTCTTCTCCTCCGACAGTCGGCAGAGAGGCTGCTTGACTGGCTTCGCGTCCGCTCGGATGTGTAACTTGTGCTCGGTGAAATCCTTCGGAACACCCGGCATGTCCTTTGGGGACCATGCAAAGATGTCTCGATTCTCACGGAGGAAGTCGGCGAGCTCGCCTTCCTATTTACTGTCCAGGTTTGCTCCAATGACAGCAAACCTCTCCGGGTTCTCCGGGTCCAGAGGTATCTTCTTCGTCTCCTTGGCCGGCTGGAAGGAGCCATGCACATCATATTCCTTGGGGTTGGGGGACAGGGCCGGCTGCTTGCCGGCCATGGCCACAACTCACTCCAGCATCTTCTTCTCTTCTGCCACCACGAGGGACTCGGCCAGTCGGCTGCTGGCTGCAGCGCACTCGATGGACTTCTTGTAGTCGCCGGCTACAGTGATGATCCCCTTCGAGCTCGGCATCTTCATCTTGAGGTAGGCGTAGTGGGGCACAACCATGAACTTGGCCAGGGCAGGTCGGCCAAGCAAGGCGTGGTATGGGCTCTCTAGGTCCACTACCTCAAACCAGATTGCTTCTCTGCAAAAGTGGTCATTGTCTCCGAAGAGAACATCCATCTTGATCTTGCCGATTGGGGAACAGGACAGGCCGAGTACGATGCCATGGAACACGGTCCGGCTTGGCATGAACTGCTTCGCCTTGAGGTTCAACTTCTCCATGGTGTCGCGGTACAGTATGTTGATACTGCTTCCGCCATCAATCAGCACGCGGGAGAATCGGGCAGCTCGCCTCTCCGTCGCGAGGGTGATGTTCAACACCAGCGCGTAGGAGCCAGGAGACGGCATCACCTCTGGGTGATCATCCCGGCTCCAGCTGATAGGCCTTTCAGACCAATGCATGAACTCGGGGTTGCTGGAGGCGACCGCGTTGACCTCTTGGTGCTGTCGGTGCCGGCTGCGCTTGTCTTCAACCTGGCTCATGAAGACGACGTAGGCGGCGTGCTCATCTGGGAATTCATCCTGAATGGCTCCGACTGCCGGTCGAGCAGCCGGCTGCTGGGGGGCTGGAGGCGGCGGGCCAGGAGGCGGAGGCGGCACCAGCCCCTCGCCCTTGGAGATCCGCGTGAGCCAGTGGCAGTTCCGGGTCGTGTGGTTGGACGGCTTCGCGCCGCTGTGAAACTTGCAGGGGGCATCGAGAGTCTGCACGTAGGAGAAGGCCGGCTGCCAAGCCGGCCTGCCGCCCTTCTTCTTGGGAGCTGGCTGCTCTTCGGGCTGCTCGTCTTCGACAGTGGCCACCTGCCGACTGGTGGAAGGCGGCATAGGGGCCTGCGCTTGTGGTCGTTCTGGTAGGGGCGTTGGTTGGAGTCACCAGCCAGCGTCTTGGGAGCCGGAGCGAGCACCTTCCCAGAGGCGTCCACTCGGAGCTCGGTCTTCATCGAGGAGTCGGCCGTGGCGTACTTGTCTGCTATGACCAGCAGCTCGTCGAGGGTAGCCGGCTCATCACAGAGGAGTCGGTGCTTAAGGAGGGTGCCCTCTCGGCACCCGGCGGTGAAGTATTCGATGGCTTGAACCTCGTGCACCCCCTCGCAGGAGTTGTGGAGCTCGGCCCACCGCGTGAGGTAGTTGCGAGTCGATTCGCTGGGCCCTTGGACGCACAAGGAGAGCTGGCGGGGCTTTGGAGGCCGCTTGTACGTGCTGGTGAAGTTGCGGACGAAGACTTCCGTGAAGTCCAGCTAGCTGTTGACGCTGTAGGGCTTGAGGCTGTTCAGCCAGGTGCGTGCCTTGAAGCATAAGAGGGGCGTACTTCACGGCTACGCGCCTGTTGCCGTTCGCTATGCTGACAGCGGTAGAGTAGTCGATGAGCCAATCTTCCGGTTTCACGGAGCCGTTGTACTTAGGCGTGTCTCTGGGGAGCGAGAACCCTTTGGGGAAGGGCTCGTCGTGGATGCGGGGGCCAAAGCAAGGCGGGCCGACATCGTCTTCTTCTTCTAGCGCCAGGGATCGTGCTAGGCGGTCGATCCGGTGGCGGGCATCGTTCTCGCCGACTCCATCGCGGTGGCCTAGTCGGCCACCGAGAGTCGGATGCGTGACAGGCGGCGGGGTGGGATATCTCTCCCCACGAGGCGGGGGAGGAGGCGGATTACCCTAGCGCTCCACCGCTTGAGGGCGGCCCTTTGCGTCGCGCTCGATGGTGATCCGAGTCCGGCTGCGGCTAGCAGCCGGCTCCTTGTCTTTCCTTGCGCGGGCGCCGCTCGCAGTCGGCGACCGGGATGTCACGGCGTGTTCTCGGCGTGGGGGAGGACTCTCAGCGCGGGCGCCGGCTTCATGCCGTTCTGCGGACGTGTCGATCAGCTGCTGGATGCGCCTCGTCATGTAGGGGAGCTCATCAGCCCCCAGCCCGTTCAGCTCTTCTACGGCCGCCTGAGCAGCTCGCAGATTCTCGAGCGGTGTGGCGTAGACTGGGCGGTCTGCCCCCAGCATGCTGGCGATGGCCGCGCCGCGCTTCTTGACGAGGCCGGCTCGGCTCGGCCCGCCATCAGGCGGCATGCCAAAGGCGGCGCGGTCGACTTCGCGCTGGTGAGCCTCAGTGAGGCGTCTCATGGAGGCTATCTTCTGGCCCTCCGCGATGAGGGTGAGGCGGCGTGCCTCCAGAGTCTCGGCATCGGCGTCGGCCGGGATGGGGACGGACAAGTCATGCATCGCCGCTTGTAGGGCGTCGTGGGCGTTCTCGCCCGAGTCGGCGCCGTGGCTGATGACCAGCACCTCAGTGACAGCGCTGCTGCCACTGTCGGCTCGAGGGAGAGGGTCATCGAAGACTACCACGTCGGAGGGGTAGGCGTCGAGCGATGACGTGTCAGAGTCGACAAGCATCGGGTCGGTGGAGCCGACCGACTCCAGGTCCACAGCAAGCTCGCTGGAGACGTGAAGCTGGTCGAGGAGGCTGGCGAGGCGGCTCTCGGGGTAGTCTGTGCCTGCATCGGACGCGGGCTCGTCAGAGATGCGAGTCACGCCAAGAAGGTCGGCGAGGCAGCTCACCGCACAGGCGTCGTCGACGCCTTGCAGCGCGTCGAGGCAAGCGCCATCGGGCGTAGCAGGCTGGCTACGCTCGCGGGGGAGGAAAAGGGTTCCCGTCCAGAACAGGTCTCCGGACGACGGTGCACCTGGCCCCACATGGTGGGTGCCAAATGTCGGGTGGTAGGTGCGACATATGCCAACGGGTGGCTTATCATTGTGGGAGCCAGTAAGACATCGCTGGTGCCTGGAAACGGGATAAGGCGAAGACATGCACGCCGGCGGATCTTACCCAGGTTCGGGGCTCTCCGTGGAGATAACACCCCTGGTCCTGCTCTGCGGGGTCTCCGCATGATCACTAGATCAATACAAGTAGCTACAAGTGCTCCTCGAGCTGTTTGGCTAGAAGAAGAAGGGCAAGGCTAGCTCTCCTTTTCTCTCTATGTGGTGTGTGAAACTCTATGAGATCAACCCTTTGCATGGGTGTCTCGGGGGGTTTATATAGGCCTACCCCCAGGGGTACAATGGTAATCCGGCTGGGCGCGGGTACCAGCCGTCAGTGTCTATGCTCGCCGGCTTCTCCGCCGGCCATTGGGGCCCGCCGACTGGTGGGTCCCGCCGGCTGCCGGCCTCTTGGCCGACAGGCCGGCCCCACCGCTTGGGGGCCTTGTCGGCGGTTGGTTACTGTTGCCTCGCCTCTGATGACGAGGGCTTGGTCGAGGTTAGCGTGGCTACAGTGCCGCCGCCTTGCGGGCTCTCACTGTAGCCTTACCTCGTCTTGTCTCCTTAATGAGGCACACGTTTCGAGGAAGGGAGGTAGCCGGCTATTGGGAGCCGGCCACGCCCCTAGCCGATTAGGGGAGGCCGGGCCGCCTTCGAGTGTCTCTCTGGCTAAAGGGGCCCGCCGCCCGCGGGCCGTACTGGCGCCTGTCGTGGGTGACATCGAGGCCAACATGGCTACAGTGCCGCACCGGACGGGGGATGGCTGGCCCGTACGGCGCCCTGTGGCCATGCCTGCTTTGGGATTCGGGGGTAGTGGGCTGTACTGCAGCCACGCCCTGTCTTATCATCGTTATGTGGATATAGTCTTGGTGGGTGCAGTCTTGGCCGGCTTCTGGGAGTCGGCTTTCTTCATGGCCGGCTTCTGGGAGTCGGTCCTCTTAGGGCCGGTTCCCTGGAGTCGGCCATCTCGTATCTTTCTTAGGGAAGGTTTCTGAGGCCGGGTCGCCTTCTGGTAGTCGGTCCTGGGGATAGCCGGCCGGGGGAAGGCGGCCCTATGCTTTGTATGCTTGAAGGCTCGAATGGCCTGATAATTCTTCGAAGAGCCAGGGGGAGTCGGTTAGGCTACCCGTGGCCATTTACTCCGACAATGATCAGGTGTTCGGCCCCCCTTCCCGAAGGCTCACCGGATCCTGTACTAGCCAGGATGCTTGAGCACGCACCTTATCAAGTGCCATCGGAGGAAGATAAAGGGAGGAATAAAGAAGCCGAAAGTGGGCCTCACGCATTACTCATCCAAACCGGGGGAATTAGTGTCTCCGCAAAGGAGGATAATCGGGGAGAAGAATCTAAAATTCCCTCTCCCCAAGGAAGGAAAAGGACCGCCTCTGAAGACTTGGAAACGAGGGTTTCCAAATGAGGGAAGATACCTTCGTCAGGGGCCCTGCCCCGGAGGGCGTCCTTACCGCACCGTGCCCGCAAGGGGGTCAGCCCTCCATCGATCTGTAAGTGAACAAGAGTACTTTTGGTAAATATATCCTGCTTCATCTCCGAGGACAATAACCGAGACATATGTCTTGCAGTTCGGATCGTAGCCCTTCTCGACAGAGTTTGTCTTTTGGGGATCTTCTTCCGGAGATGATGGAGAGCGAAACGCCTCCCCCTGTCTCCCCGCCTCATGAGGCGAACGACTCTGAGGTGTCGTCATGGAGGATTTCTCCTGATCCGCCAAGGCCAGAAGGTAACCCTTCGGCCACCCAAAGTCCGGAGTATTCAGCTCCTAAGGAGAGCAACAGAAAGAGTCCGGGACTGTCCGGTGCATGACCGGACGCACTGATGGATCTTCTGGAGCAAGCGGCTATCTCAGAGGCGCATCGTACTTTAATGGGTATGGTGGTTGAGAGGATTTCACCCGCCAAAAGTGGGTTGCATGAAGATTTTATGAACCAGTTACGAGGCTTTGAGGTACGCAAAGTAATATATTTTTTGATGGTATCGCACATGCTAGGTGTGCCCTATACAGATAGTAGCCCCTGAGACTCTGGTTGCTGTCCAGAGGCGGCAAACAGAGGATCATAGTCCCAGGTAATGATCATGCTGCTTAGATGTGCAGGCGGCTGAGGGTCCGGCGGCTGGCCGGACTGGTGAGTTTGCCGAACTGAGGCGGCAGCTTGATGTGGTAGATGCCGACATCGTGCTTGTTAACAAGCGGCTTGACGAGGCACAGGGTATGTATTTTCTGGTGGTCAGCAGATATTACGAGGAGCATGATGCTAGTATCTATAATATGTTGTAATTGCAGATGGAGCCGCCGCCGTGGAGACCCTTCGGGCGGAGCTTGCCCGAGCCAAGGAACAAGCCAGGAGAAGTGATGCGGCCGCCCTAAAGGCTACCGAAGAGTTAAGAGATGAACAGGCTGCTCGTCGCCAGAGCGAAGATAAAATAGCCAAGATGGCTGTTCAGCTGAAGGATGCCGTCGACCGGTATGAGCTTCTTGAAAAGGAAAGCCAAGCGAAAGCGGCAGACCTGAAGAAGGCCATGGTAGCAGCCAAGGAAACCCGCTCTAAAATCAGAGCGACGAAGGAGGAGCTTCGTCAAGCCAGAGATATCACGGCTGGGAAGCCCTTTTTGTTGCGGACGAAGTTCGGAGATCCGAAGTATGCCCCTCTGGACCAATTATGGAGTGCTGCAGACACGTACTTGGACTTGGCAACGAGTGCTGCTGATGCGACTGAGTTTTTTAAAGATTAGAAAGACCATGAAGTGGAAAGGTTGTTCTGGTCGCAGTTCAGTGCTCCCACGCATCCGCTGCTGTTAAATGAACAAATGGCCGAGTGGGCTGAGCTCCATAGGTTGTCTGGACTTGCCATGAGGTCTGTCGTGGATCATCTTTGGCCGGAGGGGCCAAGACCAAGTAGTTATTTTGGTTTAGTGCAACGATTCCTTGGTGCTGTGCCGCATATCGACGCTGTAAAGAGGTCGGCGTGCATAGAGGGCGCGCGGATGGCTCTTGCCCGTGTTAAGACATACTGGGCAGAGATGGAGGCCACCGCTATTGCAACCCAGGATCTGGCCGTAGGCCAGGTCTCGGCCGAGCACTATTTTGAAGAAGTCCTAGAAGGTGCTCGTTTAATAGAGGCTCAGTGCTCGAAGAATATCATGTTCGAGTGACATGTATCCTAATTGTAAAAACAATGCTATTTGGATTATAAAGGCTGTGTTTATACTTTTGCCTGAAAGTATTATGATGCCTCCTGTGCGGCCGTTTATGTATGTATATAACTTGAAAGTTTGCAGTCGTCGGCTTCAGCCCCCACACATATAATGTGGGGGTGGTCGGAAAAGCGCGTATTCACACTTGATCCAACGTCTTGGTCCATTAAGGAGGTGGTAGCGCGACGAACAAGGCAATCGGATTATATAGCTTTAACACTTTCACTTAGCCATAGGAGTTTGACAGTGGGGCTACTATATAGCCCCTGGTACTTCCGTGCTCATCCGAATACGGGGCGCGTACATACATGACCGGGAAACCGACCCTTCGTTAATGCGGAGGAATCGCGAAGATTCCGCTGAGTCATCGAGTGGTTGACCAGTCTCGCGCTTTATCATGACAGTCAGTTTTCGGCTTTCTCTACTGAGGTGCTCATCCAGGTGAACCAGGGCACAATCGCAGTAGTTCTCCCGGTGCCACCTTAGCCGATAGAGCGGAACATAAGGTAGCAAAACACGGGAGCCGGGCAAATCCAACTATTGACCAAAGACATGATTCGGAGCTGATGCATATAAGGCCAAACTCGCGACGCTGAACACTCCCTGAGGTATTCGGACTTTACAATATATGCTGGGCTGAATAACGCCCTTTATAATAAACCCTGAATTTCCAGGTACGTGCATTAGTCTGACGTGACGAAATGTCAATAACGCCAGCATCCCTCTCGGTTGTGTTGAGTATCCGGAGGGTGTGAAGCAACAAGAGACAGTAAGAAAGGTTTACACAAGGTCTTAATCTAAAAAAGAAACATGTGAGCGGGGCCCTGCTGCACGTCTGCGCCTGTGTCTCCGTTGTGCCGTATCCTGGAAGGGTGTAGCACGATTATCATCTGTAAAAGAGAAAAACCCAGGTGAAAGTCTTCGTGCGAAAAATTGGTTATTCTTAATAAACCATTAAAATGCAATCTGAATAGGGTCAAACCGAACTGTAGTCCTTTTTACATGCGGGAAGCCCCTAGTACAACCTATGGGGATATATCCATCGACCCAATCTCAGGTTTATCTAAGCTGTTACAACTAGTTGTGAGCCGGACTTGTCTAGCCATGTCTGCGGTCTTGACGACCGATCATTTATTCTGGTTGGAGAGGCCGTTCAGTGTTCGGCTACTAGAGCCACCGCACATTCTTCCGCACGTAAGGAACGCTCTGTGTTTCCGCTAACTATGATGATGCCACGTGGACCGGGCATTTTAAGCTTGAGATAAGCGTAATGCGGTACTGCATTAAAACGAGCGAAGGCCGTTCTTTCGAGTAGTGCATGATAGCCGCTTCGGAATGGAGCGATGTTGAAGGTTAATTCTTCGCTTCGGAAGTTGTCAGGAGAACAGAATACAACCTCTAGAACTAGAGAGCCCGTGCAGTGGGCCTCTGGGCCTGGTATTACTCCTTTAAAGGTAGTATTGCTTTGGCTAATTCTTGTCGGGTATATCCCCATTTTGCGGACTATGTCCTGATATATCAGATTAAGACTACTGCCGCCGTCCATAAGGACTCAGGTGAGGTGGTATCCATCAATTATTGGGTCTAGTACCAAGGCAGCCGATCCTCCCCGCCGGATACTAGTCGGGTGATCCTCGCGATCAAAAGTGATCGGGCAGGCCGACCAAGGGTTGAATTTGGGGGTGACGGGCTCCACGGCTCATACGTCTCAGAGTGCGTGTTTGCTCCTCCTCTTCATTACGTGAATCATGTTGACTGTTTTGACCTCTGGTGGGAATTTTTTCTGTCCCCCAGTGTTTGGCTGGCGAGGCTCATCCTCGTCTTCACTTGGTGTCTCCCCCCTTGCGTTCGGCGTTTAGCTTGCCGGACTGCTTGAAGGCCCAGCATTCTCTGTTGGTGTGGTTTGCAGGTTTGTCGGAGGTTCCATGAATCTGACATAATCTATCCAGAATCTTGTTTAGGCTGGACGGTCCATCTCTGATGCCTTTAAATGGCTTTTTCCGTTGACCGGGTTGAGAGCCCCTGAATCCGGCGTTTACCGCCGTGTTGTCTGGGCTGTCTTCATTGTTTTGACGCTTGCTTTTATTGCGTCACGGTTTTCCATTGCCATCGCTGACTTCGGATGTGCCTGGGTCGTTGGTGCCGCTATGGGCCAGCCAACTATCCTCGCCCGCGCAAAAGCGGGTCATAAGGCTTGTTAGGGCTGCCATTGTCCTCGGTTTTTCCTGGCCGAGGTGTCTGGCGAGCCATTCGTCCCGGACACTGTGTTTGAAAGCCGCTAAGGCTTCGGCGTCCGGGCAGTCGACGATTTGATTCTTCTTAGTGAGGAATCTGTTCCAAAGCTTTCGGGCTGACTCTCCAGGCTGTTGAATTATATGACTTAAATCGTCTGCCTCCGGAGGTCGGACATAAGTCCCTTGAAAATGAGCCCTGAAAGCATCCTCAAGCTCTTCCCAACTTCCAATTGAGTTTTCAGGGAGGCTTTTCAGCCAGTGCCGAGCTGGTCCTTTCAACTTGAGGGGCAAGTATTTGATGGCGTGGAGATCATCTCCACGAGCCATGTGGATGTGAAGGATAAAGTCCTCAATCCAGACCCCAGGGTCTGTTGTTCCGTCGTATGCCTCTATGTTCACGGGTTTGAATCCCTCTGGAAATTCGTGATCCAGCACCTCATCGGTGAAGCATAGGGGGTGCACGGCACCCCTGTATTTGGATGTGTCATGGCATTCTGACCGTTGTAGTGCTCGGTTTTGATTCCGTGCAGGAGCGCGCTTCCTAGATCCGTAGATGGACCTGGTCATACCGGCTTTTTGGTGCAAGTCCTTACGTAAATCGCATGCTGACTTATATGCGCCATCGTTAGCCGCCCTATCGCGGCCACGGGGTGGTCGATCCGGCTGATCGGATTTTTCGGCTCTATGGGCTCTAAAGCCTCGTCATCGAATTCAGGCAGCAGCTTGCGCTTTGGATAGCTCTTTGTGTGGCGACTGCCACTGTACTTTTCTTCAGTGTCTAGCACTTTGTTCCATCTACTGTTGAGTGTATTTTGCGCGGCCTTAAGCCTTTGCTTTTGCTTCTTCAGACTCCTCGCGGTGGCAATAAGCCTTCTATGGAGGTTCTCTTGCTCCAAATGCCTTTCCGGGATGATGTGTGCATCGTTGTCCGGGCTGTTCTCCTCTCCGGAGACGGGTTGATGATCATTACCCTCGGCGTCGCCATGATCGGACAGCGGCTCCGTACTATGTTCGCCGTCCACTGGCTCATCCTGCTCTATCGCTGGGTCCGTGTGGTCGTCGTTTCCTTTGGAGTCGACTGGGGTGTTATTCTTTCTTGCGCTGTTATCGCTGTTTTTGCCGAGGCGGGATTTGGAGCGGCGCCTACGTCGTTGCTTTGGTTGCTTCTCGAGGGGATTATCCTTCACTGCATTCTTCCGTTCCTCGTCATTGTTTTCTTTGGGTGTATCCACCATGCATATATCGTGTGATGAAGTGGCTGTCCAGCGCCCTGTGGGCGGTGGTTCCTGCTCCTCTCCTGCATCGTCGTCCATACTATCGATGTCTTCGGAGTCGAAATCAAGCATGTCGGTTAAATCGTCGAAAGTGGCTATTAATTGGGTGGTGGGTGGGGAACGAATTTCTTCGTCGTCCGCTTCCCACTCGAGCCGGACATAGTTCGACCAAGGGTCTCCTGACAAGGAGAGAGTCCTTAATGAATCTAGCACGTCGCCCAAGGGCGAGTGCTGGAAAATATCCGCGGAGGTAAACTCCATGATCGGCGCCCAATCAGATTCGATAGTCATGGACGCAAGCGGTTCGGAGCCCGTGGCCGGGGACGAATCCAAGGGTTCAGCAACACAGGTCTCATAAGAGGTGAAGTCAGTATTCGGCTCTAACGCCGTTGAGTGTGCGGCCTCCGTGGCGGCGTCCATCCACCCGTCCTCGGACGGCGCAATTTGCTCCGGATTAAGGGCCGGAGTAGCCACAGGTGTGATCTCCCGAACACTGTCCGACGGCTGAGCTAAGTCATGCTCGTCGTGCCCATGCAGCGCACCTGACATGAGCTCGAATTCGTCAAAGATCAAGTCTCCGCGGATGTCGGTGATATAGTTTAAGTTTCCAAACCTGACCTGACCGCCAGGGGCGTAGCTCTCGATCTGCTCTAGATGGCCAAACGAGTTGGCCCGCAGTACGAAGCCGCCGAATACAAAGATCTGTCCGGGGAGAAAAACCTCACCCTGGATTGCATCGTTGCCGATGATTGAAGGAGCCATCAAGCCTTTTTCGCGACGGCACAGTGGAACTCTCAATGTAAGCACCAATGTCGGTGTCAAAACCGGCGGATCTCGGGCAGGGGGTCCCGAACTGTGCGTCTAAGGCGGATGGTAACAGGAGGCGGGGGACACAATGTTTACCTAGGTTCGGGCCCTCTCGATGGAGGTAATACCCTACTTCCTGCTTGATTGATCTTGATGATATGAGTATTACAAGAGTTGATCTACCACGAGATCGTAGAGGCTAAACCCTAGAAGCTAGCCTATGATTATGATTGTTGTTCTCGTCCTACGGACTAAACCCTCCGGTTTATATAGACACCGGAGGGGGCTAGGGTTACACAGAGTCGGTTACGAGGGAGGAGATCTACATATCCGAATTGCCAAGCTTGCCTTCTACGCAAAGGTGAGTCCCATCCGGACACGGGACGAAGTCTTCAATCTTGTATCTTCATAGTCCAACAGTCCGGCCAAAGTATATCGTCCGGCTGTCCGAGGACCCCCTAATCCAGGACAACCTCACCTCCACTCGCCGCTGGCCGGCCCCTCCTCGCTCCGCCTTCCTCCTCCGTCCTTCCTCCACTCACCGCCGGCCGGCCCCTCCTCGCTCCGCCTTCCTCCTCCGTCCTACTCTCTTGTCCCTCCTCGAGTCGCCCCTCCTTCTCCCTCCTCCATCCACAACCCCTCCTCCCTGCTACATTTTGATTTAGTAGGCTAGTTCATATGCAACATTTTTATTTAGTTGATATGATTTAGTAGGCTAGTTGATTTAGAACATTTTGATTTAGTTGATTTAGTATGCTAGTTGATTCAGTAGGCTAGTTGATTTAGTAGGCTAGTTGATTTAGTATGCACCATTTTATTGTTATTTTTTCTGTACATGGATAGCTAGATGCTTTTGTTTTTCTTTAATAAGTTATTTTCTGGCAAAATGTAGGTGCCAATTTAGTTAAATTTGCCACTTGTTTTTTTTAATCAATTATCTTAGGCAATAGGGGCCAAATTAGATGAAATGTCTTCGTAGGTGGTACCCTGATTTGGTAGATATTTGTGAAAAGTTTTTTCAGCAATAGGTGCCACCGAAATGCTTTGGTAGGTGGTACCTTGTCATCTAATATGTTACTAGATCTTAGGATTATAATTGTCCATCAAATTGCTTCTCGCGGAAGAACCAAAAATATCACATGCTACTGTTTTTCTTTCCTGTGAAGTGGATCGCTAATCCTTTGCTCATATTGCTTTAGGAAAATGGCGCCACAACCACCACCACCATGTCGACTGTGCAAGTCAAGGTGCGCCAGCAGCCTTGCAACTGGCAAGCTGTTCGGCATCTACTTCCAGCCGAGTTTTCATCATGCGGCGGTAAGAAATTAGATGAAATGTAACAACTATTTATTTTTAGTGTTGGCATTACTGCATTGTGTCATTTTGCTTTTTTTACACAGATCATCCCATGCAATGTGAGGTTGAAAATTCAACAAGCTGACAGGAGACACTGTGACATTTGAGGCTCCTGGGGGGGCGTACAATATAGAGGTCGAGAAAGGACGCAATATGTCGCAGATTGGAGGAGATGGATGGGCCCGTTTCCTCGCCCGCATGCGTCTTAATGGTGGTGAGTTGATCAGCTTCTCCTTCAGAGCAGAAAGACCCAAGTTGGCTATCATTTATATCGACCTGGTGGAAGATGATGAAGATGATGAAGATGACGAAGATGATGAAGATGACGAAGATGGTGAAGATAATGAGGACCCACTCGATGAAGATGATGAGAACCCACTTCATGAAGCCATCGTAGCTCAAAGAATGAGGCTGAGCGAGGAGGAGGTGTGCAACCTATGGGACATAATTCCGCCACGTGATGACTTTGTCGGGGTGCCATTCGTGACCCGCCTGACAAGTACCATGGCCGATCGGCATGAAATGGTATGTTATACTGGCTGTAGTAATTTGATGATATATATATATATATATATATATCCTTGATTGTTATACTTACAAATGCAAATTATCCGATGATATGCTTAGTGAATCCGATGATATGCTTAGTGTAGAGTCCAATGATATGCTGTGTGGAATCTAGTCGATGATATGCTTTAGTGTAGAGTCTGATCACATGCTTATTAGTGTAGAATCCAAGGAACTATTAATAGTGTAGATAATCCATATATACTTATTAGTAGAATTCATGCTTAATTAGTACAAATGCGTAGTACTGTGTCTTTTGATAGTGTACAAATCTATACTTAATAGAAATATATTTGCAAGAGTATGTGCGAGGCTATTTATTAATTGATATGTTTTTCTTATTTAGAAACTGCCAAAGAACCTATCTGTGAGTTGTGGTATCGAGCCTGATGAATAAGGCTCAGCTGGACTATGCCTTACCGCAAGGGGCTCCGTCACCACATGTACTTACCGCATGGACACAGACGGTCGCACACACTTAAACTCGGTTGGGTGGAAGAGATTCCTCGTTGGCAAGAATCTTCGTGTTGGACAGGCCATCCTAATTACTATCAGGAACACCCACCGCCCAGGCTTCAGGATGATGATCGTCGTCGATATCATCTAGAACTACATATGTGTGTGTGGCTATATCATCTAGAACTACATATGATGATCGTCGTCGATGTCGTCGATATCATGTAGAACTACATATGGTGATCGTCGTCGATATCACCTAGTACTGCTTGAGGATGCATGTTGACTATATATGAAATCGTTATCTAGTAGTACTACCTAGTACCTATAATGCTTTATGAAATTGATATGTAGTAGTACCTAGTGTCTGGAAATTGCAGTTTATTGAAACTGAAATGGTTTAGGAATTGGGGAAAATGATGAAAGATATAGCAGTAGCGCGGGGCTAGGAAACTGCTATAGCTAACTAATAGTAGCGCGTTCCGGAAAAGCGCTGCTGATATAGTCTATAGTAGTAGCGCGTGTACGGAACGCGCTACTACTAAACGTTAGCTGTAGCGCCGCTACCCGCGCTGCTAATAGCATCAAAACCCGCGCTACTACTAGGGTTTTCCCTAGTAGTGATAACTTATATGCAAATATACCCAAACATAACTCATTGCGTTGTCTTCCTTGTCCAACTTCAACTAATTTGGTCAAGTTTTAAAATAATTAATGGGTATTCACAATCATAGAAGATGTCCAAGATAATATATTTGCATGTGAAAGTTCTCTTCCTTATATTAATCATTCATGAATCGCTTGTATGACCAATTGTGATTGTCAAGCTTCAAAAGATTTCACTTTCTAAACCCAATGTGAAGCTAGCACTAGGCATGATATAATTTCAACTTCATGATATTAAATTCATTCAACAATTTACTCATAGCATATAAGTGAAGCACGAGAGTAAATGACAAACTATTCCAAAAAGATATAAGTGAAGATCAAGCGAGTAGTTAAGTAAATGGGTAGCTAATTGATGACTCTCTTTTATTTAAAAAATTTCAGATCTAAGTATATTATTAAAACAACAATCAAAACAAAATAAAATGACATTCTAAGAATAGCACACATCATGTGAAGAAGCAAAAACTTAGGCTCAACCGAGACTAAACGATAATTGTTGATGAAGAAAGGTGGGATTCCTACCGGGGCATCCCCAAGCTTAGATGCTTGAGACTTCTTGAAATATTATCTTGGGATGCCTTGGGCATCCCCAAGCTTGAGCTTTTGCGTCTCCTTAATTCCTTTTATATCACGGTTTCCCTAAATCTTAAAAACTTCATCCACACAAAACTAAACAAGAACTTGTGACATAAGTTAGTATAAATCAATGCAAAACCTTATCATTCTCCACTCTAGAAAATCACTAAAATTATTATTCAGCATTTCATACTAAATACCTATGCATATTTAATACTTCTATACTCAAATAGAATCATCAAATAAGCAAACATATGCAAACAATGCAAACATAACAGCAATCTGCCAAAACAGGACAGTCTGTAATGGATGAGGAAGTATCCATATTTATTCAACTCAAACAATTCTGAAAATTTGCCACACTGTAGAAATTTTATCATAGTCATTGTGCAAAAAGTTTCAACATTTTATCACATTTTGAATTTTCTCGGGAATTTTTGCAACAACAACGATCTTTCTGTTTTGAAACAGCAACTCATATACTTGCGAAATAAGCATGTAAAGGCTATTCTTGCCACTTTTATTGAAATAAAATATACAAAACATTATTCTAAATAACAGGCAAATCCTAGCAAAATAAAATGACACTCCAAGCAAAACACATATCATCTGACGAATGAAAATATAGCTCCAAGTGAGGTTACGAATAATGTTGGAGACGAAAGAGGGGATGCCTTCCGGGGCATCCCCAAGCTTAGTTGCTTGGATATTCCTTGAATATTACCTTGGGGTGTGAGGGAGTCCTGGATTAGGGGGTCCTCGGATGGCCGGGCTATGTGACATGGGCCGGATTGATGGGCCGTGAAGATATAAGGTAGAAGGCCTTCCCCCGTGTCCGGATGGGACTCTCCTTTGCGTGGATGGCAAGATTGGCGGTCGGACGTGTAGTTTCCTTCCTCTATAAACCAACTTTGTACAACCTAGCCCCCTCCGGTGTCTATATAAACCGGAGGGTTTAGTCCGTAGAGGCTATCACAAATCATACAGGCTAGACATCTAGAGTTTAGCCATTACGATCTCGAGGTAGATCAACTCTTGTAACCCCTATACTCATCAAAGTCAATCAAGCAGGAAGTAGGGTATTATCTCCATTAAGAGGGCCCGAACCTGGGTAAACATCATGTCCCCCGTCTCATGTTACCTTCGATCCTCAGACGCACAATTCGGGACCCCCTACCCGAGATCGGCCGGTTTTGACACCAACATTGGTGCTTTAATTGAGAGTTCCTCTGTGTCTTCAATAGAAGGATCAATGGCTCGCCTTGTCATCAATGACAAAATCACCTATGGGAGGGCCCTAGTTCCTGGGCAGATCCTCCAGCTCGGTAGTTTTACCATAGGGGCCCGCTCGGCCGTTAAACCGAAGGCGGTCCCCCAAATCACCGAACATCATCTCTGTATCAGCCTCGAACGCTCCGATAAGATGGATCCGGCGGATGTCTCGTCTTTGAACGAACTGCTAGATCGCATCGCCGCCCTGGGGGTCGCAATAGACTATGATCGGATTGGGCTTAAACCCGATCAGAGAGAAATCAAGTCCTCGCCGATCACCCATCTCGTAGCGTTTGTGGAGGAACAAGCCGAGAATACCTCTTCCCCTACGTTGAGAACAAGCTATGTTTGGATTTCCGAGCCCTGCGAGTTGGATACCCATCTTCAGGAAGAGACACTCTATCCTACAAACATAGAACCAGGCGTTGAGCCTGAAAACTCCCAAGGCACTCTGGATCCTGGGCCAATGACCTCAGAAATTCTTCAAATTTCGGATCCCACAATGGGACAGGGTTCGGATTTAAGCCCGCCCGCCCACCACAAGCAATATTCCCCAAGAAATTCCGGTCCTCCGGACATATGCGACCTAATGTATGTGCGGTAGCAACCTCAGGAAACAGTCCATCACTTTTGGGCCAGATTCCTCGTTAAAAACAAGATCAAAGATTGTTGTGACGATGACGCGATTTCAGTATTTTGCCACAACTGTTCGGATGAGGGGATCCCCAATGCCCTCAACCACCGTCGCATAATGCACTTCATAGATTTGGCACACATAGTACAGAAGTATTGCGCAATGGAAAGCGCCTGGAAAGCCCAGACAGCCCGGTGGGAACCTCCTACCTTTAAGCCATCCACCGGACGGGCAAAAAGGATGCACCCTCACGGGGCACCTGATCATCATCCCATGGACAAGAAAATCAAGCCCTTAACAAGACATAGAACTGTCCTTGAGGAATGGCTTGACAAGCCCTGTCAGATACACACGACGCCGAATACCGAACCAACACACAACCTTCGTGCATGTTGGGTACTCCGTCAGGTGGCTAAGAGCGGTGAGGCCATCCTCACCAACACTACCCCAGAGAAGTACTCTTCGGAGGATGACAATCTCAACGTATTTAGGGTCTTCGAGACCGTTCCTTCAAATAATCGGCACAAACGGGCGCTCCACGACCTCGCCGAAGTCAACCAAGTAGCGCAATAAATCCTTGGAACGATACGGCGATAACTTTCAACGCCAACGACGAACCAAGGGCCCAATCAGTCCAAGCACCATCCACTTTGGTCCTAAACCCAATTTTGGACGGACTTCGGCTCACCAAGGTGCTCATGGACGACGGCAGCGGACTGAACCTAATCTACGAGGACACGCTCAATAAAATGCAAATGTACAGGAGCCGCATCGAGCAAAGCAGTACAACCTTTTGAGGCATTATCCCCAGTTGAGAAGCGCGATGCTCGGGGAAAATTAAACTTGACGTGGTATTCGTCATGTCGGAGAACTACAAGTCCGAAGAGTTACTCTTCCACGTGGCACCTTTCAACAACGGATATCACGCCCTATTGGGGCGAGACGCATTCACACGCTTTCAAGCCATACCCCATTATGGGTACATGAAGCTCAAAATGCCCGGGCCCAATGGAGTTATCACTATCACAAGTGAACCGTACATTGCACTCCGCGCCGAATACAAAACCACATCCTTGGCCCTCGAGGCATTATCCGAGGCCCTGGCGGCCGAGGAGCTAACCCCTCTGCGTTCCACAGTGGACAGAGATGACGTAATCCTCGATAAGAGACCGAAGTCCACTTCTTTCAAGCCAGCAGACGAAATAATCAAATTTCAAGTTCACCCGACGGATCCTAATAAGACAACCTCCATTGGAGCACAGCTGGATCCAACGGTCGACGCCGCCTTGCGCGAGTTCCTGCGGGAGAATTGGGACATCTTTGCCTGGCATCCTTCGGATATGCCAGGAATCCCATGCCGACTGGCCAAACATAGCCTCAATATAATAAAGGGGTTCAAACCAGTCAAGCAAACATTGTGGCGATTCTCCGAACCCAAACGACAAGCTATGGGGGAGGAGCTGGCTAAACTACTCGAAGCCGGATTCATCAGAGAGATCAAACATCCGGACTGGCTAGCAAACCTGGTCATGGTGCCGAATAAGGAAAAATCCTGGCGCCTTTGTGTCGATTTTAAAGACCTCAATAAGGCCTGCCCTAAGGACCCCTTCCCGCTGCCCCACATTGACCAGATCATTGACGCAATTGTTGGACACGATTCACTGTGCTTCCTTGACACATACTCCGGATACCATCAAATTAAGATGACGGAATCTGACCAGGCCGCAACGGAATTCATTACCCCGTACTGGCCTTTCTACTTCAACACTATGCCTTTGGGACTTAAAAAACGCTGGCGCCACTTACCAACGCATGATTCAAACATGCCTAGAAAAGCAAATTGGCAAGACGGTGGATGCATACGTAGACGATGTGGTCATCAAGACTAAACATGTCAAATTGTTGGTGGACGACTTACGCCTCACATTCGACAACCTCCGAACATATGACATACGGCTCAATCCGGAAAAATGCGTTTTCGGTGTTCCAGCTGGAAAACTGCTAGGGTTCATTTTTTTCAATGGAGGAATCGAAGCAAACCCAGCCAAAATCCGAGCCTTGTCACAATTGGCAACACCAACAGACCTAAAGCAGGTCCAAAAACTAGCTGGGTGCATGGCAGCTTTGAGCCGTTTTATCTCCAGGTTGGGAGAAAAGGCACTGCCACTTTACCGCCTGCTCCGACGCACCTATCACTTTGCGTGGACGGATGCGGCAACAACTGGATTGGAAGAAATAAAAACTTTGTTAGCAAGAAACCCAATCCTTGCCACACCAAACGTCGGTGAACCTATGTTACTCTACGTATCTGTAACTCACCAGGTGGCGAGCGCGGTGCTCGTCGTCAAACGAGAGGAAGAGGGACACAAATTCCCACTCCAAAAACCAGTGTACTATGTATCGTCGGTCCTTACACCATGCAAATCCCAATACCCGATACCATATGCGGTCTTTATGGCATCCCGGAAGCTGCGACACTACTTTCAAGAGTGTTTGATCACGGTGGCTTTCGAAGTACCACTTAATGACATCATAAACAATCGGGACGCCATTGGACGCATTGCCAAATGGGCCATCGAGCTCCTACCATTTGAAATAACATACAAGCCACGCCGAGCCATTATATCTCAGGTGTGAGCCGATTTTGTCACCGAATGGACAGAAGCCGAACTCCCTAAAGAGTACAGCACATACTCCAACTGGGTGATCCACTTCGACGGCTCTAAAATGTTAGCCGGACTGGGGGCTGGTGTCCTCCTAACATCCCCTACAGGGGACACAGTCCGTTATGTATTACAAATCATGTATACAGACTCCAATAATGCAGCCTAATATGAGGCACTACTGCATGGTCTCTGGATGGCTGTTTCTATGGGCATACAACGCCTCGAGGTGCGCGGGGATTCGAACCTCACACTATCCCAAATAAATGGGGAATTCGATGCAAAAGATCCAAAGATGGAGGCTTACCGCAACACTGTACTCAAGATATCAGCTCGGTTTGAGGGGCTTGAGTTTCACCACGTGGCTCGAGATAGTAATCAAGCGGCAGACATCCTTGCTCGAATGGGCGCTAAACGCGACCCCATCCCACCTAACACCTTCGTGGAAAGGCTCTTCAGGCCATCCATGGTATGGCAGGACGAGAGCGGTAACACTAGTCCGGAGCCGATCATACCCCGAGATGCCGAACACAATTCTGATATCATCGGGGGCTCAGGCACCGAAATGACACCTTCCGCCCTTGAAATCATGGTTGTCATCACTGCGTAGACCGAACCTTTCCTGGCCTACCTTAATAGGCGGGAGCTCCCTGATAGCCAGAATGAAGCCCATCGTCTCGTTCGAGTTCGAAAGCCTATAAAGTTCATGAAGGAGAACTCTACAAGAAATCTACTACCGGAGTCCTTCAAAGATGTATCTCCGAAGAGGAGGGACGACAGCTCTTGGCCAAAATACATGCTGGTCTACGCGGCCATCATGCTGCAGCTCGGGCCCTTGTAAGTAAGGCCTTCCGTATAGGTTTCTTTTGGCCCACGTCCCGAGCGGATGCACAGGACCTCGTACAACATTGTGTTGGATGCCAGCTTGTTGCCAGTCAAAGCCATATGCCGTCCACTGCCCTACGAACAATCCCCATTGAGGGAGTCCTGGACTAAGGGGTCCTCGGACATCCGGCCTGTTAGCCATGGGCCGGACTGATGGGCTGTGAAGATGCGATGACCGAAGACTGCACCTGTGTCCGGATGGGACTCTCCTTGGCGTGGAAGGCAAGCTTGGCGACCGAATATGTAGATTCCTTTCTTTGTAACCGACCTGGTGTAACCCTAGATCCTCCCGGTGTCTATATAAACTGGAGGACTTAGTCCGGAAAGGGGAGATACTAATTACCATAGTCATATAGGCTAGACTTCTAGGGTTTAGCCATTACGATCCCGTGGTAGATCAACTCTTGTAATACTCATATCCATCAAGATCAATCAAGTAGGAAGTAGGGTATTACCTCCATAGAGAGGGCCCGAACCTGGGTAAACATCGTGTCCCCTGTCTCCTGTTACCATCGACCTTAGACGCACAGTTCGGGAACCCCTACCCGAGATTCGCCGGTTTTGACACCGACATTGGTGCTTTCATTGAGAGTTCCACTGTGCCGTCCCCAAAAGGTTTGATGGCCCCTTCAATCGTTAACGATGATGCTATCCAAGGAGAAACCTTCCTCCCTGGACAGATCTTCGTGTTCGGCGGCTTCGCACTGCGGGCTAACTCGTTTGGCCACCTGGAGTAGATCGATAGCTACGCCCCTGGCCATCAAGTCAGATTTGGGAGCTTGAATTACGTTGCGGACATCGGTGAAGATTTAATCTTCGCCGGATTTGAGACCGTGGTGACCGCTCCTGGTCACCTTGACGAACATGACCTAAATCTGTTGTCAGACCACATCCAGGAGATAGCTCCTGTGACCCCTCTGGCCCTAGATCCAGAGCACACTGCGGCATCCCAAGATCGGAGGCTCGACCCCACCACGGAGGCCACAGACTCCCCGACGCTGGAGCTGCACATGGACTTAACCTCACACAATACTCGCGTCACTGGAGCTCCGGACTCTTCTCTGGGTATAAGTTCCGAACCGCGTGAGTCCGCGGATGCCGAACTTGATCGCTTGTCGATTTTCAAGTTCAGCGCCGCAGACATCTTCCAGCACTCGCCCTTGGGCGATCTGCTGAACTCGTTAAAAAACTTGTCCTTGGCTGGGGACTCACAGCCGAATTATGTCCGGTTCGAACTGGAGGCTGATGATGAAGGAGAATTTCGCTTCCCACCCACCACCCACTTCGTAGCCACTCTCGAAGATTTAACCGACGCGCTTGACTATGACTCCGAAGACATCGACGGTATGGACGACGATGTCGGAGACGAGGAGGCCCAAAACCCGCCGTTCACCAGACGATGGATGGCCACTTCCTCATACGACGTCTTCATGGTAGATACGCCGAAAAATAATAGTGGCGATGACAAGGAAAACCCCACAAAGGAGGACCCTCCTAAAACACAACCAAAGTGCCGGCGTCAGCGGCGCCGCTCTAAATCCCGCCACAGCCGGGACAACAACACCGACATAGGAGACGTTAACACTCCGGATGGTGCCGAAGACACAGAAGAACCCGATGAACAAGCTGCCGAACAAGACCATCGGGAAGATGGGCAAGTCAGCCCTGACGAACAGGCAATGGAAGAAGACTCGGAGGATGGTAGTTACCATCCGCCCTCCAAGGAGGAGGCAAGCCTCGGCAACGACGACTTCATCGTGCCTGAGGAGCCTCTGGAGCGGGAGCGCTTTAAGCGCCAGCTAATAGACACTGCAAGGAGCCTGAAAAAGAAACAGCAGCAGCTTCAAGCTGACCAAGATCTGCTCGTCGACAGATGGACTTATGTCCTGGCAGTCGAAGAATACGGCCTTAGACGCCCAGCCAAGAGTTACCCAAAGCGAAGGCTGCTACCCTAGTTCGACGAAGAGGCACCGGAGCTCATACCTCCCTCGCGTAATGCGGCCGATCGACCACCATGCGGTCAGGACAGTGCGGCGGACCAACCACCACCTCGTCGGGATAGAGCGGCAGCTCAGGCCGAATAGCAGCCTGGTCCAGTGCCTCGTAAAAATAGAGACGAAATAGCTCAGGGTCACACATACGACCTCCGGCAGACCCTGGATAGTAGAGCAGGACATACCCGGTCGATTTACGGATCGCGAGGACGTCTCTTGACACGTGATAATGGCTACCTATTCGGACGTGACAAACCTAGTCACACCCGAGCCGACAACCGCAGAGGAACTCCATCGGAGCTATGGCGCAATGCGGCCAGATATAGAGGCGCCGCACACCCTCTCTACTTCACGGATGAAGTAATGGACCACGAATTCCCCGAAGGGTTCAAGCCCATGAAAATTGAATCATACGACGGGACAACTGATTTCGCGGTATGGATCGAGGACTTTATCCTCCACATCCACATGGCCCGGGGAGATGACCTCCACACTATCAAGTATCTCCCGGTAAAGCTTGAAGGACCAGCTCAGCACTGGTTAAACAACCTGCCTGAAAATTCTATTGGCAGGTGGGAGGACTTGGAAGAGGCCTTCCTCGATAACTTCCAAGGTACATATGTCCGGCCACCAGACGCCAATGACCTAAGCCACATAGTTCAACAGCCTAGGGAGTCTGCCAGGAAGTTCTGGACTAGGTTCCTAACAAAAAAGAACCAGATCGTCGACTGTCCGGATGCCGAAGCCCTAGCGGCCTTTAAACACAGCATCCGCGACGAATGGCTCACCTGCCACCTCGGCCAAGAAAAGCCAAAATCTATGGCAGCCCTCATGGCACTCATGACCCGCTTTTGCACGGGTGAGGATAGTTGGTTGGCTCGCAGCAAAAACACAGCCAGCGAGGCAGGCCCCTCCGAGGTTAAGAACAACAACGGCAAGCTCCGACGTACCAGACACAAACGCCGAAGCAATGGTTATAATACCGACGACACTACAGTCAACGCCGGATTCAGTGGCTCCAACTCCAACCAGCAGAAGAAACCATACAAGATAAACAATCAGGGACCATCCAGCCTGGACCGCATACTCGATCGCCCGTGCCAGATACATGGCACCCCAGAAAAACCAGCCAATCATACCAACAGAGACTGTTGGGTTTTCAAATAGGCCGGCAAATTAAACGCCGACAATAGGGAAAAGGGATCACAAAGCTAAGTGAGGGTGTTTAAGCCGCATAGTCTGATTGCCTGGTTCGTTGCGCTAAACAACTCCTTCAAGGACCATACAATTGGATCAAGATTGTTTAGATTCCATCCTGAACACCCCCGTACTACCTACGTGGGGGCAGAAGCCGATGACTGGCCAACCCTCAGATTCCATACAACACGGCCGCACAGGAGGAAAAAATTAAAACATAACAAGCATTATATTACAAACTGACTTTGTTTCATCATACAAGGCAAAGACAACACGAATGTATTCATTCGAAAATAATGTCCTGCCTGCACTGCGTTGCCACAATGCGAGACCCTTCTAGGACATCCGCAAAATAGCGCTTTGGTGTGCGGTGCTCCTTGCCCTCTGGCGGCCCCCTGGCTAGCTCGGCGACGTTCATCTTCGCCCACCACATCTTGAGCGAAGGCCATACGAGCACCTTCAATACAGGCCGATCGCTTGACGATGTCCAGCCGAGGACAGGCGTTCACCATCCGCCTCACGAGTCCGAAGTAGCCGTCGAGTGATGTCTACTACGCAACCTTCTTCTTGTAGACGTTGTTGGGCCTCCAAGTGCGAAGGTTTGTAGGACAGTAGCAAATTTCCCTCAAGTGGATGACCTAAGGTTTATCAATCCGTGGGAGGCGTAGGTTGAAGATGGTCTCTCTCAAACAACCCTGCAACCAAATAACAAAGAGTCTCTTGTGTCCCCAACACACCCAATACAATGGTAAATTGTATAGGTGCACTAGTTCGGCGAAGAGATGGTGGTACAAGTGCAATATGGATGGTAGATATAGGTTTTTCAATCTGAAAATATAAAAACAGCAAGGTAACTAATGATAAAAGTGAGCACAAACAGTATTGCAATGCTTCGAAACAAGGCCTAGGGTTCATACTTTCACTAGTGCAGGTTCTCTCAACAATAATAACATAATTGGATCATATAACTATCCCTCAACATGCAACAAAGAGTCACTCCAAAGTCACTAATAGCGGAGAACAAACGAAGAGATTATGGTAGGGTACGAAACCACCTCAAAGTTATTCTTTCGGATCAATCTATTCAAGAGTTCGTACTAGAATAACACCTTAAGACACAAATCAACCAAAACCCTAATGTCACCTAGATACTCCATTGTCACCTCAAGTATCCGTGGGTATGATTATACGATATGCATCACACAATCTCAGATTCATCTATTCAACCAACACAAAGAACTTCAAAGAGTGCCCCAAAGTTTCTACCGGAGAGTCAAGACGAAAACGTGTGCCAACCCCTATGCATAGGTTCATGGGCGGAACCCGCAAGTTGATCACCAAAACATACATCAAGTGGATCACGTGATATCCCATTGTCACCACCGATAAGCATGGCAAGACATACATCAAGTGTTCTCAAATCCTTAGAGACTCAATCCGATAAGATGACTTCAAAGGGCCCACGAGGGTGGAGGGCGCGCCCCCTGCCTCGTGCCTTCCTCGTTGATTCCCTGACATGTACTCCAAGTCCCCTGGATTGCTTCCGTTCCAAAAATAACTCTCCCGAAGGTTTCATTCCGTTTGGACTCCGTTTGATATTCCTTTTCTGTGAAACACTAAAACAAGGGGAAAAACAGAAACTGGCACTGGGCTCTGGGTTAATAGGTTAGTCCCAAAAATAATATAAAAGTGTTTAGTAAAGCCCATAAACATCCAAAAAAGATAATATAATAGCATGAATACTTCATAAATTATAGATACGTTGGAGACGTATCATCATCCCCAAGCTTAATTCCTGCTCGTCCTCGAGTAGGAATGATAAAAGAAATAATTTATGAAGTGTGAATGCTAGCAAGTGCAAAAGTTTGATCAATGATAATTTCAATCACCTTTTCTAGCATCATCATATATCATAACAGTAGCTCATCTCATAAAGCTTCTCATGATCAAGTAACAAGCTATTCACATGTTAAAGTATAGATCATAAACTTTCTTGAAAACTAACAAACCGTGTTATTAGTCATCAAACAATTACAATTCATCTTATTTTCAGGAAGAGTCTATGTCAGAGCTTTGATTTAGCAGACTCCACATACTCAACTATCATTTAGTCTTTCACAATTGCTAACACTCACGCGATATTTATGGGTTCAAAGTTTTAATCAGACACAGAGAAAGATAGGGGCTTATAGATTCGCCTCCCAACCTTTTACCTCAAGGGTAATGTCAACAATAATAGTTCATGATGCCTTACATCCAATTGGATATATATATATATATATCAGAATCTTTCCAACACGAGGTGCTTGCCAAAGGATAAAATGAAAAAAGGAAAGGTGAAGATCACCATGACTCTTGCATAAAAGTAAAAGATAGGCCCTTCGCAGAGGGAAGCAGAGGTTGCCATGCGCTTTTATAGTTGGATGCACAAAATCTTAATGCGAGGGAACGTCACTTTATATTGCCACTTGAGATAGGGACCTTTATTATGCAGTCCGTCACTTTTATTTCTTCCATATCACTAGATCGTATAAAGCTTATTTTCTCCACACTAAAAGATCATACATATTTAGAGAGCAATTTTTATTGCATGCACCGATGACAATTTACTTGAAGGATCTTACTCAATCCATAGGTAGGTATGGTGGACTATCATGGCAATACTGGTTTAAGGGATGTTTGGAAGCACAAGTAGTATCTCTACTTGGTGCAAGGAATTTGGCTAGCATGAGGGGGAAAGGCAAGCTCAACGCGTTGGGCGATCCATGACAATATACTTTATTTCGGATATAAGAAAACATAACCCATTATGTTGTCTTCCTTGTCCAACATCAACCTTTTAGCATGTCATATTTTAATGAGTGCTCACAATTGCAAAAGATGTCCAAGATAGTATATTTATATGTGAAATCTCTCTTCCTTCAATATTCTTTCATGAATTGTTCAAGTGACCAATACAATGTTTGCTAACCTTCAATGAATTTACCACCTCTACTTCTTATATGTAAAGTCATTACTCCCCATGGGATAAGCATATGAAACATATATAATTTCAGATTTATGATATTCAATTCATTCAACCATTTACTCATAGGATATAAGTGAGGCACACGAGTAAATGACAAACTACTCCAAAAAGATATAAGTGAAGATTAATGAGTAGTTAAATAATTATGTAGCTATGTGAAGACTTTCTCCCATTTAAGAATTTCAGATCTTGGTATTTTATTCAAACATCAAGCAAAACAAAATAAAATGACATGACGCTCCAAGCAAAACACATATCATGTGGTGAATAAAAATATAGCTCCAAGTAAAGTTACCGATGAACGAAGACGAAAGAGGGGATGCCTTCCGGGGCATCCCCAAGCTTAGGCTCTTGGTTATCCTTGAATATTACCTTGGGGTGCCTTGGGCACCCCAAGCTTAGGCTCTTGCCACTCCTTATTCCATAGTCCATCGAATCTTTACCCAATACTTGAAAACTTCACAACACAAAACTGAACAGAAAATCCGTAAGCTCCGTTAGCGAAAGAAAACAAAACACCACTTCAAGGTACTGTAATTAACTCATTCTTTATTTGTATTGGTGTCAAATCTACTGTATTACAACTTCTCCATGGTTTGTAAACTATTTTACTAGCCATAGATTCATCAAAATAAGCAAACAACACACGAAAAAGAGAATCTGTCAAAAACAGAACAGTCTGTAGTAATCTGTATCAAACGTATACTTATGAACTCCAAAAATTCTAAAATAAATTGGTGGACCTGAGGAATTTGTGTAGTAATCATATTCAAAAAGAATCAACTAAATAGCACTCTCCAGTAAAAAGTTTTAGCTAATCTCGTGTGCGCTAAAGTTTCTGTTTTTTACAGCATGATCATAAAGACTTCACCCAAGTCTTCCCAAAGGTTCTACTTGGCAAAAACACTAATTAAAACACAAAACCACATCTAGACAGAAGCTATATGGATTATTTATTACTAAACAGGAGCAAGAAGCAAAGAACAAAAATAAAAATTGGGTTGCCTCCCAACAAGCGCTAACGTTTAACGCCCCTAGCTAGGCATGATGATTTCAATGATGCTCACATAAAAGATAAGAATTGAAACATAAAGAGAGCATCATGAAGAATATGACTAGCACATTTAAGTCTAACCCACTTCCTATGCATAGGGATTTTGTGAGCAAACAACTTATGGGAACAATAATCAACTTGCATAGGAAGGTAAAACAAGCATAACTTTAAAACTTTAAGCACATAGAGAGGAAACTTGATATTATTGCAACTCCTACAAGCATATATTCCTCCCTCATAATAATTTTCAGTAGAATCATGAATGAATTGAACCATATAACCAGCACATAAAGCATTCTTTTCATGATCTACTTGCATAGAAATTTTACTACTCTCCACATGAGCAAATTTCTTCTCATGAATAGTAGTGGGAGCAAACTCAACAAAATAACTATCATGTGAGGCATAATCCAATTGAAACTTAAAATCATGATGACAAGTTTCATGGTTATCATTATTCTTTATATCATACATGTCATCACAATAATCATCATAGATAGCAACTTTGTTCTCATAATCAATTGGAACCTCTTCCGAAATAGTGGATTCATCACTAAATAAAGTCATGACCTCTCCAAATCCACTCTCATCAATATAATCATCATAAATAGGAGGCATGCTTTCATCATAATAAATTTGCTCATCAAAACTTGGGGGACAAAAAATATCATCTTCATCAAACATAGCTTCCCCTAGCTTGTGGCTTTGCATATCATTAGCATCATGGATATTCAAGGAATTCATACTAACACCATTGCAATCATGCTCATCATTCAAATATTTAGTGCCAAATATTCTAATGCATTCTTCTTCTAGCACTTGAGCACAATTATCGGAATCCTTATTTTCACGAAAGACATTAAAAAGATGAAGCATATGAGGCATCCTCAATTCCATTTTTTGTAGTTTTCTTTTATAAACAAAACTAGTGATAAAACAAGAAACTAAAAGATTCGATTGCAAGATCTAAAGATTTACCTTCAAGCAATCACCTCCCCGGCAACGGCGCCAGAAAAGAGCTTTGTAACGCCCACGATGCGCCTATATCTCCCACGTGTCGAGGCATGACTTAGAGGCATAACCGCATTGTGGTTTAGTCGCAAGAAGGGTCATCTTCACACAATCCCATGTAATGAACAAGAATGGGATAAAGAGTTGGCTTACAATCGCCACTTAACACAATACATAAATAAATCATACATCAATCAGAGTACACACATAGGTCCGACTACGGAACCAAAATAAAAGAAGACAACCCCAAATGCTAGATCCCTGATCGTCCCAACTGGGCTCCACTGCTGATCAACATGAAAAGAAACATAGTAACGACCAAGGTCCTCATCGAACTCCCACTTGAGCTCGGTTGCATCACCTGCACTGGTTTTGTCGGCACCTGCAACTGTTTTGGAAGTATCTAGTGAGTCACGAGGACTCAACAATCTCACACCCGCGAGATCAAGACTATTTAAGCTTAAGGGTAGGAGGAGGTAGTGAGGTGGAGCTGCAGCAAGCACTAAGCATATATGGTGGCTAACATACGCAAATAAGAGCAAGAAGAGGAGCAACGGAACGGTCGTCAACTAGTAATGATCAAGAAGTGATCCTGAACTCCTACTTACGTCAAACATAACCCAAAACCGTGTTCACTTCCCGGACTCCGCCGAAAAGAGACCCTCACGGCTACCAACGCGGTTGATGCGTTTTAATTAAGTCGAGTGTCAAGTTCTCTACAACCAGATATTAACAAATTCCCATCTGCCACATAACCGCGGGCACGACTTTCGAAAGATAATACCCTGCAGGGGTGTCCCAACTTAGCCCATTATAAGCTCTCATGGTCAACGAAGGATATTCCTTCTCCCGGGAAGACCCGATCAGTCTCGGAATCCCGGTTTACAAGACATTTCGACAATGGTAAAACAAGACCGGCAAAGCCGCCCGAATGTGCCGACAAATCCCGATAGGAGCTGCACATATCTCGTTCTCACGGCACACCGGATTGTCCAAGCTTCCGATAGGCGAGCCCAGAGTTGCCCCTGGTGGCCACCGGCGACTGACGGGTTGGACCAACACTCAGAGGAGCACTGGCCCGGGGGTTTAAAATAACGATGACCCTTGAGTCTGCAGAACCCAAGGGAAAAAGGCTTAGGTAGGCAAATGGTAAAACCAAGGTTGGGCCTTGCTGGAGGAGTTTTATTCAAAGCGAACTGTCCAGGGGGTCCCATAAATCACCCAACCGCGTAAGGAACGCAAAATCAAGGAACATAACACCGGTATGACGGAAACTAGGGCGGCAAGAGTGGAACAAAACACCAGGCATAAGGCCGAGCCTTCCACCCTTTACCAAGTATATAGATGCATTAATTAAATAAGAGATATTGTGATATCCCAACATAAACATAATCCAACATGGAGCTATCTTCATCTTCTCCTGCAACTAGCAACGCTATAAGAGGGGCTGAGCAAAAGCGGTAACATAGCCAAACAATGGTTTGCTAGGAAGGGTGACAAAGGTTAGAGGTGGTTTCATGGCAATTTGGGAGGCATGATATAGCAAGTGGTAGGTAGCGCAGCATAGCAATAGAACGAACAACTAGCAAGCAAAGATAGAAGTGATTTCGAGGGTATGGTCATCTTGCCTGAAATCCCGCTAGGAAGAAGAACGAGTCCATGAAGAAGACAAACGGACGTAGTCGAACGAATCCTCATAACTCCAGAACGAAACCGAAGGTAACGAGAGAAGCAACCCGGAAAGAAGCAAAAAACATGGTAAACAACCACCACATACACATGGCATGATGCACAAACAAGTATGATGCATGTCCGGTTTAAAGAGCATGGCATGGCAAAGTGCAACAAACAACACTACAAATTAAGTGGAGCTCAATATGCAACGAGTTGCATATTGACGAAACACCACATCAATTATTTAGTTCTCTCTCGGTTATGCACCCAACAATATTAAATTTTGATTAACATGGCAAGAGGTGAAGCATAAGTAAACTAACTATCTAGGCAAGTTTAAATGAGGCCGGAACAACAAATAACAATTCCGGGAAATCCTCATATGCATATTTTGGAATTGGTACTGTTCTGTCCTAAACTATATTTTAGAGTTGTTAAACAGCAAAATAAAGTGCACCATGTTAAACTAGGAATTTTTCCAACCAAGTTACATATATAGTTTATTTAAATCCGAGTTGCGGTTAATTAGTTATGAATTAAATCATTTTAACATGGCATTTATACAACTTAAATGAATAGCAAGTTTAAACATTTTAAACATGGATGAAAGTGGCATATTATGAAAGTACATGAAAAACTGAGTAACTTACATGTATAGTTTATTTAATTCTGATGCATGGTTTGTGAATTATTGATGCATGAACATTAAGGGGTTTTCTGAAAAACTGTTGTCTCTGGATAAATAGACAAATTCTCAGCAGCGGAAAAAAAACACTACGGGCCGAATCTGGCTGGCCCAATGGTGCACTGGAGGGGTTTAGGCGGCTGCTCACATCGGGCCACTGGGCTGGAAGCGAAGAAGCAGCTGGGCTTCGGGAGGCTGGGCCGGTTCACTGGATCTGGAACACGCGCGAGACGCTCGTGCGTTGACTCTTCCTCTGGAGGCGAGCGCGGGTCGTGGAAGCAGGCAGGTTCGAGCGCCAGTGGCTGGGCGCGATGCAGGGGACTTGGCGCGGCGGCGCGGCTTGATGCAGAGAAGACGACGACGCAGGAGGAACTCGCCGGCATGGACGAGATGGCAGGGCGCAGGGATCCGGCGAGGACAGCGTTCTTCGGCGAGGTGGCGTGCGAGCGGAACTGAAGAAGGCAGCAGCGCTGCTTGTTCTCCTCGGTCGAGGTCGAGGCGAAACGGGGCATGGCAGGCGGACTTGGCGCAGAGGAAGGAGGTCCGGCGGGGACGCGGGTCCCCAGGGCGTCGGATCTGGCCGGCGTCGACGAGCTCCGGGCGGCGCAGAGGTTTGAAGCAGATGCCCTAGCGCTCCCTGTCCATGGAGAAAACAGACAGGGGAAAACGAGGTAAGGTTGGGAGGAGGAGGAAGGAAGAGGAGCAGGGGAAAACGAGGTAAGGTTGGCCTGCAGGTGGCCGAAGGCTGGCCGGGGTGGCCTGGTTCGGCGAGGTCGCCGGCAGCGGCGCTAGGAGGTGGTGGCACACTCGGGCTCCAAGACGACGGGGAGGTGGCCGTGGGGCGCAGAGGTCGGGGTCAAGGGGATCAAGGGGCTCCTCTCCTGTGCGTTGGTTGCTACGAGCTAGGCGCCTGGTGGATCGAGGCAGAGGGGCTCGAGCATGAGCGATGGAGCCATCGAGGGGAGACACTGTTGCGGGCTGGATGGGTGGATCGAGGGGAGGAGGCTGGCTGCAAGGGGATTTGGGCAGGAGGATGGCTGCAGTGATCTGGTTGGGTGGAGGTGGATCGGGAGGGATCCCAAGGAAGATGCGGGAGAGAGTGGCGGCGGCTAGGAGGATCCCTAGAAATTAGGGATTTGGTCTCGATTTAGACTATATATAGCGAGTGGGTTAGGTTAGGGGATATTTGGTCCGTCCGATCGTTATCAGGCGGTCGAGAATAAGTAGGCTAGAGTGCCCAATTGAGAAAACAGAGATGTTTTATAGATGTTAGGGGATGATCCGGACCCATCGGTAACAACAACCCGGGTCGGGTTCGGGACAATTTTCGGACGCGCGCGAGGGGTGGTCTGAGAGGGGTCGACAAAGACAAAGTGTCTGACAAAAGGCCCCGGAGAAGACAAGAGAGAAAACGAGGATCAACGTTGCAAGTGTGGTTGGTCTCGAAACGGTCAACGATAGCAAGGGGGGACGCGGCAACTATGAGCGGATGCAAGTTTTAAAAACAAAGACGGCAACGATGCAATGCGGATGATGCTATGATGAAAGCAACAAACAAATAAATAACAGATCTGACACGCAAAACATGGAACACATCTGGAGCGTCGGTCTCAGGGCGTTACAAGCTTGATGTCTACTACGCAACCTTCTTCTTGTAGACGTTGTTGGGCCTCCAAATGCAGAGGTTTGTAGGACAGTAGCAAATTTCCCTCAAGTGGATGACCTAAGGTTTATCAATCCGTGGGAGGCGTAGGTTGAAGATGGTCTCTCTCAAACAACCCTGCAACCAAATAACGAAGAGTCTCTTTGTGTCCCCAACACACCCAATACAATGGTAAATTGTATAGCTGCACTAGTTCGGCGAAGAGATGGTGATACAAGTGCAATATGGATGGTAGATATAGGTTTTTGTAATCTGAAAATATAAAAACAGCAAGGTAACAAATGATAAAAGTGAGCAGAAACGGTATTGCAATGCTTCGAAACAAGGCCTAGGGTTCATACTTTCACTAGTGCAGGTTCTCTCAACAATAATAACATAATTGGATCATATAACTATCCCTCAACATGCAACAAAGAGTCACTCCAAAGTCACTAATAGCGGAGAACAAACGAAGAGATTATGGTAGGGTACGAAACCACCTCAAAGTTATTCTTTCGGATCAATCTATTCAAGAGTTCTTACTAGAATAACACCTTAAGACACAAATCAACCAAAACCCTAATGTCACCTAGATACTCCATTGTCACCTCAAGTATCCGTGGGTATGATTATACGATATGCATCACACAATCTCAGATTCATCTATTCAACCAACACAAAGAACTTCAAAGAGTGCCCCAAAGTTTCTACCGGAGAGTCAAGACGAAAACGTGTGCCAACCCCTATGCATAGGTTCATGGGCGGAACCCGCAAGTTGATCACCAAAACATACATCAAGTGGATCACGTGATATCCCATTGTCACCACCGATAAGCATGGCAAGACATACATCAAGTGTTCTCAAATCCTTAGAGACTCAATCCGATAAGATGACTTCAAAGGGCCCACGAGGGTGGAGGGCGCGCCCCCTGCCTCGTGCCTTCCTCGTTGATTCCCTGACATGTACTCCAAGTCTCCTGGATTGCTTCCGTTCCAAAAATAACTCTCCCGAAGGTTTCATTCCGTTTGGACTCCGTTTGATATTCCTTTTCTGTGAAACACTAAAACAAGGGGAAAAACAGAAACTGGCACTGGGCTCTGGGTTAATAGGTTAGTCCCAAAAATAATATAAAAGTGTTTAGTAAAGCCCATAAACATCCAAAATAGATAATATAATAGCATGAATACTTCATAAATTATAGATACGTTGGAGACGTATCAGCATCCCCAAGCTTAATTCCTGCTCGTCCTCGAGTAGGAATGATAAAAGAAATAATTTATGAAGTTTGAATGCTAGCAAGTGCAAAAGTTTGATCAATGATAATTTCAATCACCTTTTCTAGCATCATCATATATCATAATAGTAGCATCATCATATATCAAGTGTTCTCAAATCCTTAAAGACTCAATCCGATAAGATGACTTCAAAGGGAAAGCTCAATCCATTACAAGAGAATAGAAGGGGAGAAACATCATAAGATCCAACTATAATAGCAAAGCTCGCGATACATCAAGATCGTATCACCTCAAGAACACGAGAGAGAGAGAGAGATCAAACACATAGCTACTGGTACATACCCTCAGCCCCGAGGGTGAACTACTCCCTCCTCATCATGGAGAGCGCCGGGATGATGAAGATGGCCACCGGTGAGGGATCCCCCCTGCGGCAGGGTGCCGGAACAGGGTCCCGATTGGTTTTTCGTGGCTACAGAGGCTTGCGGCAGCGGAACTCTCGATCTATTCTGTTCCCCGATGGTTTTAGGGTATATTGATATATATAGGCGAAATAAGTCGGTCAGGAGAGCCACGAGGGGCACACAAGGGTGGAGGGCGCGCCCGGTGGGTGGGCGTGCCCCCCTCCAAAAATAACTTTCCCGAAGGTTTCATTCCGTTTGGACTCCGTTTGATATTCCTTTTCTACGAAACACTGAAACAAGGAAAAAAACAGAAACTGGCACTGGGCTCTGGGTTAATAGGTTAGTCCCAAAAATAATATAGAAGTGTTTAGTAAAGCCCATAAACATCTAAAACAGATAATATAATAGCATGAATACTTCATAAATTATAGATACGTTGGAGACGTATCACCGGGCATAGCTTAGGCTGGCCATAGCCGGATTATCAAATCCTTCATGGCTAGTTCGGCAACCCTATGCAGCTCCACCAGCTGTTTCAGCTGATCGGTGAAGGGCATGGGATGCTCTAGCACAAGATACTGCGACCAGAACAATTTCTCCGTGGAGCTCCCTTCCTCGGCTCGAAAGAACTCCGCGGTGTTGGACACACTTCACGGCAGATCAGCAAAAGCCCCTGGAGAACTCCGAATCCGGGTTAGCAAAAGATAATTCCTTTTCGCATATTTGCTTTGCATGCTGAATTCCTAACCCGCGGTAATCTTCCTGGCCTCCTGGATCTTTTGGAGGGTGCCCTGGGCCTCATTCCGGGCCATCTCCGCGCTCTGGCGAGCCTTGGCGAGTTCGGTCTTTCGAGCTGACGCATCACGCTCCAAGGTCTCGCACTTCCTCACCGCGTCTTGGAGCTCCTGCTGGACCTCGTTGACCCGGGCCTTGAGCTTCTTACGGGCAGCTTGCTCCTTGACAGCCTTCCCCTCGGCTTTGCCCAGGGCCTTTTTCAGGGCCTCGACCTCGGTCGTCGCTCCTATACATATCATGACACTTTGGTCAATATATATTTTACTCTTCTCGAATATTTCCCGAGTTATCACATACCATGATTCTCCTGGAGCTGCTTCCTTGCCCGGCCGAGCCCCTCCTCGGCCTGCTCCAGCCTCCACTTCAGATCAGAGACTTCGGCAGGATGTGAGGCTGCGGCCAGCAGCGACGCCTGCATATTTATTCTAGACAAATTTAGTTAGTTTCCTGCAATAAAAGGATTGATCCTCTATCCGGCTTTTCTTTCCGAACACCGGACAGTGTCTTAGGGGCTACTGTCTATATTGGGATTTTCTCCTTTTGTGTCGCTTACCTCAAAACCTGCCAGTAGGCTGCTGCAGGCTTCGGTTAGTCCGCTCTTAACGGACTGAACCCTTTCAATCACCGTGCTCATAAGAACACGGTGCTCATCCGCTATGGAAGCGCCTCGCAGCGCTTCCAGCAGATCATCTAGTGCCCCTGGTTGGACAGGGGTCACCGGTGGAATAGGCATACCCCCTTCTTTCGAAGGAGGTTGCATGTCGTATTCCGAAGCCGTATCGGTCTCCGGAATCAAGTCTGGTTGAGGGCCGAACTGAGTACGGCCCTCCTCCCCAGTCTCCCAGGGGATTGGTTCCCCCTGGTGTTCGGCGACAGGGGCTTCGCCTTCGGGCGCCTCTTGATCCTCTCCCCGGCCTGGGAAGGTCCGTTGGGAGAGAACCTCGTCGTCCCCTTTGGCCTTGGGAGAGTAGGCGACTGGCGGTGTCTCGCTGGCCATCTCCTTTGAGTCCAACGAACCTCTTGATGAGGATCGCTGGGAGCTGTTGTGGGCCGGACTGCGATAGCATAATTAACCATGTCAATACATTGAAATGGAGAGGCTGGACATATGGGTATGCGGAAGTCAGAGCACTCACGAAGCAGCTTGAGGCTTGGTGCGGGGGTGTCGCTCCGGACTGGTGTCGACGTCCCACGCGGATTTGTCCGCAAAAGAGCCCTTCCCCTTTTTGGACGTCCCCGCCTCCAGGTTCATGGAGGCCGCCCTCTTCTTCCTTCCCTCGTCAGGGGGAGGGTTGTTCTCCTCCTCCTCCTCCTCATCATCATCATCCTCGGCGGTGGAGGAGCGGGTCTTGTCTTCGGACGTCGCGTCCGAAGCATACTTACGACGGGGGCCACTCCGGACCCCCTTGGCCTTCTTCGCTGGCGCTGTATACGGCGCCGGCACCAGCATCTTCGCTAAACGCGGAATGACCTGTTCTTCAGGTAGCAGAGCCGGGCACTGGATCTTCTTCACCCTCGCCATCCATTCCTGAAGAGGCAATGACAGTAAAAGTTCAGATATCCTCCTTGAAGAAAGCATGTAGGGGACGCGATGGAGACTTACCTCGATGGCAGGATGGTTAATGTCGTGCCCACGATCTGAATCCGTGGCTGGCGGAGTCTCGTCGCCCTTGAAGAGCAACTTCCAGGCATCTTCGTGACTCGTTCCGAAGAGCCTCTCTAGGGTTTGGTGCCTCCTCGGATTAAACTCGCAAAGGGGGCGTTTTCGGCTTTGGCAAGGAAGGATCCGGCGAACCAGCATTACTTGGACTACATCGACAAGTTTGACATTCTTGTCCACCATGCTTTGAACGCGTGTCTGCAGCGCTATCAGGTCGTCTGGCGAACACCAGTTCGGGCTCTTCTCGACCCAGGAGGTGAGTCGCATGGGAGCGCCGGAGTTTAAATTGGTGGCCGCGGCCCAGTTTGTGCCGCGGGGTTCTGTGATGTAGAACCATTGTTTCTGCCATTGCTTGACAGTCTCCACGAAAGTGCCTTTTGGCCAGGAGACATTGGCCAGCTTGCTCACCATGGCTCCCCCGCACTCCGCGTGCTGGCCGTCCAATACCTTCGGCTTCACATTGAAGACTTTGAGCCACAGCCCGAAGTGGGGTTGGATGCGGAGGAAGGCCTCACACACGACGATGAACGCTGAGATATTGAGGAAGGAGTTCGGGGATAGATCATGAAAGTCTATCCCGTAATAGTACATCAGCCCGCGGACGAAAGGGTGGAGTGGAAACCCTAGCCCGCGGAGGAAATGAGGGATGAATACCACCCTCTCGTTGGCTTCGGCGTGGGGACGACTTGCCCCTGAGCTGGAAGACGGTGGGCGATTTCCTTCGCCAAGTACCCAGCCGCCCGAAGCTCAGTAATATCCTTCTCCTTGATGGAGGAGACCATCCATTTGCCTTGGCCTCCGGATCCGGACATGGTTGGATACTTTCCGGAGATGTAGAAAGATGAGGACTTGGGCGCTGGAGCTCATGGATGGAAGGGTAGAGGAAGGAGAAGGTGTAAGTAGACAAGGGCGAATTCTTTATCCCCTTATAAAGGGCCGCGAATATCAAGCGCCTTCCCACACGCCTCAAAACTCGCCTATTCCCAAGGGCTGTGTAAACGGCACGGTTGGGTTACCCATGCCCGTATTGATGAGAATCCCGCAATAAGGGGACACGATCTCTGCTTCGACAAGACGTGCCAATGGCAACCGCGTCTCGAAACATGGAACGGCAGACACAAAATGGTCCGAAATTATGACCGGGTGGACGTGATGTCATATTGTAAAAAGTTGTCAGCGGATTGGACTCGTGGAGTATTATATTCTCTCTGTGGTTGTGTATGGTGTGTGTGTGACAGGTCCGGATACAATCATCGTGTCCGGAGACTATCTTGGAGTTCGGAAAGAAGGGAACCCGCCTTGCAATGCCGAAGACAAATCTGCGCGCCGGACTCCTCGTCATTGAAGCCAGGTTCAGGGGCTACTGAGGGAGTCCTAGACTAAGGGGTCCTCGGACGTTCGGTCTGTTAGCCATGGGCTGGACTGATGGGCTGTGAAGATGCGAAGACCGAAGACTGCACCCGTGTCCGGATGGGACTCTCCTTGGCGTGGAAGGCAAGCTTGGCGACCGAATATGTAGATTCCTTTCTTTGTAACCGACCTGGTGTAACCCTAGATCCTCCCGGTGTCTATATAAATCGGAGGACTTAGTCCAGAAAGGGGAGATACTCATTACCATAGTCATACATGCTAGACTTCTAGGGTTTAGCCATTACGATCTCGTGGTAGATCAACTCTTGTAATACTCATATCCATCAAGATCAATCAAGCAGGAAGTAGGGTCTTACCTCCATAGAGAGGGCCTGAACCTGGGTAAGCATCGTGTCCCTTGTGTCATGTTACCATCGACCTTAGACGCACAGTTCGGGACCCCCTACCCGACATCCGCCGGTTTTGACACCGACACCCATTACTTGGCCTTTCGTGGTCTGGTGGCTGGACATGGTCGGAATCCTTAAAGGGGGAAGCCATAAGAAGAAATATTTGCTGGTTATGGTGGATAAATTCACTAAGTGGATAGAGGCCAAACCAGTAAAAACGGCTGAAGTCGGACCGGTGATAGACTTTATATCCGGTGTCGTACACCATTATGGTGTCCCACACAACATTATTACTAACAACGCCTCTAACTTTACGGCCAATGAGGTAAAAACTTGGTGTGCTAATCTGGGCATTAAGCTTGATTACGCCTCCGTATATCACCCTCAAACAAACGGTCAGGTCGAATGGGCTAACGGCCTGCTAATGAGCGGCATCGAACCCAGACTAGTGCGATCCCTACGGGAATCAGATAAGCACTGGGTTGAGGAACTCGGTTCCTTACTCTGGGGGCTGCGGACCACGCCCAATCGCACGACCGGATACACACCCTTCTTTATGGTGTACGGCGCAGAGGTTGTCCTGCCCTTTGACATTATTCACGACTCACCTCGAGTGCGCATGTATGAAGAGAGAGAATCCGAGTTCGATCGGCAGGACAATCTAGACATCCTGGAAGAGGAGCGCGATGTCGCAAAAGCCCGTTCCACATTCTACCAACAACAGGCTCGGAGATACCAAAGACAGAGAAGTGCGGGCGAAGACATATAATATCGGTGAACTCGTTCTACGCCTACCAGAGAATAAAAAGGACAAGCTCAAACCCAAATGGGAGGGTCCCTTCATTATAGATGAAGTTCTCATTGGAGTAGCCTATCGCCTTCGCAATGCATCGGATAATCGCTTAGAGCTGAACCCATGGAACACTGCTTGGCTCCGAAGATTCTACTCCTATGTCCAGACATATACCTTTGTTTGTTCCTTTTTCTCCCTTACAATTTTTTCTCTCGTTTTTATATGATTTCTAGCGTGTGTTCGGGTAAGCCGCACACTTGAGGGGTATACATCCTTAAATGTACACACCCCACCATAACTGGGGGCTTCTCTCAATAGAAGCTTATTATTATTATGAGCATAGAGCTCACCATATATATGTGTCAACTGCTCATATACGTCCTTTCTTCGCCATTATATGCACCTCTATGACTTAAGTTTTTGCCAAGCTGGGTTGCCTGGCTCTTGTGCTTATGCCCTACGTTCCCGCTTGTTCGGCTAGGGCATAAAGGGAGCACCTCTGTGATTGTTACAACCGGGTTATCCGGACATGTACCTCAGATGGGTGAAGCCGAAAGCTAGCGTTCTTAGGAGAATAATTGGTCGGCGGACAAACGACAAACTGCCTTCGTTGCAATATAAACTCCCGAAATATAAAGCTTCCTGTAATTTTTTAGCATCACAGTTTAGGCATGCAATAATAACGCATGCTGACCCAGGGAGAGGAACCCTTAACGGAACTATTCTCCCTGGAAGATGTTTCTTATGTTAAAAAGTAATATAACATAACTCCCCAAATACAGTTTGTCTGTTCAAGCACTATGACCGGATTGCCCGGTTTCCGAACTTACTTGGTGTTTCCCACAGGTATAGTATTCGGAAACACTCCAACCCTTGGGTTTCAGAGGTTGAAGCAAAAGGTCTGCCAAGACAATCTTTTCCAGTTTGGACGGAGATAAGTTTGGTGATAAAGTACATTGTTACATGGAATCAAACGCCTACTCTTCATCTACACCATCTATAAGGCTATCTAGTTTATAATCCTGTTGTGAAAATTTGGCGTCTGTCTTTACTTGGTCATATACCAAGCTAACCGGAATTTCTTGACCGTCTGGTCCCCAAGGTCCGACCCGGGCCATATGATTCGGATCCAGTTCGGTATACCGCGTTTTCACCATGGCCCAAGCTTCTCGTGCACCCTCTCGACATGCTGATGCCTTCCATAGTTCAAAACGGCGTCGAGCTCCCTTGAATAAATTCACGAGCTCCTCCATAATTTCTGGAGGAGAATCGGATGGCCATAAAGCCTTAGCCATGTTCCTCATGGCTTTCCAAGCTTGCTCGTGCACTTTGGATAGCTCTTGCAGCAAGTCACCTTGAAATCCGGACACTTCTCCCTCGGGCCGCCCAGTTAACAAACCTACAGGAGCAATCTTGTAAAACATTCCATCAGGGGACCGTATGAAAGTTAGGTTAAAGGACATACTAAATATGCCGCCTTTCAGCTTCATGTTCTCCTTCAAGGCATCCGACAGTTGTGCTCGTACGTCCTTTAGCTCTTCGGCTTGCTTGATGTTTGCATCATGTAGCTTGTTCTTCTCATTAATGGTCTGTGTTAATACACGTTGACCAGCGCCTCCTTGCCCTTCGGCATGTTGTTTGTCTGCCTGAGCAGCCTTTAGCCTCTCCTCCAACTGGTCTGCCGATCTTGCAGCTGTAAACAAAATAATGCATATTTAAAAATCATTGTTGGCGCAGAATCGTATTTTCCAGACACTATTGTGCTTACCATCAGGTGCCTTCTTGGATTTCTTCAAATTTTCCAGTTCGGCGGTGACAACAGTTAGCTTGGTCCGACATTCTTCAAGCTCCTTGGACAGTGTGTTATTTTTCTCCGTGAGTACCTGCTGACATAATGACCCTTAAATCAGTTGGGCCAACTGCTTCAAGTCTCGGGGGCTACTGGCACATGATTATTGAATCTACACAAAGTTTTTACCCGCATATCCTTTGAAAGCAGGTGTGTGGCTCTGGCAAGTCCATCCCGAGCAGCTCGGATATATGCATCCGTAGAGCTGAGGGTGTTGAACGCCTCTTCGGTGAAACTTTGGTCGCGCATGGCCTCTTTCCGCCGTAGATGATTCATCGCGCTCTCCACATCGGAATTGCTGACGGATACATTATCTGAATCCTCTTGGAGATGACAATCCGGCGTTGCGCCCGTATCGACCCTAGTCCTTGTGGCAGGGTCCGGGGCCGGATTGGTCGATGCATGGCCGGCGAGGTCCCCGGATACAGTCCGGCGTATGCTCTTCCTAAAATATGGCACAGCGGAAAACGTCACAATCCGGTCTATTTGCCGAGTGCATGTTAAAAACTATACCTCTTTGGTGAAGGCGGGGGGCCGGCAGTATTACTGTTGGCCTTTATTTTCAAAGACTCGCCCTGCGCGGGCATCGCCTTCTTAGAGGACGCATTTGATACAACTCGGTGAGATGATCGCCGCCCCTTCAGAGCATGAGACAGTGTGGTGGGTGAGGCGCAATGGGAAAACTCTTTTGGAGGAGACGTCTCCTAGGTACTTACATGGGAGGAGGGGAGAAGGCCAGGGTAATCGGCTATAATGGCCACTTCCGTGCCGTCGTTGCTCACCTGATAAAAGACCCCCTCCTTAAGTTCTATAAATATATCCGAATCTTCTTCAAATCCGGGATCCATGTCTCGAATATGGTCCTCTGGCTGCGAAGCGGGGCTGTGGACCCGCTCGACGACCTTTCTCCACTCCTATCAAAAATAGCCGGATTAAATTCGACTAGCATAACTCAGGAAAGAGGTGAGTGAGGCCAATAATCGAAGAAAAACTCACCCAGTCGATGGGGTTATACATGGAAAAACCTTCCCGACATTTCAAGCGAGTGAAGTCCTTCTTCTCCCCTTTGTAAAGGTCAGCTAAGATGGTGGCCAGGGCGGCAAAATTTCCTGGACCCTTGCGTAGACAACGGGATGCATCATCCTCCCCAATGTAATTCCACATAGGAAAACCTCTAGATTGGAGCCGCTGAACGCATCGCGTTATTGAAATCGCGATTACCTCAATTATAGACAGCCCGGAGTTGGCAAGTACTCTGATCTTGCTTACTAGCCTCTTAACCTCCGCACTGTCTTCTTATTCGAGGCTTCGGGGACACCAGCTAGTGTTCTTCTTTAAAGGAGCACTGGAGAATTCAGGAAGACCACGCCGGACTGGGTTCGGAAGAACAACGTCTTCAATATAAAACCATTTCGAGGGCCACTCTTCGGATGCCTTCTTTGGAGTGCCGGACAGGTAACCTATCCCGGCTATGCGCCATACTTCGGCGTCGCCCACCTCGAATATAGATCCCTTTTGGGGGCGGGGGACGAGGTAGAAAAATTTCCGCCATAGCTCGAAATGAGCCTCACAGCCTAGAAACAGCTCGCAAAAGAGCAACGAAGCCCGCGATATGCAGGATGGAGCCTAGCGTCAGATTGTGCAGTTGGAGGCCGTAATACGCCAGGAGACCTCTGAGGAAAGGGTGGATAGGAAATCCTACGCCTCTCAAAAGGAAGGAAACGAAGCACACCCGCTCCTCTTTAGAAGAATTGGGGAAATTCTCTGCCAGGGCTTCGTCGTTGAGGGAAGTTAATCCAGCCTGAATGGAGACTAGATCCGTGGGAGGAAGATATCCCTGCGTCTGAAGTTTATTTAGATAGGCGCGGGATACCAAGCAGCTTTCCCAATCGCCTTTTTTAGGGCCGTGGCAGTGTGAGGAAGAGCTAGGAGCGCCGGCCATGTTTGGACGATTTCCTATGGCGAGTTCTAAGGATTTCCGCGTGGTGTGGAATGGCATCTGAGATCTAATCTCCTTAAATAGGTGCCTTCCCTACGTGGTCAAGGGGTTATTTGTAAAGAACACCTAGACTGTTCGCATTCGTTTGACACATGGAAGCCGAGGCGACGACAGCAAAGAATCAATAGAATATGATATTTAATGTGGAGCCGAACTATCGTCAATCTGAAGTATAATGGAGAACCCACCTTGCAAAGCCGAAGACATAAAGCCGGATACTACGTCGTCATTGAAGGCAAGTTCGGGGGGCTACTAAGGGAGTCTTGGATTAGGGGGTCCTCGGATGGCCGGGCTATGTGACATGGGCCGGATTGATGGGCCGTGAAGATATAAGGTAGAAGGCCTTCCCCCGTGTCCGGATGAGACTCTCCTTTGCGTGGATGGCAAGATTGGCGCCCGGACGTGTAGTTTTCTTCCTCTGTAAACCGACTTTGTACAACCCTAGCCCCCTCCGGTGTCTATATAAACCGGAGGGTTTAGTCCACAGAGGCTATCACAAATCATACAGGCTAGACATCTAGGGTTTAGCCATTACGATCTCGAGGTAGATCAACTCTTGTAACCCCTATACTCATCAAAGTAGGGTATTACCTCCATTAAGAGGGCCCGAACCTGGGTAAACATCGTGTACCCCGTCTCCTGTTACCTTCGATCCTCACATGCATAGTTCGGGACCCCCTACCCGAGATTGGCCGGTTTTGACACCGACAGGGTGTCTTCGTCATCCCCAAGCTTAGGGTCTTGTCACTCCTTATTCTCCACATATCGATATCTCACCCAAAGCTTGAAAACTTCAATCACACAAAACTTAACGGAACTTCGTGAGATAGGTTAGTATGATAAAGAGCAAACCATTCACTTTGGTACTGTCAAAGACAAGATTCATAATTGTTCTCACACAATGCCTACTGTACCCTATTATTTCTACAATTTATATTGAGAAATATAAGCCATAGAAATTAGAAAACAAGCAAACTATGCATTGAAAACAGAATCTGTCAAAAACAGAATAGTCTGTAGTAATCTGTACTCCAACCATACTTATGCTACTCCAAAAATTCTGAACAATTAGGACAACGTAGGGAATTTGTATAGAAATCTTTTGTAGAAAATTCAGATCAAAATCACATTCCAGTGAATTTTTAAAATTCCTGGACTAAGCGCAAAAGTTTCTGTTTTTGCACATAATCAAGTCAACTATCATCCACACTATCCCAAAGACTTTACTTGGCACTTTATTGACACAAAATCTATAAAACATGATTACTACAGTAGCCTAATCATGTGAACACACAAAAACAGTAGGTAAAAGTATTGTGTTGTCTCCCAACAAGCGCTTTTCTTTATTGCCTTTTAGCTAGGCATGATGATTTCAAAGGTGCTCACATAAAAGTAAAGAATGACACATAACGGGAGCATCATGAATCACAAGTTCCTCTCTCATAATAATTTTCAGTAGCATCATGAATGGATTCATCAATATTACTATCACACAAAGCACTCCTTTCATGATCCATAAGCATAGTATTTTTATTACTCTCCACATAGGCAATTTTATTCTCATTCATAATAGTGGGAGTATCATAGGGAACTCGAATACTATAAATTGTTTCCACATTAAAAGAGTCATGTTCAGCAAAAGGATATTCAAAATTACGACAATAATTATCACTACTTTTTATAACATAAGTATCATCACAATAATCATCATAAGTAGCAACTTTGTTCTCATCATAGATAGGAGGCATGCAATCATCATTAGCATTTTGGACATTCATAGAATTCATACCAACAACATTGCAAACATGATCATCATCAAAGATGCTTTGTCAAACATACTATAAAATTCTTCTATCAATTGAGCACAATTTTCCTTGCCATCATTTTCAGAGAAGACATTATAAAGAAGAAGAATATGATGCAACCTTAATTCCCTTTTTTTTGTAGTTTTCTTTTTATAAACCAAACTAGTGATAAAACAAGAAACTAAAAGATTCAATTGCAATATCTAAAGATATACCTTCAAGCACTCACCTCACCAACAACGACGCCAGAAAAGAGCTTTATGTCTACTATGCAACTTTATTCTTGTAGACTTGTGTTGGGCCTCCAAGCGCAAAGTTTTGTAGGACAGTAGCAATTTTCCCTCAAGTGGATGACCTAAGGTTTATCAATTCGTGGGAGGTGTAGGATGAAGATGGTCTCTCTCAAACAACCCTGCAACCAAATAACAAAGAGTCTCTTGTGTCCCCAACACACCAAATACAATGGTAATTTGTATAGGTGCACTAGTTCGGCATAGAGATGGTGATACAAGTGTAATCATGATAGTAGATATTGATTTTTGTAATAGGAACAATAAAAAACAGAAACATAGCAAGTAACAAAAGTGAGCTCAAATGGTATTCCAATGCTTGAAAATGAGGTCTAGGGTCCGTACTTTTGCTAGTGCAATCTCTCAACAATGCTAATATAATTGGATCATATAACCATCCCTCGAAGTGTGATGAAGAATCACTCCAAAGTTCCTATCTAGCGGAGAACTTAAGAAGAAATTGTTTGTAGGGTACGAAATCACCTCGAAGCTATTCTTTCCAATCAATCTATCCAAGAGTTCGTACTAAAATAACACCAAATAATTTCAGATTCATAATACTCAATCCAACACAAAGAACTTCAAAGAGTGCCCCAAGATTTCTACCGGAGAAACAAAGACAAGAACGTGCATCAACCCCCTATGCATAGATTACCCCAATGTCACCTCGGGAATCCGTGAGTTGAGTGCCAAAACATATATCAACTGAATCAATATGATACCCCATTGTCACCATGGGTATTCATAGCAAGACATACATAAAGTGTTCTCAAATCCATAAAAGTATTCAATCCGATAAAAAGAAATCTCAAAGGGAAAACTCAATTCATCACAATAAGATGGAGAGGGGAAAACACCATATGATCAAACTATATTAACAAAGCCCGCGATACATCAAGATCGTGCCATCTCAAGAACACGAGAGTGAGAGAGAGAGAGAGAGATTAAACACATAGCTACCGGTACAAACCCTCGGCCTCGAGGGTAGACTTCTTCCTCCTCATCGTGGTGGCCGCCGGGATGATGAAGATGGCCACCGGTGATGATTTCCCTCTCTGGCGGAGTGCCGGAACGGGGTCTAGATTTGTTTTTTGTGGCTACAGAGGCTTGCGGCGGTGGAACTTCTAATCTAGGGTTATCCCCAGGGTTTTTGGAATATTTGGGAATTTATAGCGCAAAGAGGCGGTGCGGAGGCCATCGAGGTGAGCACAACCCACCTGGGCGCGCCTGGGCCCCCAGGCACGCCCTGGTGGGTTGTGCCCCCCCTCAGGGCTCCCCTCTGGCACTTCTTTGGCCCACTAGATGTATTCTGGTCCAAAAAAATCTCCAAAAAGTTTCGCTGCGTTTGGACTCTGTTTGGTATTGATTTTCTGCGATGTAAAAAAGAAGCAAAAAACAACAACTGGAACTGGGCACTATGTCAATAGGTTAGTCCCAAAAAATGATATAAAGTTGATATAAAATGATTGTAAAACATCCAAGAATGATAATATAACAACATGAATTCTTCATAAATTATAGATACCTTGGAGACGTATTAGTAACGCGGTGACAAAAGTTATCACCACTCCATTGCCGACCTTTGATATGGGGAATAATGGAGACCTCAAAGCTTTACATTGCGTCCACATGGAGACCTTTCATCTTGGTCCCTTTCACAAGGTTGAGGGAAGGATGGTGGTCGTGTGCGTAGATACAGAGTTGTGGCATTATGCAACATATCTTTATTTTGGCTCCACCACACGTTAAAACATGTAATGTGGATTATGGATCTGAACCTAGAATCGTGCCTACGCAAGATTAAGTTAAAAATAAACTAGTGGTGAATCCGAACTCTCTAAGAGTGCCTTAACCCTACAACACTTTCCATTACTCTTGTTCTTTATTATTTTCCTAACGCACTTTAATTGTTGTTTAAATACTCTTGCAAATTTCCACTTTCGCAATGCTTTTGCTTTGGATCGCAAATAACTTGCAAGCACTCTCTGATAAATATCTACAAGCGGCAAATACCATTTCCTAAGCTCTATGCGGGATCAATTTGCTTACTTGAGAATGGCTAAAATTGTATCCTGTGCACTTACAAGACGTCACCCACCCACTCCAGAAGAACTTGGATCATATGTCTGGACACAATCACCCAGACCGTGGCCTTACAAAGTCGAGCCCTTATGTGGGGAGATATGGGGCGGTCCAAGCTGCTAGACAGGTCAACACGGACATGAGCCCCACCCCCAAACCCATCTTCTCCCGCCATTCCCCATTCTATCCTCCGCGGTCCGCCTCAAACCATAGTGCCACGCAACCTACCTTACAGCTTGGCCACCGACATGCCTCAGACTACCCACAGTGGGAGTAACATAGGTAGTAACATCACACATATCTAGATAAAGTAGATGATGTGGCAAGCAATAAATGATGAAAGAGAGGAAAGTGGTAACATAGCTAGTTACTAGTAATATGAGTAACATCACACATATCAAAGCAAGATGTGTCTATAGTCTAATAAATAAAGTGTTGCATGCTACCACACATATGTTACTCCCCACTATAGAGGTAGTAACATAGAGTAGTAACATGGGCATGTTACTAGTCTATGTTACTACCCATTGTGGCTAGTCTCATAATCGGATGCCGGAGGAGTGCCCATGGGGGCCCGCGACATTGCTTCTCGACGAGTTCGAGTCAGACACACCTTCCAACACACCCTATCTCTTTTGTCGGCGGATCGAGCAGTTGCATGTCGTCCCTGCTGCGGATTCAATTGTCTCACATTGCCCTGCCTTCGCCAGAGTTCGAGGGTTCGAACGGTGTGGATTGGGAAATGCTCGATGCAGAGGACGAGGAGGAGCTAGCGCTCCGCCCTATAATTCGTGGATAGTTGAGGGACGCGGGTGATCATATACTGTCCTCGGCACCACGACATGGGTGGAGTAGCCGCTCGTCATAACCACCACCACGGGGCAGGGCGAGCAGTCATGCCACCACTTTGATCTCCATGTGCAACAATTCAAGCTTGCGTTGAACACATCCTCCTCTCAAGAGGACCAACTCAGCCATGCTATCCCCTGTCTTTCCTTGACTACCATGGGGCGGATGCCCACCGCAACCGCCGGGAGAACACGAAGATGCTCCGGGAAGGCATCGAAGCATTCAAATGCGAAGTCGTCAATCCGCCCGAGCCTAGCAATAGGAGGAGGACGAGGAATCTGATGACTATAAATTCTTTGACACCCGCCTCCACTTTGTTCGTCAGTGAACGATGTTGTATGTTCTTAATAAATGTTCTAGGTTTATTTGTGTGATGAACTTTGTGTGATAAACTATGTACAATCCTAAGTTTATTTTTGTGCGAGAACAATATGTGCCGTCTAAGTTTTGTTATGATCTATGGGGTATTGCCCCTGGGTCAAGATAGGAATGGGTCGGTCAGCCCGCTGGGTCACTGGCCCGGCCCAAAAAGTCGAGGCCAGTGGGCTAAGCGGGTTGGACTTAAATGATATTGGGGGTCAGTGGAGCCAACACCATGCGACTCGATGGATCAGACAGGTCGACCCAGTAAAATCGCTATGTATGAGATGCTTCCGAGCATCTCTGTCGTCGTCGGGCACCCACGAGCATCTCTGCCCCCCACCCCTTCTGAGCATATGTGTTGTCACTGGTAAAAGTTGTGTATCATGTGAGGAAACTCCTAAGTCTTGATGTTCCAACTTGTTGGAACTCAACCTACATGATGACTGATATAACAAAAGAGTATCATGGAGTGTTCGACTCTTTGTCCATTCAAGATAAACAATATACCTTCAAGCCATCTTTTGAGGATTGGGAAAATGCTGAAGTTGTTTGCACGTTGCTGAAGGTATTGTATGAAGCCAGTAATGTGATATCCGGCACAAAATACCCAACTGCTAACTTGAATTTACATGAAATGTGGAAAATGAAGATAACCTTGGAGCAACAACATTATGAAGAGAATTTTGAGATGGACATAATGGTCAAATATGTTGGTGCAATTCCTTGCCTCTTGTGTTTTGGAGATTGTTGTTAGAAACAACGAGGGACTAATTTGTTTGCCGGTGCACACAGAGAGAAATAGTCCCTGGAGTTTTGAGAAGATTGCTATAATGTTCTGAGAAGTTTGATATGAACTTCAAAGAATGTTATCTGCGTTTCAGAGAAGATTGCTAAGGTTTGAGAAGATTGCTACCAAGAAGATTGCTAGTTCCGGGAAGTTTTCTAAACACTTTTACGAAAGCTATTTGTGTTGGGGAACGTAGCATGCAATTTCAAAAAAATTCCTACGCTCACGCAAGATCTATCTAGGAGATGCATAGCAACGAGAGGGGGAGAGTGTGTCCACGTACCGTCGTAGACCGAAAGCGGAAGCGTTTGAGAACGCAGTTGATGTAGTCGACCTTCTTCTCGTTCCGACCGATCAAGCACCGAATGTACGACACCTCCGAGTTCTGCACACATTCAGCTCGATGACGTCCCTTGAACTGTTGATCGAGCAAAGTTTCGAGGGAGAGTTCTGTCAGCACGACGGCATGGTGATGGTGATGGTGAAGTGATCCGCGCAGGGCTTCGCCTAAGCACTACGTGAATATGACCGGAGGCGTCAACCGTGGAGGGGGGCGCCGCACACGGCTAGGAATCAATGTTGTGTGTTCTAGCGGTGCCACCCCTCATTTATATATATATATAGGTTGGAGGGGAGGAGAGGCAGCCAAGGGGGCGCCCCAAGTAGGAGGAATCCTACTTGGGCACCTCCCAATTCGGCCTCCCCCTTCCATATTCATCCAGAGGGGGAAGGAAGGAGGAGGGAGGAGAGAAAGAAGGGGGAGGCCGAATCCATCCCCTTCCTTTCTCTCTTATCCTCTTTCCTTCCCCTTGATTTCGGCCTACATGGGGCGCACCAACCCCCTAGGGGCTGGTCTGTCCCCTTCTTGGCCCATTAGGCCCATGTAGTTGCCGGGGGAATGCCCGGAACCCCTTCCTGTGACCCGATATGTACCCGGTACCCCCGGAACAATTCCGGTGTCTGAATATCATCGTCCTATATATGAATCTTTACCTGTCAACCATTTCGAGACTCCTCGTCATCTCTGAGATCTCATCCGGGACTCCGAACAACATTCGGTCACCAAATCACACAACTCATGTAATACAAAACCATCATCGAACGTTAAGCGTGCGAACCCTACGGGTTCGAGAACTATGTAGACATGATCGAGACACTTCTCCGGTCAATAACAAACAACGAAACCTGGATGCCCATTTTGGTTCCTACGTATTCTACGAAGATCTTTATCGGTCGCACCGTAATGACAACATACGTTATTCCCTTTGTCATCAGTATGTTACTTGCCCGAGATTCGATCATCGGTATCTTCATACCTAGTTCAATCTCGTTACCGGCAAATCTATTTACTCGTTCTGTAATATATCATCCTGCAACTAACTCATTAGTCACATTGCCGGCAAGGCTTCTTATGATGTGTATTACCAAGAGGGCCCAGAGATACCTCTCCGATACTCGGAGTGACAAATCCTAATCTCAATCTATGCCAACCCAACAAACACCTTCGGAGATACCTGTAGAGCATCTTTATAATCACCCAGTTACGTTGTGACGTTTGATAGCACACAAGGTATTCCTCCGGTATCCGAAAGTTGCATAATCTCATAGTCAAAGGAATATGTATATGACATGAAGAAAGCAATAGCAATAAAACTGAACGATCAATATGCTAAGCTAACGGATGGGTCATGTCCATCACATCATTCTCCTAATGATGTGATCCCGTTCATCAAATGACAACACATGTCCATGGTTAGGAAACTTAACCATCTTTGATTAACGAGCTAGTCTAGTAGAGGCTTACTAGGGACACTGTGTTTTGTCTATGTATTCACACATGTATCAAGTTTCTGGTTAATACAATTCTAGCATGAATAATAAACATTTATCATGATATAAGGAAATATAGAATAACAACTTTATTATTGCCTCTAGAGCATATTTCCTTCATTCTCTCACTTGCACTAGAGTCAATAATCTAGTTCACATCGCCATGTGATTTAACACCAATAGTTCACATCGCCATGTGACCAACACCCAAAAGGTTTACTAGAGTCAATAATCTAGTTGACATCGTTATGTGATTAACACCCAAAGAGTACTAAGGTGTGATCATGTTTTGCTTGTGAGAGAAGTTTAGTCAATGGGTCTGCCACATTCAGACCCGTATGTATTTTGCAAATTTCTATGTCTACAATGCTCTGCATGGAGCTACTCTAGCTAATAGCTCCCACTTTTAATATGTATCCAGATTGAGACTCAGAGTCATCTGGATCAGTGTCAAAGTTTGCATCGACGTAACCCTTTACGACAAATTTTTTGTCACCTCCATAACCAAGAAACATTTCCTAAGTCCTTTTCAGGTACCTAAGGATTATTTTGACCACTGCCTAGTGATCTACTCCTGGATCACTATTGTACCCCTTGCCAAACTCATGGCTAGGTACACAATAGGTCTGGTATACACCCTGGCATACTTTATAGAACCTATGGTTGAGGCATAGGGAATGACTTCCATTCTCTCTCTATCTTCTGCCGTGGTCTGGTTTTGAGTCTTACTCAACTTCATACCTTACAACTGAGGCAAGAACTCTTTCTTTGACTGATCCATTTTGAACTCCTTAAAAATCTTATCAAGGTATGTACTCATCAAAAGTCATATCAAGCATCTTGATCTATCTCTATAGACCTTGATGCCCAATATGTAAGCAGCTTCACCGAGGTCTTTCTTTGAAAAACTCCTTTCAAACACTCCTTTATGCTTTCCAGAAAATTCTACATCATTTCCTATCAACAATATGTCATTCACATATACTTATCAGAAAGGCTGCAGTGCTCCCACGCACTTCCTTGTAAATACATGCTTCACCGCAAGTCTGTATAAAACTATATGCTTTGATCAACTCATCAAAGTGTATATTCCAACTCCGAGATGCTTGCACTAGTCCATAGATGGATCCCTGGAGCTTGCACACTTTTTAGCACCTTTAGGATTGACAAGACCTTCTAGTTGCATCATATACAACTCTTCTTTAATAAATCCATTAAGGAATGCAGTTTTCATATCCATTTGCCAGATTTCATAAAATGTGGCAATTGCTAACATGATTCAGACAGACTTAAGCATCGATACGAGTGAGAAAATCTCATCGTAGTCAACAACTTGAACTTGTCGAAAACCTTTTGCGACAATTCGAGCTTTGTAGATAGTAACACTACCATCAACGGCCGTCTTCCTCTTGAAGATCCAATAATTCTTAATGGATTGCCGATCATCGGGCAAGTCCACCAAAGTCCACACTTTGTTCTTATATATGGATCATATCTCAGATTTCATGGCCTCAAGCCATTTATCGGAATCTGGGCTCATCATCGCTTCTTCATAGTTCGTAGGTTCGTCATGGTCTAGTAACATGACCTCGAGAATAGGATTACCGTAAGACTCTGGTGCGGAACGTGCTCTGGTTGACCTACGAGGTTCGGTAGTAACTTGATCTGAAGTTTCATGATCGTTATCATTAGCTTCCTCTCTAGTTGGTGTAGGCATCACGGGAACAGTTTTCTGTGATGAGCTACTTTCCAATTCGAGAGAAGGTACAATTACCTCATAAGTTCTACTTTCGTCCCACTCACTTCTTTCGAGAGAAACTCCTTCTCTAGAAATGTAGCGACCAGACCTCAAATGGCCTGTGCTGCTGTGCACCAGTGTCATCCCTGGATCAGTAATGCTGACACGCACAGTACAAATGAAGGATTTATAACAGAGTAGCAATCACACACTTATTACAACGAATAACTCCGAAGAGTTAAACTATGAAAAACATGGCTTAAGGCCATCTAAAACGATAACAGCGGAAGACTTGGAAGATAAGTGAGTCCATCACTCCAGTGGCATCACTGAGTATAAGACCACGACCTAAGGCACCTTACTCGTCGTCTGAAAAGTCTGCAACATGAAACGTTGCAGCCCGAAAACGGGTCCGCACATAGAATATGCTGGCAAAGTAACACATAGAGAGCAATGAACAATAATAATGCTATACTATATGCATATATGGCTGGTGGAAAGCTCTATGGTTACAGTTTTTGCGAAAAGCCAATTTTATCCTACTGCAAAGGAATAAATTTTATTTAACTATCATGGTGGTTGAAACATTGAGAAGGTACCTCCAACTCAATCCCAATTAAGTATCATCATTAACCCAACAAAATTAATTATAAGTATCACGGTGATGAGATTCAAATGATAATCCAGGTACTAGATACTCAAGTTGTCCATAACCGGGGACACGGCTAACCATGATTAGTGTGTACACTCCGCAGAGGTTTGCGCACTTTTCCCCACAAGACTCGATCGCCTCCGCTTGATTCTCGCACTACATGATGTTTGAGAAACGGATGACCGAGACACAGTCTTTCAGAAACAATCACTCTTTACTCTGGATGGACCGGTACACCTACTTTCCCCTACATCTGCTAGTCCACCTCTTCAAGAGATCTTGTAACCTACTCAACTATGCTAGAGCCCATAATAGCTTGTGGCTGCACACGGAAGTTTCTAGCATGAATAATCTTATGATCCCTTTGAGCCTGGGTGGCGGACCTTATACATACAGACAACACTGGGTTCTCCAGGTGCCTCAATCCACCCAGATGTGAGTTTTAGTTGCCACCTTAAGTTGAACCATTATTAAACATCTCACACCTGTCATGAATGTCACTCAAACCCAATCCACGTCTACGGGCATAGCATGGCAATAATAAAAGCAACGTAGAAGTAACTCCCAAGGGTTTGATAAGAAAACAGGTAATAGGTACTACCTCAACTACTACCCAATACCACAGTTTAATTAGATCCTACTCATGCAATGTGTTTGAGGAGAACAGATCTAATGCAATAAAAACTGGGTATGAACAGGGTATGATCAAAGTGTTACTTGCCTTGCTGATGATCCGCAAAACCTAGCGATTCGAAGTAACAAGCGGCACACTCCGGGTACTCTATCGCAAACAAACAAGCATACAATCAGTACTCATCTAATGCACAGGTAAAACTCGAATGAATGATCCAACCAGAAAGTTCAACTTAAGAACTCCGGTTTGCAAAAAGAATCAACTCGAAAGAAGCAACGAAAGTCAAACGGCGAAAGAAAGATACTTCGTTTGCTAATCTGGATCTAGGTCAAATTTTACTGTAGCAAAAACTTGTTTGAGTAGATTAAACGGAAAGAGAATTTCGAGACGAAACTCTAGGCGCTTGAATCGCCTGATTCCGATAAACGAGCGAGAAAATAAACAGAATCGAAGATTTGATGAGAGATCGAATCTGAGAAAATAACGAGAAAATCCGACGAAAAGAAAAACGGACGAACGGTTAAATAACGGACGTTCGTTAACAGAGAAAAACCGACGAACGCATTCGTTAAAACGAACGGTTCGGTAAACGCTCGCAAAATAATAAAACCGAAAAAAACCGATCTAGGTTTTTTTTACGAAGGGTTTTTAAAAAAAAACAAAAACCGGCAACGACGAACGGCAGCGGCAGTACCTCGACGGGCGGACTCCGGCGGGCGCGGGGCTTGGCGGCGGGGTGCGGGCGTCGGGGGGGGGGGGGCGAGGGGCGGCGGCTCCGGCGACGAACAGGCGGCGGCGGGCGCGACTCCGGCGGCGGCGGCGGTGAGATGCGGGCGGCGGCGGCGGCGGTGAGTGCGGCGGCGGCGGCTCGGGTTGAGGGAGAGAGAGGGGGGGCTATTTAAGGAGGGGGGGTCCGAAGCTTGGGGAAGGGGGCGGCCGGGGCGGACTCCGGCGGCGGCTCGGCGTCGTGCGGGAAGAGGAGAGGCGCGAGGCGGGCCGTCGGCTGGGCCTTTGGCCCAGTCGGCGCGCGGGCGTTTTTTTTAAATAAGTTCCGCGGAAAATAATACGTAGAAAAATAAATAAAAATCGGAAAAATATGAAATTAATTTTTCCCGTCTATTTAGAAAATCTAGAATAGGGTGAACATTTTTTTTAAATCAAAATAAATATTTTGAAAACATGCAATATTTTTAATGCAATAAAAATTGCAAATAAAATCCAAATAAATGCCAAATAATGATTTTAACACTTTTCCTCCAGTATTTCAATTGTTTTGGAGAAGTCATATTTTCTCCTCTCGTTTATTTTAAAATGAAATATTTTTCCGGAGAGAAAATAATTAAAACCACAATCCTCGTCTTATTATTTGATGAAAATCAAATATGAAAATTTTGAGAAAATCCCCAACTCTCTCCGAGGGTCCTTGAGTTGCTTAGGATTTATCGAGGATTTGTCAAAATGCAATAAAACATGATATGCAATGATGATCTATGTATAACATTCCAAATTGAAAATTTGGGATGTTACAAGAAAGGATCCATTCTTAGCAACAAAGATCTTGCCTTCGGATATGTGATAGAAGGTGTACCCAACCGTTTCTTTTTGGGTATTCTATGAAGACGCACTTCTCCGATTTGGGTTCGAGCTTATCAGGCTGAAGCTTTTTCACATAAGCTTCGCAACCCCAAACTTTAAGAAACGACGACTTAGATTTCTTGCCAAACCATAGCTCATACGGTGTCGTCTCAACGGCTTTGGATGGTGCCCTATTTAACCTGAATGCAGCTGTCTCTAATGCATACCCCAAAATGATAGTGGTAAATCGGTAAGAGACATCATAGATAGCAGCATATCTAATAAAGTACGGTTACGATGTTCGGACACACCATTACGCTGTTGTGTTCCAGGTGGCGTGAGTTGTGAAGCTATTCCACATTGTTTTAAATGATGGCCCAACTCGTAACTCAAATATTCGCCTCCGCGATTAGACCGTAGAAACTTTATTTTCTTGTTATGATGATTCTCTACTGCACTCTGAAATTCTTTGAACTTTTCAAATGTTTCAGACTTGTGTTTCATCAAGTAGATATACCCATATCTTCTCAAATCATCTGTGAAGGTCAGAAAATAACGATACCCGCCGCGAGCCTCAACACTCATCGGACCGCATACATCGGTATGTATTATTTCCAATAAGTCAGTGGCTCGCTCCATTGTTCCAGAGAACGGAATTTTAGTTATCTTGCCCATGAGGCATGGTTCGCAAGCATCAAATGATTCATAATCAAGTGATTCCAAAAGTCCATCCGCATGGAGTTTCTTCATGCGCTTTACACCAATATGACCTAAATGACAGTGCCACAAATATGTTGCACTATCATTATCAACTTTGCATCTTTTGGTATCAATATTATGAATATGTGTACCATTACGACCGAGATTCAATAAACCATTCACATTGAGTGTATTACCATAGAAGGTTTTATTCATGTAAACAGAACAACAATTATTCTTTGACTTAAATGAATAACCGTACTGCAATAAACATGATCAAATCATATTTATACTCAACGCAAACACCAAATAACATTTATTTAGGTTCAACACTAATCCCGAAGGTAGAGGGAGTGTGCGATGGTGATCTTATCAACCTTGGAATCACTTCCAACACACATCGTCACCTTGCCCTTAACTAGTCTCTGTTCATTTTGCAACTCCTGTTTTCAGTTACTAATCCTAGCAACTGAACCGGTATCTAATACCCAGGGGTTACTATGAACACTAGTGAAGTACACATCAATAACACGTATATCAAATATACCTTTGTTCACTTTGTCATCCTTCATATCCGCCAAGTATTTGGGGTAGTTCCCTTTGGAGTAGAAGCACTCAGTTTCAGGCTTAGGTCTAGTTTTGGGACTCTTCATGGGAGTGGCAACTTGTTTGCCATTCTTCTTGAAGTTCCTTTTCTTTCCCTTGCCCCTTTTCTTGAAACTAGTGGTCTTGTTAACCATCAACACTTGATGCTTTTTCTTGAATTCTACCTTCGCTGATTTCAGCATCGCGAAGAGCTTGGGAATCGTTTTCGTCATCCCTTGCATATTATAGTTCATCACGAAGTTCTAGTAGCTTGGTGATAGTGACTAGAGAACTTTGTCAATCACTATCTTATCTGGAAGATTAACTCCCACTTGATACAAGTGATTGTAGTACCTAGACATTCTGAGAACATGCTCACTGGCTGAGCTATTCTCCTCCATCTTGTAGGCAAAGTATTTGTCAGAGGTGTCATACCTCTCGACACGGGCATGAGACTGAAATACTAATTTCATCTCTTGGAACATCTCATATGCTCTGTGGCGTACAAAACATTTTTGAAGTCCCGGTTCTAAGCCGTAAAGCATGGTGCACTAAACTATCAAGTAGTCATCATACCGAGCTTTGTCAAACGTTCATAAAGTCTGCATCTGCTCCTGCAGTAGGTCTGTCACCTAGCGGTGCATCAAGGACATAATTCTTCTATGCAGCAATGAGGATAATCCTTATATCATGGACCCAGTCTGCATCATTGCTACTATCATCTTTCAACTTATTTTTCTCTAAACATAGGGGAGCTACAACGCAAGCGATTGATCTACAACATAGATATGCAAATACTATCAGGACTAAGTTCATGATAATTTAAGTTCAATTAATCATATTACTTAATAACTCCCACTTAGATAGACATCCCTCGAGTCATCTAAATGATCACGTGATCCAAATCAACTAAACCATGTCCGATCATCACATGAGATGGAGTAGTTTTCAGTGGTTATGTTGATCATATCTACTATATGATTCACGTTCGACCTTCGGTCTCCAGTGTTCCGAGGCCATGTCTGTACAAGCTAGGCTCGTCAAGTTTAACCCGAGTATTTCGCATGTGCAAAACTGTCTTACACCCGTTGTATGTGAACGTATCACACCCGATCATCACGTGGTGTCTCGGCACGACGAACTGTCGCAACGGTGCATACTCAGGGAGAACACTTATACCTTGAGATTTTTAGTGAGGGATCATCTTATAATGCTATCGCCGTACTAAGCAAAATAAGATAGATAAAAGATAAACATCACATGCAGTCAAAATATGTGACATGATATGGCCATCATCATCTTGTGCCTTTGATATCCATCTCCAAAGCACCGTCATGATTTCCATCGTCACCGGCTTGACACCTTGATCTCCATCGTAGCTTTGTTGTCGTCTCACCAACTATTGCTTCTACAACTATCGCTAACGCATTGTGATAAAGTAAAGCAATTACATGGCGTTTGCATTTCATACAATAAAGCGACAACCATAAGGCTCCTGCTAGTTGCCGATAACTTATACAAAACATGATCATCTCATACAATAACGTATATCACATCATGTCATTACCATATCACATCACAACATGCCCCGCAAAAACAAGTTAGATGTCCTCTACTTTGTTGTTGCAAGTTTTATGTGGCTGCTACGGGCTTCTAGCAAGAACTGTTCTTACCTACGCATCAAAACCACAACGGTAATTTATCAAGTTTGTTTTTTTAACCTTCAACAAGGACCGTCCATAGTCAAATTTGATTCAACTAAAGTTGGAGAAACAGACACCCGCCAGCCACCTTTATGCAAAACTAGTTGCATGTCTGTCGGTGGAACTAGTCTCATGAACGTGGTCATGTAAGGTTGGTCCGGGCCGCTTCATCCAACAATACCGCCGAAGCAAAATAAGACATTGGTGGTAAGCAATATGACGATCACCGCCCACAACTCTTTGTGTTCTACTCGTGCATATCATCTACGCATAAACCAGGCTCAGATGCCACCGTTGGGGAACGTAGCATGCAATTTCAAAAAATTCCTACGCTCACGCAAGATCTATCTAGGAGATGCATAGCAACGAGAGGGGGAGAGTGTGTCCACGTACCCTCGTAGACCGAAAGCGGAAGCATTTGACAACACAGTTGATGTAGTCGAACTTCTTCTCGTTCTGACCGATCAAGCACCGAACGTACGACACCTCCGAGTTCTGCACATGTTCAGCTCGATGACGTCCCTCGAACTCTTGATCCAGCAAAGTGTCAAGGGAGAGTTCTGTCAGCACGATGGCATGGTGACGGTGATGGTGAAGTGATCCGCGCAGGGCTTCGCCTAAGCACTACATGAATATGACCGGAGGCGTAAACTGTGGAGGGGGGCGCCACACACGGCTAGGAATGAATGTTGTGTGTTCTAGCGGTGCCCCCCTCATATATATAGGTTGGAGGGGAGGAGAGGCAGCCAAGGGGGCGCCCCAAGTAGGAGGAATCCTACTTGGGCGCCTCCGAATTCGGCATCCCCCCTTCCATATTCATCCAGAGGGGGAAGGAAGGAGGAGGGAGGAGAAAAGGAAGGGGGAGGCCGAATCCCTCCCCTTCCTTTCTCTCTTCTCCTCTTTCATTCCCCCTTATTTCGGCCTACATGGGGCGTGATACGTCCATTTTGCATCATGTTTCCTTACTGTTATTTATGATGTTTTTATCCATAATAATGCTTTTTGGAGTAATTCTAATGCCTTTTCTCTCATAATATGCAAGGTATACACAAAGAGGGAGAATTCCGGCATCTGGAAATCTGGACCTGGAAATGCTACGTCAGGCCACCTATTCTGCACAACTCCAAACAAGCTGAAACTTCACGGAGAATTTTTATCAAATATATGATGAATATTGGAGCAAATAACTACCAGAGGGGGCCCACTAGGTGGGCACAACCCACCTGGGCGCGCCCTGGTGGGTTGTGCTCACCCAGGCCCACCTCCGGTGCCCATCTTCTGGTATATAGGCCATTTTGACCTAGAAAAAATAAGGAGAGGACTTTTGGGACGGAGTGCCGCCGTCTCGTGGCGGAACTTGGGCAGGAGCACTTGTGCCCTTCGGCGGAGCGATTCCGCCAGGGGAACTTTCCTCCCGGAGGGGGAAATCATCGTCATCATCATCACCAACAACTCTCCCATCTTGGGGAGGGAAATCTCCATCAACATCTTCAACAGCACCATCTCATCTCAAACCCTAGTTCATCTCTTGTGTTCAATCTTGTTACCGGAACTATAAATTGGTGCTTGTGGGTGACTAGTAGTGTCGATTACATCTCGTAGTTGATTACTATATGGTTTATTTGGTGGAAGATTATATGTTCAGATCCAATATGCTATGTAATACCCCTTTGATCTTGAGCATGATTATCATTTGTGAGTAGTTACTTTTGTTCTTGAGGTCACGAGAGAAATCATGTTGCAAGTAATGATGTGAACTTCATATGTGTTCGATATTTTGATAGTATGTATGTTATGATTCCCTTAGTGGTGTCATGTGAACGTCGACTACATGAGACTTCACCATATTTGGGCCTAAGGGAATGCATTGTGGAGTAGTAAGTAGATGATGGGTTGCGAGAGTGACAGAAGCTTAAACCCCAGTTTATGCGCTATTCCGTAAGGGACCGATTGGATCCAAAAGTTTAATGCTATGGTTAGAATTTATTCTTAATACTTTTCCCATAGTTGCGGATGCTTGCGGGAGGGTTAATAATAAGTAGGAGGCTTGTTCAAGTAAGAACAACACCTAAGCACTGGTCCACCCACATATCAAATTATCAAAGTAGCGAACACAAATCAAACCAACATGGTGAAAGTGACTAGATGAAATTCCCGTGTACCCTCAAGAACGCTTTGCTTGTCATAAGAGACCGTTTTACCCAGTCTTTTGCCTCAAAAGGATTGGGCTATCTTGCTGCACTTTTTTTACTACTATCGTTACTTGCCCGTTGCAAATTATCTTGCTATCAAACTACTCAGTTACTTACAATTTCAGCACTTGCAGACATTACCTTACCTTGCTGCACTTCTGCTCCTCGTTGGGTTCGACACTCTTACTTATCGAAAAGAGCTACAATTGATCCCCTATACTTATGGGTCATCAAGGCTATTTTCTGGCGCCGTTTCCGCGGAGTGAACCGCCTTTGGTAAGTGGAATTTGGTAAGGAAACATTTATATACTGTGCTGAAATTTATTGTCACTTGTTACTATGGAAAACAATCCTTGAGGGGTTTGTTTGGGGTATCTTCACCTCGACCGGAACCACAATTAGCTACCCCTCAACCTACCGCACCTACTAAAAATATTGAATATGAAATTCCTTCGGGTATGATTGAACAACTGCTAGCTAATCCTTATGCAGGAGATGGAACCGAAAATCCTCATATGCACTTGGTATATGTAGAACAAATTTGTGGATTGTTCAAGCTTGCTGGTTTACCCGGGGATGAAGTTATGAAAAGGTTTTCCCTTTATCTTTAAAGGGAAAAGAATTGGCATGGTATAGGCTATGCGATGATATTGGATCTTGGAATTGGAATCGTTTGAAATTGGAGTTCCACCAAAAAAATTATCCTATGCATCTAGTTCATCGTGATCGGAATTATATATATAATTTTTGGCCTCGTGAAGGAGAAAGTATCGCTCTAGATTGGGGGAGGCTTAAGTCAATGTTATATTCATGCCCCAATCATGACCTCTCAAAGGAAATTATTATCTAGAACTTTTATGCTCGGCATTCTCGTAATGATCAAACCATGCTCGATACTTCTTGTGATGGTTCTTTTATGAAGAAGACTATTGAATTCCGGTGGGATCTTTTGCAAACAATTCAATGCAACTCTGAAGATTGGGAACTCGAAGAAGGTAAAGAGTCAGGTATTAAGCTTAAGTATGATTGTGTTAAATCTTTTATGAATACCGATGCTTTTCAAAAGTTTAGCAATAAATATGGACTTGACTCTGAGATAGTAGCTTCCTTCTGTGAATCATTTGCTACTCATGTTGATCTCCCTAAAGAGAAGTGGTTTAAATATCACCCACCTATTAAAGAAGAAATCAAAGAACCGATACCAGTTAAACAAGAAACTATACTTTACAATGTTGATCCAGTTGTTCCTTCTGCTTATATTGAGAAACCACCTTTCCTTGTTAGGATAAAAGAACATGCTAAAGTTTCAAGTGTGGCCAACAAGAGTTACATTAGAACACATCAACCTGATGAACAAATTAAAGTGAAACCTAGTATTGCTATGGTTAAAATGGAAGAAAATGTAGATGGGCATGTTATTTACTTCTGTGAAGAAGCTGCTAGAATTGCCAAACCTGATAAAAAGGATAAACATAGACCTGTTATTGGCATGCCTGTTGTCTCAGTTAAAATAGGAGATCATTGTTATCATGGTTTATGTGACATAGGTGCTAGTGTGAGTGCTATTCCTTATTCCTTATATCAAGAAATTTTGAATGACATAGCACCCGCAGAGATAGAAGACATAGATGTTACTATTAAACTTGCTAATAGAGACACTATATCACCAATTGGGATTGTTAGAGATGTCGAAGTCTTGTGTGGGAAAATAAAATACCCTACTGATTTTCTTGTTCTTGGTTCCCCACAAGAAGATTTTTGCCCCATAATCTTTGGTAGACCTTTCTTGAACACCGTTAATGCTAGAATAGACTGCGAGAAACAAACTGTCGGTGTTAGTTTTGGTGATGAGTCTCATGAGTTTAATTTTTCCAAGTTTAGTAGAAAGCTTCATGAAAAAGAATTGCCTAGTAAATATGAATTAATTGGTGTTGCTTCGATTGTTGTGCCTCCTACTGATTCACTAGAACAGTATTTGTTAGACCATGAAAATGATTTACATATGCATGAAAGAAATGAAATAGATAAGATTTTCTTTGAACAACGTCCTCTGCTTAAACACAACTTGCCTATTGAAACTCTAGGAGGTCCTCCTCCACCTAAAGGTGATCCTGTGTTTGAATTAAAACAATTGCCAGACACTTTGAAATATGCTTATCTTGATGAAAAGAAGATATATCATGTTATTATTAGTGCTAACCTTTCAGAACATGAAGAAGAAAGATTATTGAAAGTTCTAAGGAAGCACCGAGCTGCTATTGGATATACTCTTGATGATTTAAAGGGCATTAGCCCCACTCAATGTCAGCACAAAATTAATATGGAACTTGATGCTAAACCCGTTGTTGATCACCAACGTCGGTTAAATCTGAAGATAAAAGAAGTGGTAAGAACGGAAATATTAAAACTTCTGGAAGCAGGTATAATATATCCTATAGCTGATAGTAGATGGGTAAGTCCTGTTCATTGTGTCCCTAAGAAAGGAGGTATAACTGTTGTTCCTAATGATAAGAATGAACTTATTCCACAAAGAATTGTTACAGGCTATAGAATGGTAATTGATTTTAGAAAATTAAACAAAGCAGCTAGAAAAGATCATTACCCTCTGCCTTTTATTGACAAATGCTTGAAAGATTATCTAAGCACACACATTTTTGCTTCTTTGATGGATATTCTGTTTTTTCACAAATACATGTTTCTCAACCTGATCAAGAAAAGACCACTTTTACTTGTCCCTTTGGAACCTATGCTTATAGACGTATGCATTTCGGTTTATGTAATGCACCTCCTACCTTTCAAAGATGTATGGCTGCTATATTCTCTGAATTTTGTGAAAAGATTGTTGAGGTTTTCATGGACGACTTCTCTGTTTATGGGAAGTCGTTTGATGATTGTTTAAGCAATCTTGATCGAGTTTTGTAGAGATGTGAACAAACAAATCTTGTCTTGAATTGGGAGAAATGCCACTTTATGGTTAATGAAGGCATTGTCTTGGGTCATAAAATTTCTGAAAGAGGCATTGAAGTGGACAAAGCTAATGTTGATGCAATTGAGAGAATGCCATGCCCTAAAGATATAAAAGGTATTCGTAGTTTCTTAGGTCATGCTGGTTTCTATAGGAGATTTATCAATGACTTTTCTAAAATTTCTAGGCCTCTTACGAATCTTTTGCATAAGGATATTCCTTTTGTTTTTGATGATGATTGTTTAGAAGCCTTTGAAACACTCATGAAAGCCTTAATTTCTACACCTATTGTTCAACCACCTGATTGGAACTTGCCTTTTCAAATTATGTGTGATGCTAGTGATTATGCTATTGGTGCTATTCTAGGACAAAGAGTTGATAAGAAATTGAATGTTATTCATTATGCTAGTAAAATTCTAGATAGTGCTCAACGAAACTATGCTACTACTGAAAAAGAATTCTTAGCAGTGGTGTTTGCTTCTGATAAATTTAGACCTTATATTGTTGATTCCAAAGTAATTGTTCACACCGACCTTGATGCTATTAAATATCTTATGGAAAAGAAAGATGCTAAACCTAGACTTAGTCGATGGGTTCTCTTGTTACAAGAATTTGATTTACATATCATTAATTGAAAAGGAGCTCAGAACCCCGTAGCTGATTTTATCTAGGCTTGAAAATGTGCCTGATGACCCACTACCTATTGATGATAGTTTTCCTGATGCGCAGTTAGCTGCAATAAATGTTGCTCGTAGTACTCCTTGGTATGCTGACTATGCTAATTACATTGTTGCTAAATATTTACCACCTAGTTTTACATACCAACAAAAGAAAAAATTCTTATATGATTTAAGACATTACTTTTGGGATGACCCACATTGTAGGATCGAAAGTATGTCTAGAGGGGGTGTGATTAGACTACTTGACCAAATAAAAATCTAGCCTTTTCCCAATTTTAGTTCTTAGCAGATTTTAGCAACTTAGCACAAGCCAAGCAATCAACTTACATATGCAATTCTAAGAGTGTAGCAGCGGAATGTAAAACAATTGCATATGAAGGAAAAGGGAGGAGTTTGAGGTAGAAAACGAAATGTTGACACGGAGATTTTTATCCGTGGTTCCGATAGGTGGTGCTATCGTACATCCACGTTGATGGAGACTTCAACCCACGAAGGGTAACGGTTGCGCGTGTCCACGGAGGGCTCCACCCACGAAGGGTCCACGAAGAAGCAACCTTGTCTATCCCACCATGGCCGTCGCCCACGAAGGACTTGCCTCACTCGGGTAGATCTTCACGAAGTAGGCGATCTCCTTGCCCTTACAAACTCCTTGGTTCAACTCCACAATCTTGACGGAGGCTCCCAAGTGACACCTAGCCAATCTAGGAGCCACCACTCTCCAAGAGGTAACAAATGGTGTGTTGATGATGAACTCCTTGCTCTTGTGCTTCAAATGATAGTCTCCCCAACACTCAACTCTCTCTCATAGGATTGGATTTGGTGGAAAGATGATTTGAGTGGAAAGCAACTTGGGGAAGGCTAGAGATCAGGATTTATGTGGTTGGAATGGAATATCTTGACCTCAACACAAGTGTAGGTGGTTCTCTCTCAGAAAATGTATGTTGGAAGTGTAGGCATGTTCTGATGGCTCTCTCCACGAATGAAGAGTGGGTGGAGGGGTATATATAGCCTCCACACAAAATCTAACCGTTACACACAATTTACCAAACTCGGTGGGACCGAATCGTGAAACTCGCTCAGATCGATTTAGTTCATAATGTGACCGTTAGGCATTTCGGTGGGACTGACACATTAACTCGGTGAGACCGATTTTGTTAGGGTTAGGGCATAACGTAATCTCGGTGAGACCGATTACACAAACTCGGTGAGACTGATTTTGGTAATAGACAAACAGAGAGTTGGTCAGGCAAACTCGGTGGGACCGATTCGGTCATATCGGTTGGACAGAAACGTTACGAAAGGGAAACACAGAGTTTGCATTGCAATCTCGGTGGGACCGATCGCTCATCTCGGTTTGACCAAGACGTTACGAAGGGAAACAGAGAGATTACAACTCCATCTCGGTGAGACTGAGATCCCTATCGGTGAGACCGAAAAGACTAGGGTTTCTGGAAGTGGCTATGTCAACTGAACTCGGTGGCGCCGGATAGAAAGTTTCGGTGGGGCCGAGTTTGACTTTTGGTTTGGGACATAAGTGGATGTGAGAAAGTAGTTGAGGGTTTTTGGAGCATATCACTAAGCACTTTGATCAAGAAACTCATTAAGCAACACCTCACCCCCTCTTGATAGTATTGGCTTTTCCTATGGACTCAATGTGATCTTGGATCACTTAAAATGAAAAATGTAGAGTCCTGAGCTTTGAGCTTGAGCCAATCCTTTGTCCTTAGCATTTTGAGGGGTCCACTTTTCTCATCCATGCCATGCCAATCATTGAGCTTTCCTGAAATGTTTAACTTGAAATAGCATTAGCTCAATGAGCTATATGTTGTTAGGAATTACCAAAACCACCAAGGGATAGTTGCACTTTCAATCTGCCCCTTTTTGGTAATTGATGACAACATATAGATCAAAGCTTCGACAAATGATAATAAGATTGAAAAACAACGTCGCTTGGAGAAGTATGTGATAAGCAAGAGCTCCCCCTAAATTTGTGCATTATTTAAAATCTGCTTTTTAATGTGAATGCACAATCGATTAGGATCATGGGTTACTCTTCCATGCCGCATACATCTTGGTGGAGCGCTCAAAATGATAGAAGTTAAAAGCATGCACTCATCACCAAGCAAGTGAATGATCATATAAGGATATAAGAGATAATATCATCCAACAAGCATTAAGGGTAGCATATGATCAAACACATGATCAAACAAGTATCTCAAAAGCACATAAAGTATCTCACACAAGCACACAATCAAGAATTTCAACCAAAATAGCAAGAGAGATAAAAACCAACACTCTCTCTCGAAGCCTATGATCTATACATTTTTCTCCCCTTTGGCAACAAGTTACCAAAAAGTTCAAAAATGCATAGTGCTAAACGACTCTCAGGCTTGGTCTTCGGAAGGTAGTGTAGAGAGAACTCCAAGGACGAAGGCATCTGTTGATGTAGCTGGAGCTGGTGGAGTGGCTGCTGGAGGTGGCACTGGAGCTGTAGCTGCTGGTGCTGATGTTGTAGCTCGAGTATCTGTGACTGGCACTGCAGCAGATATCTGTCCTCTGGGCACTCTAGCAAAAGCATCTGTAGTAGACTTGCCCTTCTTCTCCTCTGCTTCCTCCTGAAGCTGCTCAACTGCAGTTTGGATCTCAGTTAGCTTGACATCAAGATCATAGAATTTCTGCTCAATGATCCTCTCAAAACTCTCCTGGTTTTGAGTCAGGGTGGCCAAGCCCTTCTCAATCGTCAAAAGTGGATTGGATCAGATATGCAAGCTGGTCTTGCTTGCTCTTCAAGAATACTTGAGATGCCTCTTCAGCAGTTAGCATCTTTGGAGCTTTCTCTGCCCTTGCCTTCTCTCTCTTCTCATGTGCTTGAGCTGACGATGGTTCATTCTCATTCATGACAACAATGTTGTCTTCAAATTCAGGGTAGATGGGCAGGTGCTCCTTATCCAATAGATATTTGCCTGTGCCCATTTTGGAGTTGATGAGCTCCTGAATTTGTGGGGCATACCCACAACTTCTCTTCTGATCAGCTGCTGTCCTTTTGATTGTCTCCACAATCAGACTCATGACTTTGAACTTTTGAGGCACATCAAACAAATGTTGCAAATTGATAGCGTGTCCTCTGATCGTCTTGTGGTCACCTGACTTGGGTAGCAATGTGTGCCTTAGGATCCAGTTGATGGTAGGCAGACCAGACAACAAGAAGTGGACAGATCCAAACTTATGAGTCTCCAAAGCATCGTCTAGGATCTCTCTGTACATGTGTGCCATAGTGTTATGGTCTTTCTTCTTCTCAGCATAAACATCCAAGCCATCCTCATTTTCTTCCGGGGCATTGATCAACTGAGCCCATTCTTCAATAGTAGATTGGTACCTTGTACCTTCAGACATCCAAATGATCTTCCCATCTGGGTAGAAGTGGGCAGTGGAGTAAAACTGCATGATCAGCTCATCATTCCACTTGGTGAGCTTCTGGGCAACAAATGTATCAACTCCACATGCTTTGAAGCTGTCATATACACCTGGAGAGTGATCTTCATTCTCCTTGATGTAATCCCAGTCAACCCATCTCATGTCACACACTATGGGCTTCTTGTCAAGCAAAATTGTCTCATAAAAGTCTTGTTGTTCCTTAGTGTGAAACCTGTAATCCACAGCAGTTCTCCTCCTGGCAGCATATGGATCAGACTGTCTCCATAATCTCAGTCCAGAATCCTTCCTGATTTTCATGTTTTCTGCAACATGATGTGCATCATTGTGGTAAGGGATCTTGGGCTTCAGCTTTCTCAAAATAAGTGAGTCATCTTCCTCTTCTTCAGCAGCTTCAGGCACTGGGGCCTTGTTCTTCTCCTCAGCAGGAATACTTCTGGTGTTCCTCTTGGGTTTAGGCTTTTGAGCTGGAGCAGCAGCCTTGGGAGCAGCTTTGGGCATAGATGGAGCAGCCCCTGATCTGATTGCATCTTCCATGAGCTTCTGAGCTTTGGGTGCTGGTGCAGCATCCTCTTGTTCTTCTTCTTCTTCTTCTTCTTCAGAATCTCTCATCATTGATGGCTTGCCAAGAACTTTGGCAGTAGTGGTTCTGTCACGCCCAAGATGCGACCCAATCCTAAAGGAACTCGAAGGTCCCATGAAGGATAGAAGCGCATCTTGAAGACGCTTTTGCAAGGTGGATATCATTACATCAACATTACATAATAGATGGGGATACATACAAAAGGCATACAAATGCTGCAAGAATACATCAATACTACATACATAAGATCCACATCCAACTACGGATGAAACACAAACAGAAGCTCAAACGACAACCACCCTGCTAGCCCAGGCTGCCGACCTGGAATCTATCCCCCGGTCGAAGAAGAAGCAGAAGAAGAACTCCAAAACAAGTAACATCGTTCTCGCGTCATGATCATCGCAAAACCTGTACCTGCAACTGGTGTTGTAGTAATCTGTGAGCCACGAGGACTCAGCAATCCCATTACCATGGGTATCAAGACTAGCAAAGCTTAATGGGTAAGGAAGGGGTAAAGTGGTGAGGTTGCAGCAGCGACTAAGCATGTATGGTGGCTACTTACGCAAATAAGAGCGAGAAGAGAAGCAACGGAACGGTCGTAAAACTAGCAATGATCAAGAAGTGATCCTGAACTCCTACTTACGTCAAACATAACCCATAAACTGTGTTCACTTCCCGGACTCCGCCGAAAAGAGACCATCACGGCTACACACGCGGTTGATGCGTTTTAATTAAGTCAAGTGTCAAGTTCTCTACAACCGGACATTAACAAATTCCCATCTGCCACATAACCGCGGGCACGGCTTTCGAAAGATAATACCCTGCAGGGGTGTCCCAACTTAGCCCATTATAAGCTCTCACGGTCAACGAAGGATATTCCTTCTCCCGGGAAGACCCGATCAGTCTCGGAATCCCGGTTTACAAGACATTCAACAATGGTAAAACAAGACCAGCAAAGCCGCCCGATGTGTCGACAATCCCGATAGGAGTCGCACGTATCTCGTTCTCAGGACACACCGGATAAGCGAAGCGTACAGGTACCGACGTCACCCAAGTTGCCAAGGGATGGTCCTGCATGGTGCTCTAGTTTGGACCAACACTTAGACAAGCACTGGCCCCGGGGGTAAAATAAAGATGACCCTCGAGATGCGCGACTCCCAAGGGAAAAAGGCTAGGTGAGGCAAATGTAAAACTAAGATTGGGCCTTGCTGGAGGAGTTTTACTCAAAGCGAACTCTCAAGGGGGTCCCATAAATCACCCAACCGCGTAAGGGACGCAAAATCAAGGAACATAACATCGGTATGACGGAAACTAGGGCGGTAAGAGTGGAACAAAACACCAGGCATAAGGCCGAGCCTTCCACCCTTTACCAAGTATATAGATGCATTAATTAAATAAGAGATATTGTGATATCCTAACATAACATAATCCAACAAGGAGCAATCTTCATCTTCACCTGCAACTAGCAACGCTATAAGAGGGGCTGAGCAAAGCGGTAACATAGCCAAACAACGGTTTGCTAGGAAGGGTGACAAAGGTTAGAGGTCATGGCAATTTGGGAGGCTTGAGGAGCAAGTGATAGGTAGCGCAGCATAGCGATAGAACGAAGCAACTAGCATAGCAATGATAGTAATGAGATCCAAGGTGATGATCATCTTGCCTGAAATCCCGCTAGGAAGAAGAACGAGTCCATGAAGAAGATGAAGCCACGAAGACGAACGTATCCTCACGATCGCAACGACACGGGAACTATCGAGAAGAAGCACACAACATGGTAAACACACCACACATGAACAAGGCATGATGCTCAAACAAGTATGATGCATGACACGGCTACATGAAGCTACTCATGGCAAGAGATGATGCATACAAGAGCAACACATCAAAGCAAGTTTAAATGAGGCCGGAATCAACCTATAACAATTCCGGTAGGTCCTCATATGCAAATTTCGAAATTGATCCAGATTTGAATAAACCTTATGTTAAAGTTGTTAAACAGCAAGTTAAAGATCACCATGATGATCTACACAAAATTCTAGTCAAGTTACATATAAAGTTCATTTAGTTCGGAGCTACGGCCTAGAAGATATGAGCAAAACAAGTTAAGCATGGCATTGATGCAAAATGCATTTAAACATAAAGCAAACACCTCAAAACAAGGATGCAACAAGGGAATATGAAACTACATGCAAAACTAAGCAAGTTTCATATAGAGCATGCTCAAAACGGAGCAACGGTGCAACACATACACTCCAAACAAGATATAGCAACAATCTGTCCAAAACAGCAACTAGGCATTTTGCACGCATCAAAACAATATGCTACAGCACCTCAACATGAAAACAAAAGGCATGGACATGATTTACAGGTAAAGCATAACAAAACATGAACACTGAGCTATCTCCATAAATCATTAGAAAATGCTCAAAAGGACATGGCAAGATTGCAAATAATAACAGTTTCACAGACTTAGCAGAAATTACTGGACATGACAGAAATAACATCAGGTTGCAAAGTTTAGATCAATAAAACAACATGCTAAATGAATATATCATAGCAAACAAAGGCATTGCATGAATCTACTAATTGCATAGGACAAAATTCCCTTACTGATCACGAGCCAAAAAGGCACAGAAGATATGATGGCACCCATGTAAACATAGCAAGTAATATGACACATACAGACTCCAGAAAAACAGAGCATGGCAGGATCAACGATAAGTAGGCATGTTGGTGAGCTTGAACCACTCACCACAGAGCAATACATGGCATGAAAAGGTAACCAGCAGTAAGATGGCATAGATATAAAGCTAGGCATGGCAATAGCATAGTCATAGGGTGCATGGATCACTAGCAAAACACATGGCAAAACTGAACTTCATGTTAACAGGCTGACAGCAACATTATTTAGCAAATTTAGAGCAAGATTGCAGCAACCTACGGCAGGCTAGAAATGCAAACAAGGGCATGGATGGATAGAGAATAACATGTATAACGAAGCATCCTTAGTGCACATCTCCCGAGTATGCATAGAATGACTTGTAGAAGCAGGTTTACAGGGCACCACAATGCTACAGCTACAGACTTGGCAGAAATTACCAAGTCACAAAAATCAGCAACATCATGGAGGCTACTTTGCATGCTTGTGCTAGTCACCACATAGATCACAAAAAATACAAGGCAAGCACCACTGTAAAGATGGCATGATGTAGTTCAAAACACATGTAGACATCAAGCTCATAGGATGCACACACAAAATGCAATGAAAAAAACAAATCATCAAGTTCTGTTAACAGACAGCAGATAACATCATATAGCACTCTTGCAACGATTATTTGGGCATCAAGATTATCTCAAACAAGCATGGCACAATGGAACAAAATGAAGAGAATATCATGATGAACATTTTGACATATCATATATGCAAAACGGAGCAGTATGCAAGAAGTTATGGCATGATGAATATGAGCATATAATGCAACAATTTCGGGACTTAGAAAATATACCCCTCTCGGAAAAAGTCAACGGGACAGCGGGATCCGGGACGGGGGCGCGGGCGTTCGGTTCCGGGACGGGTGGATCTCATCCCACCCGTCCGGATCCGGCGACGGGGCGGCCGGCGACGGCGGCGGAGGCAGCCGGCGACGACGCGGCCGACGAGGACGTGGCCGGGCGGCGCGGCACGAGCCCGCCTGGCTCGGGTGCAGGAGGAGGCGGCGGCGTCGGCGAGGAGGCGACGCGCCGGCGAGGCAGAGGCGGAGCGCGCCGGCGAGGCGACAGCGGCGAGCGACGGCCGGCGGGGCGGCGCGGTCCGGCGGGGACGGGCGCGGAGGCGCGGGCGGCGGGGCGAAGGGAGCCGGGTGGCGCTGGAGGACAGCGGCGGAGGCGCGGGCTCCCTCGGGCCCGGCGTGGCCCGGGGCGGGCCCGATCTGGGCTCCGCGGGTCCGGCGGCGGAGGGAGGAGAGAGAGAGGCTGGCGGCGGGGACGTGGCAGCGCGGGGTTGGTTGCGAACGGCGGCGGCGATGACGTGGCGGCGCGGGATTGGGCGGAGCGACGTGGCGGTGGTCGTGTCCGGCGGCAAGCGGACACGTCCGACGGCGCGGAGGAGCGCGGCTAGGGTTTATCTGCGATTTTTGGTCGAGGAAGACCTATTTATAGATAGAGGGAGCTAGGAGAGTCTAAATGAGGTGCGGTTTTCGCCCACACGATCGTGATCGAACGACCGAGAGCATGGAGGGGGTTTGGATGGACTAGTGGGCTGTGGTGGAGGGGTGCTGGGCTGCAAAGAGAGAGGGGTTTCGGGCTACGCGGTTAACCGTTGGGGCATCAAACGACCTCCAAATGGAACGAAATTTGACGGGCGGTCTACCGGTACTATACCAAGGCCACTCGGCAAATCTTGACCCATTCCGAGAATGTTTTTCTCCCGCTCACGAAACAAGGGCTGAGAGGGGCGACGGGCGCGTGCGAGAGTGTCGGATCGCGAAACGGACAACGGGGAAAAGGACCGGATGCAAGTTTTGAAGAACATGATGATGCAATGCAGATGATGACATGGCAAAATGCAACACGCAAGAAAATGACATGGCAATGACGGCGAATAACTGGAAGACACCTGGCGCATCGGATCCGGGGCGTTACAGGTTCTTGCCCTCTTCTTCTTTTTACCATCACCTGCTGCTTCACCATCATCTAATTCAATGGTGAACTTCATAGTTTCACCTGTGGCAACTTTCTTTGGCTTGGAAGTTTCAGCAGTTGAGGCTCTGGCTTTTGACATTGGAACTCTTCTTGCTGGAGCCTTTGTTTTCATTCCAGGCTTTGTTGCAGTAGTAGTGCTATACTCCTTCTTCAGCACCTTCTTTCTTGAAGTGGCCTCATCCTCAACAGCCACATAATCCTCATCTTCAGAATCTGAGGTTTTCTTCTTCCTTATCCTGGTAGCTGCCTTTGGCAAGTTACTGGGTGTGCTCCTGCTGCCCTCATCATAGCTGCTGGAGGGACTAGTGCCCTCACTCAACTGAACCCGTTCCTCTGACTTGTTCTGACTGTCACTTTGATCAGACATTTTCAGGCAAACTGTCAGCAGACCCTGTGAATAGGTTGTAGATGAGCATCACAAAGTACAGAGGTTTTGCAAAATAATTGAGTCAAAAAGCTTAGTTTTAGTTCTCTACAGAAGTGATCTCGGAGCTACCGAATTGACAAACTCGGTGATACCGAAGCAACACTTGGAACCTAAACTAGTGAACTCGGTAGGGCCGAGTCACCGTTCGGTGGCACCGAGATTGCTAGGGTTTCACAGAATCTTGAACTCGGTCACACCGATTTGCATGTTTCCGTCAGACCGAAAAGAACATGTGCAATGGCCAAGGCCGAATCGGTGAGACCGATTTCTACAGTTCGGTCGGTACGTGATGAGTTCTGCGGAGAGCTAACCCTAAAATTTTCGAATCAATCTAGACCTAAGGAACTTTTAGCTGGATGGATCAATCTCAATCAGGGCAAGAAGCATGGCATTGTCCTTGTGCTAGGAATCGGAGTGAAAGAGACAGCACAAGGGGTCGAACACTTACCCTAGAGCGGCGAGTGTTCGCTACGGCAGCAACGGCGGATCAGATTGCCGTTGACGGCGGCGAAGACCAGCGGCGAGAAGTCGCTGGCGGCGAGAAGACGATCCGGAGACCCGAAGAGGCAGAGCAGGTTACGAGCGTGTCGTGGAATTGTCACGGCAGATGTCCTCGAGCTAGGACTTACTCGTGGAGCCATCGCAGCTAGGAAGCTTAAAGGGGTTAAACGGGACAAGGAACACGAGGGTTATACTGGTTCGGCCCCTTACGGTAAAGGTAAAAGCCTACGTCCAGTTGAGGTGGTATTGATTACGGTTTCGATGACCAGGGAGCTTGATTGCTATGCCTGGTTCTCGATGAGATCTTACTTTTTCTGAACCGCCGCCGGGTCGCCCCTTTATATAGAGAGGTTGACGCCCAGCGGCTCTCAGAGTCCGGGCCGGCTCATAACAGTGTCCGGCTCGGACTCTTATCTATTCTTGCCTTACACTACAAGTTTTACCCTAACGGCGGCTAATGCTACGGGCCTTAAGCCATTGCCGGGTCTTGGGCCCGTTATTGACCCGCCGTCTTCATCTTTGGTACTGGGCTTCGCGTAGTAACCATCATGGGTAACCCGGCCCCTCCTGGGCGGGTGACTCCAACGGTTATATCCTCAACATTAGGCCCAAGATTGATTTGAGCCGGCTCATGTCAATCTTCAATTCTTTCGATAGAAAATCTTCTGGCTTACAATTGTGTGAAGGCTGTAACCCGCCGTGACGTCATCTTCTGGATTCCTGGTAACCCGCCATGATGTCATCTTCCATTAAGTCCATTTCTTTATTCCATTAAATCCTCAACGGATCTTATCCTTAAAAGCCATCCCGAAAATCGAGGCGTTTTTGTGGTGAGATAATCACGCCGTGACCTCCTCGTTTCTCGCGCCCACTTATGAGCCTCGCCTTATAAATAGCCCGGCCCGATGAGCCTCCAGTCACTCGTCGCCTCCATCTTCTTCTTCCTCTCGCCACTGTGCTGTCGCCCGAGCTCCGCCGCTGCCGCCGGGGATCTCCTCGTCCTCATCAACTCCGGCCGCTGCATCAACCTGACGTGTCCAGAGAAAACGGCGGCGACCTCCGCAACTCACCAGCACCCGTAAGCCCTTGCCACTCCATAGAGTAGATCCGCATTAGGTTCTTCGTTGTTCTTCCCGTGTTCTTCGCTGTTCCTCGCGAGTTCTTGGTAGATTTCAGTATTACCACCCTTTCTGATCTTTAGACTGTATAGAACTGTTGCGGTAGTTGTTTCACACCCATTCCCAATGTACATAGATCCCTTCTCATTGCGTAAAGACTCCGTTCGAACCGATGAACTTCTTCTGCGTCTGTTTTAGGTCTAGGAACTTTCCTCTTTAGCCGACCGTTTTGATCCAAAATAATTACTGCGATCTGTGAAACTTGTTTTCACCACACTTAGTAAAAAACTGCATCTGCTGAGCTATGGCGGCTTACATTTCCGGCTTAAAAAGAAGCCACGCGCCGTAAAATTTTCCGGCTCAAAAGAAACCACGCGCCGTAAAATCTTCCGGCTCATTTATGATAAAGCTGTAGACAATTTGAATTACTCTTGATACCTCCAGCGGCTTAGATAACCCGATGCACTTAACCATATATCATTAGGCCCCTTCATAAGCCGCCACTTTAAACATTGAACTGTAAACTTCCTCCGGCTTATAATTGAACCGGACATTTCCTTTTATCATAGGCTTCCGTCTTCCACCATATCTCCCAAAGCTCCCAAGGCACCCATCACATGCAACTGGATGAGATCCACTGTTACTGACGAAACCTTAGCGGACTTCGTGAAGATGGGTTATCTGCCCAAGAAGGATGTCATGTCTTACTGTGCCCCTGACCCGTCGGAGGAGAGACCGCAACCAAGGGATGGGGAGGTAGTGATATTTGCGGATCACATGAGCCGGGGCTTCGCACCGCCCGGCTCAAAGTTCTTTAGAGATGTGCTGAATTTCTTTGATCTGCGGCCGCAAGACATAGGACCCAACTCCGTGTCAAATATATGCAACTTCCAAGTATTCTGCGAAGTCTATCTTGGAGAAGAGCCCAGCCTGCTGCTCTTTAGAGAGCTCTTTTATCTGAACCGCCAGAACGAGTGCGCCAACGGGCCGAGCTTGGAACTTGGTGGGATCTCCATTCAGCGCCGTAGAGACTGCCTCTTTCCCTACGCTGAGCCGCCCAGCCATCCAAAGGACTGGAATCAGACATGGTTCTACTACCAGGATACTTCGCCGGCTGATGAGAGCCCTCTGCCCGGCTTTCGTGCCGCGCGTCTGGAGCCAAGTCACAACCTGCCGGATAAGCTAACTCAAGCCGAGCGTCAACCTCTGATCCCCACCATCAACAAAATTAAGGTTCTCCTGGGAAATGGCCTCAATGGCATTGATCTGGTCCGGGTCTGGATCTCTTGGCGGGTGATCCCCTTAAGCCGCTGCCCCGGCTTAATATGTGATTACACGGGCCGGAAAGATGACCTCTGCGGCACAGCCGCAACGATCTACCTGAAGACGTTGTTGACGACATGACCAAGTCCCTCTTGAATGAGAGCTTGGCAGACTGCGGGAGGACCGGCTTAAGCCCCTTCTGCAAGATTAATCCGGCCCCAGCGGTAAGCCACTGATGTAAACACCTTATTTTCTCCTTAGATAGTTTTCATCTGAACCTTAAGAAGTCTTCATTGTATCTTTCAGGCTGATGATAAATTCTGTAAGGTCAAGTATGACCATGAGGCGGCCAAGAAGGCCAGGAAGGCTAAGAAAGCCGCCAGGAGAGCCGCTCCACGCAAGAAGGGAAGCAGGCCTACTGCCTTAGAGCTGCTTCAGCTAAGCGATAGCTCCGACTCAGAGGTAACCCCTGAATCTGTAGGCTCTTGTTGTTGTTTCCGCTTTTCTGCTGTCTTTTGGCCACCTTATTAACTTGACTATCCACAGGATGACACCGGAGCAAGTAACCCGATGACTGAAGAGGTAATGACACTTTCCTCCGACTCGGAGCCCTTGGCAAGGCTGAAAGTCCGAAGAGTAACCCAGAAAGTAAGATTTTCACATCCTTTAGCTTATCAAGATCCTCAATTTCTTTTGAAGCAACAGATTCATGAGAGCCGGCGGCACACCCGGACCAACAAAGATGCAGACCTCTCCTCCAGCTTACCTGAAGCGTCGAGGAAGCGCCGGACCGAGGTTATCTCCCACTTATATCCTTTTCATCCTTTGGCGGGTGTTATACGTCAACCACTCAATTCTTCTGATTCAAACTATCAGGAAACTTCACCTTCCTCTGGTGACTTGATGCAATCGAACCTGCCGGCTTTCAAGACCGTACCCGGGTAATGATGATCATCTCTTGTTGTGCTTATCTTTACTCATACTTTTGTACTAACCTTTTTATCCTTTCAGTGCCCAGGCAAAACTCAGCAAGAGGGCGAAGAAGAATAAGCCGGCCGAAGAGCCGGTCTTGCCTGAGCCGGAGGTTTTAGCTCAAGAGCCGCCAGCTGCCTCTGCTCCTGAAGCCACCACCCCAACCGACGAGCCAGCCATGGAAACTTCCACCATCCCGGACATCTCCAGCCCGGCTCAGCCGGCCAATGACCCGGACGTGGTAATCACCCGGACGGAGTTTGTCGAGCCGGGGAGACCCACTGCGCTGGCTAAGTGCTCTGCGAAGGAAGAGTTGCTAGAGCGCCGCCGGGCCAAGCTGGACATCACCAACTACGCCAATCTGAGCATTGGAGAGATCATCTCCGGCTATGTCAATCAGGTGCACAGCAGCCGGGATTTGGAGATTGACATGGTGAAGCAGATACAACAGAAGTCTGAGGTACCACTCTATCGCTTACTGCATAGTCATCTTTACCATACTAGCCCCCAAGTCTACTACTTATGATAGGATATGTTGTAGACTTAATTTCCGGCTTACTTCCATGAACCGGTAATTTGTAGATAGAAACTTTCGACATGCATTAGCCCCCAAGTGCCAAGTGTCTTTGCTTGGAAAGTGCTTGGGACTTTAAAATTGCATAATAATTATTCACACTATAACCCGGAAATTGTACAGGCTACTTGCAAGAAGTTTGAGTCTGATATTTCTGAGCTGAAGAGCCGCCTGAAGACTCAGGAAACTGAGACCCGGAAGGCCAACGCCAAATTTGAATCCAGCATTGCCGCTCAAGAGAAGCTGAAGAAGAAGTTTGAAGCTGAAAGGAAGACTTGGGCCGAAGAAAAGGCTGTTCTGATAAGCTGGGCCGAACAGGCGGAGAAGGCTCTGACGGAGAGAACTGCCGAACTCTCCGGCTTAAAGCGCCATGTGTCACAGATGGTCGCCGCAATCTTCGGTAAGTCATTCCGCCGGCTCTCGACAAGTTTACAGTCTTTATGTCTCATAACTCCCATCATTGCCAGCGGCTTATCTTACTTTGTGAAACAGGTCCCAGAAGCGCCAACCTCAATCAAAATGTGCTGACCAAGTTGAAGGCCGTGTACACTCTGGTGGAGCAACTCTACATCGGGTCACAGCGCACCTTGGCCGTGGTGGCCCTATCCAATGAGGTTCCAACTCACCTGGCAGACGTGCTTCGCCGGCTTGCCGTTCTTCCTCAGCATTTCCAAGAGCTGCGGCGAGCTTCTGCAAGAGCCGGAGCCATAGCTGCTCTGAGCCGGGCCAAGGCTTTCCTTCCAGAGCTAGACCCGGCTGACATAGCACTTGGTTACCCCAGCTTGAAGGAAGACGGCACCCCCTTCGACCAAAAGGACTTCGCTGCCTGTGTGAAGATTGTGCGCCCGGTGGCCACCCTGATTGGGAATGACACCGATCTGACCAAGTACCAGCCGGGCTACGACGCAGAGAATCAGAGGATCCCCACTCCGCGTTATGAAGCCATCAGCTTAGTCCCGCCGACTCGTAAGCATACCTTTGCCCCGGAAATTGACCCGGCCGGGTTAATTGACGAGGAAGCTCAATTTGAAGCTTTGAGCGGCATTGACTGGAAATCGTCAACCTTCCAGGTCTTGGGAACAGCCGGAGGAGCGGAGAGGGATGAGCCGGAAACTTTGACCCGGCAAGCATCTTGACTCTTTAGGCGGCTTGTTAAACAATGCCTCACCCTTTTGGGCTCGGGGAGTCTTGTAATAGAATAGGACCAACATTTTAACTTTGTCGTGCCATCGTGCACGTGTTGAATGCTTAATTCCATTGAAGTTGCTTCCTTATATTCTTCCGGGTCATAATTGATCATTCATTTTCCTTAAGCTCAAATAGCTGTCTTTAACTATCCTGCATAGAAAAACAAGTCACAAGTCTCTAGGCGGCTTACCGCACTGAGAATCATAGTCTCATACATATAACCCGGAATATGAAACTAAGTCACCAAAGACTGGTCCTCAATGATGTCCTTGATATAACCGTAATAACATACTTACAGGCCTTCAAGTACACTTCCGGTTTATATAACCCGGATAATAAGGTTGGTACCTCAACTCCGGTTTACCAGTCTTGATAATGCTGATTGTGTGCGACTAGCACTGTGAATCAAAGTTAAGCCGGCGGAATAAGAACCGCCGTGTACACTGTTGATACAACCAGAAGAACTTGTTGTAAATCAGAAAATCAAAACTTAGGGGCTTCCGGTTCGAATACGACCAAAAACCTGTCCCAAAGGGGTTAAGCTAAGATTCGAATGCGATCCTATAGCCCCCAGTGGGTTTGGCGATGCCGATCAAGAGGGTACCGACAGCTATGTTCTCTTCGGTTCGAATACGACCCATGTTTGAACAGGAAGCCCCCAAATGATCTTAAGAGTTGTTTAACGACGCTGATTCGAATACGATCCACGTCGGTTCCCAAAGGGGGTTGAGCTATGATTCAAATATGATCAAAGAAAACTCCCCAATGAGCTCGGCACTTTGCCAATCAAGTGGGTATCGACAGCTATGTTCTCTTTGGTTCGAATACGACCTATGTTTGAACAGGAAGCCCCCAAGTGATCATATTGCGTACGGCTAGATTCGAATACAATCATAAGCCGGATCCACCTCCAAGTTACCATATGATCTTGCAATGGAAACAACACATTTACCTTTGGAGGAGAAAAAGGACAGAGGTCTTGCTTTATTTCTTATCATAATATATACATGGCTTATAGAAATATGTACATTATGAGAGCCGGTGGCTCAAGTGTAATAAGGCCGAAGCTGAGCTATGTTCCACGGCCGACGGGTCTCCTCCTCCGACTTGCGTGAATCTTTGTGCTCCCGAATGTCAATGAGGTAATATGACCCATTGTGCAAGTTCTTGCTGACCACAAAGGGTCCTTCCCAAGGCGGGGATAGCTTGTGTGCATCTGTTTGATCCTGGATGAGCCGGAGCACCAGATCACCTTCCTGGAAGACCCGGGACTTAACCCGGCGGCTGTGATAACGGCGCAGGTCTTGTTGATAAATCGCCGAACGAGCTGCTGCCACATCACGCTGCTCGTCCAACAAGTCAAGCGCATCTTGGCGCGCCTGCTCATTGTCCGCCTCAACGTAAGCCGCCACGCGAGGCGAGTCATGATGGATGTCACTGGGGAGGACTGCTTCCGCTCCATAAACCATGAAGAAAGGCGTGTAATCCGTAGACCTGTTAGGAGTAGTATTAATGCTCCATAACACGGAGGGTAACTCCTCCGCCCAACAACCCGGCGTCCGTTGCAAAGGGACCAAAAGCCGGGGCTTGATGCCTTTCAGAATCTCCTGATTGGCCCTCTCAGCTTGACCATTGGATTGAGGGTGAGCCACTGATGAAACATCAAGTCGAATATGCTCTCGTTGACAAAACTCCTCCATGGCGCCCTTGGACAGATTGGTACCATTGTCAGTTATAATGCTGTGTGGAAAGCCAAAATGAAATATCACCCTTTTCATGAACTGAACCGCCGTGGCAGCGTCACACTTGCTAACTGGCTCTGCTTCAACCCACTTTGTGAATTTGTCAACTGCCACCAAGAGGTGGGTCTTTTTATCCTTGGACCTTTTAAAAGGCCCAACCATGTCAAGCCCCCAGACCGCAAATGGCCAAGTAATTGGAATCATCCTCAGCTCCTGAGCCGGCACATGAGCCCGTCGCGAGAACCTCTGGCAACCATCACATTTACCGACCAAGTCCTCCGCATCAGCATCAGCCGTCAGCCAATAAAAACCATGAAGAAAAGCCTTGGCCACAAGAGATTTTGAGCCGGCATGATGGCCACAATCCCCTTCGTGAATCTCACGTAAGATTTCTTGACCCTCCTCAGGAGAAACACAACGCTGGAACGTTCCAGTAACACTGCGGCGGTGCAGCTCACCATTGATAACAACCATTGACTTAGACCGCCGGGTTATTTGTCTGGCCAAAGTTTCGTCCTCAGGCAAATCTCCCTGGGTCATGTAAGCCAAATATGGCACCGTCCAGTCCGGGGTGACGTGGAGAGCCGCCACCAACTGTGCCTCCGGGTCAGGAACAGCCAAGTCTTCCTCTGTAGGTACCTTAACAGAAGGGTTATGCAAGATGTCCAGGAAAGTATTAGGCGGCACCAGTTTTCGCTGAGAGCCCAGCCGGCTTAATGCATCAGCCGCCTCGTTCTTCCTGCGGTCAATGTGCTCTACTTGGTAACCCTGAAAGTGTCCAGCAATGGCATCAACTTCACGGTGATAAGCCGCCATGAGAGGGTCCTTGGAATCCCACTTGCCTGATACTTGTTGAGCCACTAAGTCTGAGTCGCCGAAGCACCTTACCCGGCTCAAGCTCATCTCTTTAGCCATCCGAAGACCATGGAGCAAGGCCTCGTACTCAGCCGCATTGTTAGTCCAAGGAAACATCAATCGTAACACATAATGAAACTTGTCACCTTTAGGGGAAGCCAATACAACTTCAGCCCCCGAGCCCTCCAATTGCATGGACCCATCGAAGTGAATAGTCCAATATGTATTATCCGGCTTTTCCTCAGGCACTTGTAGCTCTATCCAATCATTGATGAAATCCACCAAAGCTTGAGATTTAACAGCAGTGCGTGGCACATATTTTAGACCATGAGGCCCAAGTTCTATAGCCCACTTAGCCACTCTCCCTGTGGCCTCCCTGTTTTGGATGATATCTCCAAGGGGGGCAGAACTAACCACAGTGATAGGGTGACCCTGAAAATAGTGCTTAAGCTTCCGGCTTGCCATGAATACACCATAAACAAGCTTCTGCCAATGTGGATACCGCTGTTTGGACTCAATGAGCACCTCACTGACGTAATAAACCGGCCGCTGAACCGGATACTCCTTACCCTCTTCCTTGCGCTCCACCACCACAGCCACACTGACGGCTCGTGTGTTAGCAGCTACATACAGTAACAAAGGCTCCTTGTCAACCGGAGCAGCAAGGACTAGGGGCTCAGCCAGCTGTCTCTTCAAATCCTCAAAAGCAGTGTTAGCAGCATCATTCCAGACAAAGTCATCAGTTTTCTTCATCAACTGGTACAGTGGCATGGCCTTCTCACCCAAACGGCTTATAAACCGGCTTAAAGCAGCGATACGACCCGCCAGGCGCTGGACGTCGTTTATACACGCCGGCTTATCCAGAGAGGTGATTGCCTTGATCTTCTCCGGGTTAGCTTCAATGCCTCTATTAGAAACCAGAAAACCCAAGAGCTTGCCTGCTGGAACACCAGAAACACACTTGGCTGGGTTAAGCATCATCTTGTAGACCCGGAGATTATCAAAGGTTTCCCTCAGATCATCTATGAAGGTTTCCTTCTCCCTGGACTTAACCACAATATCATCCACATAGGCGTGAACATTGCGCCCAATCTGGTTATGAAGACAGTTCTGCACGCAACGCTGATAAGTCGTCTGTGCACTCTTGAGTCCAAAAGGCATAGACACATAACAGAAGGCTCCAAAGGGAGTGATGAACGCCGTCTTCTCCTGGTCCTTAACTGCCATTTTAATCTGATGGTATCCAGAATAAGCATCCAAGAAACTTAAGCGCTCACAACCCGCCGTAGCATCAATGATTTGATCAATACGGGGAAGGGCAAAAGGATCAGCCGGACATGCTTTGTTTAAGTCCGTGTAGTCCACACACATCCGCCAGGTGCCATTCTTCTTGAGCACGAGCACCGGGTTAGCTAACCACTCCGGGTGAAAAACTTCAACAATAAATCCGGCCGCCAAGAGCCGGGCCACCTCTTCACCAATGGCTTTCCGCCTCTCTTCATTAAACCGCCGAGGGAACTGCCTGACCGGCTTAAATTTCGGATCAACATCGAGAGTGTGCTCAGCGAGTTCTCTAGGTACACCTGGCATGTTAGAAGGTTTCCATGCAAAGATGTCCCTATTCTCACGGATGAACTCGATGAGCGCGCTTTCCTATTTCGGATCCAAATTGGCACTGATGCTAAACTGCTGAGATGAGTCACCTGGTACAAAATCAACAAGTTTAGTCTCATCAGCTGACTTAAATTTCATTGCCGGCTCATGATCCGTAGTCGGCTTCTTCAGAGAGGTCATATCTGTTGGGTCAACATTGTCCTTGTAAAATTTCAACTCCTCTGTTGCACAAACAGATTCTGCATAAGCCGCATCGCCTTCCTCACACTCCAAGGCCACTTTCCGGCTGCCATGAACCGTGATGGTCCCATTGTGACCCGGCATCTTAAGCTGCAAATACACATAACACAGCCGTGCCATGAACTTGGCGTAAGCCGGCCGCCCGAATATGGCATGATACGGACTTCTTATCTTGACCACCTCAAAGGTCAATTTTTCCACCCTGTAGTTGTACTCGTCTCCAAAGGCCACTTCCAACTCGATCTTGCCAACTGGATAAGCCGACTTGCCAGGCACCACACCATGAAAAATAGTGTTGGACTGGCTGAGGTTCTTATCAATCAACCCCATACGACGGAAAGTCTCATAATATAGGATGTTGATGTTGCTGCCTCCATCCATGAGCACCTTAGTGAACTTATATCCTCCCACCTGAGGAGCCACCACCAAGGCCAAGTGACCCGGATTATCAACCCGGGGAGGGTGATCCTCCCTACTCCACACGATAGGCTGCTCAGACCATCTTAAATAGCGTGGAACCGCCGGCTCAACAACATTCACAACCCTCTTGTGAAGCTTCTGATCTCACTTACACAGACTGGTGGTAAACACATGATACTGTCCACCGTTAAGCTGCTTTGGATTGATCTGATAACCCCCCTGCTGCTGTTGATGACCCTGGCCAGGCTGCTGATTAAAGCCCCCTTAACAGTTCTGAGGATTAGAATTTGAGCCGCCGCCCGGGCCATGAAAACCGCCAGCGCGTGAGCCGCCGCCCGGGCCATTGTTGCCATTAAAGGCATTGGAATTCTTAAAGGCCTTCATGATTGCGCAATCCTTCCATAGATGAGTAGCTGGCTTCTCCCTAGAGCCATGCCTTGGACAAGGCTCATTCAATAGCTGTTCCAGCGCCGGGCCTGACCCGCCGGCTCGGGGAGGTGGCCTCCCCTTGCGTCGCTGGTTATTACCCTGTGAGCTGGCGTTGGCCACGAACTCTAGGCTGTCGTCGGCCTTACGCTTGCCACCTCCTTGGTTCCCCAGGTTATGCTGAGGACCCTTGCCATTGTCGTTCTTCTTTCCCTTCCCTATCCTTTCATCATCTGAAGCGGGGTCCTTGGTACTATCAGAGTCGTCGTACTTGACGAGAGCCGCCATCAGCGTACCCATATCATTGCAGTCGCGCTTAAGCCGCCCGAGTTTCATTTTCAGGGGCAGGAAACGACAATTCTGCTCCAACATTAAGACTGCAGAGCCGGCATCCATCTTATCAGATGAATGTATATCTCTTTGACCCGACAAACCCAATGTGTTGTAGACTCACCCTCCTGCTGTTTACAGTTAGTCAAATCCACAATTGACATAGACTGCCTACAGGTGTCTTTGAAGTTTTGGATGAACCGGGCTTTCAGCTCAGCCCAAGACCCGATGGAATTCGGTGGTAGCCCTTTCAACCAAGTGCGGGCAGTCCCATCTAACATCATGGTGAAGTACTTGGCCATCGCCGCTTCACTAACCTCCAGCAATTCCATGGCCATCTCATAGCTCTCGATCCAGGCTTCGGGTTGTAAATCAGCCGTGTAATTAGGCACCTTCCTAGGCCCTTTGAAATCCTTGGGTAGACGCTCATTGCGGAGAGCCAGCACTAAACAAGGGACACCTCCAGTCCTCGTAGGGATACCCACGTCGACGGAAGTCGTCGGATAAGCCGGGGGAGTCTGGTAAGCCGTCAACTGAGGCACCTGCTCTGCCTCTTGCCGCGCTCTGTCTTGGTCTGTTGCGCGAAAGGCTCCGTCATGAGCCGGGCCATGGCCAGGGGGCAAGTCATGGCGTCGGACATTACTCGAGCCGGTCGCTGAAACCATGTGCCTGCTATAACTCGGGCTCCGGCCCGGACGGGGGGTTGAATGTATCCTGTCCCGGCTGTAAGAGTACGCCTCTTGCTGCGCCAGCGCTGTCTGAAGGAGTTCTCTGACCCGGCGGGTTTCAACAGCCGTTGGAGAGTCGCCGTCAATTGGGAGAGCCGCCAGCCGTGCTGCTGCGGCGACCATGTTTTCCAGCGGGTTAGCATAATGACCCGGTGGTATTGGCACATACTGAGGCGGGGCAGGGTTCACCCGGGGATGCCCCATCACTTGTGGCTGAATAGGTGTCCCGGCCCCGGGCAATATGATCCCCGGCGGGTTACTAGACCCTGCACCTGGCGTGTTGAAGAGGTTTCGAGGATCGTAGACCGGAGGGAGTCGAAATTGGGCCTTTTGATGCCTCCTTCTCATGACCTCATTGGACGCGTTCTGATCCATCGTGAGCCGGAAGGACTGCGCCTGAATCAACTGAGTCTGGGCGTCGAGAGCCGCCCTCTCCGCAGCCATCCTGATCCCTTCCGCCGCCAGATCCTCCTTGGCTTTCACTAGATCTAGCTTTAACTGCGCCACCTCCGCGTCAGGCTGAGCTTGATCCGCCGGGTCAACCGTGGCGGTCAACAGGGCCGTCATCTTGTCCGTGAGATCCATCAACACCTGAGCCGGCGAGGGCACCGGGTTTCCTGTTCCAGCGGTAGGGTTTTGAACGGGCTGTGCACCGGCCATGAAGATCCCGACCCGGCTCGGCGGCTCAAAAGGATCCGGAATACTATCACCATCGGAACAACCCCTGAGCCTGCCATCTTGAAGTTGATACAACGAGTTTGACTCATCTGTGGACGACTCGCCGTCAGAGCCGGCGGCCGTCTCATCACCAGATCCGGACCCTACAGAGAGTCCTCCATGAACACATCCCACAAAAGCATGCTTCGAGGCAGGTAGAGCCCGGGCAGGTCGTGCACGCTGAGCCGTCTCGATGAGCTCGGCGCAGAGATCCGGCTCAGGGCCCGGCTCACCAATCTTGCCAATGAAGACATGAATTCCGCCGAACGGGACCCGGTACCCGTACTCAATTGAGCCGGCATCGGGGCCCCAGTTCGCATCGTCGATGTAGAGCTTGCCGCGGCGACTGCTGGTCATCCGTCCCACAACGTATCCCTTGAGCCCTTCGAAGCTGCCCTTCAAGAACTCAAATCCACCGTGCGCTGGCCCAACGGTGGGCGCCAACTGTCGTGGAATTGTCACGGCAGATGTCCTCGAGCTAGGACTTAGTCGTGGAGCCATCGCAGCTAGGAAGCTTAAAGGGGTTAAACGGGACAAGGAACACGAGGGTTACACTGGTTCGGCCCCTTACGTTAAAGGTAAAAGCCTACGTCCAGTTGAGGTGGTATTGATTACGGTTTCGATGACCAGGGAGCTTGATTGCTATGCCTGGCTCTCGATGAGATCTTACTTTTTCTGACCGCCGCCGGGTCGCACCTTTATATAGAGAGGTTGACGCCCAGCGGCTCTCAGAGTCCCGGCCGGCTCATAACAGTGTCCGGCTCGGACTCTTATCTATTCTTGCCTTACAATACAAGTTTTACCCTAACGGCGACTAATGCTACGGGCCTTAAGCCATCGCCGGGTCTTGGGCCCGTTATTGACCCGCCGTCTTCATCTTTGGTACTGGGCTTCGCGTAGTTACCATCATGGGTAACCCGGCCCCTCCTAGGCGGGTGACTCCAACGGTTATATCCTCAACAGAGCGGGTGAAGGGTTTCGGAAATTTTTCCAAAATTTGACCCGTCAGTATATATAACCTGACTCTGTCGGTGTGACCGAGTGGAACAACTCGGTGGCACCGAGATGCAAAACTGCAGGCAGTTACTACAACTCAGTGTGACCGAAAGGTTCTAATCGGTTGCACCGAGATTGAAAAACCTAGATCAACTAAGTGATCTCGGTAGGACCGAAAAGGATGAATCGGTCAGACCGAAATGCACAAAGAGGTTTTGGAAGTTCAAGTCTATGAAGAATCGGGGACTCCGAGTGCTCCTCACACAGAGTGGTTCGAATCTGACTTGATCAAACTTTGTGATGTAGCATGAATAGAGTTTGAGACGAGGAAAGCATAGATAGCTAGAGGGAGTTCTTAGGCATTCTTGTCCATCCATTTGGCAAAAGAGGAAAAGCCAAACAATAAAAGCAACAAATGGATGTCCTCGAATGAGAAAAACATGCATCCAACATGCTCACACAATTAAAATAGCAAATGAAGTATGTGACAAAGCATGCACAAACACTCTAGCATCTATCAAGCAATTGGCGATAACTAGGTCATCTATATATGAGTATATTGACTTAGGAGTCAAATGAGAACATTTGATCATAGGTCATACTCATCGTTTAAGCACAAGTGGGGTTACCACTTTTACATAAAGCATTGTTGTGCTCACACCATTAGAGTTGCTTTAGCTCATTTGTTAGAGTAAAGCTCCCCCTAGATGTGATATCCCCCCTAAGTAGGATGAACTAACCTTGGATTTTGTCGATGATGACTTCATGTAGGTGTTGAAGATGTGGATCCTCAATGTTGATGTAGGTCATTCGGAGCAATCCATTGGAGTGAGTTGCACTTTCAATACCTACACGGGTTAGTCCCACAAGGAACAAGCAAGGATATCCATAGACATAGAGTGATGTATACACAAGATGTTGTCCATGAAAGCATTAGGTTACCTTGTCCCTTGTCTTACCAACAAGAGGGTTTGTGACTCCCTGGACTAGTGCAAGATTTGGAAGTTGTTTGCACTTGTCCTCGCCAAAATGATAAGAGTGAAGTATGTTGGCGAAGTCATCCTCAAGAACTCTCTAGTTCTTCTTCTTCGGGATCCACACCATCTTGATGGGAATCCTTGGAGTTGTAGTCGTACTTGATGAAGTAGAACTTGATGTAGTCTTGGGAACCCACTTGACCAAGGCCTTAGGTGCTTCTTCAAATGCATCAATCTCCTCTTGAAGCTTGTCCTTGCCTTTTTGCATGTGGTCTTGTGGTGGAAGATCATCTTGAGCTTGTGTTCCTTGGAAAGAAGTAGGATCATACTTCTCTTGTTGAGGAACAAACTTCGTCTTGGGGTATTGATCTTCTTCCCACTCAACTCCATTGGCATTGAACTTTTGTTCAAAACCAACACCTTGATTCTTACGGTGCCTTCCTTGCTTGCGTACAATTTCCTCAAATTGCTTACTTCCGGCAAGGCTCTTGTAAACACCTTTCTCTATAATTCCCTTCAATAAGCTATTTTCTTGCTCAAGTGTAACTTGGCTAAGAGAGTCATTAGTGGAATCAAGAGAACTACTAGAAGCAACAACATTGGATTTAGCATGATTGTTGTTACTACTAGATGAAGAATCTTTCTTGTTCTTGTTGTTAGATTTAACTTGTGGCATGTAAGTAGACAAGAGTAAACGCTTGGCAATGTAAGAAGAACTTTTCTTGCGAAGATCATCATTGATTGCCTTTAAGAACTCATGCTCTTGCTCAAGGTTGAGCTTTTCAAAGCGTAGCTTCTCATGAGTCTTTAAAAGTTCTCGATGATCTTCCAATGTAGTTTCATGAGCTAACTTAAGAGTGTTTAGTTCTTTAGTTAGAAGTTCAATCTCCTTCTTATCATCATCATTTGTTTTATCTTGATTAGCATGATTAATAGCAAATTCATCATAGTTTTCATAACTAGAGTTGTCAACAAGTAAATCATCATCTCCTAGCAAATCACTATTGAAATCAACATACTCAGGGTGTGTTACCTTTGGACCTTTAGCCATGAAGCATCTCCCAATTCCTTCATTTGGTGAGTCTAATATGTCGTAGGAGTTGGTTGTCACAAGTGCTAGTCCGGCAACACCTTCATCTTGAGTATATTCAGAGTCGGAGTGAGTAACTTCTTTCGGAGTGATTATCGGAGTCGGAGCCGGATACCCATTCACCAACATGAGCTTGATGTCTTCTTTTTGTGTAGCTCCTTGATGACTTATCCTTCCTTTCCGAATCCTTGCTTCTCCGAGAGGGTCTTCGTTCGTAACGATCATCTCTACTCCTTCTTTCTCTTGGTGGTGATTCTTCTCTTCTACTCCTTCTTTTGGGAGAATATTCTCTTCTTTTGTAGGGAGCCGTACAGTCATTGGAATAGTGTCCGGGTCTTCCACAATTGTAGCAATTACGCTCACGACTAGAAGATCTTTTATCATTGTAGGACCTTGACTTGGAACTTCTTTCCTTGCTTCTACTTTTGTAGAACTTGTTGAAGTTCTTCACCATTAGGCTCAATTCTTCATTGAAGGTTTGTTTCTCACTTGATGATGTGGGAGCTTCACATGAGGCTTTGTAAGCACCGCTTGACTTGTTGTGGAGCTCTTCCTTATCCTTGAGTGACATCTCATGAGCAACAATTCTTCCAATGACTTCTGTTGGCTTGAGATCTTTGTAATTGGGCATCATTTGGATCAATGTGCACACGGTATCATATTTTCCATCCAAGGCTCTTAGGATCTTCTTGATGATGAATTTATCGGTCATCTCTTAAAGCCGGCAATCTCATTTGTGATGAGAGCAAGCCTAGAGTACATTTCAGCGACGCCTTCACCATCCTTCATTTTGAACTTGTCAAGTTGACTTTGAAGCACATCCAGTTTGGATTCCTTGACGGAGTCGGTACCTTCGTGCATATCAATCAAAGTATCCCAAATTTCCTTTGCATTCTCAAGACGGCTGATTTTGTTGAATTCTTCGGGGCACAATCCATTGAAGAGAATATCACAAGCTTGAGCATTGTATTGCAGCATCTTCAACTCTTCCACGGTAGGACGGTTTGGTTCTCTCCCATCAAAGAATTCACCTTGCAAGCCAATACACACAGTAGCCCAAACGGCCGGGTTATGTCCAAGAATATGCATTTTCATCTTATGCTTCCAAGTAGCAAAATTAGTACCATCAAAGTAAGGACCTCTATGGTGGTAATTTCCCTCGCTAGACGCCATACTCTCCTAGGTTGTAAAACCAAGGCTATGACCACCAAAAGCTATGGAAATCAAAGCAAATGGAGACCAAAGCTCTAATACCACTTGTAGGATCGAAAGTATGTCTAGAGGGGGGTGATTAGACTACTTGACCAAATAAAAATCTAGCCTTTTCCCAATTTTAGTTCTTAGCAGATTTTAGCAACTTAGCACAAGTCAAGCAATCAACTTACATATGCAATTCTAAGAGTGTAGTAGCGGAATGTAAAACAATTGCATATGAAGGAAAAGGGAGGAGTTTGAGGGAGCAAACGCAATGTTGACACGGAGATTTTTATCCGTGGTTCCGATAGGTGGTGCTATCGTACATCCATGTTGATGGAGACTTCAACCCACGAAGGGTAACGGTTGCGCGAGTCCACGGAGGGCTCCACCCATGAAGGGTCCACGAAGAAGCAACCTTGTCTATCCCACCATGGTCGTCGCCCACGAAGGACTTGCCTCACTCGGGTAGATCTTCACGAAGTAGGCGATCTCCTTGCCCTTACAAACTCCTTGGTTCAACTCCACAATCTTGACAGAGGCTCCCAAGTGACACCTAGCCAATCTAGGAGACACCACTCTCCAAGAGGTAAAAAATGGTGTGTTGATGATGAACTCCTTGCTCTTGTGCTTCAAATGATAGTCTCCCCAACACTCAACTCTCTCATAGGATTGGATTTGGTGGAAAGATGATTTGAGTGGAAAGCAACTTGGGGAAGGCTAGAGATCAAGATTTATGTGGTTGGAATGGAATATCTTGACCTCAACACAAGTGTAGGTGGTTCTCTCTCAGGAAATGTATGTTGGAAGTGTAGGCATGTTCTAATGGCTCTCTCCATGAATGAAGAGTGGGTGGAGGGGTATATATAGCCTCCACACAAAATCTAACCATTACACATAATTTACCAAACTCGGTCAAACCGATTTAGTTCATAATGTGACCGTTAGGCATTTCGGTGGGACCGACACGTCAACTCGGTGAGACCGATTTCGTTAGGGTTAGGGCATAACGTAATCTCAGTGAGACCGATTACACAAACTCGGTGAGACCAATTTTGGTAATAGACAAACAGAGAGTTGGTCAGGCAAAGTCGGTGGGACCGATTCGCTCATCTCGGTTGGACCGAAACGTTACGAAAGGGAAACAAAGAGTTTACATTGCAATCTCGGTGGGACCGATCGCTCATCTCGGTTTGACCGAAACGTTACGAAGGGAAACAGAGAGATTACAACTCCATCTCGGTCAGACCGAGATCCCTATCGGTGAGACCGAAAAGACTAGGGTTTATGGTAGTGGCTATGTCAACTGAATTCGGTGGCGCCAGATAGAAAGTTTCAGTGGGGCCGAGTTTGACTTTTGGTTTGGGACATATGTGGATGTGAGAAAGTAGTTGAGGGTTTTTGGAGCATATCACTAAGCACTTTGAGCAAGAAACTCATTAAGCAACACCTCACCCCCTCTTGATAGTATTGGCTTTTCCTATGGACTCAATGTGATCTTGGATCACTTAAAATGAAAAATGTAGAGTCCTGAGCTTTGAGCTTGAGCCAATCCTTTGTCCTTAGCATTTTGAGGGGTCCACTTTTCTCATCCATGCCATGCCAATCACTGAGCTTTCCTGAAATGTTTATCTTGAAATAGCATTAGCTCAATGAGCTATATGTTGTTAGGAATTACCAAAACCACCCAGCCGACTCAACGGCGAGCAACCACATGGTCAACCTTCTTCCATCAATAAATTTTGACCTTGTTTCTCGCCACATTGCAGATTACAATGCAATAAGTAATTGCAAATCTGTTTACACCTATCAAACTAATATGTGTTCACACTTAGCACCAGGCTATAACAACTACCCACTCAAAAATTACTTCACAGTTCCTCTCCTCATCACCCACAAAACTGGTCTTTCCTGTCAAGTCGTTCCGCCATGACCGGTAGGAGGAGTTTAGGGTGGACATATAACCAGGCAGCAAAGACTAAGGCCGCGGAAGCACTAGAGAGGTCCCGCCGCGAAGCCCAGCCGCAGCAGAGATGTCCCGGCGCGCTGCGGAGCCGTCGAACTAGCTCTCGCGGGCACGCGAGGACTCTCACAAGCGCATTTGCGGCATCAGCCATCACGACGAGCCGGTGTTCCTGAAGTCCTTCGCCGGCGACGACGACATTCTCGCTGGCGTCACTACAAAGCAGGAGCTGGTCGACGGCTTGATGAAGCTGCTCAAGATCAGCGATGCCTCAGTTGACAAGGCGACCGGCCTCGTCGAGCAACTCATGGGTGACAATGCAAAGCTCCCCAACTTGGTCGCCGAGAAGGAGGAGGAGGCTGCCGGCTGGAAGATGTTGCATAAGCAGAGCAGTGCCTCGGAGATGACACTGAAAGCAGTCGTCGAGGAACTGATGGGTGGCTTGAGGAAGCTCTGGATCAAGCGCGAGCAGGAGGTGGAGGAATCTGTGGCTGCTTTCAAGCAAAGTTGTGAGGAATTGAAGAAGGGGCTGGAGGATTTCGTCGCCCGGTGATCTATCGACGAGTAGAGACAGTAGCGACCCAGATCGTTGTCTGCAATTTCCTTCTTCTCTTGCCCCCGTGTCATCCGGGCTTTGTCGCATGCGGCATTTTAAATTATCCGGAATATGTAAGACAATTATTATATGCCCCATTGTAATTTTGTCGTTGTATTATCCGTTGCCATTTTATTTGTGGTCGTATTATCCGTTGCCATTTTATTTGTGGTCGTATCATCCGTTGCCCTATGCTGCAATTTAAATTAGGGTGGAATACGAGTTGAAAAAACAAACAAAGCAAATGCTGCCATGGGATCACAAGCAAACACCCTCAGTCCAGGTGCTTTAATTAACCCGTTAATGGAGAAGTTGTGAACCAGGCGGGCGGCGGCTGGTGCATGGAGGTCAAAGATCTCGCTTCCCGGTGAGCATGGGCGGCCTTGCTACTCGCATGTGTCCCGTCGAGCCTGCGAGGTGGACAGGATGCACGCGTCCCGTCGAGCCTGCGCGGCGGACTGCTCACACACGTCCCGTCAAGCCGGCACGGCGGACTTCTCGCGCTCATCCCGTCTAATCAAACAGCTGCACGCACGCCATCGAGTATGGTTAAATGTCGACACGGTTAATATAATACAACCATTTGCGATATTACCGTGTCAGCTTTTTGTTTCAAAAAGGACTTCATTGGCTACTAATGTGTGCGCCTCTTCTCAAACTGGACGATTTTTTTTACCATGGCATATATGTGCCATGTCATGAAACCATGCCAAGTTTCATGTTTTTTGGGTGACTTTTTGATTTACTGGGATTTAAAAACCGACATTCTCAATGTTTCAGGACGACGACAAGTTTGTAATTCATTCCCATTCCTTAAATGAGACCTAAACATGCACCCAATGACACATGTAGGATTTCCCACCCATTTTGCTTCACTAGAGCATGTGCTTGTAGTTCAAATTTGAATTATGGACTACCTTAAATGCATAGAAAACTTAGTAATTAGTAATATATACAATGGCCAAACGAACCCTGAACAGTTTCAAATTTCAGCCCGACACTCCTGGTATTCTATGTTGCATGTAGAAAACAAAGTTAAAGGCGAGAAGAGGCAGCGATTACCGTTTTGCCCACAAGAGGGGCATGTTTCCCTACCGGAACCACGAGGGTTGCGACAGGCTCCGGTTTGTAAGAGGCTTGTAATATAGCTTCGCCCAAATTGGACAATTATATGTACCATGTAGTGACACCATACCAAGTTTCATGATTTCCTTGTGAGTTTTGGATTTACAGAGATTTAAAAACCGAAATTCGCAATGTTTGTGGCCAAGCCAGGACGGCGAGACGGTTGAATTCGTTTCCATTCGTTCCATGGGACCTAAACATGCACCCCAAGGAAACATGTATGTTTTTTCTAGGCATTTTGGTGCACTGGAGCATGTATTTGTAGTTCGGATTTGAATTATGGACATTAAATGCCTAAAAAACTCAATTAATGAATAAAAAAGGTCAAACAAACCCTGAATAATTTCAAAGTTTAGCGCGAATCTCCCGTTGTTCCGTGTTGCGTGTAGAATAAAATACGAGGCTAGAAGAGGGAGCGATTATCGTTTGGCCTGCAAGGGGACACGTTTCCCTATCGAAACCACGAGGGTTCTTGCGATAGGCTCCGGTTTGTAAGAGGTTTGTAATAAAGCTTGGCCCAAATTGGCAATGTTTTTACCACGACATATATATGCCATGACGTGACACCATGCCACCTTTGATGACTTTCTGGTGGATTTATGGGGATTTAAAAACCGAGATCCGAAATGTTTGAGGACGAGCCAGGACACCGGTACGGTTGTAATTCGTTCCCATTCCTGGCATGGGACCTAAACATGCACCCAAGGACACATCTATAATTTTTCTAGCCATTTTGGTGAACTGGAGCATGTATTTGTAGTTCTGATTTGAATTATGGACATTAAATGCCTAGGAAACTCAATTAGTGTATAAAAAGGCCAAACGATCCCTGAATAAGTTTAAATTTCAGCACGGATATCATGTCGTTCCATGTTGCCCGTGGAAGAAAATACAAGGCAAAAAGAGGCAGTGATTACGTTTCGCCCACAAGAGGAACACGTTTCCCTATCGAAACCACGATGCTTGTTTGAGAGAAGCTCCGGTTTGTAAGAGGTTTGTAATAAAGCTTGGCCCAAATTGGACAATGTTTTTACCACGACATATATGTGCCATGACGTGACACCATGCCACCTTTGATGACTTTCTGGTGAGTTTAGGATTTACGGGGATTTAAAAACCGAGATTCCAAATGTTTGAGGACGAGCCAGGACGCGGGTACGGTTGTAATCCGTTCCCATTCCTGGCATGGGAACTAAACATGCACCCAAGGACACATGTATAAATTTTCTATCCATTTTGGTGAACTGGAGCATGTATTTGAAGTTCAGATTTGAATTATGGACATTAAATGCCTAGGAAACTCAATTAGTGTATAAAAAGGCCAAACGATCTGTGAATAAGTTTAAATTTCAGCACGGATATATTGTCGTTCCATGTTGCCCATAGAAGAAAATATAAGGCAAACAGAGGCAGTGATTACGTTTCGCCCACAAGGGGGACACGTTTCCCTATTGGAACCACGAGGCTTCTTTGAGAGAAGCTCCGGTTTGTAAGAGGCTTGTAATAAAACTTGTGCCAAAATGGACGAAAAAATTCCTCAACATATATGTGCCATGTCGTGACACCATGCCAGGTTTCACAATTTTCGGGTTAGTTTTGGATTTACGGGGATTTAAAAACCGAGATTCTTCTCATGAAATGTTTTCAAATAGCACATGGTTCACTCACGAAAGCCGTGTGCCTACTAAACCGTGGCCGATGCCCCCTCCCCCCCCTGCGCGCGTGATCTGAGTCGTGCGTTCTGATTGTCCAGAACCCAAACCCCACGGATCGTACGTGTGTACCATTGGATGCTCCCATATTGAACGGCAACCTTGAGCCCTTTTGACAGCACATGTAGTACATGGGTAAGCACTGTGCGCATGCGTCGTGCTGCTCACGCTTCCTTCTCTATTAGGTTTTCTAAACAGGCTACCGTTTCTCGCCACTCCTCTCATCGGTTTCCCCCCTCTTCTCCCATCATTTTCCCGCTACCAGTGTCAGTGCTCATTGAAGGCTAGCGGCGACACACCGGCCATGTAAATATCCCACACAGTTTCTAAAAGCACAAATGTGTGTGATAGGAGGGAGTAGGTCCCACAGGGTGACCAGCGTGAAATGCCTTAATGGCAAGGAGGCAATTCTTATCATCAAGGGGTGGCTTCCCATCCGCTAGCCTAGTCGAATAGAACGCAGAAGTTAAGCCTGCTCGGGCTAGAGTAGTCCAAGGATGGGTGACCCGGTGGGAAGTTGCATATCTCAAGCTTCATTTAAATGCCATGACACGGTCATTATAGAGATATATTATATCTCTATAGTGACCTATCATGGCAATTATATAAACCTTCGGATCCTTGTTTTGCTAATTTGTAGACTATGTTTTTATGGGTTATTTTTGCTCTAAAAAATTAAAGAATGATTGACTTGATGTGTCATGGCGATTATATAAACCTACTATGTTTTTATGGGTTATTTTTTGCTCTAAAAAATTAAATAATGATTGACTTGACCTGTCATGGTGATTATATAAACCTTTTTCAGGTTGCATGCAGGGTATAGGGGGCAGGATGTTCTTCTCGAGCATGTCTCCCTTGTGCGGCTTATAGACGCGGCACATATCTGTGGGCTCCCCGAGGTATATATACTATCCTTTACCGACAATTAGGGGGGCCCACACAATCTATCCCTTTGACCCAACAACGAGAAGGGTTTGACCATGATGGTTTCCTATTGATACTAGTAAGGTACACCTGCATTGCACGCATGAGATTTGGTAACCAAATACCACACTATAGCATGTAAGCTTTGAGTCATATATGCATGATGTAGATGTTCGTTTAATTCTTATAGTTCATCTCATCCAAAATCAATTAGTTTTATAAAAAAATCTATTTTGAGATTCATGGAATTGTGCATTGTAAAGCACAAAGTAAAAACAAAAAGTGACAATTCATTTAAAAAAAAGTTTGGGCAATTAAGATATGGAAGATTCTAGAGAACAAAGGAGAAGTGCTTGTGTTTTGAGGTTTGTGCATTATGCTTAAGTTCAACCATGGAGCCTTCTAGATTGTACATGTGTCAGAATCTGTTGGAATGTAGATGATATCCAATGGCCAGTAGTGCTCGGATTTTCCATCTCTGTACCGACGGATTGTCTTCATCCAACGACCAACTTTCAAAGTTATTTGCACACTATATAGGGGTATAGATATAGATGTGTCCCATGCTAGACCAAATAAAGTTTGAGCGCATGCGTGGGACGCCCCCCCCCCCCCCCCCCCCGCTGCCGCCGCCTCGAAGTTGGGAAAGTAATATCGTACGTATTGAACCAGGCTTGGAGTCGGGTACGGTGTTCGGTTTGTAATGTAGTTGGTGGCCCATCGAAGTTGTGCATTTGGGATTTAAACATATCACACACCACCGTACCCAACATATTTTTGGGCCGCATGTAGTGTATACGAGGTCTTCTGATCGACCATGTCTCCCTTGTGCGGTTTTTTGTGACGACACACATATCTGTGGGCTCTCCGAGTGTATATATATCATCCCTTTGACTGATAATGAGGGGTATGTGTTGGCAATGAATGGATTCCTCCTAGTTCGTGTTAGGGCCGGTCACCATCACATGTCGCTCAACCAAAGCTTGAGCTCATGCGTTGTCAGGATTCCCTCCCACATGCTCGGATTGCTGGGTTCGACCTACATCACACCCTGCATATGTCGTCCTTAACTACCTTGCCTTCATGGTTGTTGTCTGGATCGAGAGGTAGGCACCACATCTAAATTGTACATTATTCTATATTGAAAATACACATCACCCCTTCCCAACGTACATTATTTTGGGGCGCATGCAAGAGGTGTTGGTTTTGTGGTCCCTCTCATGTGATCTTTATGATGGTTCAATCTATTGGCCCAAGCGGATTATCGACAACAACAGTTGTCATTTGACCAAACGATAGATTCATTGGTCCGTCTTATGGTAGGTCATGGCAACATGCATGTATGACAAAAGTATCGATCATTACGTGCATCTGCCCCGCTGACACGAAGTGGTAGGTGGTGGGCCAAGTATCCTAGCTAGGTACGACATTATGTCATTATATATATATATATATATATATATCCAAGGGTGCTTTCGGGTTTGCGAGGCAGGTGCCACCAAAGTTATGCATTGTGCATTTAAAGTTTTAAACATCCCCAATATTCCTACATATATTTGGCCACTTCCAGGTGGTTCTGGACTTCTGGCCACTCTCATCGATCTTCGACAACGCGCCCAACCGTGGGACCGCGCGGTCAAAGTTGTGCATTGGAATTTTGAACATCACAGACCACCCATTTCACTCATATATATTTGGGCCACATGCTGGTGTGGCTATCTTCTGACCCTCTCTAACGTTATTTTTTGCTGCAAAGACTCTGATGAAGCTCAACGGACACGAGTATAATATCTTAACCGTGTGCGATACAAGTGCGTTGTGAATCACCACTCCTACACAAGTGCGAGCAAATTAAGGTGGAGGTACTGGCTCAACCGTGTGCGATGCAAGTGCGCTAAAATCACCACGACCGCGCAAGTGCGAGCAAAGGGTGGAGGTACTGGCTCAACCGTGTGCGATGCAAGTGCGCTGAAATCACCACGACCGCGCAAGCACGAGCAAAAGGTGGAGGTATACTAGCTTAACCGTGTGTGATGCAAGTGCGCTGTAAAACCACCCCCTGTGCAAGCTAAAGGCGGCAAGTTTATTTGGAAATTAGGATGAACCGTGTGCGATAGACCAGCTAGCTAGAAATATAAAAACAAACTACCCACCTCGAGCGTTGCAAAAATCAACTGTTCCGCGCCACTTTTCCTTATTATCATACACGCATATTGTTATTGGACCGTGCGCGATCTTGGGCACTCCCGCCCCGCATCAATTCCTTTACCCAAATTTTAGTAGCCGTCATACTTCAACCGTCGCCCACACTCCTCCAGCACCGACCTTATAGTAAAATTGCAGTAGCCAAAGCATTTGAACTGTCGCCCTCGCTCGTCCACCACCATCTCCACCCACCATTACTAAAATTTTCAGTAGCCGCGGCGTATCCTCAAACACCCCCACTCCACAGTCCCCCACACGCCCCCTCCCCGTTGAACCCTAGCTCGCGGCCGCCGCCGGCGCCGCCACCAACCCCTGCTGGTCTGCCCGTTCCTCCTAGCTTAGATAATAAAGTTCAGGTTACCCAGCGATTCCCATACCATCGCCCCACTCCCTTGAGTTTTCAGATGAGGCCTGCGGTGTCTTGATACGTCTCCAACGTATCTATAACTTTTGATTGTTCCATGTTGTTATATTATCATTCTTGGATGCTTTATAATAAATTTATATTCATTTTATATCATTTTTTGGTACTAACCTATTGACATAGTGCCAAGTGCCAGTTGCTGTTTTCTACATGTTTTTTACATCGCGGGGAATCAATATCAGACGGAGTCCAAATGCAATGAAACTTCACAGAGATTTTTTTGGACCAGAAGGAACATAATGGGGCCCGGCTGCGCCTGGGGGTGCCCCGAGGGGGGCACAACCGACCAGGGCGCGCCAGGAGGCCCAGGCGCACCCTGGTGGGTTGTGCCCACCTTGGGTGCCCCCAGGACAACCTCTTTGCTCTATAAATACCCCAATATTCCCAAAACCCTAGGGGGGTCGACAAAATATTCATCCAGCCGCCATAGAGTCCAGAACCACCAGATCCAATCTAGACAACATCTCGGATGGGGTTCACCACCTCCATTGGTGCCTCTCCGATGATGCGTGAGTAGTTCTTTGTAGACCTTCGGGTCCGTAGTTAGTAGCTAGATGGCTTCCTCTCTCTCGCTGAATTTTTAATACAATGGTCTCTTGGAGATCCATATGATGTAACTCTTTTGTGGTATGTTTGTTGGGATCTGATGAACTTTGAGTTTATGATCAGTTATATCTTTTTATATCCATGAAAGTTATTTGAGTTTCTTTGATCTCTTATATGCATGATCTTTTATAGCCTCGTATTTCTTCTCCGATATTTGGGTTTTGTTTGGCCAATTTGATCTATTTATCTTGCAATGGGAAGAGGTGCTTTGTAGTGGGTTCGATCTTACGGTGCTTGATCCCAGTGACAGAAGGGGAACCGACACGTATGTATCGTTGCTACTAAGGATAAAACGATGGGGTCTATCTCTACATAGATAGATCTTGTCTACATCATGTCATCGTTCTTATTGCATTACTTCGTTTTCCCATGAACTTAATACACTAGATGCATGCTGGATAGCGGTCGATGTGTGGAGTAATAGTAGTAGATGCAGGCAGGAGTCAGTCTACTAATCTTGGACGTGATGCATATATAATGATCATTGCCTGGGTATCGTCATGATTATTCGAAGTTCTATCAATTGCCCAACAGTAATTTGTTTACCCACCGTTTGCTATCTTTCTCGAAAGAAGCCACTAGTGAAACCTACGGCCCCCGGGTCGTCTTTCTCATATATTTGCCTTTGCGATCTACTTTTCTTTTGCATTTATTTTCAGATCTATTAAACTAAAAATACAAAAATACCTTGCTGCATTTTATTCTAATTTATTTTATTTGGCGTTCGATCTATCAATCTACTACAATTTTATCTCACGTTTGTTTGCCTATCTTGAGGCGCCGTACCCGAAAGGGATTGACAACCCCTTTTAACACGTCGGGTTGCGAGGTGTTGTTATTTGTGTTGAGGGCCTGTTTACGTTGTGTTGCTTGGTTCTCCTACTGGTTCGATAACCTTGGTTTCATATCTGAGGGAAATACCTACCACCGCTGTGCTGCATCATCCCTTCCTCTTTGGGGAAATACCGACGTAGCTTCAAGCGACATCAAAAGGAATTTCTGGCACCGTTTCCGAGGAGGATCTTCAACATATACCAGGTTCCTAAACACAAATCTCATCTCCTTTCAATTCCATTTGCGTGTTGTTTTCCTCTCCCCACTTCACAAAAATTTGCGGTTTTATTCGCCTCTCTTTTTCCGTTCGCAGTTTTCTTGCCGGATCTGTTTTTGAGTGCAATCTTGTTGTGTAGTCATCATGACTCAAGAGAACACCAAGTTATGTGATTTCTCAAATACCAACAACAATGATTTTATTGGCACTCCGATTGCACCTCCCGCCACTAGTGCGGAGTCTTGTGATATTAATACTGGTTTGCTGAATCTTGTTATCATAGATCAATTTTCCGGTACTCCTAATGAGGATGCCGTGTCCCATCTTAATACCTTCGTGGAATTATGCGATATGCAAAAGAAAAAAGATGTGGACAATTATGTGGTGAAGATTAAATTATTTCCGTTTTCTTTGCTTGATTCTGCAAAAAATTGGTTCTCTTCTTTGCCTCGCAATAGTATTATTCTTGGAATAAGTGCAAAGATGCTTTTATCACTAAGTATTTTCCGCCCGCAAAAATTATTTCCCTTAGAACCCAGATCATGAGTTTCACGCAACTTGAACATGTTGCACAATCTTAGGAAAGGATGAAAATGATGCTAAGGAATTGCCCAACTCATGGGTTAAATCTTTGGATGATCATACAAAAAATTTATGCGGGGTTGAATTTTGTTTCTCGTAATCTTTTAGATTCCGCCACGGGTAGTACTTTTATGGAAATTACTTTGGGTGAAGCCACCAAATTGCTTGATAATATCATGGCAAATTATTCACAATGGCATACCGAAAGAGCTCCTACTAGTAAAAAAGTTAATTCGGTTGAAGAAATTTCTTCTTTGAGTGAAAAAGTTGATGCTCTTATGAAATTGGTTGCTAGTAAAAGTGCTCTATTGATTTTAATGATATGTCTTTGTCTACTTTGATTGAGCAAAATAGTGATGACATATATGTGAATTTTATCTCTCGAAATAATTTCAATAACAATGCTTATAGAGGTAATTTTAATCCTAGGCCTTTTCCTAGTAATTCCTATAATAATTATGGTAATTCCTATGGAAATCAATCTTATAATAATAATAGGAACACCTCTGATCTTGCGAGTAATGTCAAAGAATTTATCAACATGCAAAAAGTTTTCAACACTTCCATAGAAGAAAAGTTGAATAAGATTGATGATTTGTCTAGAAGTGTTGATAGAATTGCTCATGATGTGGAAAATCTCAAGATGAAAATTTTTGTACCTAAGGTTGATGAATCAATTAAAGCCTTTATGTTTCTATGGATGAAAGTAAGAAAAGAACTGCTATGCTTAGAGCTAAAAGAGAATTTTTAGAAAAAGCGCTCTCCAGTGATTACTTTCGTAAAAGTGATGAAGATCTAAAATGATTGGTGTTTCTTATATTGATTCTTTTTTTAGTAAAGTTAAGATTGATGAAAAAGGGACTGGAGAAGAGTCAACTTTAGGTAGAAGGCATCCCAATGATTCGGAGGGTGAAAATCTTGTTGAGAAAATTGATGAAAGTGGGTTTGGAGAGGTCAAGATTTTAACTAGTGATGCACCCACTCTTTTGGATTACAAAGACTTTAATTATGATAGTTTCTCTTTGATTGATTGTATTTCCTTGTTGCAATCCATGATAAATTCACCTCATGCCTATAAACAAAATAAAGCTTTTACTAAACATATTGTTGATGCTATGATGAAAGCTTTTGAAGAAAAATTGGAATTAGAAGTATCAATTCCTAGAAAATTGCATGATGAATGGGAACCTACTATCAAAGTCAAGATTAAAAATTATTAGTGTTTTGCTTTGTGTGACTTGGGTGCTAGTGTTTCTACAATTCCAAAATCTTTATGTGATGTGCTTGGTCTTACTAATCTTAAAGAATGTTCTTTGAATTTGCACTTGGCGGATTCTGCTATTAAAAAGCCTACGGGAAGAATTAATGATGTTCTTATTCTTGCAAATAGGAATTATGTGCCCATAGATTTTATTGTTCTTGATATTGATTGCAATCCGTCTTGTCCAATTATTCTTGGTAGACCGTTTTTACGCACTATCGGTGTCGTGATTGATATGAAAGAAGGCAATATTAAGTTCCAATTTCCTTTGAGGAAGAGTATGGAACACTTTCCTAGAACAAGAATTAAACCACCTTATGAATCAATCATGAGGGCATCTTATGGATCTCGAACCAAGGATGACAATACTTAGATCCTTGTTTTATGCCTAGCTAACGGTGTAAAACTATAGCGCTTGTTGGGACGCAACCCAATGAATAAAATGTATTTTTGTTTTTTGCTTTCTGTTTTTGCATGTTTGCACATTTATGCTACTGGTATGATTGTGTTTTTTGTGTTTTAGTTAGTGTTTGTGCCAAGTAAAGCCTTTAGGATATTCTTGGGTGATAGTTGTTTGATCTTGCTGAAAAATAGAAACTTGTGCACCCACAAAAACAATTGTTAAAAATCACCACGTGGTAAAATGCCAATTCTTTTTGCAGAATATTAATATACAAATTAACCAGTTCATCCTAATTTTTCAGAATTTTTGGAGTTACAGAAGTATTCGAAATAGTCAGATTGCTACAAACTGTTCTGTTTTGACAGATTCTATTTTCTTTGTTTTGTGTGCTTATTTTGATGGCTCTATGATTTTCTTTGATGAGTTTTTGCCATAGAAAAGTTGGGATACAGTAGATATAATACAAAAACAAAATATGAATTGGTTTGATACAGTACTTATAGTAGTGGTTTGCTTGCTGATACTAACGGATCTCACGAAGGTTTTGTTGAGTTTTGTGTGATTGAAGTTTTCAAGTTTTGGGTTATCTTACGATGGATGAAGGAATGATAGAAGAGCGTAAGCTTGGGGATGCCCCAGAATCACAAGCTATTATCCAAAAATGAGCAACCAACTAAGCTTGGGGATGCCCCCGAGTGGCATCCCCTCTTTCTTCTAACAACCATCGGTATTTTACTCGAAACTATATTTTTATTCGTCACATACTATGTGTTTTGCTTGGAGCGTATTGTATGATATGAGTCTTTGCTTGTTTTATTTTGTGTTTTAAGTCATCAATCCTTTCTGGACACACCTATTTGAGAGAGCCAAAATTATGTCATGACTTGTTAGAATTGCTCTCTATGCTTCACTTAAATTTTTATGAGCTATGGACTTGCTCTAGTGCTTCACTTATATCTTTTTGAGCAGGGTGTGCTTTAGTATTTTTGAAGAAATTCGCTCTTGCTTCACTTAGATTTATTTCAGAGTTAGTAAAATTTTCAAGAAATTCTCTCTTGCTTCACTTCAATTATTTTGAGAGAAAGAAAAAAAAATTATGCTCTTGATCTTCACTTATATTTGTTTGAGCTTATGAAAAGCAACACATGAAAATTAGTCCCAAAGTGATAGATATCCAAGAAGGATATAATAAAACTTTCATGAAGATCATTGGACAAAATAAACTTGGTTCTTAGTAATAGTTTTGAGATATGATGATGTGATATGTGAGTTGTGTTGATGAGTAATTATGCTTTAGTAAGAATATTGGTGTTAAGGTTTGCGATTCCCTATGCAAGCACGAAAGTCAATATTCATGCAATTAAATTACATCCTACTTGTGGTGCATTATTCGGTGTTAATTATGCTTAATGCTTGCTTATGAGATTATTCGTTTCTTGGTTGGTCGCTTCTCAATCTTTTGCTAGCCTTCATTTTGCACTAAGTATGATCTCTACTTGTGCATCCAAAATCCTTTAAACCAGTTTTGCCACATGAGTCCACTATATGTACCTATATGCGGTATTCTTTTGTCGTTCTAAGCAAATTTGCATGTGCCATCTCTAATTTTCAAAATGAACTTCTCTTTTGTGTGTTTGTTTCGCTCGCGGAGCGGTGAGGGGTGGCTAATATTTTCCATGCTGGATGTGTTATTCTCATGATGAGTGTTTATTCACTTGTCATTGCACGAGAGTAAGGCAAAGGTTTTAGGGATGCCAGTTCCGAAATGCAAAAATGAATTTACTTTATGTTGTCAAATAATGAATTCCTTGGAAAGTGTTGGTATGGAGGGCAACCGTGGATACGGCTAGCCATGGAAAGTGAAAGTATGGCGGAAAAAGGAATAAACTTTATTTTTTGTTTGGGAAACGCCTATGATATATCTAGCATGGAAATGTTGGGAACTCTAAGTCATTTTTGTTGGTGGGATGGATGCACCTCCCAAAATGTTTTTATCTCTAATTTTTTGCTTTGAGCTCTGGCACCTCTACAAATCCCTACTTCCCTCTGCGAAGGGGCTTTCTTTTACTTTATGCAATTTTTATTTTTTAATTTGAGTCTCCATCTTCTCTTACAAAAGCACCAACTAGGAAGCAATATGATCGTAATTAAGTATTGGGTGTAGCTAATATTCGAGTGTGTTTCATGAATGGATCAATGTTTGTGCATGATGGGCTAGGGGAAACTTGTTTTAGCATTGATATTTTGAAAGACATGGTTGCTTGTTGATATGCTTGAGTATCTAAATTATTATGTCAAAACTAGACTATTGCTTTGAATCACATAAAAAGTCCAAATGTCCATGCTATAAAGAAAAGAATATGATATGACTTGATAAACAGCATTCCACATTAAAAATTCTGTTTTTATCACTTACCTACTCGAGGACGAATAGGAGTTAAGCTTGGGGATTCTGATACGTCTCCAACGTATCTATAATTTTAGATTGTTCCATGCTGTTATATTATCAATCTTGGATGTTTTATAATCATTTTATAGTCATTTTATATCAGTTTTTGGTACTAGCCTATTGAAATAGTGCCAAGTGCCAGTTGTTGTCTTCTACATGTTTTTACATCGCAGGAAATCAATATCAGACGGAGTCCAAATGCAACGAAACTTCACGGAGATTGTTTTTGGACCAGAAGGAACATAATGGGCCCTGGTTGGCCTGAGGGTGCTTCGAGGGGGGCACAACCCACCAGGGCACGCCAGGAGGCCCAGGCGCGCCCTGGTGGGTTGTGCCCACCTCGGGTGCCCCCAGACCGCCTCTTTTCTCTATAAATACCCCAATATTCCCAAAACCCTAGGGGTCGACGAAATATTCATCCAGCCGCCGCAGAGTCCAGAACCACCAGAACCATTCTAGACACCATCTCGGATGGGGTTCACCACCTCCATTGGTGCCTCTCCGATGATGCGTGAGTAGTTGTTTGTAGACCTTCGGGTCCGTAGTTAGTAGCTAGATGGCTTCCTCTCTCTCGCTAAATTCTCAATATAATGGTCTCTTGGAGATCCATATGATGTAACTCTTTTGCGGTGTGTTTGTTGGGATCTGATGAACTTTGAGTTTATGATCAGTTATATCTTTTTATATCCATGAAAGTTATTTGAGTTTCTTTGATCTCTTATATGCATGATCTCTTATAGCCTCGTATTTCTTCTGCGATATTTGGGTTTTGTTTGGCCTACTTGATCTATTTATCTTGCAATGGGAAGAGGTGCTTTGTAGTGGGTTCGATCTTACGGTGCTTGATCCCAGTGACAGAAAGGGAACCGACACGTATGTATCGTTGCTACTAAGGATAAAACGATGGGGTCTATCTCTACATAGATAGATCTTGTCTACATTATGTCATTGTTCTTATTGCATTACTCTGTTTTTCCATGAACTTAATACACTAGATGCATGCTGGATAGCAGTCGATGTGTGGAGTAGTAGTAGATGCAGGCAGGAGTCGGTCTACTAATCTTGGACATGATGCCTATATAATGATCATTTCCTGGATATCGTCATGATTATTTGAAGTTCTATCAATTGCCCAACAGTAATTTGTTTACCCACCGTTTGCTATCTTTCTCGAGAGAAGCAACTAGGGAAACCTACGGCCCCCGGGTCTTCTTTCTCATATATTTGCCTTTGCGGTCTTATTTTCTTTTGCATTTATTTTCAAATCTATTAAACTAAAAATACAAAATTACCTTGCTGCGTTTTATTCTTATTTATTTTATTTGGCGTTCGATCTATCAATCTACTACAATTTTATCTCACGTCCGTTTGCCCATCTTGAGGCGCCATACCCGAAAGGGATTGACAACCCCTTTAACACGTCGGGTTGCGAGGTGTTGTTATTTGTGTGCAGGGGCTGTTTACGTTGTGTTACTTGTTCTCCTACTGGTTCAATAACCTTGGTTTCATAGCTAAGGGAAATACCTACCGCCGCTGTGCTGCATCATCCCTTCGTCTTTGGGGAAATACCGACGTAGCTTCAAGCGACATCATGTCCCTCCCCGCCAGGACTGGCCCGACCGGCCACGTGAGGACCGCTGGCAGGATCAGCCTCGCGAGGGTGCCTAGAGGGATCAGCCTCGTGAGGATCCTCCTCTAGGCAACGCTGGACTCCCTCCGCTGCCGCCACCACCAAGAAGGAACGGCGACCACCATCAGGACGAGGGGGCTGGGGGCTTCCAGGAGTCGCGCGCTATCGCCTGCATCTTGGGCGGAGCTCAGTCCCCAGCCTCGCAGTGCATCTTTAAACAGTTTGCTCGTGAAGTGAATGCAGTCCTCCCCAAGCTTGAGGCCACGCGCCCGCACAGGTGGTCCCAGTGCGCCATCACTTTCAACTCGGCAGACCAGCTCAAGTGCGCAGCTACCACTGGCGCCCTCCCGATGCTTTGCTCCCCAGTCATCAGCAACATGCAAGTTACCAAGACCCTCATCGACGGCAGTGCAGGGCTCAACGTCCTGTCCGTCGACACGTTCGACAACCTCCAAGTGCCATATGACCAGCTCCAACCTACCAAGCCTTTCTCAGGAGTGACCGACGGTTCCACCACACCGATAGGGTAGGTCCGCCTCCCTGTCACCTTCGGAGAACGCAAGAACTACCGCACCGAACTCATCGACTTCGATGTCGCGCACATCCGCCTGCCGTACAACGCCATCCTCGGGTATCCAGCCCACGCCGAGTTCATGGCGGTGACCCACCACGGCTACAATGTCCTCAAGATGCCAGGAAGCGGGGGAATCATCACGGTCCCATGCGAAGAAAGAGACGCGGTGTGCTCCCTAGAGCGTGCCTTTCAAGCTGAAGCAATCGACGACCCCGGCAGCAAGGGCGAGGGCCCTCCGGAGGCCATCCCCAAGAAGAAGAAGCAGTTGCGCCGTGCCGAACCTCAGGAGGGTGGCATCGCAGCTGGAACCTCGTCAGGATCAGCGCCCGCTCCGGGGGCGCCTCCCTGATAACCCACAAGTATAGGGGATCAATTGTAGCCTCTTTTGACAAGTAAGAGTGTCGAACCCAACGAAGAGCTAAAGGTAGAACAAATATTCCTTAAAGTTATATCGACCACCGATACTACTCTACGCACGCTTGACGTTCGCTTTACCTAGAACAAGTATGAAACTAGAAGTACTTTGTAGGTGTTGTTGGATAGGTTTGCAAGAATATAAAGAGCACGTAAATAAAAAGTAGGGGCTATTTAGATAAAGACACAATAAAGTAAATATAGCGAGTGTGGAAAAGTGGTGGTAGGAGTTGCGAAATTGTCCCTAAGCAATTGACTACTTTACTAGACCGATAGCAAGTTTTATGTGGGAGAGGCCACTGCTAGCATGTCATCCCTGACTTGGAATTCTATGCACTTATGATTGGAACTATTAGCAAGCATCCGCAACTACTAACGTTCATTAAGGTAAAACCCAACCATAGCATTAAGATATATTGGTCCCCCTTCAATACCGTATGCATCAATTTCTATGCTAGGTTGAAGCTTCTGTCACTCTTGCCCTCCAATACATAGTCCTATCAACCTACAACTAACCCTATGGTGTGATCCACGCGCGCGCTCATATGATGGGCACCAAAGGACAGCAACACAACCACAAGCAAATTAAATCAATCATAGCAATTCATCAACCACCGATAGGACAACGAAAATCTACTCAGACATCATAGGATGGCAACACATCATTGGATAATAATATGAAGCATAAAGCACCATGGTCAAGTAGAGGGTACAGCGGGTTGCGGGAGAGTGGACCGCTGTAGATAGAGGGGGGAAGGTGATGGAGATGTTGGTGAAGATGGCGGAGGTGTTGGTGAAGATCGCGGTGATGATGATGGTGGCCACGGTAGCGTTCCGGCACCACCGGAGGAGAGGGGGGAGAGGGGCCCCCTTCTTCCTCTTCTCCCTTGACCTCCTCCCTAGATGGGAGAAGGGTTTCCCCTCTGGTCCTTGGCCTCCATGGCATGGGAGGGGCGAGAGCCCCTCCGAGATTGGATCTGTCTCTCTGACTCTCTCTGTTTCTGCGTTCTCATCTTCTGCCCTTTCACCATTTCGTATATATATGGAGATCCGTAACTCCGATTGGATTGAAACCTTCGCCGAGATTTTTTTTCCGAAAATTAGCTTTCTTGCAGCCAAAGAAGAGCAGCAACCGCCTTACGGGGGCCCCACGAGGGGGGCAGGCGCGCCCCCCTGCCTCGTGCCCCCCTCGGGCACCGTCTCGCGTTGATTTTTCTTCCCATATTCTCCAAATATTCCAAAAATATTCTCCGTCCGTTTTTATCCCGTTTGGATTCCGTTTGATATGGGGTTTCTGCAAAACATAAAACATGCAACAAGTTGGAACTGTCACTAGGCACTGGATCAATATGTCAGTCCCAAAAATAGTATAAAAAGTTGCCAAAAGTATATGGAAGTTGTATAATATTGGCATGGAACAATCCAAAATTATAGATACGACGGAGACGTATCACTCCCTCCATCGCATAGGAAGGCGCGCCCAGCACCCTCCTCGGGCAGGGCTCGGGGGCTCTCTTCTGGAGGGCCTCAGACCTTGCCAACATCACGAGGGAGGCGCTTGGGCACCACTTGGAGGCGTGCTTCACGGCACATTTCCCTCAGGAGGTCACAGGGCGAGGAGCGCCTACCGCTCAGGAGTTCATCACCAAGACCACCCAAGAACTACAAGACGCAAGGGCCATGCGCGGCGATCGCCGCTCGTGAGGCGCAGCTCCCCATCCAGGCGAGGATGCCGGGCTGCGCGTCTGCATCGATGTCACAGGGCTCAACAGGGCCGCATCTCAGGAGCCCTTCTGGCCTTCGCGCGTGGGCCGTTGTGAGGGTCCACCACACAGCTACGTTCGCATGCCTTTCGGCCTGCCGAGCGTATCGTCAGCCTATCAGCGCAACCTACGGCATGTCCTGGCATCTCAGGAGGCTAGCCACCACGCCGTCCTGGCAGAGATGGAGACGGTCCTCAAGGAACCACCTGAGCCCCCAGAGCCTCCCGAGGCTCAGGGCCCCGGTGGCTCGTGAGGAGCAATCCCCTCACCGCGTACCTTCAACTGCCCCGGCAACCCTTCATCAACAGAACCAGGTGACATTTTCCAAGTTCATTCAGCTGGGAGCGCCCCTCGGGCTGCATCATTCCCAGGCCACGTGGGTCCGTCCCTGTGGCATGTATCCCTTTTTCTTCATGTCTTTAGCCTACCTTGATGGGGGCGCCCCTCGGGTTGCATCATCCCCAAGCCGCTCGGGTCTGACGCAGTGGCATGTATCTTGCTACATTTACCCAAGTTGATCTACCTTTCATGCGTAATCAACCTGTGATTATCACCAGCTCGATTGCCGCCTGCCACGGGTCCATCCCTCTCTCATGCAATTCGCTTGCGCATTACAAGGGGGGCTCCTGAGCATCGCGACTCAGGATCTCTTACTGGCTCTCCAGCCCTCACCCCCTGGCCTTGACCACGGCATCACGACCTGGCATACCAGCGGCGGCTGAGCTCGCTCGAGGGCCGGGACCTGAGGACGTAGAGCACTTATACCTAACCGTGTCGCAGGAACACACAGCTATCAAAGACCCAAGACCAGGCGCAACCCGCCTTGAGGTAGGGCCTCATGAGTCCTGCGCTGGCTCACGAGTGCCCAGATACACCTCGTCTAGCCCTGCCGTGCAAGCCACGTGTCAGGGCGGGGCTGTACACGCCCCGGGGGCTCTCCTCAGAGGGAGCCCCCCTCCCACGCACAAGTGGAAGCACCATGTCCGCGCTGGCCGTCGACACTACCGAGGAGCAGCTATGCCCGTGCACAAGCGGAAGCACTATGCTCCGCACTGGTGATAAACAACTGAGGGCGGCTTCACGGTCATACCAACCTCAGGGAGCCCCAGAGCTCAACGTCCGGCCTCATCGCAACGCCTCCCCTCGGGAGAGCCGCGCGAGGGGGCTGGACACGGGGGCTACGCTCGGGTCACGCCCAAGCGTACGGCACCCAACCAGGTCTCCCGGGCCTGGGGGCTGCGCTCAGGTCATGCCCAAGCACACGCCACCCAACCAGGTCTCCCAGACCTGGTCGTCGCACGCCCCTCCCGAGCCGAGCCTCGGCGAGGGCAAAGGTACAAAGATTGTTTGCACGTCAAGGGGGACTCCTGAGCATCGCGACTCAGGAGCCTAACTGGTCACGTAGCCCCTCACTCCTTGGTCCGTCCTAGTCTTCGGTCGGCCCAACGGCGGTTGAGGTATGCGCGGGGCCAGGCTCTGCCGACGTAGAACATTAACCTATCCTCGCGTACTCTCCCTATAAGCTGTTTGCGCGTCAAGGGGGACTCCTGAGCATCGCGACTCAGGAGCCTAACTGGTCACGTAGCCCCTCACTCCTTGGTCCGTCCTGGTCTCCGGTCGGCCCAACGGCAGTTGAGGTATGCGCAGGGCCGGGCTCTGCCGACGCAGAACACAAAGCGAATAGGAAGAAAATCGCAAAATCTCGAAGCAAATATTACAACACATATTGTCCTCATGATATCAGATGAAAGTCTTAACGCCTCCACGAGGCCTGATGCGTATTGTAGGAATGAAACAGGAAAGCAGCCACAGGTCACCCCTGGGCACCGCCGTCGCCTGCAGAAGGTGCTCCTCCCTTGGTAGCATCGCCTTCACCCGCACCGCCAGCTGCAGGATCGGTGGCATCGCCGATCGAGGGCGCGAGGACGAAGCCGCGGAACTTCTTCAGCAGGGCCTCCACCTGACCCTTCACGGCTGTGGCGGCGGCCGCACAATGTTCATCAGCTACAGGCTCCAGCAGCTCATCGAGACGAGCATTGGGGTCGCGAAGGTGCAGATGGCTGAAGACACGCGTCAGCACAGCCGAAGAAAGGACACGAGCCTCTGCCTCAGCCATGGGACTGATGCCCTCCACGACTTCCTCAAGCGCCTTCACCAAGTGGGGAAGCAGCTGAGCAGGGCCATCCTCGTTGGTGGTTAGCAGTTTCTCCAGGCCCTTCTCATACAGTGATTTCAGCGCCACGCTGGACCTCTTCTCAAGAAGCGTGAAGTCCATGCGGTCTTCGGCCAGGACCTTCGCCTTGGCATTGAGCTCGGCCTCCCTCGCCTTCGCCTTCTTCTCCAGCTCCTCCAGTCAGCTGCGCTCTGCGGCCTGCGCCTTCGTCAACTCCCCCAGCTCGGCATCGCAGCCCTTGATGGCATCCTCCCGAGCCTTCATCTCCTCCTCCTTCGCCTTGCGGTCACGTGCTTCTTTCGCGCGCTCGTCACGCAGGCTCTTCAGCTCATGCTCCAGCTCTCGGCAGCGGCCGCTGGCGGCCTCGACGTCCTTCAGCGCCACCTCGCGGTCGGCTGCAGCCCTGGTGGCGGCATGCTTCTCCTTCTCGGAGGCCGCCGCGGCCTGGCTCAGCGACGCTCGAACTGCCGAGTCAGAGTGAAGCCAGCCCGAGGCCCGCTCCAGACGCCCGGACACCAGGCGCAGGTCCACGCCTAGGAGGTCTTCACGCAGCTTGGCCATCCCCGAGAAGACACGCTCCAAGGCTGTGGAGGAAGCAGAAGAATCTTGGGCCAGAGGCGCGAAAGGAGGAGGAGGCGACGTCATTACCAGAGACTGGGAGATCAAGGGCTCCTGAGCCTTTGGGACCTCATCAGCCGAGCCAGGCGCCGGCACTTCCGGAGCCAGTGGGGCCACGGGGGCTAACTCCTCCTGACGATGCTCCTCTTGGCCTCGCGAGAATGACCGGGCTGGGGAGGTGCGAGTGTTGTCGCCTCTCTTCTCTGCAGAGGGGGGCACGTCCACGGCATCTTCCTTCCTCTTCTTCGCTGAAGACACCAGCCTGGTCAACCAAGAGCGAATATCAGAAAACGGCGAGCACAAGCGGGAACAAGATGAAGCTCGAAGCACTTACTGATCCACCGCGACGTAGTCCACCTTCCGATTGGGGAGCCTAAAACCCGAAAGCGTCGGGGCCTGAGGAGCGGGCGCACAGGCCCCGGAAGTAGAAGACACCGCAGCGGAGGCGGCACCAGGAGGTGTCAAGGTGGGGGCGTCATCTCGAGGAACCAGCGACGATTTGTCCCTTGTCGGGATGAGGGGTAGCTCCCCCTCCTGGCGGGCGTCGATCTCGGCGTCATCTGGCAGGGCATGGAGGATGTCGGCCTTGCTCAAGGGGGAGTTCTCCCCCATCTCCTCGGGGGCCTCCTCTGAGTCCTCTTCCCCTTCTTCCTCCCCGCGGGACTCGTCAGAAGACAGCTCCACTGGTTTCGGCGCTGCGGGGCCTCCCGAGGGCAGGGCGGCACCAACCCGCGCGCGTCAAAGGTCGGCCTGGAGGCCACGATTGGCTCCCAGTCCTTGCGGTGGTACAAAGGGACGAAGGCGCTCGGCGGATACTCCTGGTTGTCCCCAACCAAGAGGCGCAGGACGGCGGCCAGCTCATCGTCAGGAAGGACCCCCGACCTCAGGCGAGCTTTATCTTCCTCATCTCCTAGCATCCACAAGGGGCGCTCACGCGCCTGAAGTGGAGCAACGCGCAGCAACAGGAATTCCCTCAGGAGCATGGCCCCCGTCACCTTGGCCGCTTTCGCGTTGCTCGGCTTCAGGTCGGTCTTCACCTGCTCCAGCACCGACAATGCCCGCTCATCAGCGAGCCCTGCACGGGTCCACCCCTTGTCAGACTGGGGCGCCTCCGTCGGCAGTTCCAGGCGTGGATGAGCGTGCTTGGCATTCATCATGACCCATTTGGCCCTGGGGTTGTCGATCCTCTTCCCGGTGTTCGAGATCGAGTTGGCCTGACCGGCCGCAATGAAGTTGGCGCACCCAGAGATATGGCCGCCGGTGACGCGGAGGAAGAAGAAGTGGCGCACCAGAGCCACGGATGACATCACGCTCAGGTACGCCTCGCAATAGTAGGCAAAGATGGACAGCAGGAGGATGGAGTTGGGATGAAGATGCAACGCCTGCAGCCCAAAGTGGTCGAGAACATCATAGAAGAAATTGGAGAAGGGAGGAACCAACCCGGCGGCGATGCTGCTCGTGAAGAAGGGGTAGAAGGTGCTTCCCTCAGGCTCCAGCACCTCAGAAGCAAGTCGGAGCTCCGTCTCTCCCCCCTCGTTGCTCTCCCCCGCCGTCAGCAAGCGCGTGGAGGAGAGGCTCTTCCCCGAGACATTGGGTGTGTCGAGGGCAGGCTCATACCAAGCCAGCGACGCCGAGGGCTTGACCTTGCGCGACGCCATCAATCACTGGTGCGGGAAGAAATGGAAGCAGATCTAAGGATTTCGGAAGCAGGGCGCAAGGAAGGGGATCTGAGCGAGGCGAAGGAAGCAATTAAGACAGGCACTGTTTGCACTAGCCTTTTGTCAAGTCGGGCAGTTGCCGAAGCAGCGTGGGCAAGCGGAGACGCCCACGTCGAATCAACCGCCACGCGTCAACCGAGGCTGCAGGCTTTTGGGGACCACGGCGCTCCACGCTTGACCTTTGGCTTCGCCTCGAAGCCAAGCCCGAGCGCGCCTTGGGCCCGGGGGCTACTGTCGGCGTTTTGGGAACGGGGGTCCCCAGACTTGCCTGCCTGCGGCCCACGATGTGGCTGTGCTGCAGGCCTGTACGGCCCATCTTCATCAGCAAGGCATTCAAGACCCTCGCGAGGAGCCAAGCCTCGCGAGGCGGACGACACAAGACCTCCTCGGGAGCAGCCTCACTAGGCTGCCTCGCGAGGAGCGGAAAAATCAAGGCAGGGCAAACCTCGCGAGGCCCTCGTGACGTGAGCCATGACGATCAAGATCAGGCAGGCGCCAGGTGGGCGCCAGCGCACGCAGCGTCCTTGTTTCCTCTTTGGTGCTAAGGAGGCAAGCGCAGGCACGGAGTACCGAGGCATCAAGCAAAGGTTTCCACATTGGTGCAACGAGACCAAGACCAGCCGGACGGAAAGACGGAGGTCACCATGGAGCCCAAGGTGGTGTCACCACCAGAGCCTTTTACAGGCGAAGACCACTTTTGTCAGGATAAGCTGTACTAGCTGTCCCCTTTCAAATTGGCCGTTGTTGGCTCCCTTCCCGCTCAATATTTGGGGAGAGGACCAGGGCCTATATAAGTAGAGCTAGCCACCACCGTAGAAGGGGGGAACATAACTCAATCAGAGGCATCTCACCCACACAAGCTCTCCGAGCACAAGAACACCTCAACCTCAGGAGGCTGTTCTTCCCCTTGTACTGTTCTTCATCATCCCAAGAGGCAATCCACCACCACACACTGGAGTAGGGTATTACACCACAACGGTGGCCCGAACCAGTATAAATCGTGTGTCTTTGTGTTGCGAGTTCGACGAGTTTGTCCGTGAGATCTTAGAGAGCTAGGGCGTAGATCGGTAGGGAGGAAATCTCCGCGCGCACCCCAGTGTTCGAACCTTGAGGGTTTTGCCGAAACCCGTGATCTTTACTTGGTGCTTCTGTAGTTCTTCAGTATCTGTACCTGTGCATTGGTGGTTGAACCTATATTTGTAATAAACATGGTTGGATATGAAATAAGTGATTGCCTACTTTCAAATTCAAAACATATGATTTTTAAATTAGGGATTAATTAGGGATTACACTGCACACGGTTTGCGAAAGCGTAATGTCTACGATAGAGGCGGAGATCGGAAACGTTTCTAGGATCCACTACGTGTGCGATCAATCTCCATTGCACACACGACATCCTCTTGAAAACTGTTTGCGTTAGGCCACCTTGCACAAACGTTTACCACATAAAAACTGTGTGTGATGGACAGCCTTTGCCACACAGTTTCTTCTACGCACCGTGTGTGATGCATTCAATAACGCAAAATATAAAATTGTTAATATCGTGTGCAATGGCAACGCTATCACAAACGATTTAACAGCGAAAATTGTGTGTGATGTACCTGTGAACGGAAACGTTTTCCTTGGAGCGATTGTGTGGGATGTACATACGAACGGAAACATTTAGCGGGGACTGACTGTGTGGGATGTACTTGCGACCAGGAACAATTTCGCCTGTATAATTGTATTTTTAGCTCTACTGTACGTATTTCCGTATTTGAGCGCTTTCCGGTCGCACACGAACTCATTTTTCCGAGCGTGTGTGCCAGGAGGGCATATCCCCGACGGTTTCTAGGTAGTGTGCGAAGGACCCCCCTATCTCCGTCACTCACTAGGCGACGGTTCCAAATGTCATCGCGGAAAGGGGTTAAAAACCGTTTGTATAGCACCGACACGTACTAGTGATGGATCCTTTAACATGTGGTGCTTGCCCCTATCTTTTCTAGTCAAAAATTCCGCACTAGTAGAGATACTACTTGTGCATCCAAAAACCATTAAACCCAAATCTTTATTTCAAGTGTCCACCATACCTACCTAGGGATTGATCAAGATCCCTCAAGTAAGTTGTCATCAGTGCAAAAAGGCAATAAAAATTGCTTCTAAAAGTGTGAGATCATTTAGTGTAAGAGAAAATTGAGCATTGTACGAACTTTTGATGGTGAAGAATAAAAGCGACAGACTGCAGAATAAAGGCTGCTATCACAAGGGGCAATACAACGTGACGTTCTTTTCCACTAAGGGGTTGAGCATACAAACAAATAAGCGCATGACAACCTCTGCTTCCCTCTGCGAAGGGCCTATCTTTTACTTTTATGTATTTACTTTTATGCAAAGAGTCAAAGTTTTCCTTCTATTCCTTTTTTTTCTCCTTTGGTAAGCATCATGTGGAGGAAAGATCTAGGCACATATGTCCAGTTGAATATAGATAGCATGAGTTATTATTGTTGACATCACCCTTGAGGTGAATACGTTGGGAGGCGAAACTATAAGCCCCTATCTTTCTATGTGTCCAGTTGAAACGTTTTGCTCATGTGTACGCGGTGAGTGTTAGAAATCATAGAATACTATATGATGGTTGAGTATGTGGACTTGCCTAAAGGCTCCGATGCGTGACCCTTCCTGAAAAGATGATGAATTGTAGTTGCAAAGTTGACTGAGAACATAGTTTGTTGGTTTCTAATAGAGTTTTTGCTTTATACTTCAATAGTGTGATGAATTGTCACTTATTCATGAGAAGTCTATGATAAGAGATTTTATAATAAGAGTCTTATGTTTAAATTTGTTGCTGTTATCATAATGAACATGATGCTTCTATGTCCGTATTTTGTTTTTATCGACACCTCTCTCTCTCTCTCTAAGCATGTGGACATGTTTTTCGATTTCGGTTTTTCGCTTGAGGACAAGCGAGGTCTAAGCTTGGGGGAATTGATACGTCCATTTTGCATCATGTTTCCTTACTGTTATTTATGATGTTTTTATCCATAATAATGCTTTTTGGAGTAATTCTAATGCCTTCTCTCTCATAATATGCAAGGTATACACAAAGAGGGAGAATTCCGGCAGCTGGAAATCTGGACCTGGAAACGCTACATCAGGCCACCTATTATGCACAACTCCAAACAAGTTGAAACTTCACGAAGAATTTTTGTCCAATATATGATGAATATTGGAGCAAATAACTACCAGAGGGGGCCCACCAGGTGGGCACAACCCACCTGGACGTGCCAGGGAGCCCAGGCGCGCCCTGGTGGGTTGTGCTTACCCAGGCCCACCTCTAGTGCCCATCTTCTGGTATATAGGTCATTTTGACCTAGAAAAAATAAGGAGAGGACTTTCGGGACGAAGCACCGCCGTCTCGAGGCGGAACTTGGGCAGGAGCACTTTTGCCCTCCGGCGGAGCGATTCCGCCGGGGGAACTTCCTCCCGAAGGGGGAAATCATCGTCATCATCATCACCAACAACTCTCCCATCTTGGGGAGAGCAATATCCATCAACATCTTCAACAGCACCATCTCATCTCAAACCCTATTTCATCTCTTGTGTTCAATCTTGTTACGGAAACTATAGATTGGTGCTTGTGGGTGACTAGTAGTGTTGATTACATCTTGTAGATGATTACTATATGGTTTATTTGGTGGAAGATTATATGTTCAAATCCAATATGCTATTTAATACCCCTTTGATCTTGAGCATGATTATCATTTGTGAGTAGTTACTTTTGTTCTTGAGGTCACGGGAGAAATCATGTTGCAAGTAATCATGTGAACTTGATATGTGTTCAATATTTTGATAGTATGTATGTTGTGATTCCCTTAGTGGTGTCATGTGAACGTAGACTACATGACACTTCACCATATTTGGGCCTAAGGGAATGCATTGTGGAGTAGTAAGTACATGATGGGTTGCGAGAGTGACAGAAGCTTAATCCCCAGTTTATGCGCTATTCCGTAAGGTACCGATTGGATCCAAAAATTTAATGCTATGGTTAGAATTTATTCTTAATACTTTTCCCGTAGTTGCGGATGCTTGCGGGAGGGTTAATCATAAGTAGGAGGCTTGTTAAAGTGAGAACATCACCTAAGCACGGGTCCACCCACATACCAAATTATCAAAGTAGAGAACACAAAGCGAACCAACATGGTGAAAGTGACTAGATGAAATTCCCGTGTACCCTCAAGAACGCTTTGCTTATCATAAGAGACCGTTTTGGCCTTTCCTTTGCCTCAAAAGGATTGGGCCATCTTGCTGCACTTTTGTTAATACTATCGTTACTTGCCCGTTACAAATTATCTTGCTATCAAACTACTCAGTTACTTACAATTTCAGCACTTGCAGACATTACCTTACTGAAAACTACTTGTCATTTCCTTCTGCTCCTCGTTGGGTTCGACACTCTTACTTATCGAAAAGAGCTACAATTGATCCCCTATAATTGTGTGTCATCAGGTCGCACCAGCCCCCTAGGGGCTGGTCTGTCCCCTTCTTGGCCCATTAGGCCCAGGTAGTTGCCGGGGTGGATTCCCGGAACCCCTTCCGGTGACCCGATATGTACCCGGTACCCCCAGAACACTTCCGGTGTCTGAATATCATCGTCCTATATACGAATCTTTACCTATCGACCATTTCGAGACTCCTCGTCATGTCCGTGGTCTCATCCGGGACTCCAAACAACATTCGGTCACCAAATCACATAACTCATATAATACAAAATCGTCATCGAACGTTAAGCGTGCGGACCCTACGGGTTCGAGAACTATGTAGACATGACTGAGACACTTCTCCGGTCAATAACCTATAGCGGAACCTGGATGCCCATATTGGTTCCTACATATTCTACGTAGATCTTTATCGGTCGTACCGTAATGACAACATACGTTATTCCCTTTGTCATCGATATGTTACTTGCCTCAGATTCGATCGTCGGTATCTTCATACCTAGTTCAATCTCGTTACCGGGAAGTCTCTTTACTCGTTCCGTAATACATCATCCCGCAACTAAGTCATTAGTCACATTGCTTGCAAGGCTTCTTATGATGTGTATTACCGAGAGGGCCCAGAGATACCTCTCCGATACTCGGAGTGACAAATCCTAATCTCGATCTATGCCAACCAAACAAACACCTTCGGAGATACCTGTAGAGCATCTTTATAATCACCCAGTTACGTTGTGACGTTTGATAGCACACAAGGTATTCCTCCGGTATCCGAGAGTTGCATAATCTCATAGTCAAAGGAATATGTATATGACATGAAGAAAGCAATAGCAATAAAACTGAACGATCAATATGCTAAGCTAATGGATGGGTCATGTCCATCACATCATTCTCCTAATGATGTGATCCCGTTCATCAAATGACAACACATGTCTATGGTTAGGAAACTTAACCATCTTTGATTAACGAGCTACTCTAGTAGAGGCTTACTAGGGACACTGTGTTTTGTCTATGTATTCACACATGTATCAAGTTTCTGGTTAATACAATTCTAGCATGAATAATAAACATTTATCATGATATAAGGAAATATAAAATAACAACTTTATTATTGCCTCTAGGGCATATTTCCTTCAATTTGTGCAGGAGAGAAGATTGCTAAGCTTCGAGAATACTGCTACCGATAAGATTGATACTTCTGAGAAGTTTGCTATAAACTTCTACGAAAGTTATCTACACAGCAGAGAAGATTGCTAAGCTCCAAGAAGTTTGCTACCGAGAAGATTGCTACTTTTGAGAAGTTTGCTATAAACTTCTATAAAAGTTATCTGCACTGCAGAGAAGATTGACATATTTCGAAGAGCTTAATCTCAAGAAGAGTGTGTGTCTCGGAGATGGCTCCTAAAAAGAATTCTGACATGACGCAATTGGTATGTGAGGTGTCCGAGAAGAAATGACTGCAACAGAGTGGATGAAGACGAAGTGAAGACGTAGCAATTGCTTCGTCGTTTCATTTTTTCCCTTTGAGTTATACGACCATCGTACTATTAAGAGGGGTATAAGTATTTCGAGATTTTTGTTGTTGTGATGCCCTGAAACCTATCCCATGTGAGATGAGAGAAATCTCATTGTGCGCCAAATCATTTTACTTGCCAGCCAAAGATGATGATCTTCTAGGCTGCGAGAGAAATTCTCTAGTAGAGGAGTCCGCTTTACTTGTTCCTCAAGTAAAGTTGTCGGGTGTGTTCCGATCGTTGGAAACGTGTCGGTTGGCCATTGGCTGGACCGCTTGTCCTAATTGGTCATTTCCCCTTCGAGATTGTTGCATCTATAAATAGCCACCCCGCATCAACGTTTTTGTTGGCTGCGTCGCTTGAGATTCTGGGAAGATTGATGAGCACCCCTCTCCGAGAGATTTGAGTTAAATCCACCGAAATAAAACAACGAGACAAAACATAGATAGTGGTTGAGCATCACAGTAGATTGGAGTTGAGGGATCTTATGCCTATTACTTTTGAGAGATGCAACTCTCTAGACGGTTAGGCGTCTACTCGAGTGACGAAGAGTAATTGTCATTACTGAGTCAAAGTCTTCAGCAACCAAGAGTCATTGTGGTTTGGAAAGAGTCACCAAGAATAATTATGGTCACTGAAGGCAAATTATGTCGAAGGTTTGTGTGACGCCCGGATAATTAAGCTACAGTAATTCCCTCCTAATGATGCCACATCATCATGATTATTGTTGTTAAACTCACCTTGGTTAGAAACCGGTTCAAATTTCAAATTCAAATCAAAGTCCAAAATTCAAATTGCCAAACATGAAAACTAAAATGTTCAAAGTGTGGCAAATAATCCCTGGATATTTGTCATGTAGGAACCAACCTCATTTGAGTTCCCAAAATTCCCTTAGGATTTTATCTTGTGGTCCAACAATAATTAAATTGGCCTTTCCAATTTCTAAAAATGGTTAGCCAACTCCTTGTGACCCCAAACTTTTTATGCAACTTCACTTTCTTCCAATCTATTTTTGTGCAAAGTGCCACATTTAACAAAAATAATTCAGTAGCTCTTTTAAATAGGAAACAGAGGCAAATCAAAAAAATAAAATAAAAGAAAAGCCCCCCCCCCTAGTGGGCCTCGTGGCCCAGCTGGCCATCCAGCTGGTCGGCCAGGCCGGCCCACTCGAACCACCCACGCCGTCGAGGGGATAAGTCTCCCCCTCAGCCTCGTCCTCGTCAGCCCCAAATATCCCCCCTCGCTCGGCTCTCTCCCTCTCGGTTCTCTCTGCCGGAGCGCCGTCGGCGCCGTTGCCGCGGCCTCGACCCCTCCCTCACCACGCCGATGCGTCCAACGGCTCCACCGGCCTCCTCCACGTCGGCTACAAGCCCCGGATGGAGCTCGGAGTCGGCGCATCAAGCGGATCGACGCCTTCCCGACTCGTCTCCCTTATCGAACGTCGCTGCCCTCGTCGTCGTCTCCGGCCACCTCGACCCTTCCCGAGCCCGCTGCCGACCCCTACAACACCGATGTGAGGCCCCGCTCGTTTCCCCATCCCCTCACTGCCGAATCCATCGCCGTAGATGACATAGCCGCCGCGGTCGACTTCGCGCTCGTCACCCACCAACCGCGTGTGAACCTCCGCCACCAACGACCGCATGGTCCAGCCTCGCCTCGCCGTACGCCGCGCTGATGCGTCGGCCAATCCCCGCAACCGCCTTGCTCGTCCTCTCGCACCCGTCGGAGACCGCCCGTGCCCACGCGCCTCCTTCCCCCGCGCTAACTCCGTGCGCCCGTGGCCGCGCCCTCGGCCGCCTCCTGCTGCTTCGCTCCCGCCGCTCGCCTTGCTGCCCCACGCGCGCCCCTATCGCCCTACCCCCGCCGCGGCCTCATCTCGCAGCTCCCCACTCCGGCCGTCGCCGCCTCGGCCTGGCCACGCCCCTCCCCGGATGGCGTCATGGCCTCGCCGGCGCCCCTGATGCCCCGTGCCCTCGCACGGGCGCTCGCCCGTTAACCCGCTCGCCCGTCGCCTGCTTAACCCCTGGGCCATTGACGTTGGGGCCCCACGCCCCTGTAAAAAAAAGGTTAAAAATTTATTACTAAAAATAATTAATAAATTAACTAATTAATTAATCATTAATTAATTATTCAACTTAATTAACTCTGTTTAATAAAACTGTGTCTATGACAGTGGGTCCCTCATGTCAATTTTGACCAGTCAACATCTTGTTGACCGCTAACGTCATGATGATGCAGTATTTTCTTTTTATTTAATAATATTTTTTCAGAATATTTTTTAAACTTTTGAAAATAATAGCAAATAAACCGTAGCTCAGATGAAAAAGTTTTCTACATGAAAGTTGCTTAGAACGACGAGATGAATCTGAACACGCGGTCCGTTCGCCTGCCATACGTAACTAGCATAGCAAATGTTGAACTTTCCCCTCCGGTTCATCTGTTTGACAGACGTCCGGAACCGGGAAAACTTTCCCGGATGTTTCCCCCTTCGCCAGTATCGCCTAGCGCTGCGTTAGAACACTTCTAGCCCCACTTATTGTCTTGTTATGCATATGTTTGCGTGTATTTACTGTTTCTTCCCCCTCTTCTCTCCGGTAGACCCCGAGACCGATGTTGATGTCCCTGTGATCGACTACGTCACCAGCGACCCTCTTCCCTTTCAGCGGAGCTTCCAGGCAAGCCCCCCCCTTTGATCATCCCGATATCACCCATTCCATTCTCTCATGCTTGCATTAGATTTTGCTACTATAATTGTTTGCTCCTATTCTGATGCATAGCCTGCTTTTGTAACCTGCTTATTGTTACCTACCTGCTTATCCTAAACTGCTTAGTATAGGTTGGTTAGCGATCCATCAGTGACCCCCACCTTGTCCTTGTTGCCCCTGCTTCATCTTCGACGACTCGATCAACGTGATCGATGACCAGAGCCTGACACCTCATATCACATCACGCCCCTTTTGTTGCTCGACTCTGCAGAGCTACTATCGAGTGCCGAGGGTGATCCCTCATAACGCACTCCTGATGATAATTCTGTAGCGTAGCTATTGGGTCATGGTCATCGAGGGTGATTTCCTCTTTCACCATTCCCGATACGGCTCTGTCGTGCAACACCTCAAGTGTGAACCTCGAGGATGGTCCCCCTTATGTTCACCTTGATGATTACATTGAGTGGAATCCACCGGGGGTGATTCCTTGGGTTTTCCCCTTGATGTCTGGACACACGGTTACCTTGACTTTACTTGAGACCCTTGGGAAAGTCGGGCGGGCCCGGAGAGCACCCGCAAGATGGTTACGAGGCACGGCCGGGAAGTCGGGCAGCCCTCGAGTGGGTTGGGCTTGCCCTTGCCGTATTTCCTCGAGACGGGGCGACGGGGTCACATTATCGTGAGTCTCTGCTCGTCTCCGCAAGCTAATAATACACTATGGTTTGGGTATTTGTTCTGAGTTGGCCTTTGGCCTTTACGCACTAACCACCACGCGAGAATAGTTATGGGCCTCGACGTCGTAGTATCAGTCGAAGCTTTGTCAGACATCCAGTTCAGCATTGCGGCACGGCTGGGCCGGCGCCATCCGGGCAGCCTGGATCCGCCCTGCGCGCAATGATCCGGAGTGCAACGGGCGATGGGCCCAGGCCCCGGAGTGCTTACGATGTAGACTGGCGGGGACCTCTCTGCTAAGCCTAGGTAGGGCTATGACGTGTTGATCTTCCGAGGCCGGGCACTGACCCAGAAAAGTGTGTCCGGCCAGAGTGATCGAGCGTGTTGGAAAACGTGGTGCACCCCTGCAGGGAAGATACATATTCGAATATCGTGTCCATGGTAATGGAAGTTCAGACTTATATCTTGATCTAATACAACTAGAAATGGATACTTAAGTTATGTGGCTCCGGGATTGCTTTCTCGCAGGGAGTCGAGGAAGGATCTCTGGGCATTATTGCTACAACATGCTTGATAATTAAACTGCTATTCTTTACTCTTCTTTATGCTGCAAGATGCTTGGAGCTGCTTGAAGATGCTAGTCTTCGATAGGCTAGGACTTCCCCCCCCTATTCTGGCATTCTGCAGTTCAGTCCACAGATACAGCCCTTTCATTTGATACCAATGCATACTTAGTTTAGATCTGATGCTTGTGAGTACTTTGGATGAGTACTCACGGTTGCTTTGCTTCCCCTTTTGCCCTTCTTTCTTCTTTCTGGTTGTTGCAACCAAATGGTGGATCCCTGGAGCCAGATGCCACCGCCGACGGATACTACTACATGGAGGCCGCCGAAGACCAGGAGTAGTTAGGAGGTCCCAGGCAGGAGGCCTTGCCTCTTCGATCTTTGATGTTTGTGTTTGCCTTCTTAAGGCAGTCTTGTCTAACTTATGTGTGTACTCAGATATTTGTTGCTTCCGCTGACGCTTGTGTATCAAGCTTGTATTCGAGCCCTCGAGGCCCCTGGCTTGTAATATGAAGCTTGTATTATTTGAATTTGTGTCTAGAGTTGTGTTGTGATATCTTCCCGTGAGTCCCTGATCTTGATCATACACCTTTGCGTGTATGATTAGTGTACGGTCGAATCGGGGGCGTCACAAGTTGGTATCAGAGCAGACTGCCTGTAGGAATCCCTTTCCAACTCCTTGGCCGAAGTTGAGTCTAGACTTTGAAAACGGTTTTACTAACATGGCTGTGTGGCTTACGGGCCCATGTCGCCATTGGGTGGTATTAGGATCTTTTATTCCTCGTCTATACTCTCGGACTCTTATCTCTCTTCTATTCGGGTAAATGATTTTGCTGACTCTAACTCTAGGTTCTCGTAAATACTTTCTCCCGGAGAACCCCTCACTCCAGATTATTACTTGGTGCATCGGAAGATTCTGAAGATACTCTCCGAAGTTTTCTCGAGATCCTTGTGCCCTTCGCCGTTGCGATCCCTACCACCGATAAGTCCTTATGAGTAGCTACCTACATTGTCGTTGATACCATCATCCCCAGTTGCTCTTGTTATTGCAAGATGTCATGAAATACTCTCCGATGTTCTGAGGATCCTTTATGCTTACTACCTTGTAGTCCTTTGCCACATGAATACCCCTACGGTAATTACTCGCACTTGCCGAGTATCCGTTCATCCATAGTTGTTCATGTGTTTCACAAAATTCTTTGGAATACTATTCGATCTTCCAAAAATCCTCAGTAGCCTATTGTTCTTGTTCCTCCTTATCTACTTGCATTATGGTTACTTCCATATGGCTGCCAATACTCATTAGCATCCTTTGTCATCGTGAATTCGGGCATTTGATTCGATTTGTTTGTGAATGCTCGCGATCACTAGTCCTATTTAAAATCCTTCCCTTGCTTCAGACGTCACTCCGGACATGAGCTGGTGTTCGGCGAAACAAGCCTTGCTTCATTGTCGATCTATGTCTATTCAACTTAATTGTCTTTGATCAGAGCCTCTACTTTTGATCCCCCGATTTGGAAACCATAATTCCTTTGCATTTGAGTTCTGAATTAGTCAGTTGTTTCTATAACCTGACCTCCTTGAATTCTTTCTTCTTCTGGTTGAGTACCAATACTCACATCAGATCCATTGTGGACCTCCAGGTCCTTTGTTGGGTTTTATCCGACAGCATCCTTCATATTCAGTAACCTTGTGAGCCTTTCCTCGGATACACAATGCCTTTGGTAAATTGTATCCCCCGCTCTTGTCAACCATACTCTGCTTCTGGGCTTGAGTTATTTACTCGGGAAGTTTGTGGTATAGGTTCCTAAGATGCCCCTATGGGCTGAACCTACGCCTCCCCTAATTCGTTTGAACCCGAGAGTCTTCGTGAGTCTTACTCTTCTGGTGTTTTGCCAGATAAAATATCAACACTAACTTCATCGAAAGCGAGAAGTGAATGAAAGGTTATGCATTGGAGAAGTGGGAGTCGACCTTGAACTTTGTGTTCATGCCCATGGACGCGATGTGGAACTTATCATGGAAGCTTCTTGAAATAATAATAATCCCCTTGTGATAAGTTCATCTTGTATCTATGTTTGGTCCTTTGCAACCATGGTTCCGATCATGACTGTTATCCTTCGATTGCTTTTCTCAGACGAGTTAAAGTACTTGTCTTCTGCAGATCATTTCACCAGTCCAACCTCTACTTTGATCTACCTTCGAGTATTACCCACTGGTATCTCGAGAATATCACGGAACTACGTAACTTTTGATGAGTTCTTCCACAACTATTATTTCCCGCCGATTCAAATTTTCCACGGGTTCTGAGTTGTTAGACACTCGAGGACACTGTTAACTGATTCGAGTCTACACTTCCCTTTCCCTTGTTTTGTTTAACCTTTCTTGGAACCTAACATACCTGAGCAGTGATAACTCCCTGCTTATGTAACACCTCAGTGTACAAGCTCTGTTTGTAAGACCTTGTTACTATTGTTGATCACATTTCGGTAACCACCGAGGGACGAGAACTTTGCCTATTGGTCCGCCTCGTCTTAACGAGCAGGAAAATGGTTCTCTTCGTCCCTCGCCCTTGGTACCAACATTGTTGCCAACATAACTGACAGGTTGTCCTCTAACATGCCTTGCTACCTTAACCGTACAAAATGTTAGCACCCTTCCTGCTTTTAACCCACATGGTGGGCCCATAACCCACAGTTCCACAGGATCAAAACCTGACTCTCCTATACATCCTTGTTTTCTAAGTTATCCCTCAGGCTTGGCTTCATATGTAATTCGCGAGCCATCTTCCTTGTGATCTGTTCTGGTATCAAATGCAATACTTATTCTCGATGCTCTGAGCCTCTTTTGCACTCTGTTGCAGACATCAAACAATTGCCTACCCGGTTGAAACTTCTTATTGCACCTTCTTACCTTGCTCTCGATGACTTTCTTAAATTTCAAACCCGAGAGATGCCTCTATGCCACGTTCACTAAGATAGCCCCCTGGTACCTACCTTGTGTTGAGCTCCATCCTTCCCGAGTCTTTCCCTCCTTACTCCCCCTTAAATCTCGGGACGAGATTTCTTGTAGTGGAGGAGAATTGTGACGCCCGATAATTAAGCTACAGTAATTCCCTCCTAATGATGCCACATCATCATGATTACTGTTGTTAAACTCACGTTTTTTTTGAACGATCAAAGATAGTAGGAGAGGATCCTACTGACATGTATTAATCATATGTGTTGTGTTACACAGGGGTCATAAGCATAATGCTCATGCTTTCCTAGAACTAAAGCCACTCCCACCACATGGGGGGTAGTTTTGGCACTAGCAAAGAGAAAGAGAAAGAGATTACAGTGTTGTCACCAAGAACAAAGAAATGAACTCAGCCAAGGAGGGCTTAACCCTATGGCATAATAAAGCTAGGTCAGTCCTAAAATGCTCTTTCCAAGATACGATGGTGTGCAGGACCCCCCGAAAAATTAGGCCATTGCGTTCCTTCCAAATGCTCCACGCAGCCGACATAAAAATTTCCATGAACATGTGAGTTTGCCAGCTCCGACGCCCCTCATGAATGAGAGCAAGTCTGTTACCATCACTCGTCCAATTAATGCCTAGAACATTCCAGCAGCTCTGACTGAAAGGACACCTGAAGAATAAATGTTCAACCGTTTCTTCCTCTTGTCGATTGCACAGCGAGCAGGTGACATCATCCCCCACGTTATAATGTCTTCTTTTCAGCATATTTCTTGTGTTTACTCTGTCCACTAGGAGTAACCAGGTAAAGACTTTTATTTTCATCGTGCATTTGGATTTCCATATCCAAGAAAAGGCGTCATCAGCGGTGATATTTCTATAGAAGAATTTGTAGTATTTGGCCGATGTATAATGTGGTCCCCAGGGGTAGCTCCAAACATCCCTCGTAGCCGCATCTGTTACCGTGTCAGCACTATATTCCTGGAGTTGCAGAAGTTCTTCGCGGGCTTGGTCAGAAAGAGGAAGATGAAAGCCAATGTGAACGTTGCTTATCGCCAGAAAACTAGCCACTGATGCATCTTCCAATTTAGTGAAGGAGAAGGCTCTAGGGAACGATTCTTGAATTATGTGTTCCTTCCAAAGGTCTTTCCAAAACAGAGCGGTTGTACCGTCTCCGATATGCACCGAAGAAATCCCACGGTAGATATCACATAGGTTCATTATGTCCCGCCACCAGAAGGAGCCACATGTTTCAGTGGCATGCGGCACCTTATTTTCATAGTATGTGGCCCATACCAGGTTGACCCAAGGGACATCTTTCCTGTTGTAAAAGTTGTGAAGGAATTTCAGCAGGAGAGCACAATTTTGGGTCTTGATGTTTAGGATGCCAAGGCCTCCATGGTTTTTAGGTCTACATACCAAGTCCCAAGCAGCCAGAGAGTTGACTGTCTCCCCATGGTCCGTTTGTTTTCGCCATAAGCATCTTCGACGGATCTTGTCAAGGTGTTCAATTAGCTTAGGCGGAAATTTGAGCGTGCACATGGGTGATCAGTGAGTTGAGAAGAGTTAACTTGCTTCCTTGATCCAGCATATAACGGGTGGACGATAATTTGCGTTCAGTGCGTTCAACCAGAGGCATCAAATCAGTCATGGATGGTTTTGTAGTACCCATCGGCAATCCTAAGTACGTGAAAGGCATAGTGCCAATGGAGCACTGCCATAGCTGAGCAAGATGGGATGCCATGTTCTCTTCCACATTAATGGGAATCAACAGAGATTTGTTGAAGTTAAGCTTGAGGCCAATGGATTCGGCATAGTTAGAAAGGAGAAGTTTCATGTTCTTAACCTGTTGGGGGCATGCAGGCATCAAGAGTATGGTATCGTCGGCATATTGAATAACAGGATAATCATTGGAGCCTCTGGCTGGGATGGGTAGTTGGATTTTGTGCTATTGATAGGCATCATTGACTGCCGCTTGCAAAAGATCGGCCACGAGCAAAAAAATCAACGGGGAGAAGGGATCACCTTGCTTGACACCTGTGCGGCAAGCAAACTGACGCCCCGGGACGCCATTGAGCAGGACAGAAGAAGTGCCAGAATCAAAAATGCTCCGGACCCAGCCAAGCCATCTGTCATCAAAACCCATATGTTGCATGACGTTGAGCATGGCTGAATGATCAACTGTGTCAAATGCCTTCGCAAAATCAAGTTTAAGCAGAATGATCGGTGCATTGGACTGTTTACATTGATAGATATATTCAAACGCCCAAGCGAGGCAATCTTGAATAGTTTGGGTACGAATGAAGCCATATTGATTTCTGTGGATAATTTTCAGTATGAATTTCTGTAGTCTGTTCGCCAAAAATTTTGTTATGAGTTTTAGGCAGCAGTTAAGCAGAGTAATTGGTCGGAAGTCAGTCACTGTCTCAGGAGAATTATTTTTTGGAATGAGAGTGATATATCCCGAATTGATGCTAGTTAGGTCCAAGTTGCCGTTGTAGAACTCATCGCATAGCTTGTAGAAATCATGCTTAATGATATGCCAGCAAGATTTTAAGAACTGCCCATTGAATCCATCAGGGCCAGGTGCTCTGTCATTAGGCATGGTTCGGATCACCTCATCAATCTCTGAATGTGTGAATGGGGCTGACAATACTTCCAATCCTTCCACTCTTTTGATGATGAGGGAGAGATCAAATTTCATTTGAGAGGACTTTGCCTCACCCAATCTGTGTTTGTATTCCTAAAACAAGGCTTCTTCTTTGGCGTTATGATCACTAATTATCGTTCCATCAGTAAGTTTGAGAGTGGCAATGGAGTTCTTGCGGTATCTTTCAGTGGCAAGAGCATGAAAGAGTTTGGTATTTTCAGAGCCAAACTTAATGTACCTGATGGTGCATCTTTTTCGCCAGTATTGTTAAACTCACGTTGGTTCGAAACCGGTTCAAATTTCAAATTCAAATCAAAGTCCAAAATTCAAATTGCCAAACATGAAAACTAAAATGTTCAAAGTGTGGCAAATAATCCCTCGATATTTGTCATGTTGGAACCAACCTCATTTGAGTTCCCAAAATGCCCCTAGGATTTTATCTTGTGGTCCAACAATAATTAAATTGGCCTTTCCAATTTCTAAAAATGGTTAGCCAACTCCTTCTGACCCCAAACTTTTTATGCGACTTCACTTTGTTCCTCTCTATTTTTGTGCAAAGTGCCAAATTTAACAAAAATAATTCAGTAGCTCTTTTAAATAGGAAACAGAGGCAAATCAAAAAAATAAAAGAAAAGGCCACCCCCCCCCTAGTGGGCCTCGTGGCCCAGCTGGCCATCCAGCTAGTCGGCCAGGCCGGCCCACTCGAACCACCCACGCCGCCGAGGGGATAAGTCTCCCCCTCGGCCTCGTCCTCGTGAACCCCAGATATCCCCCCCCCCCTCGCTCGGCTCTCTCCCTCTCGGTTCTCTCTGCCGGAGCGCCGTCGGCGCCGTTGCCGCGGCCTCGACCCCTCCCTCACCACGCCGATGCGTCCAACGGCTCCACCGGCCTCCTCCACGTCGGCTACAAGCCCCGGATGGAGCTCGGAGTCGGCGCATCAAGCGGATCGACGCCTCCCCGACTCATCTCCCTTCTCGAACGCCGCTGCCCTCGTCGTCGTCTCCGGCCACCTCGACCCTCCCCGAGCCCGCTGCCGACCCCTACAACACCGATGTGAGGGCCCGCTCGTTTTCCCCATCCCATCACTGCCGAATCCATCGTCGTAGATGACGTAGCCGCCGCGGTCGACTTCACGCTCGTCACCCACCGACCGCGCGCGAACCTCCGCCGCCAACGACCGCACGGTCCCGCCTCGCCTCACCGTACGCCGCGCTGATGCGCCGGCCAATCCCCGCAATCGCCTTGCTCATCCTCTCGCACCCGTCGGAGACCGCCCGTGCCCACGCGCCTCCTTCCCCCGCCCTAACTCACTGCGCCCGTGGCCGCGCCCTCGGCCGCCTCCTGCTGCTTCGCTCCCGCCGCTCGCCTTGCTGCCCCACGCGCGCCCCTATCGCCCTACCCCCGCCGCGGCCTCATCCCGCAGCTCCCCACTCCGGCCGTCGCCGCCTCGTCCTGGCCACGCCCCTCCCCGGACGGCGTCGTGGCCTCGCCGGCGCCCCTGATGCCCCGTGCCCTCGCACGGGCGCTCGCCCATTAACCCGCTCACCCGTCGCCCGCTTAACCCCCTGGGCCACTAACGTTGGGGCACCACGCCCCTGTAAAAAAAGGTTAAAAATTTATTAGTAAAATTAATTAATTAATTAACAAATTAATTAATCGTTAAGTAATTATTTAACTTAATTAACTCTGTTTAATTACCCTAATCACATGGTTAGTTATTTAAGGTCTGTTTAATAAAACTGTGTCTATGACAGTGGGTCCCTCATGTCAATTTTGACCAGTCAACATCCTATTGACCGCTAACGTCATGCTGATGCAATATTCTCTTTTTATTTAATAATATTTTTTCAGAATATTGTTTAAACTTTTAAAAATAATAGCAAATAAACCGTAGCTAAGATGAAAAAGTTTTCTACATGAAAGTTACTCAGAACGACGAGACGAATCTGAACACGCGGTTCGTTCGCCCGCCATACGTCACTAGCATAGCAAACGTTTCATCTGTCTGACAGACGTCCGGAACCGGGAAAACTTTCCCGGATGTTTCCCCCTTCGCCAGTATCGCTTAGCGCTACGTTAGAACACTTCTAGCCCCACTTATTCTCTTGTTATGCATATGTTTGCGTGTATTTACTGTTTCTTCCCCCTCTTCTCTCCGGTAGACCCCGAGACCGATGTTGATGTCTCTGTGATCGACTACGTCACCGGCGACCCTCTTCCCTTTCAGCGGAGCTTCCAGGCAAGCCCCCCCCCCTTTGATCATCCCGATATCGCCCATTCCATTCTCTCATGCTTGCATTCGATTTTGCTACTGTAGTTGTTTGCTCTTATTCTAATGCATAGCCTGCTTTTGTAACCTGCTTATTTTTACCTACCTGCTTATCCTAAACTGCTTAGTATAGGTTGGTTAGTGATCCATCAGTGACCCCCACCTTCTCCTTGTTGCCCCTACTTCATCTTCGACGACTCGATCAACGTGATCGATGACCAGAGCCTGACACCTCATATCACATCACGCCCCTTTTGTTGCTCGACTCTGCAGAGCTACTATCGAGTGCCGAGGGTGATCCCTCATAACACACTCCTGATGATAATTCTGTAGTGTAGCTATTCGGTCATGGTCATCGAGGGTGATTTCCTCTTTCACCATTCCCGATACGGCTCTGTCGTGCAACACCTCAAGTGTGAACCTCGAGGGTGGTCCCTCTTATGTTCACCTTGATGATTACATTGAGTGGAATCCACCGGGGGTGATTCCTTGGGTTTTCTCCTTGATGTCTGGACACACGGTTACCTTGACTTTACTTGAGACCCTTGGGAAAGTCGGGCGGGCCCAGAGAGCACCCGCAAGATGGTTACGAGGCACGGCCGGGAAGTCAGGCAGCCCTCGAGTAGGCTGGGTTTGCCCTTGCCGTATTTCCTCGAGACGGGGCGACTGGGTCACATTATCATGAGTCTCTGCTCGTCTCCGCAAGCTAATAATACACTATGGTTTGGGAATTTGTTCTGAGTTGGCCTTTGGCCTTTACGCACTAACCACCACGCGAGAATAGTTATGGGCCTTGACGTCGCAGTATCAGCCGAAGCTTTGTCAGACGTCCAGTTCAGCATTGCGGCACGGCTGGGCCGGCGCCATCCGGGCAGCCTGGATCAGCCCTGCGCGCAACGATCCGGAGTGCAACGGGCGATGGGCCCAGACCCCGGAGTGCTTAGGATGTAGACCGGCGGGGACCTCTCTGCTGAGCCTAGGTACGGCTACAACGTGTTGATCTTCCGAGGCTGGGCATTGACCCAGAAAAGTGTGTCCGGCCAGAGTGATCGAGCGTGTTGGAAAACGTGGTGCACCCCTGCAGGGAAGATACACATTCGAATATCGTGTCCACGGTAATGGACGTTCAGACTTATATCTTGATCTAATACATCTAGAAATGGATACTTAAGTTATGTGGCTCTGGGATTGCTTTCTCGCAGGGAGTCGAGGAAGGATCTCTGGGCATTATTGCTACAACATGCTTGATAATTAAACTGTTATTCTTTACTCTTCTTTATGTTGCAAGATGCTTGGAGCTGCTTGAAGATGCTAGTCTTCGATAGGCTAGGACTTCCCCCCCTATTCTGGCATTCTCCAGTTCAGTCCACAGATACAGCCCTTTCATTTGATACCAATGCATACTTAGTTTAGATCTGATGCTTGTGAGTACTTTCGATGAGTACTCACGGTTGCTTTGCTTCCCCTTTTGCCCTTCTTTCTTCTTTCTGGTTGTTGCAACCAGATGGTGGATCCCTGGAGCCAGATGCCACCGCCGACGGATACTACTACATGGAGGCCGCCGAAGACCAGGAGTAGTTAGGAGGTCCCAGGCAGGAGGCCTTGCCTCTTTGATCTTTGATGTTTGTGCTTGCCTTCTTAAGGCAGTCTTGTCTAACTTATGTGTGTACTCAGATATTTGTTGCTTCCGCTGACGCTTGTGTATCAAGCTTGTATTCAAGCCCTCGAGGCCCCTGGCTTGTAATATGAAGCTTGTATTATTTGAATTTGTGTCTAGAGTTGTGTTGTGATATCTTCCCGTGAGTCCCTGATCTTGATCGTACACCTTTGCGTGTATGATTAGTGTACGGTCGAATCGGGGGCGTCACAGTTTGGAGATTGACGAGAAGAATATACCATGAGTAAATCAACTAATGTTCGAGGAACTTCACGTTGAGGAGAATAGGATGGAGAGAGGTTTTCTTCTGTGTTCAATCACAAATCCCTCCAACCAAACATAGCTCTTTTGCAAAAGAATGAACAAGTTTACCAAATCGCATGTCGCCATTGAGCAACACTAGTCATTTCAATCTACAACATTACTTTCAATAACCATGAAATGTTTCCATCTGTGTTGCTTATGTTTATGCGTGTGCACATTAGCTTTTGTACTTCGACATATTTGTTTTCGTATTCTATCTTGTTGTGCTGAAGGTGATATGTTTCTATGGTCATCAATTATTTATCTACTACTACCCTGTCATTCTTTCCAACATTGTTCTAATTAGTATTTAAAAGTAGAGTTGCATGTCTCTTTACGAAATAGTTTTCTTTCAAAATATTTTTTTGTAGAACTGCATCAATTTAGTTTTTTGCCGGGTTGTGTTGAGAGTATTTAAGTTTTGAAAGAAAATTCAAATCTCCCATTAACCCCCCTCTGGTCGATATACTGAAAGCGCAGGTTTACTCCCAGAGGGGGGTGAATGGGAGATTTTTAGAGATTCATCAAACTCTGAAGAATTTGACGAAGATCAGAGTAAAGAAATAGAAACATAAGGGAAACTAAGTCATCACAGAATCAGAGTACATGCAATCAGGATACGTAGGAGTGAAGAACATGCAATCATACATTCATACACACATGAAGAAAATGAACTGAGGAAATGAAAGATAGTGATATGAAATTCTTCAGTTTAAATTCATCAGAGCACAGATCACAAATTCTTCAGCAGCGGAATAAAGTAAGAGAGGGTTGAGGAATTTGAAATCAGATTGGCTCAGCGAAGACAATGGAATTTGGTAGACCTGTTCTAGTTGCTGCATCAACTGTATGTCTGGTTGAGGCGACTGAGTCACAACTCAGAGGATACACGGTCCTCACTGTATTCGTCTTGAGCTAAGGTCACTTAGTCCTCGCCCAATCAGTCGTGGTAAGTCTTCAAGGTAGACTTCGAAAACCATCACAGACTTGTTCACCGGCACACCACAATGACTCTTAGTGTACTCAGAACTTGACGCCTAACCGTCTGGAAGAATGACAATCTTCAAAAGTAACATGCGTCGGATCACACAGATCAATCTCTTCAGTGATGCTCAATCACTTTGGCTCTGGATTTTTCCTCACTTAGGATTCTCTCAAAGTGGTCGGAGGATGGGTTGCTCTCTTATGACAAGTGTCAAGTTCTCTCGGAGCAGCCAACCAGCAAGTGGTTGTGGGGGCGGCTATTTATAGCCAGGGCAACCCGACATGAAATGTCGTAAATGCCCTTCTCTAATTCGACCGTTGTCGGGATAAGGATCCACTCGACAGCTGGCACGCGGCGCAGCAATGGTTGGAATTTGAACTCTCAAATTAGTGGGGGCACTCAATTTCCTCACTTTTAGGCAAAACGCACTGGCGAACTCCTAACTCCTCAGCGTGACCAAATTCGTCAGCGACCAGATGAACTTCGTCACTATCGCTAGCAATTGCGTCAGCTGCACAGGAGATTTCCAAAGGCTTCACTCGAAGTGGCTTTTGTGTATAGGATTGAATAGGTTTGAGCATCACTTTGGAAATGTGAAATATGATTCACCTAGACCCCCTTTAACAGTACGGTTTTTCCTATGACTCAAAGAAGAAGAAAGTAAACTATGAAAACAAAGTCAACAAGCTTCAAAGTCTTCACGTCAATTTCTTCAAAGGTCGTACCAATTTCATCACTAATTTCTTCACTTGAAGAAATACATTTTTAGGGGTCGTCTTCCATGTGTTAAACCAAATCTTCTGTGACTCTGTCACCTATGGATACTCACAAACTCATTAGCACCTCAACCTATTTGTCGTCAATACTCCAAAACCACTAAGAGGTCACTTGATGCACTTACATATAGTCCGGTCCTACAAAATATATGAAGAGAAAATTCAAAAAGTATTGGAAGATGCCATGGTTGAGCCTCTGTATTCTAGTGATTTTGGACCCACACCAAGTTGAAATATCTTGAGTTTCAATTCTGGCCTAGAGTTTGGGAATGAAGTTACATCAATGGTTGCTAAAACAAAAATGTGTTCCGGGTTGTTCAAGGAATACCTCCAGTTGAATGACAATGGATCAGATCCCATATCACAAGGAGGTGGTGATGACATGGTTGTAAGTGATCAATATCCTATGGCTGATTGGGACCAACATGTCACCCTTAGTGCCCGATCAAAAAATTTAGATTCTACTAAACTTGATTTGTACTTGTCAAAGGTACCCATCTGTCGAAGTGATCGATCCAATATCCTTGCATGGTGGAAGATCAAGCCAGGTGAATACCCAACGCTGAGTGGTATGGCAGCAGCTATCTTGGCGGCTCATGCCTCTATTGTGGCATCTGAGTCTGCCTTCAGTGCAGGTAATAGAGTACTATTAGAGTTTCGAAGTTGAATGACCACAAACACTCTTGAAGCTCTTGTTTGCCTACAAGATTGGATAAGGGCCAGATGTAAAGCCATACAACACAAGTCCTTTCTTTGTTTATAAATTCATGAATCTTTTCTTTTCCTGCAGATAATACTCAGCGTGGCTTGCCTTCACTTCATGACATTATAATGGACTTTCAAGGTATTGGACATGTCTTTGTATTGTTCTTACTTTAATATGTCTCCATCTAAGATCATAATTCAGTTTGTGATCGATAATCCAATTTAATTCAAACCACCACTGTCTTATATCTATGTGGGATCACTATTGGGACATATTTGTGTTGTTTGTTTGTTCTTATTTGACATTGATGAATAGATATGCAAAGCGGGTGTCATATTTGTGTAGTTGTCTCTTCAAACATTATGGTAATGCAAGCATCTACTGGACACGATATGATTATGGGTGTTGCCAAGTTGATGTGTAAGAACCCATGCATTGCAATCATCTTTTAGTATCTTGCTAAGTTGAACATCATGATTTTGAGTAGTGCCAAGTTGAACATCATGGTCATGCAAGTTGATGTCTAATAATATGTATCTAACGGGTAGGCCTTTTGTATCCTGCTACCAAGAATATTCCTATGTTCATAAATATATTATTCAGTTGATGTGTACAGAATTACTCTTGTAACATTTCCTTGTAAATACAGATAATGAGGACTAAAGCTTGTTGGAGCAATTAATGTTAACCTCCAGCAGATGATGAAGCAAAGAGATGTCACAATGTGGAACCTCTAATCTTTTGATCTGTTGATGCTCTTTGAAACCTGTAATCTTTCACCAGCAGATATGTGGAACACGTAATCTTTTGATGTGTTGATTGTCTAATAATCCCTATTTATTTAGGTCTTTAGCTTGATGCTCTTTGAAACCTGTAATATTTTGATCTCGTCATTTTACAGGATGTGACTTGTCATTTACTGGAGTATAAACAAAACTGTAAGTGTGATTTCTTTGGATTTTTGGTTGGCCTCATGTATCCAACGGGTTAGTGAGGCCACAATTTTTTGATGAATTTGCAGACAAATGGGGAGGGGTTTGATGAATCCATCTCGAGATACCAACCATTGTTTGATTTTATGCCGATATGATTGATAATATTTGGGCATCTTCAACGCTGACCCTCATAACACCCGCAATCATTCGGATCACGCGGTCCGAACGTGTTTTGCATTCCAACGCTGTCTTGCATCCATCCGTTCAGCGGTTCGGACGCACTTTTTCTAGCAAGCCAGAGACAAATGGGGGGAGGGAGGGGCTTTGCGGGCGGCTGGAACGCTGCCACGCCAACTTCTGGCAAACGTGGCCCACCCAAAAACCATCTATCTCACGTGTGCATTTTCCCACCGACGCTGGTCAGCGCCATATTCATGTCGGCCCAGATAGGACACGACCTGTCACCGGAGCCGTCATTGAAGCGGCGAGCCAGCCAAGAGCACCGCCGCCCCACTTCTCGGTGCATGTGACATCTCTCCGCACTCAAACAACACCATGCGACGTCTCTCCGCATTCAAATGTGCTCTGATTTATATGAAAACGATCCAGTTTGCATGAATTTCATCCGGTCTGTTAAAATACGTTTTGAAAAATATGTGTGTAGCATTGGATGGTCGACTCCGCGTCCATGTGTCTGAAGACTGGTTCTCCGGTCCGTAGACGGAGTGGGTGTTAGGCCAACTCCACCGCACGACCCCAAACGGACGTCCGGTTTGGCCGGATTTCATCCCTTTGGGGCGGCAATGGGTTGGCCCATGTCCGCTTCTGTCCGTTGGGTCGTGGGTGCGCCCAACGTGCGGCCGCACCCCAAATCATGTCCGTGTTGGACGTGATTAAAAAAATAGAAAAACTTAAATAAAATGCCTAAAAATGGTAAATAAACGCAAATAAAAAACATAAAACATAAGTTAGGGTTCACAGACACAAAACGGCCCAGTTTCATGGTTCACATTGCCATAATTAACATAAAAACAAAATAAAAAACGTCGCTCGCGCGCTCCTGCCATGCCCGTCGATGCCCTGGCCGTCGCCGTCTTCAGTGGCCGCCGGTGTCATCGTCGCTGACGAGGTCGACGTAGTCCGGCGATGTCCAGAGGTGGGCCGGCGGTCCGTGGTACGCGGGCGCGGGCTAGAATGCGGGAGGAGCCTGCACCACCTCCTCCCGTGGCGACGCCTCCCGCTCCGGTGACCGCGGCGGCGTGGGGCACCAGTTCACGCCCCCCACGGCGTCGGCCATCTCCGGAGCCGTGCACGGTCAGCTCCACTGCTAGCTGTTGGAGAACGTAGTAATTTCAAAAAAAATCCTACCACTATGCTTCTACGACTATCGCTACCGCTTAGTGATAAAGTAAAGCATTACAGGGCATTTGCATTGCATACAATAAAGCGACAACCATATGGCTCCTGCCAGTTGCCGATAACTCGGTTACAAAACATGATCATCTCATACAATAAAATATAGCATCATGCCTTGACCATATCACATCACAACATGCCCTGCAAAAACAAGTTAGACGTCCTCTACTTTGTTGTTGCAAGTTTTTTTTTTGAATATATACTGTGAGGCAAAGCCCCACAGCCCTTTATTCGATAAAACACCACTGTACAAGGAAAAAAAACAAACTATACAAGGAAGGAAAACAAAGGGAAAAGAGTCTACCTATTTGCTAACTAACTGTACTTGCTTTACAACAAAGAAGCAATCCAAGCCAAAAGCTTTGGCTTGTTACAGTCCTTCACCCTGTGAGCGAGCAAAGAAATATCATGGATGAATTTACCCTTCCAAGCATTGAAAGTAGCTCTCTCAGCTCTGAAGATTTTGCCATTTCGCATAATCCAAATATTCCATGCTGCTGTTAGCAGAACTTCCACAAAGAAAGGGTGTGTGAAGCTGGACCTGGCGTGCAGGATGCATTACAGAATATCTGAGCCTCCAGACCAATCAATACCCAAATAGTTCCAGACTCTACAGCTGAAGGTGCAGTTAAAAAATAGATGTATTCTATCCTCATACGCCAGCTCACTGCAGATGAGGCAAAGATTGTCATCCTGGTTTGAGCGCCAGTGTCTCCTAACCAACATATCCTTGGTGTTAAGTCTGTCAAAGAATAAAAGCCAGCCGAACACCTTGACCTTCATGGTGCACTTACTCTGCCACAGCCAGTTGCAGGGTTGTATTGTAGGTAAGTGTGAGTGCATGATCATGTAAAAACTTTTCGCAGTGTACCCTCCTGATTGACCAGGCCATCCAAACATCAGGTAAGGTGGGGTCTCTGTCTAACTGCGTGATCCAACTCTCCAGTATGTGCAACTCAGCAGCAGCTTCATGAGAAATGGGCAAATAAAACATAGAGAAAAGATCCTGGGATTGAAGAAATTCCCTCACAGAGATCCTATCATTATTGACAAAAGAAAACAACCTTGGCAATCTCCAACAGAGGGGTCTAGCAGAGCCTCCAATGTGCCAAGAATTAGTCCAGAACAGAGCAGAATCACCCATGTTGATATGTACTGAGGCAATAGCAGTGTAAGCCTCATGCAGCTTCAGAACATCTCCGCACCAGAAAGATCCAGCATTAGCTGTTGCCTGTGGAACCCCATGATCGTAGTAACTATTCCATATCAGGGTCACCCAAGGAACATCAACCTTGTTATAGAATTTGTGAAGATGCTTGAGAAGCAGTCCTTTGTTCTGGATGTTCAGATTAATAATGCCCAAACCACCCTTATCTTTTGGCCTGCAAACTAGCTCCCAAGCAGCCAAAGACTGTTTTGGAACATCACTATTACCCCTCCAAAGGCATTGCCTGAAGATTCTGTCTAGTTGCTTAATGATCCCGGCTGGGATATTGAGGCTACACAGAAAGTATATTGGCAGAGAGGTCAGGACAGAGGTGAGAAGCTGCAAATGAGAGCCTTGATTCAGCATAGAAGAGCTTGCAGTTAACCTCCGTTCAAGACTGTCAACTAAGGGCATGAGGTCAATGATCCTTGGCCTTGTAGTTCCCAAAGGCAATCCAAGATAAGTAAATGGAAGCTGGCCAATTTTACAACCAAGAATAGCAGCAAGTCTGTCAGCCTCCTCATTAGGCACATTCAGTGGGATCATTGAGGATTTAGCAAAGTTGACCTTTAAACCAGTGGATTGTTGAAATGTAAGCAGCATATTCTTGAGGGCAACAAGCTCATCATCCTTAGCTGCAAGGAATAGGATCGTGTCATCCGCATATTGGATGATGGGAAAATCCCTGTCATGGGTCTGAAGAGGCAAAGAGAGTGTGCCAGACACCAGCATTTGATTGACCACAGATTGCAACAGATCTGCTGCAATCACGAACATCAGAGGTGAGAGTGGATCACCCTGCCTGACGCCACACTTACACAAGAATTGCTTTCCAGGAATGCCATTTAATAGTACAAACGAAGAACCTGTAGACAACAGCTGTTTAATCCAAAGAATCCATTTAGCATCAAACCCTTTATGCTGCAACATCTGAAGAATAACCTCATGCTCAACGGTGTCAAAGGCCTTAGCAAAGTCCAACTTAAGGATTATAATTGGACGCCTGGATTGTTTGCATTGATGAATATACTCAAAACTCCAGGCCAGACAATCCTGAATCGACCTACCCTTAAGGAACCCATGCTGGTTTTTGTGGATGCACTTAAGGATCACCCTCTGCAATCTGTTGGCCAGCAATTTTGTTAGGAATTTAAGACAAGTATTGGTGAGGGAGATTGGCCGGAAATCATCGGGCCCTTCAGGTGAAATGATCTTGGGTATGAGCGTAATGAGGGAGGAATTGATATTTTCCAGCGAAAGCTTCCCCTCATAAAAATCCCGAATCATCCTCAAGAAGTCCGCCTCAATTATAGGACAATAGCGCTTGACGAACATCCCATTAAAGCCATCAGGGCCAGGTGCCCGATCCACCGGCAATTCCTTCAAAACTTTATGGATTTCCTCATCAGAAAATGGCAAGGATAGCTCCTCCAGTCCTGGGATGGGTTGGATTAAATGATTCAAATCAAAGCCCATAGTGATCCCTTGGGCCTGGCCCATCCTAGATTTGAACGAGGCCCAAAGGATTCCCGCCATCTGAGCGTGATCAGTCACTGGATCAAGCATGGAGCTGGTTTTCAGACTGGAGATGGAGTTTCTCCTCAGACGCTTAGAGGCCATGGCATGAAAAAAATTTGAATTCTCCTCGCCAACCTTTATGTACCTAATAGTGCACCTCTGCTTCCAATATATATAGTGAAGTTTTAACAGATGTTCATAGTGAAACTTCACGAGCTTCCGGAAGTTGAATTCCGGCCGTATTAAAGGTCGTACTTCCTCCAGCTGATCAAAGTGCAGAATCACCGTTGAACAATCAACAGTAAGCTTTTTGATGTACGATAGCTTTTTGCTCCAAATTTTCAAATCATACCGCGGGCGCTTAAATTTCCTTGTGATAACCGCGGAAGTAGAAAGATCAGAGAAGACAGGTGCATTCCAGGACTTGGAGACACAATCCATGAACCCCGGCATATCCAACCAGAAGTTTTCAAACCGAAAAATCTTGGCCGCAGGAATGGTAGTGTCAATGGACACCACACAAGGCACGTGATCGGAGGAAGTTCTGGCTAGTGGAGTAACCACAGTGTTTGGGTAGTGTGAAATCCAATCAGCAGTAGTAAAGAACCAATCAAGTTGCTCAAGCAGGGGGTTTTGCTGCATATTAGACCAGGTAAAGCTACGGCCCTTCAAGGGCAATTCCAAAAGACCAAGGTGACCAATTATTTCGTTGAAAAGGAAGATATCATTGGTATCACCACCCGGGAGGTTTCGGTTCTCCAAAGATCTGATGAAATTAAAATCCCCCAACAAGAGCCAATTTTCATCCGGGGGGATTTGTAGGTGATAAAGCCAACTAACGAAATCGTCCCTAGGCTGACCCTCACATGGCCCATAGGCAGAGGTTAGGGTCCATTTTTCAGAATTCTGCAACGATTGGAAAGAGACGACAACACCAAATCTCTGAATGTCCACAAGCTGACCATGAAAGATCAAGGAATTCCAAATGACGAGAATCCCGCCAGAGGCACCAACGGAAGGTGAGAACGCGAATTGATCAAACCGCCTAGGGCAGAAGGATCTAATCGTACGAATATCAAAGCTCTCACATTTAGTTTCTTGCAGACAAAGAACAGAACATCTGCTCTCCTCAATCTTGGCACGTAGATCACGTTGCCGAGCTTCAGAATTGAGCCCACGCACATTCCAACAGAGCACATTCCAGTTGCGAAAATAACAATTATCCATAAAAAACAGCGCAGGGGTATAGTTGCAGATCCAGCTGCTTAACAGCATGGACATAAGCGGAACATAAGTTGCAGTAACAGTAACCAAGTGTTGCAGACAGTCACTGAAAACAAAAAATGGGCACGAAAGCAAAAGCGCCCAACCCTCCATGAAGGTTCGTGGGCCGTCAAGCATCATGTGAACCATCGCCTTCTGCAGCAGGACTGGGAGAAGCCATAAGCTTCTCAACCGATAACTCAGACGGATCAATGCCCAAAGCCACTCCAATGGCCTGCAGCGTCGGAATAGGCGTCGAAGGTGGGAGAGGGAGCATGCTGGGCTCATCATCAAGATGAAGCTTCTTGGCCTTCGGGCGACGCTGGGGGGCAGACCTCGGAGGGATGGCAGAGACTGGCTTCATGCCCGTCCTCTTGGCAGCACTGCGCGTCATCCTTCTAGTGGAGAAGTCCAGAACTGGCTCCACAAGCATGGTAGAGCGCCTTGAGCGTGCAGTCTGACATAGTCGCTTGCCCAGTGGAGAAGGTGTAACCAAAGAAAACTGAAAATCCTCTTGAGAGACCGGGGAGGGAGAAGGTGTAACCTGGTAATTGGAGCACGAGTGATCTTCAGATGCCAACTCCTCAATGACCACCGAAGAGCTGGGTCCAGGAACGGGGACATCATGCTAAGCAGAAAAGAGCTGATACTTCTCTTGCAGATCGGCAGACCCAAATTTGACTTGTAGCAACGTCGCAGAAAAACTAGGCGGACAAGATGGTATATCCCTGATGAAGAATTCAGGCAACAAAGACTTGAAAGATCGCTCCCAGATCATGGCCGGCGGCAGAACTGGCCCATAAAAAACCCGGACCATACCAAGATGAATCGGCTCCAGCTGCACTATTGGTGGGGCTTCAAGGGGCTGCTGGACCTCAGCCATATCCTCATCATCAGAAGAATCCGCAGATGGGTTCAAAATCATAGAGTTCTGGTCTTGGACAGGTTGAACCTCCTCATGCTGCTGCTGATGGTCAGGCTGAATCTGCTCCTCCCACGGACCCCATCCTGCTGCCTGCTGCACATTGTCAGCCCATCCCGCCACCTCATTCTGTCCTTGATGAGGGCCTGGAGGAACAGCGTTCCATCCCAGAGCAGGGTATGGAGGCATTGCCCAAAACGGTTGCGGCACCTGAACTCCAGGCAACGGGTGGGGATTCCCATTGAGAGGCATTGGATCCTCATCCGCTGGGATCATGGCACCAGCAAATTCCCCTGATAAGATGTAGCATCCAGCAGACCAAGACACCATGACATCACCCCAATTGGCAAATTCCCGAAAGGTGACCGAGCGAGGAACTAGCGCATTGTCAGGGAACAAGGCACGGACCAAAGCTCTGACTTTACGCCTGTCAGTGCTATTCCAGTAGTGGAACTGCCCGAAAGAGCCAACCATATCAGCAATGCACTTGGTGTTTCTGTAGTCTAAAGGGATGCCGATGAACATCAACCACCCCGTCCGCTGGCCATGAATAGCTCGAAAACCTTCACCCTGAATATGCGGGATAAAACGGACAAAGAACTCATTGCCATCATCATCGACCCCTAAGGGAAACGGCGGATGCAGAGTAAAAGAGCCCCGGACAACTGGATCTTCCATCTCGAACAGACCAACTCCTTGAAACCAAGTCTGAGCAGAGATAACTGGAACATGCATCACTTGAACTAAGAAATCAAGAACCTGCTGACGACGGACCCCAACTTGCTCTGGAGGCGGGATCGGCTCCACAATGGCCACCATGTAGTGCTCATGCGCTCGGGGTGGCGGAACGGCCGGCGTGTAGAAGGTACGGGGTAGACGATCTGCTCCGCCATCTTCAATGTCGAAGCCCGCTGGGATAAAGCGATGCGGGTCAATCTCAAACACCGCCATTGGAGGTTGCGGGGCAGGAGACGGACCAGAGCTAGGGGAAGCTTGGGTGTGCTCAACAGGGCGGTCAGGCGGCGATGGTGGCGGCGGAGAAGCAGAGGATGGGGTTTTCTCCGGAGTCGTTTGGTCTCGGGAAACTGGAGAGACAGGGGGAGAAAGAAAGACATCTGTTCGGTCCCGCTTCCCAAAACCCGGCGATGGGACTTTAGGCACCCAGACGGACAAGTCAGGCGGCTTGCCGGTGCAGTTTTTTTTAACGTGTCCCGAACGAAAACAATTGCGGCACCGGACCGGATTCGTGCATGTCTCAGATGTGTGGCGCATAGCCAAGCAGTGCTGACAGTCCCAATAACTCGCAGCCATATCTTCAATCATAACGTCAAAACTTTGCAGGTCTCGGATAATATCCTCAGGGGATGAAGCCCTAGAGGCCAGAGGCGGTGGGCTGCTATTCTCGTCGTCAGACAGACAGATGGGCTGTACCCTGGAGCCCAACTGAGGAACATGGCCTGGTGGAGACGGCTGAGTGGGTGCAGGAGAATCCAAACCTTCCAATGTGAAAACTAATTGGCCACCCGAGGTTCCAGGGTTTAAACGGGCAGGAGATAAACCCTCCAGGGAAGGCGGGATTGTTCCAAACTGAATCGCTAGCCTTGCCGGCGGTGGGGTGGTCACCGGAGAAAGTTCATCCGCATCCTCATGAGACGAGACACGATAACCAGCTGCTCTGACCGTGGCCACCTCATCGGTGGACGGGCCATAGCTATAGCCCTTACGCGCCGGGTATTGCATGAACGTGGCGAACGTAGCATGTTTCTTAGGAAGAGATTTGGCCACGCGAGCACGGAGAGAAGATTTGGCCGGAGGAAATTTCATGGCCTCTAAACCAAGGCGAGCTCTCCTCTTAGAGGGGCTAACTAAAACCCATTCCTCTTGGCATTCGGATTGCCAAAGACGAAATTCCTTCTGCCAATCAGGGCCACCATGACCCCAGAGGAGGAAAAAACACTTGAACTGATCGCAGACAAAACTCCTCTGGTGCAGAATGAAAAAACCCACCTCCTTGCAAGAAACGTTGAAAGAGAAGACGCCATGGTGGAGGAAAGATACCTTGAGGTGCGAGCAGTATCCTCCGATGGCCGCCTCAAGAGCGAACCCCACGTTTTCCTCATCAAGCCGGAAGGTGTGTCGTGCAAAAGAGACGACCATAATGAAATGGCCCGTGTCCTCCGTTGGGTGCACCGATCTGTTGAGGGTGCGTTGGATCTCAGACGCCAACTTCATCCCCGGGGAGAAATCCAATCCCAAGGAGAGCGCTGCGTGGACCGCCATGAGGAAGAAAACAACCAGAGGCGAGAGGAAGAGACGCCAGAAAAGATGAGCCGATCAGATGGCAAAACCCCACGGAGGGATGTGAGGATCGCCGGCGATGTTGGGTGGCTAGGGTTAGGGTGGCGGTGGAGAGGTGGGAGTCACCATCGGGGATATGTACGTACACGTTCGCGACCAGAATGACAATGCTACGTTTACGTGGCTGCTACGGGCTGAGCAAGAACCGTTCTTACCTACGCATCAAAACCACAACGATAGTTTGTCAAGTTGGTGTTGTTTTAACCTTCGCAAGGACCGAGCGTAGCCACACTCGGTTCAACTAAAGTTGGAGAAACTGACACCTGCCAGCCACCTGTGTGCAAAGCACGTCGATAGAACTAGTCTCGCGTAAGTGTACGCGTAATCTCGGTCCGGGCCGCTTCATCCAACAATACCGCCGAACCAAAGTATGACATGCTGGTAAGCAGTATGACTTATATCGCCCACAACTCACTTGTGTTCTACTCGTGCATATGACATCTACGCATAAAACCAGGCTCGTATGCCATTGTTGGAGAACGTAGTAATTTCAAAAACATTCCTACGCACACACATGATCATGGTGATGCATAGCAACGAGAGGGGAGAGTGTTGTCCACGTACCCTCGTAGACCGAAAGCATAAGCGTTAGCACAACGCGGTTGATGTAGTCACACGTCTTCACGATCCGACCGATCAAGTACCGGACGCACGGCACCTCCGAGTTCAGCACACGTTCAGCTCGATGACGTCCCTCGAACTCCGATCCAGCCGAGCTTTGAGGGAGAGTTTCGTCAGCACGACGGCGTGGTGACGATGATGATGTTCTACCGATGCAGGGCTTCGCCTAAGCACCGCTACGATATTATCGAGGTGGATTCTGGTGGAGGGGGGCACCGCACACGGCTAAGAGATCAATGATCAATTGTTGTGTCTCCAAGGGGTGCCCCCCTCCCCGTATATAAAGGAGTGGAGGAGGGGGAGGGCCGGCCCTCTCTATGGCGCGCCCTAGGAGGAGTCCTACTGCCACCGGGAGTAGGATTCCCCCCCTTCCAAGTAGTAGGAGTAGGAGTCAAGGAAAGGGGAGAGAGAAGAGAAGGAAGGAGGGGGCGCAGCCCCTCCCCCTAGTCCAATTCGGACTAGGCCTTGGGGGCGCCCAGCCTCTCCTCTCTCTTTCCCCTAAAGCCCAATAAGGCCCATATACTCCCCGGCGAATTCCCGTAACTCTCCGGTACTCCGAAAAATACCCGAATCACTCGGAACCTTTCCGATGTCTGAATATAGTCGTCCAATATATTGATCTTTACGTCTTGACCATTTCGAGACTCCTCGTCATGTCCCCGATCTCATCCGGGACTCCGAACTACCTTCGGTACATCAAAACACATAAACTCATAATATAACCGTCATCGAACTTTAAGTGTGCGGACCCTACGGGTTCGAGAACAATGTAGACATGACCGAGACACATCTCCGGTCAATAACCAATAGCGGAACCTGGATGCTCATATTGGCTCCCACATATTCTACGAAGATCTTTATCAGTCAAACCGCATAACAACATACGTTGTTCCCTTTGTCATCGGTATGTTACTTGCCCGAGATTCGATCGTCGGTATCTCAATACCTAGTTCAATCTCGTTACCGGTAAGTCTCTTTACTCGTTCCGTAATACATCATCCCGCAACTAACTCATTAGTTACAATGCTTGCAAGGCTTATAGTGATGTGCATTACTGAGTGGGCCCAGAGATACCTCTCCGACAATCGGAGTGACAAATCCTAATCTCGAAATACGCCAACCCAACAAGTACCTTCGGAGACACCTGTAGAGCACCTTTATAATCACCCAGTTACGTTGTGACGTTTGGCAGCACACAAAGTGTTCCTCCGGTAAACGGGAGTTGCATAATCTCATAGTCATAGGAACATGTATAAGTCATGAAGAAAGCAATAGCAGAATACTAAACGATCGTGTGCTAAGCTAACGGAATGGGTCAAGTCAATCACATCATTCTCCTAATGATGTGATCCCGTTAATCAAATGACAACTCATGTCTATGGCTAGGAAACATAACCATCTTTGATCAACGAGCTAGTCAAGTAGAGGCATACTAGTGACACTCTGTTTGTCTATGTATTCACACAAGTATTATGTTTCTGGTTAATACAATGTTAGCATGAATAATAAACATTTATCATGAAATAAGGAAATAAATAATAACTTTATTATTGCCTCTAGGGCATATTTCCTTCAGTCTCCCACTTGTACTAGAGTCAATAATCTAGATCACATCGCCATGTGATTTAACATCAATAGTTCACATCACCATGTGATTAACACCCATAGTTCACATCGTTATGTGACCAACACCCAAAGGGTTTACTAGAGTCAATAATCTAGTTCACATCGCTATGTGATTAACACCCAGAGAGTACTAAGGTGTGATCATGTTTTGCTTGTGAGAGAAGTTTAGTCAACGGGTCTGCCATATTCAGATCCGTATGTATTTTGCAAATTTCTATGTCTACAATGCTCTGCATGGAGCTACTTTAGCTAATTGATCCCACTTTCAATATGTATCCAGATGAAGACTTAGAGTCATCTGGATCAGTTTCAAAACTTGCATCGACGTAACCCTTTACGACGAACCTTTTTGTCACCTCCATAATCGAGAAACATATCCTTATTCCACTAAGGATAATTTTGACCGCTGTCCAGTGATCTACTCCTAGTTCACTATTGTACTCCCTTGCCAAAATCAGTGTAGGCTATACAATAGATCTGGTACACAGCATGGCATACTTTATAGAACCTATGGCTGAGGCATAGGGAATGACTTTCATTCTCTTTCTATCTTCTGTCGTGGTCGGGCTTTGAGTCTTACTCAATTTCACACGTTGTAACACAGGTAAGAACTCTTTCTTTGATTGTTCCATTTTGAACTACTTCAAAATCTTGTCAAGGTATGTACTCATTGAAAAAACTTATCAAGCGTTTTGATCTATCTGTATAGATCTTGATGCTCAATATGTAAGCAGCTTCACCGAGGTCTTTCTTTGAAAAACTCCTTTCAAACACTCCTTTATGCTTTGCAGAATAATTCTACATTATTTCCGATCAACAATATGTCATTCACATATACTTATCAGAAATGTTGTAGTGCTCCCACTCACTTTGTTGTAAATACAGGCTTCATCGCAAGTCTGTATAAAACTATATGCTTTGATCAACTCATCAAAGCGTATATTCCAACTCTGAGATGCTTGCACCAGTCCATAGATGGATCGCTGGAGCTTGCATATTTTGTTAGCACCTTTAGGATTGACAAAACCTTCTGGTTGCATCATATACAACTCTTCTTTAATAAATCCATTAAGGAATGCAGTTTTGTTTATCCATTTGCCAGATTTCATAAAATGCGGCAATTGCTAACATGATTCGGACAAACTTAAGCATCTCTACGAGTGAGAAAATCTCATCGTAGTCAACACCTTGAACTTGTCGAAAACCTTTTTGTGACAATTCTAGCTTTGTAGATAGTAACACTACTATCAGCGTCCGTCTTCCTCTTGAAGATCCATTTATTTTCTATGGCTTGCTGATCATCGGGCAAGTGAACCAAAGTCCACACTTTGTTCTCATACATGGATCCCATCTCAGATTTCATGGACTCAAGCCATTTCGTGGAATCTGGGCTCATCATCGCTTCCTCATAGTTCGTAGGTTCGTCATGGTCAAGTAACATGACCTCCAAAATAGGATTACCGTACCACTCTGGTGCGGATCTTACTCTGGTTGACCTAGGAGGTTCGGTAGTAACTTGATCTGAAGTTTCATGATCATCATCATTAGCTTTCTTACTAATTGGTGTAGGTGTCACAGGAACCGGTTTCTGTGATGAACTACTTTCCAATAAGGGAGCAGGTACAGTTACCTCATCAAGTTCTACTTTCCTCCCACTCACTTCTTTCAAGAGAAACTCCTTCTCTAGAAAGGATCCATTCTTAGCAACGAATATCTTGCCTTCGGATCTGTGATAGAAGGTGTACCCAACAGTAACTTTTGGGTATCCTATGAAGACGCACTTTTTCGATTTGGGTTTGAGCTTATCAGGATGGAACTTTTTCACATAAGCATCGCAACCCCAAACTTTAAGAAATGACAGCTTAGGTTTCTTGCCAAACCATAGTTCATACGGTGTCGTCTCAATGGATTAGACGGTGCCCTATTTAATCTGAATGCAGTTGTCTCTAATGCATAACCCCAGAACGATAGTGGTAAATCGGTAAGAGATATCATAGATTGCACTATATCCAATAAAGTACGGTTATGACGTTCGGACACACCATTATGTTGTGGTGTTCCAGGTGGCATGAGTTTGTGAAACTATTCCACATTGTTTTAATTGAAGGCCAAACTCGTAACTCAAATGTCTTACCTCTGCGATCATATCGTAGAAAATTTTATTTTTGTTACGATGATTCTCCACTTCACTCTGAAATTATTTGAACTTTTCAAATGTTTCAGACTTGTTTTTCATCAAGTAGATATACCTATATCTGCTCAAATCATCTGTGAAGGTCAGAAAATAATGATACCCGCCGCGAGCCTCAACACTCATCGGATTGCATACATCAGTATGTATTATTTCCAATAAGTCAGTTGCTTGCTCCATTGTTCCGAAGAACGGAGTTTTAGTCATCTTGCCCATAAGGCATGGTTCACAAGCATCAAGTGATTCCAAAATTCCATCAGCATGGAGTTTCTTCATGCGCTTTACACCAATATGACCTAAACGGCAGTGCCACAAATAAGTTGCACTATCATTATTAACTTTGCATATTTTGGCTTCAATATTATGAATATGTGTATCACTACGATCGAGATCCAACAAACCATTTTCGTTGGGTGTATGACCAAAGAAGGTTTTATTCATGTAAACAGAACAACAATTATTCTCTAACTTAAATGAATAACCGTATTGCAATAAACATGATCAAATCATATTCATGCTCAACGCAAACACCAAATAACACTTATTTAGGTTCAACACTAATCCCGAAAGTATAGGGAGTGTGCGATGATGATCATATCAATCTTGGAACTACTTCCAACACACATCGTCACCTCGCCCTTAACTAGTTTTTGTTCATTCTGCAACTCCCGTTTCGAGTTACTACTCTTAGCAACTGAACCAGTATCAAATACCGAGGGGTTGCTATAAACACTAGTAAAGTACACATCAATAACATGTATATCAAATATAGCTTTGTTCACTTTGCCATCCTTCTTATCCACCAAATACTTGGGGTAGTTCCGCTTCCAGTGACCAGTCCCTTTGCAGTAGAAGCACTCAGTCTCAAGCTTAGGTCCAGACTTGGGCTTCTTCACCTAAGCAGTAACTTGCTTGCCGTTCTTCTTGAAGTTCCCCTTCTTCCCTTTGCCCTTTTCTTGAAACTAGTGGTCTTGTTAACCATCAACACTTGATGTTTTTCTTGATTTCTACCTTCGTCGATTTCAGCATCACGAAGAGCTTGGCAATTACTTTCGTCATCCCTTGCATATTATAGTTCATGACGAAGTTCTACTAACTTGGTGATGGTGACTAGAGAATTCTGTCAATCACTATTTTATCTGGAAGATTAACTCCCACTTGATTCAAGCGATTGTAGTACCCAGACAATCTGAGCACATGCTCACTGCTTGAGCAATTCTCCTCCATCTTTTAGCTATAGAACTTGTTGGAGCTTCATATCTCTCAACTCGGGTATTTGCTTGAAATATTAACTTCAACTCCTGGAACATCTCATATGGTCCATGACGTTCAAAACGTCTTTGAAGTCCCGATTCTAAGCCGTTAAGCATGGTGCACTAAACTATCAAGTAGTCATCATATTGAGCTAGCCAAACGTGCATAACGTCTGCATCTGCTCCTGCAATAGGTCTGTCACCTAGCGGTGCAACAAGGACATAATTCTTCTGTGCAGCAATGAGGATAAACCTCATATCACGGATCCAATCCGCATCATTGCTACTAACATCTTTCAACTTAGTTTTCTCTAGGAACATATATAAAACATAGGGTAGCAACAACGCGAGCTATTGATCTACAACATAGATATGCTAATACTACCAAGACTAAGTTCATGATAAATTAAAGTTCAATTAATCATATTACTTAAGAACTCCCACTTAGATAGACATCCCTCTAATCCTCTAAGTGATCACGTGATCCAAATCAACTAAACCATGTCCGATCATCACACGAGATGGAGTAGTTTCAATGGTGAACATCACTATGTTGATCATATATACTATATGATTCACGCTCGACCTTTCGGTCTCAGTGTTCCGAGGCCATATCTGTTATATGCTAGGCTCGTCAAGTTTAACCTGAGTATTCCGCGTGTGCAACTGTTTTGCACCCGTTGTATTTGAACGTAGAGCCTATCACACCCAATCATCACGTGGTGTATCAGCACGAAGAACTTTCGCAACGGTGCATACTCAGGGAGAACACTTATACCTTGATAATTTAGTGAGAGATCATCTTATAATGCTACCGTCAATCAAAGCAAGATAAGATGCATAAAAGATAAACATCACATGCAATCAATGTAAGTGATATGATATGGCCATCATCATCTTGTGCTTGTGATCTCCATCTCCGAAGCACCGTCATGATCACCATCGTCACCGGCGCGACACATTGATCTCCATCGTAGCATCGTTGTCGTCTCGCCAACTTATGCTTCTACGACTATCGCTACCGCTTAGTGATAAAGTAAAGCATTACAGGGCGTTTGCATTGCATACAATAAAGCGACAACCATATGGCTCCTCCCAGTTGCCGATAACTCGGTTACAAAACATGATCATCTCATACAATAAAATATAGCATCATGCCTTGACCATATAACATCACAACATGCCCTGCAAAAGAAAGTTAGACGTCCTCTACTTTGTTATTGCAAGTTTTACGTGGCTGCTATGGGCTGAGCAAGAACCGTTCTTACCTACGCATCAAAACCACAACGATAGTTTGTCAAGTTGGTGTTGTTTTAACCTTCGCAAGGACCGGGCGTAGCCACACTCGGTTCAACTAAAGTTGGAGAAACTGACACCTGCCAGCCACCTGTGTGCAAAGCACGTCGGTAGAACCAGTCTCGCGTAAGCGTACGCGTAATCTCGGTCTGGGCCGCTTCATCCAACAATACCGCCGAACCAAAGTATGACATGCTGGTAAGCAGTATGACTTATATCGCCCACAACTCACTTGTGTTCTACTCGTGCATATGACATCTACGCATAAAACCAGGCTCGGATGCCACTGTTGGAGAACGTAGTAATTTCAAAAACATTCCTATGCACACACAGGATCATGGTGATGCATAGCAACAAGAGGGGAGAGTGTTGTCCACGTACCCTCGTAGACCGAAAGCATAAGCATTAGCACAACGCGGTTGATGTAGTCGCACGTCTTCACGATCCGACCGATCAAGTACCGAACGCACGACACCTCCGAGTTCAGCACACGTTCAGCTCGATGACGTCCCTCGAACTCCGATCTAGCCAAGCTTTGAGGGAGAGTTTTGTCAGCACGACGGCGTGGTGACGATGATGATGTTCTACCGACACAGGGCTTCGCCTAAGCACCGCTACGATATTATCAAGGTGGATTCTGGTGGAGGGGGCCACCGCACACGGCTAAGAAATCAATGATCAATTGTTGTGTCTCCAAGGGGTGCCCCCTCCCCGTATATAAAGGAGTGGAGGAGGGGGAGGGCCGGCCCTCTCTATGGCGCGCCCTAGGAGGAGTCCTACTCCCACAGGGAGTAGGATTCCCCCCGCCCCTTCCAAGTAGTAGGAGTAGGAGTCAAGGAAAGGGGAGAGAGAAGAGAAGGAAGGAGGGGGCGCAGCCCCTCCCCCTAGTCCAATTCGTACTTAGCCTTGGGGGGCGCCCAGCCTCTCCTCTCTCTTTCCCCTAAAGCCCAATAAGGCCCATATACTCCCCGGCGAATTCCCGTAACTCTCCGGTACTCCGAAAAATACCCGAATCACTCGGAACCTTTCCGATGTCCGAATATAGTCGTCCAATATATCGGTCTTTACGTCTCAACCATTTCGAGACTCCTCGTCATGTCCCCGGTCTCATCCGGGACTCCGAACTACCTTCGGTACATCAAAACACATAAACTCATAATATAACCATCATCGAACTTTAAGCGTGCGGACCCTACGGGTTCGAGAACAATGTAGACATGACTGAGACACGTCTCCGGTCAATAACCAATAGCGGAACCTGGATGCTCGTATTGGCTCCCACATATTCTACGAAGATCTTTATCGGTCAAACCGCATAACAACATACGTTGTTCCCTTTGTCATCGGTATGTTACTTGCCCAAGATTCGATCATCGGTATCTCAATACCTAGTTCAATCTCGTTACCGGTAAGTCTCTTTACTCGTTCTGTAATACATCATCCCTCAAATAACTCATTAGTTACAATGCTTGCAAGGCTTATAGTGATATGCATTACTGAGTGGGCCCAGAGATACCTCTCCGACAGTCGGAGTGACAAATCCTAATCTCGAAATACGCCAACCCAACAAGTACCTTCGGAGACACCTGTAGAGCACCTTTATAATCACCCAGTTACGTTGTGACGTTTGGCAGCACACAAAGTGTTCCTCCGGTAAACGGGAGTTGCATAATCTCATAGTCATAGGAACATGTATAAGTCATGAAGAAAGCAATAGCAGAATACTAAACGATCGTGTGCTAAGCTAACGGAATGGGTCAAGTCAATCACATCATTCTCCTAATGATGTGATCCCGTTAATCAAATGACAACTCATGTCTATGGCTAGGAAACATAACCATCTTTGATCAACGAGCTAGTCAAGTAGAGGCATACTAGTGACACTCTGTTTGTCTATGTATTCACACAAGTATTATGTTTCTGGTTAATACAATTCTAGCATGAATAATAAACATTTATCATGAAATAAGGAAATAAATAATAACTTTATTATTGCCTCTAGGGCATATTTCCTTGACTAGCCCACCAGGCCCGGGTGGAACGCGGCCACCGGCTCCTCCTCCATCACCTCCTCCGCATTCACCATCTCCAGCTCGGGGATGGAGATGTCGCCGGCCGCGGAGAGGGCCATCGTCTCCTCGAGGCCCGGCCATTGGCGCTCATCATGCGTGTTCATGGAGTCCTCCATGACACGTTGCATGAGCCAGGCCTCCTCCTCCACTATCATGCGAGGAGGTGGAGGTGGCGACGGAGATGGGGAAGGCGACGGCCTGAGCGTGAGGCCGCGCACCCGCGTACGCCCGCGCACCTCCCGGCGTGGCCGCCGCAGCCCCGACGTCGTGCCGGCGAAGTACGAGGCACGCCGCACGTCGTGCTCGTCCTGTAGCCACATGTCCCAGAGCACAGATTCGGGGGCGTACCTATCGTCATAGTAGAGGTCGTCGGGGAGGAGGCGGCGGCAGCGCTCGATCTCATCATGGCGCGCACGGCCGCTCATCGGGACCGGCGGGATCGGGACCCGGTCGGCAGAGAGGTGCCAGTTGTTGGGGAGGTGGACGTCGCTCCACGGGACCGGCGTCCTCGTCTCCCAATAGCGCTGGCACACATCCGCGTTGATGTACTACCGGTCGCGCTCGCCGGCGGCCCTAGGGCCGATGGTGAATGGGGCAGGCGCGGGGGCCCGGCGCGGTGGCGATGCGGCCTCCTCTTTCACGGAGCGGCGCCGGCGTCCCGAGGAGGAGCCAGCCTCGCGGTCGTGCTTCCCCTTGCGGCCGTGGTTCCATAGCCCCATGGCTACGAGGCGGCCGGCCGGCGAGTTCGAGGCTAGGGTTTGGGGGTGTCGGGTTTCGAGGAGGCAGCGGGGTGGAGTGGGGAGTGTGGAAGACGACCGGTCCACGGCCTCCCCATTTAAGAAGGACGGCGACCCATCGCCTGGGCCGGCCGCACGTGCGCATTGATGTTGGCGGGTGGGAGGTAGGTGGCCGCCTGCCACGCGGCCCCGACGCGGACGAGCGACGCGTCCGTTTGCTGTCCACCGCGACCCAAACCCGGCGCATCTTTGCGCTCGAAATGGGTCGGCCCGGACACAAAACGGACCAGATGGGTCCAGGCCGTCACGCGTTGGGCCGTCTGGTTTGTCCCTTTTACCCAAAACAGACGGGGCCGGACATGATGGGGTCGCGCGGTGGAGTTGGCCTTAGAGTAGAGCTTCATGGATGGTCCGTGGACGCGTTACATTCTTTGGTGTTGGAGTTGCTCTAAGGCCAACTCCACCGCGTGACCCCATCTTGTCCAGGTGCATCCGTTTGGGATAGAACGGACGAATAGCGCGGCCCAACACGCGGCCCCAAACGGACAAATGTCCGGATTCCGTCCGTTTTCGACCCATCCCCGGCCCAAACTTGCGCCGAGTTTGGGGTGAAACGGACATCACGCGGACGGGCTCGACGCCCGCCCTTGTCCCCCCGTGGCCCGCCTGTCGGGGACACTAGCAGTCCCTTCGCTTTCAACGCTTCCATCCCCTCTCCCCGCCCCGCCGCCGGCACCGCCGCTATTCTCTGGCCGCCTCCTCACCGCGCAGCCCCCGGCCGTCCATACCAAACCACGTCTCGACATGGCCGCCACCACGCCCGCGCTTTCGCCGTAGTTTTGGTCGTCGATCGGAGGAGGTTTGGCCGTCGCTGTCGCAGCCGGCGGCAGAGGGGATACGACTGCCGGCGATGTACCACAGCGGCCGCGGAAGCTTCCGACGAGTGCTCCAGAGCGGCCAGTTGCCGGCCGCCAACCACCCCTGCCGCATCGAGGTGATTCGCGGCCTCTTTGCCACCACGACCGCAAGGTGTTCGACACTTTACCCACAAAGGTATGGACAGTGGAGATGAGTTTTTCTTCCACCACTTCATTTGTTCATCGGACGATTCGTCGTCGGATGATGAAGATCTTGTGGTGGCTGCACTGGTCGTCCACGACCACATTCAACGGCAGCTTCCTCGGTACAGGGGGTCACTCCCTGGCCGTGCTCCCAACCTGAACCGCAACAGGGAGAGAGGCCACGCCCTGCTCTATGCCGATTACTTTGTGAACACCCCGCTCTTCAAGCCGGATAAATTCCGTCGCCGTTTTCGAATGGCAAGGCATGTGTTCAATCGTATCCGAGAGGGAGTGGTTGCTCATGACCCATACTTCGAGTGCAAGACGGATGCCCTTGGCAAGCTTGGATTCTTCTCTTACCAGAAATGCACCGCGGCCATCCGCATGCTTGCATATGGAATTCCAGGCGATCTGGTGGATGAGTATGTGCGTATGAGTGAGACAACATGTCTGATGTCAATGTACAAGTTCTGCCAGGCTGTGATCGAGGTGTTTGGCCCGGAGTACTTGAGGCAGCCAACTGCCGCTGATACAGAGAGATTGTTGGCGACCAACGCAGCTAGAGGCTTTCCAGGCATGCTTGGCAGGATAGATTGTATGCACTGGGAGTGGAAGAACTGTCCATTTGCTTGGTAGGGCCAGTACAAGGGGCATGTCAAAGCATGCACTGCCATATTAGAAGCGGTGGCTTCGCAGGATCTTTGGATATGGCATTCTTTCTTCGGCATGGCAGGTTCTCACAATGATATCAACGTGCTGCAGCGTTCTCCAGTCTTCGCAAGGCTTACAGAAGGCCACTCCCCACCTGTCAACTTTGAGATCAACGGCCACCGGTACAACAAGGGATACTATCTAGCTGATGGTATATATCCTCAGTGGTCAACTTTTGTGAAGACAATCTTGAACCCCCAAGGTGAGAAGAGAAAGAGATTTGCCCAAATGCAAGAGAGTGCTAGAAAGGATGTGGAACGTGCTTTTGGTGTGCTTCAATCCCGGTGGGGTATCGTTCGAAACCCTGCACTGTCACGGGATGAAAGGAAGCTTTGGGAGGTGATGACTGCTTGTGTGATCATGCACAACATGATCGTCTAGGACGAGCGTGATGAGAGTGTCTTCGACCAAGGATTTGATTATCAAGGTGAAAATGTTGAGCCCCTGCACCAAGAACCGGCCACATTTGAACAGTTTGCCCAATTCCATCATGAGCTGCGTGATCGGCACACTCATTTGGATCTTCAAAATGACTTGGTTGAGCACGTATGGGATCACATTGGCAACCAATAGATGTATTGGTTCATTTTATGTTCATTCAAGACAATTTCGATTTGGTTGTCAAACTATTTTATTAGAGACAATTTCGATTGGGTTGTAAAACTATTTTTAATTTCAGGCAATTAATATTTGAACGTGCAAACTAGTTTTGATATGAAAATATGGGCATTTTTGGCCCGGGCGGACGCAAACGGATGCGGCCGCGCGCTGGGCGCACGGCCACCGCATCCCAGAACAGGCCCGGACACGACCCCATCACCCTATTCAAAGGGACAAAATCCGGCCAAACCGAACGTTCGTTTGGGGTTGCGCGGTAGAGTTGGCCTAAACGCATTACTACCAAGGAACCAAGCTTTGTGCGGCAGGTAGCTTTATGCGACTTCGAACACGCGAGCGGATCTCATGGCTGACGGGTTGACTTCATGCGCAGCTACGGACGCGTGTGTTACATAGGAGTGCAGTTTTATTCTTGAGGGATCCTGTTGGATGCAGTTATGCGCAGGAATCGACAGAGAGGCGTGGCCTTCTGCCATGACGCGGGACGTCGCCGCCGGCCCGGCACCTCTGCGCTGCCTCAGAGGCCGCGACACCGCTGACACCTCCAGGCCTACCATACTACTAGTACCCGGCGGACACGGACCGGCCACCGGCGGCACGCGTGCACCAGCGGCCCTGCTGCGTCAATTCTTCCGACCGCAGAAGCCCGCAAAGGCGGCGGGCGGAATTCAGAGCAGCAACGGAGGACAGGGAACAGGGTACACGAGATGCGTTTCATTTCATTCATCGGGCACGCCTTTTCCAATGCTGCTTCCCTACCGACCAAATCTCGACATGCGATTATGGGCACACGTAGGTTACGGAGTTGTTTTCTAAGGGTGTCTCCAGTGTCTCGAAAAAAATAAATCTAAGGGCATCTCCAAAGCATCAATCAAACGGTCCGTAACGTTCGGACCATGTTGTCGAAACATTTTGGGTCCATCAAACGTCTATGCGTCCAAATTCCCGTAGACCGAAGCAAATCTAAAGAAGGTTTGCGGACATCCGGACAACCGCCATGTCAGAATCCGACACCCCTAGCTCACGCAAAAGCAAGACAGAGCCTGCATATTTGGCCATTTCCGCACTATTTTCGCACGAAAGCCACCCTTTTCCCCACTATCTCCACTTCATTTGGTGCTTCCACGCACTTGAGTTCCCCTTTGTTTCACAGTCCACCACCGCAATGGAACAAGAGAAGGTGGTGGCAGAGATGTCGTAGTCCCGCCAGGCCTAGAGGCAGAGGACCTGCGGGTTAGTGGCCGCCCGCAAAGCCAACGCGGCGACACACACTACCCGCCACCGCAAACAGGGGAAGGGGGAGGATGTTTGGCGGCAGCCGGACTGGCAATTTTTGGGCTCGAACACAAGTACAAAACTTTATGAATATCCATCATCGACGCATTTTGATTGTTATGGCATATGTTTGCACTTTGTATAAATTAATATTGATCTATATGTGCATGTCAAATGGAGAAGATGAAACCTAGGACGGACATTTGATGTATGGGATTGGATGACTCACTCCACTAGCATAGTCTGCGGACACGTCCGGACGTGTCCGTCAATATTAGGGGGTGTCCGTTTTGATGGACTTAGAGATGCCCTAACCTGGACCGCTTTCTAGAATGATAGCCGCTGGTTGAATTTCGGACAAAACACAGATTATTTTTTATAGATGAAACGCACAGATAGTTGGTACTACCACCACAATACATAGACGCAGTAACACCAATCTTGATGACCCTACGGTAGCAACAGCTTGCACTTTTGTGCACTCCTCGGAGAGGGCAAAATTTCAGTATCCATATGTAGCAGCAGCTAAAGGAGATCCCCAAGACGCGGCCGATCTTCCGCCGCGGAGAGGGAGGGTGGCAGCTGCTGCTGGCGTAGCCTCAGTAGTAAATGGAGAGGGTGCGGTGATGAGACAGCGCCATGTTCTGAACGCCTACCGACCAGAGCCAGAGGTCAATGTCAATGCTCAGAAGCTGCCAGCAAAAACACAATCAAGAGCCAAGTCAGCCCAAGGTGAATCAAATGCCACACACGTTGACTGCTTTGCTTGTACTAAACCTAATAAAGTTGATTGTGCACTCAAATAAACTTAATGAACTTCATCGGTTATTTTTTCAGTGATAATACAGAGTGCAACTAAACACCAATCTGCAGCCCGTTAGTGTGTGTTGTGTACCAGCCAGGAGTGCAGGTCAGAGAACAAATGCCACGAAAGCCTCACGTGAACCTGATTCAGATGTGGTCATTCGAAAAAGAGAGGAAGAGATTCAGATGCCCGTACCTGCTTCCCAAACTTTTTGTTGATGAGTTCCCTCATTTTTTCAACGGCATGAACAGAACAAGCACGAATCTCCACTTCCTCTTCGCTTCCGGGCACAATCTCGCTGTTCGAGTCGATGGAGCAACATAGGTTAGACTCGTATTTCAGGATGCCTAGCTCCCTCAGCACAGCAGGGACAATATAGTCGGCAAAGATGGTGATGGACTTGATGTCGTAGAACTCTCCGTAGTTTTCCCCCTTGAAAGCACCCCACAAATCAGCAACGAATATCTGGGCTCGCTTGTACAGGAAAACCTGGTGTCCCTTGTAAAGTGAGTGGTCTCGAAAGCCTGTCAAAATTGAGTTACAACAAATCTGTCATGCCAGATAGATGCATTCTAATAATAAATATGTTCAAGAGTGTTACAACCAGTCTGCAGTGAAATTTTCCTCAAGGACCAAGTATGCACGAGAAAAGAAAGTAAAATATATCAGCAGTCAGGACTTGGACAACAGTGGCTACCATCTATCAGTATCACCATAATTACACATGATATTGGTTGAATGACTCACACATGTACAAAATAATATTAGGATGTACAGATGAACCAAATCGTGTCTGGCCATTTGCTATTTAGCATGATGGTTGGGGGTTGGGGTGGGAGCGCATACGCACAATATTCAATGTTGTATTTGCAAGTAAAACCAAAAGGAGTGAAGTGCATCTGCTCTGGTGAAGTTTCCCTCGAGCATGTTCACAGAACAAAATGAGGCCAACTGCCCAAGAGTTAAAGGCGTGTCTGAGAAGATAGTTACTTCATGCTACAGCAAATTGTCTCGTAAGTTCAATGATCTAACCACTGAGTAGAAAAGAAAAAGAATAATGCTCAGTATTCTCAATCAACAAACATCCAAATCCAAAAGTAGGGACATCTAGGATGCAAGCTAACTGAGGTGTAAGCTGTAGCCACGTAAAGATCATCCATATCTTGTGGTCCTATGTGGATGTCCATGGCCCAGCCCATTATGCATATCCAGTGGTCCTAACCACCTAGGCAAGTTCTGCATTTCTCTCATTGTTTCTGCCCACGTCTTATTGGCCCATTTGACAAATGATCCAATGACTAGACAGGGGACAAGGAAAAGGATAGTAAAATGTATCTGCAGAAGCAGCTACTTGACTACAACAATAGACTAAACAGGAGCCAACGAAAAGATTGTACACCATTGAGTTCCTATTCTCCAATATAGCTGGAAAAATACAGCTTAGCCATCTGGCCTAACTAAAACAGGACAGATGAAAATGATGCTACCTCCGCTATCTGGACGGCTACTCTGGTTTGTCAGCGTCGCCATGTTCGAACTTGGTTTCATTAAATGAAAAATGTAACCGGCACAGGCGACACCTTCCCTCTAAAATAATGATGCTATCAAGATCAAGTGGAAGACAAGTGCAGTGGCATATTTACCAGGAAAATGACGGGTAATCAGTTCAATCAGAGATGCAGCAGAGTTTCCAGCAGACTTCACAAGATTAGCAGCCTCGCCACCAAAGCTTCTTTCAAGCTCCAGACCAACCTAGATTAAAGCACCAAAACAAAGAAATGCTTCAGAACCAAATTGAGATCAGTTGGCAAGGAAGTTATTTGAAAAAATGTCGACATTAACATGATAGTTCTGATGGTATATGACTAGAGCATATTTGAAGTAGAAGTGGATAGCTATGCCTAATTGTACTGAAGAAGATGGGTGTGACTTTTTTAGTTGTTAAGTGACAAAGCATTCAAATAATATGAGCAATTGAGCAGAACACAGTGGGAAAATTTTAAAGCTCAACACTTCAATATACTGAATATGCAACACAGGGTAGTACCTCATGAAGAAGGCGGACTCTTTCCTCCTCAATTGGAAGTGGGCGTGGCCAATTCAGCAGTTCTCGAAGTTGTGGTCCTACATTTTCCAAAAGTTGTGTTTTCTTCCAATTAGTGGGAATTACTGGGAGTTATAACTTTTTTTTGCATAGAAACAGGGAACTGTACCAGTATAATTCTTCAGACGGTCTGCATCAAGTGCTGACTTATCTTTCTCTAATGCTAACTTAAGTCCAGAAGCCAAATTGTCATAGGTCAAGTCCTTGTCTATTCGATAAAAGAATATCATTAGTATAATAAAACACATTATAACACAAAGGGAAGGCATTTATCCAAATAAAATGAGTGGTCCAGAGAAGTCAATTGCAGTTAAATCCAACTAAGGCCAGTGGAGAAACTAAGGAACATCAGGTAGAATAAAAGCTTGTGCACATTATATTTCGAGGTACACAAAAGTAACAATGTGGAGCGTAACAAAATCAAGATGCATTGTAATTTGCAAACAAAGGTAATAGCTGAAAATAGCAGAAGAAAACACAAAGGATTTTGTTAAAATAAGCTCAATAATATAGTGAAGAACAGCCAAGAGAAATATCTATTACCTAGGGCAAGATAGTCGCAGCCAAAAAATAATTAAGGGAAAAATACATTCTCTGAATAGCCCTAGTCATTGTCAACAAGTAAAGAGAGAGAAAAAAAATCACCCCTCCTCTCCCCTAGCCACTTGTTGGCAACATAGTCTGTGGTCATGATGGTACGCCGTGGTTTGGTTTGGTTTCTATGTTTGTTGGTTTCACGTTAATCATGGAGAGTATCATTCGTTGGATGGGAGGATCATGTGAATTATGGAGAGTATCAGTCTTTGGATAGGAGGATCACGTTAATTATGGCTAGTATCATCAAGCGTTGGATGTGAGGATCACGCTAACTATGGAGAGTATCATTCTTTGAACGGGAGGATCACGTTAATTATGGAAAGTATCATCGAGCGCTGTACTGGATGATCACTAGAATATTGATGCCCCCGTTGCAAAGCACGGGCAATTAGCTAGTATCCATAAGTTCCTTGTGGTGTATAAGCACTAGTGTATTGTTTTCAGACAATACGAAGTTGATCTCTGCATCTGAAAATCTAGAAGTCTAAAGTGACGAGAGGAATACTGCACAATTGAACACGTCTGAAGACCCCTAATAGTTGTCAAGAAGTAAAGAGAGAGAAAATAAACCACCCCTCCTCTCCCCTGGCCACTTGTTGGCAACGTAGCAACCAACATAGAAGGTTGTTGATCCAGGAAACTATATATAGCTACTAACAAAACATATACTAAATTAGAAATATCCATAAGATCCTTGTGGTGTAAGCACTAGTGCATTGTTTTCAGACAAGACGAAGTTGATTTCGGCACTCCGAAAATAAAAAAAAACCCTAAAAGTCATGAGAAGAACAATACTGCACGACCGAATGTCTTCTAATATCCCAAATCATTGTCAACAAGTAAACACAGAAAAATAAACCGCCCCTCCTCTCCGCTAACCACGTGTTGTGCTATACAGGAGCAACAACATACGAATATTTTATACAGGAGCAAAAGAAATGCAAACATAGAATGGCAATGTCTGATGTCTGTTAGTGCTAATATTTTTCAGAATTCCTAAAGAGAAGTACCACTCATAAGATAAGGACAATACATCATTCAAGTAATATCTGCATGTTCAAAACACCAAGTACGGTCCTGGCTGAACTAATACCTGGCCAGAAGCAAAAGTTCAGTGCATCCAAGACGAAGAGGTACTGCACAGTGAGCGGCCCATTGTCAAAGTAATGGATTCCTTCGAAATCCCACTCAACTTTTGGAACGTTCCCCTGAATTTTGTCCACCGCCTTCTCGATCTCTGTGAAACGGAACAAACGGGTAAGAGGAACATAACTTAGAACTTCACTTGGGAGATTTGTCACAAAACGAAGGAAGGATGAACATTGATATAAACATATAAAAGAAAAGCAAAATACGTATTCCATCAAGTTGTTCTTTTATAAGAAAAATGGTGAAAGCTGACCAAAACAACATGCAAGAACTATCAAGTAAGAGAGCAGGAATCTAGAACCTGAACATTGAAGTCCAATCCTAGAACATGAAAATCAACTCTGGTTTGCAGGGTCAATCAGGTACTGCTTAGAAATACAACCGACTAATACATAACCCACAGGAACAGCGCAGCCTGTGAAGATGATACTGCGTGGCCTAAGAAATCCTAGTACCGTTCCAGAAAAAACATCCCTCTGAAGAGGGTACTCCCCTCCCTGGTCTGAAAAATCCTAGCATCATTCGGGAAACGGATACCTAGCATGTCGACCTTGACGTGGGAGGAGCGGCTGGCCACCCAGGCCGCCGACGCGCGCACGGCCTCCATGGCGGCGGGGGCGAATAGGAATAGGATAAGGCCGCGGGGGAGGCGGGGTCGGTCGGGGCAATGGCGAGTCGGGAGGATTTGTGGGTAGGGGGCGCAAACCGTGACGGCGGGGGGAGTGGTGGTGTGGCCCGTGACCGCGAGGGCGACGCGGGTTTTAGCATTTTTCCCTCCGGAGGGGGTTTTGGTTGGCTTGTTGCTGCCCTCTCGATGGGGGCCTCCAAGGGCCTCGGAGAACTCCCGCCTGGCAGAACACGAGGAATTGCGCAGTGGGGCGCGCGGCACGCACGACGACCCGGCTGTGCTGGCGTGGTCCGCTGAGTTTGACCCACCTCCCGAACTGCTGAAATGACTGGATTGCCCTGCTTTCTCCTCTGCCCTAGGCCTCCTATTATAGTTTAGAGGAATTTTATGGAAACTAAAAGAACGCCCGTGCGTTGTAACGGGACCATATTAACTTTAAGAGTTTAATATTAATATTCTCATACATATCAAGTGACATTGGCGATCTTTTTTACCATCAAATCCTTACACACACTCTCTCCCTCCCTCTTCCTCACTCTCTCTCCCCCTCTCCCTCTCTCTCTCTAACACACGCGCACACACACATATCCATCTTATTGGGTACGGGACCATAATCCATCTATTTCACACACACGCTAGTGCATAACAATATGGATTATGTGTATTATATTTGTCACCACAACCGAGGAAATTAATTTCATGTAAATCGGCCAGCCACAACTCCAAGAATACGCGGAGGAGGTGGCCCGGGTCGGCGTCGGCGCCGTCCGGCGCGGTCGCGTGCCCGCTTCCAAGTGCGTCTGCGCTCCGGCCACCCACGCCGGGTCCTTCAAGTGCCGCTTCCACCGCACCAACTCCCAGGACCACGGCCAGGGCGAGGGAAGCCGCCCTTCTTCGCCCCCTTCATCGATCGCGGCCAACGCGGTGCCGTGGCACCCGGCTTCGCCGTCCTCGTCCTCCGGTACCGTCACGACCCAGTGACGCGGCCCAAGCATCGGCCTCGAGAATCAAGAATGCTCGACAACGGAGAGGGAAGGGAAGATCATATACATGTCATAACAAAGGGAGTTTATTTACTGCTCCCTCGATGTATTGTTTCCTTTGTTTAGAGATTGATTACCATCCGTGAGTTAAGGTAAGGTTAATGTGATTGAGCGATTTTTCTGAAAATTAATTATTTGTTTTCTAATTAATGTGATTAAGTGATTTAAGGTAAGGTTAATTAATTTAGATATGATCTTTAGAGATTGTTCGTGATTGATTCTACATTACTAAATAACTTGCGCCAGTATGGAAAGTTCTGATCTGTTCAGATTTCTTTCATTGTGTGAGAGGGTGACGCGAAAATAAACCGATAAAGTGGGGAGAGGGGACAAAAAAAATCTACAAAAAAAACCTGCGAAGGTGGGAGGAGGTACCAAAAAAACCATGAGAGGTGGGACGAAAAAAAACTGGAAGCGAGACTACCAACTGCTCCATTAAGAGTAGAGATTTAAAACTGATACTCCGTCCTAGAATAAGCGTTCGACTAGCTTTATACCAAATTATCCCGAAAAAAAACTTTATACCAAATCAACGACACTTATTTTGGAACGAAATGGGTATAATTTTTGTAGAAAATTTTGTTCTTTAAGGGTAATTATTTTGTAAGAATGGATTGACATTCATATGTACTCTACTCTTTTCGTTCCTAAATATAAGTTATTTTAGAGATTTCACTATAAACTATATACAGATATATAGACATATTTTAGAGTGTAGATTCACTCATTTTGCTTCATATGTAGTCCATAGTGGAATCTTTAAAAAGACTTATATTTAGGAACGAAGGAAGTAATGGATATGAAACTAGCGGCATCTCTTCTCATATAGTAATTGAGCTACACGTCATCTTATTTTCTATGATTTTTCTATTTATATGAACGAAGAGAGGCCTGATATCTCTATCTCTATCTCTATATCTCTATACTTACTACTATTTAAAAAGAATGTAAGGTTCCATATTTCATTTTTGCTTCCCACCAACCTTTCATCCAACCTTCTTCGTATAATAATCAATCATCTTAATTTACTTACCTTCTAAACTAATCTTACTTTAATTTACTTACCAAACTTCTCATCAAAATATAAAGTAAATCACAAACAAGATTTGATAAACATTTATTTATATAATCGCATTAATATGACAGGTAAATCACAAAATGACATACTGGAATATTTATACCCCGTTGCAACGCACAGGCATTGTCCTAGTTATGTAGAAATTAGTTGCACATTCATATTACATAGGATATTATTTGTGTTAAAATAATGTGGTTTGTGCTAGAGTTAATATTAGATATGATATCAATTGTGTGCTAAACATGTTGGACGCTTAACATATTGGGCCCTCAACATATCGGAGTAACCTAGGTTGTTGGATTTGATATGCTTTGATGGATGAGATCAACTGGAGCTCCACTTATGGTCTATTTACATTGGTATGGATATGGATTGGTGGTGAAGGACAGTTGATGCGGGGCAAACTTCGCCGGTGTCATGTCACGCCACTTGTGCCGCCAAACGTTGTTGTCTGTCGGGGTGCTTCCTACAAGAGACATGACATTTTGGCATCATGTTGTCATATTGGCATCATGTCCATTTTGATCATGTTGATGTTTCACATAATTTATTATGACATAGGTTGAAATCTTATCATGTGAGAACATGGTTACTAAGTTTTTGTTATTCATACGGTTACTTTTATAAGATGGTTGTAAAGTGGTCATGGACTAAATTTTTGTACATACAACTAGAAAAAGTGATTGTAAAAGTTTTTCTTTGTGGCGTCAGTTTATCAACTGAAGTGCTTGACGACAACCAATAAGCTAAACTTGGGGGAGCTGATACGTCTCAAATGTGTCCTCTAATTGCATGATTTCAGTCAGCAAAATTCCCCCTGGTGCTATTTTTTGCAGAAATAAAGTTTCTCAATAAAAACAGAAAAAATGCCAAAAAAACATTTCTGAAGAAAAGAGCCATGGAGTCAGAAGATGAGCGGAGGGGGCCGCCAGGTTGCCACGCGACCCCACCACGCGGCCTAGGCGAATTGGCAAGGTGCATGGCCCCCCTAGTTACCGCCTTACGCCCCCTTTGGCTTATATTTATCCTTCGTCCCGAAATGCTTAATCTGATTTTTTAGGATTTTTCATGACACAGAGCCGCCGCCACCTCTGTCCTTCTTCCAAAGGGCCAATCTAGAGGCTGATTTTGGTCTTTGGAGTGGGGAATTCGTCGCCATGGTCGTCAATAACCTCTTCTTCATCACCACCATCATGATGTCCCAACTGATGTGTGAGTAATCTCCCTATAGGCACATGGGTGGATGGGAATTGAATGAGATCTCTGATGTAATAGATGCAAGATTTGTTAGGGTTGATGCCTAGTGCCCTTGTATGTTCTGATATTGATGTTTCTATGACTTTGATATGCTTAATATTTGACACTAGGGACCAAGTACCTTGATTTCATATATGAGCTATTTATGTTTCCATGATCTCCCAACTCGTGCTGAAACGGGAGCGTAGGGCAAAAGATGTTGTGCTAGTTGCTATTGCAAACACGTACAACTACATACATAATACATGCTTACATATGATTGATGAATTGGGTCTAGTTTGCCACCTTCTGTTATGGCTATTAAATATTTGATTCCATCCATGCAATGTCCATTATCTACTCCCATGTCTACACTTTTCATACTTCTCTCTCTTTATGTTACTTTTGTTCTTGGCAACTGTTGGGAACCGCTGCTTTTGTTACTACTTCACAATATCAACTACATTCACTCCATCGCTTTTGCTACTAATAAATTATGTCGAGCAAGTATTTTTCAGGTGTGGTTGAATTGACAACTCAATTATTACGACTTACAAGTATTCTTTGACTATCCTTGTGTTAGATCAATAAATTTAGATTGTAATACTTCCCTCGAAGACTGTTGTGATCCCCTACACAAGTGGGTTATCATGCTAGTGCTGCAATCAGCAGGCGTCAGTGCTGGAACCAGTCGACAACATTGCTGGAACCCAACATGGAAATGTTGGAACCATTCGCTGATAGTGTTGTGACTAGTGGCGAGGCATGTTGTGAGGGAGGCGACTGGATGCTACGACAACATTACATTTTTGCACGGACCACGGAGATGATTTGCTGGAACAATGCTACAACGAAATTTTATTTGAGAGGCGGCGGTGATGCGGGGGCGGAGACGACACGTGGTGACGCTACTAGCAGGGTTGCGGCGATGCTACCAACGAGAAGATGCGTCATGGCGATGGGACCAACGATGATACTTTGATGCGGGGAAGGTGGGTCAGGATGATGTCATGAGGCAAAGGGGGGAGGGGTAGCCACAAGCACCGGTAGGGCTTAGTTACGAGTGACAGGGTGCCAATCTGTTGTGAGCCATGGTTCAACGAGCGATCGACTGCGAGCGGTGTGGCAACATCGACAACCAGCTTTTTTTAGTGCGCGGACCATGCGAGGAAGAGGTATGCGAAAGATTTTCCTCCTTTTTTCTTGCTTTTGAAGTGCACGATGAGATTCGGCGCGGCCTGGGTGTTATGGAAGCAAATGAATGCCAAGGCGTTCAACCGGTCGGAGCAAGTTAAAGGTTATAGAGAGCTAGCTCGAGCCATCCTAGACGACATCTACGATTGGCATAGTGCAAGTGTGGGTGTAGGTGGTTTAGACCATTTTGTGAGAGGTCACGTCTGATTGTACTTGTAGGTGTGGGTGCTTCGGTGATTGATGTGCGCATCGATTGCAGGAATCTTGTAAATTATTTTCTCCCTTCTATAAAGTTATGGTAAGCTATTGGTGTAGTCTCGAGAAAAAAAAGTGCACGATGAGAGAGACGACACAGAAGGGACTCGATCATGGACTTACATGGCTTGCGAGTGGACAACTTGGAAGGCCACCGATAGAAGCTCTGACGGTCGACCGGGGCAGGATGTCGGCCATATAAATATTCTAGTATGTTAGCTTATGATTACCTGCTCATATTAGTGTGATTGTCTGAATAAATGTTTAGCAAATAATGCGCATGATTTATACCAACCTAAATATAAGTACTCATTGACTTACCGAAATTCAATTCGGCTCCCGGGAGCACGTGCCCTTGGGCCCAAAAATATTTTTTGAAATGTCAAAATAATCAAGAAATTTTATTTATGTATTCTTAGTCACATCCAAATGCCACCTACAAATTTTGAGGCAAAAAGGTTAAGCATTTTGGCCTGAGCAAAAACAAAAACAAATTGAACACCAAATGTCACTCCAATTTTTTTTCCACCGACGAAACACTGCTGCTCTATTTCGCATGAAAATTGTCTGGCATGCTTACGACAGTAACACGAACATCCACAAAAAAAGTAGATTTGTCTAAAAACATTTACTATTTTTCACGTTATTTTTCACGCAGGAGCATGTGCTCCCGGGAGCCAAAACGCTCCCCTTGACTTACCCAAAACATAATTTTATTTCACAAGTTAATAAAAGGAGCAAATAAGACGATTTTCAAGAAAAAAAAAGTGAAAATCCTTAGAGATAGGAGAGAGAAAAATCAAAATGAAGAGAGAGAGAGGGAGGGGAGAAAAGCGTATTTAAGGTTGATTTGATTTGTCTATGTCACATCTACTCCCTCCGTTCCTAAATACTTGTCTTTCTAGGCATTTCAATAAGTGACTACATACGGAGTAAAATGAGTGAATCTACACTCTAAAATATATCTACATACATTCATATATGATATTTATTTGAAATGCCTAGAAAGACAAGTATTTAGGAACGGAGGGAGTAGATGTGAGATAATACCTCACATCTAAATATGATGTCAGTGCCACCTCATTTCTTTTAATTGTTTATCTTGTTTGTTTTATTTTAATTTGTCAAAGCCCAAGGCAAAAACCCAGCTCGCCCTGTCTGTGTGGCCGGCCTAGATGTAAATCCGATCGCTAGTTCCCTTGAAAAAAAATCTGATCACTACCTACCCGTATAAAGAAACATGATGCTACCTTTTTCAAAGAAAAGAAAAACAGATCGCTAGTGCGTCTGATAGTTATACATTTACAAGTACGTCTCTCATCGCTAGCTTCTAGGCTATGAATGATTTTCTTTTTTGCCTTTTTCACTCTTATATTTATATAATTAATTTTCAGTAAGGAGCAAACTTTAATCGGAACATATTTAAAAAAACATGTTCACGAATTTACATAATTTTTTATGTTATAAAAATGTTAACGAGTACCAAAAATGTTCTAATATATTGTGAACAATCCTCTGATATATGATGATCATTTTCTGAATACACACTATTTCCTTTGGAATAAAGTATACTTTTTTATATACGATAAACTATTTTAACCATACACAATGAATATTTCTTTAAATACACTAAATTATTTTAAAACATATACTAAACAATTGATCATTCATTCAAAAAATATGCATTATAAAAAATATATTCATGATTTAGAATTTGTTCACAGATTCAGAAAATATGTTCATAAATTTCAAAAATATTCATGATTTAAAAAATGTTCATAATTTTGAAAAAGCTTCAGAAAGTTTAAGAAAGAAGATGGAAAGGAAAGGTAGAAAAAACAAAAAGATTGAAAAGCGAAGAGGGAAAAAAATAAAAAACCAAATAGAGAAAATAGATAAATAAGAAGAGAGAAAAATGGTTGCAATCATCCCAAAACCGCTAGAAAGGTTCCTTAAACCAGATCCTCAAATCAATATTGCTCCTAGTAATCCCTATTCGCTTTTCAAAAAACCATTCACTAACGGCATAAACAGGTCAGCTCGCTACGCCCGAATAGTAAGTGATCACTACACTTAGCGATTGCTATAAGCCGCCCCCTCCTGGGCAATGTCCTTGTTTTTTTATTAGCGAGATGATGGACATGCAGTTGGGTCAAAAACGTCATATGCCCAATTGCGAGTCAAGGTTAGACTTGCAACTGTGGAAAAAAGGATCAACGTTCTTGTTGCATGTCAATGGTGTATTTTCATCTTGGACAAAAGAAAAGCTTCTCCCAATTACGAGCCGATGGTTAACTTGCAACTAGGACAAAAGAAGGTCGGACCCCCAGTGACGAGTTGAGGGTGAACTTGCAATTGGGACAAAAAAAGGTCAGGCCCTAGTTGCGATTCGAGTTTGGACTTCGAACCCAGACAAAAAAGGTTGGCCCCAGTTGCGAGTCGAGGGTGGACTTACAACTGGGACAAGAAAAGTTCGAGCCCTAGTTGTGAGTTGACGGTGGAGTTGCAACTGGGACAAAAAATGTTCGGACCCCAGTTGCAATCGAGGGTGGACTCGCAATTGGGACTAAAAACCTCGGACCTCGGTGGCGAGTCGAGAGTGGACTTGCAACTCAGACGAAAAGGGTTGGGCCCTAGTTGCGAATCGAGGGTGGACTTGCAACTCGGACAAAAAATGTTGGGCCCTAGTTGCGACTCGAGAGTAGACTTGCAACTCAGACAAAAAAGGTTGTGCCCCAGTTGCAAGTCGAGGATGGACTTGCTACTTGGACAAAAAAGGTTGGGACCCAGTTGCGAGTCGAGGGTGGACTTGCAACTTGTACAAAGAAAGTTCTAGGCCCATTTGTGAGTCAAGAGTGGACTTGCAACCAGGACAAAAAAGGTTGGGCCCCAATTACGAATCGATGGTGGACTTCCAACTAAGAGAAAAAAGGTCGGACGCCTGTTGCAAGTCGAGGGTGGACATGCAATTAGGACAAAAAAAATCAGGGCCCAGTTGTGAGTCGAGAGTGGAATTGCAACCGGGAGAAAAGGTTGGGTGTTGGGGAACGTAGCAGAAATTCAAAATTTTCTACGCATCACCAAGATCAATCTATGGATCAACTAGCAACGAGAGAGAGGGGAGTGCATCTTCATACCCTTGAAGATCGCGATGCGGAAGCGTTGCAAGAACGCAGTCGGTGGAGTCGTACACGAAGCGATTCAGATCGCGGCCGAATCCGATCTAAGCACCGAACAACGGTGCCTCCGCGTTCAACACACATGCAGCCCGGTGACGCCTCCCGCGCCTTGATCCAGCAAGGGAGAGGGAGAGGTTGGGGAAGACTCCATCCAGCAGCAGCACGACGGCGTGGTGGTGGTGGAGGAGCGTGGCACTCTAGCAGGGCTTCGCCAAGCACTGCGAGAGACGAGGAGGGAGAGGGGTAGGGCTGCGCCAAGAGAGAGGGAGACTCGTGTCTTTTGCAGCCCCAAAACCCCCACTATTTACAGGAGGAGGGGAGGAGGGTGCGCCCCCTCTAGGGTTCCCACCCCTAGGGGTGGCGGCCAGCCCTAGATTGGATGGAGGGGGTGGCCAAGAGGGGGAGAGAGGGGGCCGCGCCCTAGGGTGGGCCTTAGGCCCATCTGCGCCAAGGGTTTTCCCCCTTCCCCCCTTCCCTGCGCCTTGGGCCTCTTGTGGGAGGTGCACCAGCCCACCTAGGGGCTGGTCCCTTCCCACACTTGGCCCACGCAGGCCTCTGGGGTTGGTGGCCCCTCCCGGTAGACCCCCGGAACCCTCCGGTGGTCCCGGTACATTACCGGTGACGCCCGAAACTCTTCGGTGACCAAAACCTCACTTCCTATATATTATTCTTTACCTCCGGACCATTCCGGAACTCCTCGTGACGTCCGGGATCTCATCCGGGACTCCGAACAACATTCGGTAACCACGTATATCTATTCCCTATAACCCTAGCGTCATCGAACCTTAAGTGTGTAGACCCTACGGGTTCGGGAACCATGCAGACATGACCGAGACGTTCTCCGGCCAATAACCAACAGCGGGATCTGGATACCCATGTTGGCTCCCACATGTTCCACGATAATCTCATTGGATGAACCACGATGTCGGGGATTCAATCAATCCCGTATACAATTCCCTTTGTCAATCGGTATGTTACTTGCCCGAGATTCGATCGCCGGTATCCCAATACCTCGTTCAATCTCGTTACCGGCAAGTTACATTACTCGTTCCGTAATGCATGATCCCGTGACTAACTACTTAGTCACATTGAGCTCATTATGATGATGCATTACCGAGTGGGCCCAGAGATACCTCTCCGTCATACGGAGTGACAAATCCCAGTCTCGATTCGTACCAACCCAACAGACACTTTCGGAGATACCTGTAGTGTACCTTTATAGCCACCCAGTTACGTTGTGACGTTTGGTACACCCAAAGCATTCCTACGGTATTCGGGAGTTGCACAATCTCATGGTCTAAGGAAATGATACTTGACATTAGAAAAGCTCTTAGCAAACAAACTACACGATCTTGTGCTATGCTTAGGATTGGGTCTTGTCCATCACATCATTCTCCTAATGATGTGATCCCGTTATCAATGAAATCCAATGTCCATGGTCAGGAAACCATAACCATCTATTGATCAACGAGCTAGTCAACTAGAGGCTTACTAGGGACATGTTGTGGTCTATGTATTCACACATGTATTACGGTTTCCAGTTAATACAATTATAGCATGAACAATAGAAAATTATCATGAACAAGGAAATACAATAATAACCATTTTATTATTGCCTCTAGGGCATATTTCCAACATTGGGCCCCAGTTGCGACTCGAGGATGGACTTGCAACTGGGAGAAAAAAGTCGTAACCCCAGTTGCAAAACAAGGGTGGAATCGCAATTGGGACTAAAAAAGGTTAGGCCCCAGTTGTGAGTCGAGTTTGGACTTGCAACTCGGACAAAAAGGTTGGGCCTCAGTTGCGAGTCGAGGCTGGACTTGCAACTGGGACAAGAAAAGGCCGAGCCACAATTGAGAGTTGACGGTGGACTTGCAACTGGGACAAAAAAGTCGGACCCCATTTGCGAGTCGACAATGGACTTGCAACTGGGACAAAGAAAGTCTGATCCCAGTTGTGAATGAGGGTGGAGTTGCAATTCGGACGAAAAATTCGGGCCCTAGTTGCGAGTCGAGGGTGAACTTGCAACTCGGACAAAAAAGGTTGGGCCTAGTTGCGAGTCGAGGGTGGACATGCAACTCGGACAAAAAAGGTTTGGCCCTAGTTTCGAGTCGATGGTGGACTTGCAACTGGGACAAAAAAAGGTTGGGCCTAGTTGCGAGTCGGGATGGACTTGCAACTCTGACAAAAAAGGTTGGGCCTCAGTTACAAACTGAGGGTGGACTTCCAAAATGGGACAAAATAAGGGTCGGACCCCAGGTGGGAGTCGAGGGTGGACTTGCAATTAGGAGAAAAAAATCTCAGGGCCCAGTTGCGACTCGAGAGTGGAATTGCAACCGGGAGAGAAAAGGTGGGGCCCTAGTTGTGACTCGAGGCTGGACTTGCAACTAGGACAAAAATGGGATGTTCCCTAGTTGCATGTCGAGGATGGACTTGCAACTGGGACACGAAAAAAGGTGGGCCCCCCTAATTGCATGTCGGTGGTGGAGTTGCAATTGGGACTGAGATGACCGGCTCCCGGTTGGAAGTTGAGGGTGGACTTGCAAATGGGAAAACAAATGGCCCGAGCCTAGTTGCATATCAAGGGTGGACTTGCAACTAGGACAAAAAAGCTAGGGCCCAATTGCATGTTGGGGGTGGAGTTACAATCGGGGACAAAAATGACCCCCACCCCCTAGTTGCATGTCAACGACGGACTTGCAATTCCAACAGATAAATGTGTAGGTCCCATTTGCATACTGAGGGTGGACTTACAACTAGGAAAAGAGAGCCCCCCTAGTTGCATGTTATGGGTGTTCTTACAGCTTGGACAAAAAGGGCTAGCCCCCCCCCCCCGATTGCGTGTCAAGTGTGGACTTGCAACTGGTTAAAAAAATGGGTCAAAACCAATTGTGTGTCGCAGGTGGACTTGCAACTTAAAAAAAGGGTCGGGCCCAGTTGAGTTTCAGTCGTGTACTTGCAATTGGGACAAAAAAAGAGGCATGCCTAGTTGCATGTCAAGGGTGGACTTGCAACTAGAAAAAGGGGTCCCCCCCCCCCCACGTTAAGTGTCGAGGATGGACTTGCAACTGGGACAAAAAATGTGTTTGGCTCAGTTGCATGTCAAGGGTGGACTTGCAACTGAAAAAATGGGCCTGGCCTAGTTACGTATAAATGATGGACTTGTAACTGGGACTAAAAATGGTGGGCCCGATTGCATGTTAGTGGTGGAACTGCAACTAGGACAAAAGCCCTCCCCCAGTTGCGTGTCAAGGGTGGACTTGCAATTAGGATGAAAATAATGTGTCGGGCCCAATTGCATATTATTGGTGGACTTGCAACTCAAACAAAAAATGAGGCGAGCCTAGTTGCATGTCTGAGGTGGACTTGCAAGTAAAAAGATGGTCACCCCAATTAGGGTTGGAGTTGCAACCGGGAAAAAAATGGTTGCCCCCCAGTTACGGTCGAGGATGGACTTGCAACTGGAAAATGGATCGAGCCACCAGTTGCGTATAGAGCGTGGAGTTGCAACTGAGTCAAAATTGATCGCGCGACGAATTGCGTAGTGAAAGTAGACTTGCAACTAGAACAAAAATGATGCACAAGACACAAAACATTCTAATTAAACATGCAACTGCAACCGAAGTGACAGAAACATTTGCTTGAGTTCTTGTACCCTATGAAAAACTAAAAGCAATACCACAACCCATGAAAAATATCAAGAGCCAAGTGGAAAAACTCAGAAAAAAGAATCACAACGCAGACAATAAAACTCATGGCTCGCACACATATAAAAAGGGCATGCGAGTCCACTCGAGACAAACAACGACAAAACGAAACACCAATGAAACTTCTCTAGGTGCACACGAGCGAGTGTTTTCCGAGTACCAATCTTATAGCCCACCGAAGAAAAATGTGACAAAAAACAAAATAAACCAGAGGGGGTTGTACGTGGCCCAACAGTGACAAAAAGTACAATACATCAGCTGACAAATGACATGTACCTAGGGTAGGGTAATGGGCCTGACCTAGACACCCTTCCCAAGGACATTGCCCTAAAGACCAAGACATTTAAAGCACAGTAGCATCTTGCCGACTGAAATGAGTGCAACCCACTCAACCAGCAGAATTTCACCCAGATAACCCAATTCCATTCGACTAGAATATAATCATTCGACCATAACAGAAACTACTCGGAGTACAGAAGATCTAAAGTCACTCAGGATGGCAACGGCCAGGCGTTCACTGATGTCTACTACGCAACCTTCTTCTTGTAGACGTTGTTGGGCCTCCAAGTGCACAGGTTTGTAGGATAGTAGCAAATTTCCCTCACGTGGATGACCTAAGGTTTATCAATCCGTGGGAGGCGTAGGATGAAGATGGTCTCTCTCAATTAACCCTGCAACCAAATAACAAAGAGTCTCTTGTGTCCCCAACACACCCAATACAATGGTAAATTGTATAGGTGCACTAGTTCGGCGAAGAGATGGTGATACAAGTGCAATATGGATGGTAGATATAGGTTTTTGTAATCTGAAAATATAAAAACAGCAAGGTAACTAATGATAAAAGTGAGCACAAATGGTATTGCAATGCTAGGAAACAAGGCCTAGGGTTCATACTTTCACTAGTGCAAGTTCTCTCAACAATAATAACATAATTGGATCACATAACTATCCCTCAACATGCAACAAAGAATCACTCCAAAGTCACTAATAGCGGAGAACAAACGAAGAGATTATTGTAGGGTACGAAACCACCTCAAAGTTATTCTTTCTGATCGATCTATTCAAGAGTCTGTAGTAAAATAACATGAAGCTATTCTTTCCGTTCGATCTATCATAGAGTTCGTACTAGAATAACATCTTAAGACACAAATCAACCAAAACCCTAATGTCACCTAGATACTCCAATGTCACCTCAAGTATCCGCGGGTATGATTATACGATATGCATCACACAATCTCAGATTCATCTATCCAACCAACACAAAGAACTTCAAAGAGTGCCCCAAAGTTTCTACCGGAGAGTCAAGTTGAAAACGTGTGCCAACCCCTATGCATAGGTTCATGGGCGGAACCCGCAAGTTGATCACCAAAACATACATCGAGTGAATCAATAGAATACCCCGTTGTCACCACGGGTATCCCACGCAAGACATACTTCAAGTGTTCTCAAATCCTTAAAGACTCAATCCGATAAGATAACTTCAAAGGGAAAACTCAATCCATTACAAGAGAGTAGAGGGGGAGAAACATCATAAGATCCAACTATAATAGCAAAGCTCGCGATACATCAAGATCATACCACCTCAAGAACACGAGAGAGAGAGAGATCAAACACATAGCTACTGGTACATACCCTCAGCCCCGAGGGTGAACTACTCCCTCCTCATCATGGAGAGCGTCGGGATGATGAAGATGGCCACCGGTGAGGGATCCCCCCTCCGGCAGGGTGCCGGAACAGGGTCCCAATTGGTTTTTCGTGGCTACAGAGGCTTGCGGCGGCGGAACTAGGTTTTTGGCTCCGTATCTGGTAGTTTGGGGGTACGTAGGTATATATAGGAGGAAGAAGTACGTCGGTGGAGCAACGTGGGGCCCACGAGGGTGGAGGGCGCGCCCCCCTACCTCGTGCCTTTCTGGTTGATGTCTTGACGTAGGGTCCAAGTCCTCTGGATCACGCTCGTTCCGAAAATCACGTTCCCGAAGGTTTCAGTCCGTTTGGACTCCGTTTTATATTCTGTTTCCACGAAACTCTGAAATAGGAAAAAAAACAATTCTGGGTTGGGCCTCCGGTTAATAGGTTAGTCCCAAAAATAATATAAAAGTGTATAATAAAGCCCATTAATGTCCAAAACAGTATATAATATAGCATGGAACAATAAAAAATTATAGATACGTTGGAGACGTATCAAGCATCCCCAAGCTTAATTCCTGCTCGTCCTCGAGTAGGTAAATGATAAAAATAGAATTTTTGATGTGGAATGCTAGTTGGCATAATTTCAATGTAATTCTCTTAATTGTGGTATTGATACGTCTCCGTCGTATCTACTTTTCCAAACACTTTTGCCCTTGTTTTGGACTCTAACTTGCATGATTTGAATGGAACTAACCCGGACTGACGCTGTTTTCAGCAGACTTTCCATGGTGTTATTTATGTGCAGAAACAAAAGTTCTCGGAATGACCTGAAACTCCACGGAACGTCTATTTGGAAATAATAAAAAATCCTTGCAAAAGATGAAGACCAGGGGGCCCACACCTTGTCCACGAGGGTGGGGGGCGCCCCCCTAGGGCGCGCCCCCTACCTCGTGGGCCCCCTGGAGCTCCTCCGACCTCAACTCCAACTCTATATATTTGCTTTCGGGGAGAAAAAAATCAGGGAGAAGAATTCATTGCGTTTTACGATATGGAGCCGCCGCCAAGCCCTAAAACCTCTCGGGAGGGCTGATCTAGAGTCCGTTCGGGGCTCCGGAGAGGGGGATTCGTCGCCATCGTCATCATCAACCATCCTCCATCACCAATTTCATGATGCTCACCGCCGTGCGTGAGTAATTCCATCATAGGCTTGCTGGACGGTGATGGGTTGGATGAGATCTATCATGTAATCGAGTTAGTTTTGTTACGGATCCCTAGTATCCACTATGTTCTGAGATTGATGTTGCTATGACTTTGCTATGCTTAATGCTTGTCACTAGGGCCCGAGTGCCATGATTTCAGATATGAACCTATTATGTTTTCATGAATATATGTGAGTTCTTGATCCTATCTTGCAAGTCTATAGTCACCTACTATGTGTTATGATCCGGCAACCCCGAAGTGACAATAATCGGGACCACTCCCGGTGATGACCATAGTTTGAGGAGTTCATGTATTCACTATGTGCTAATGCTTTGTTCCGGTACTCTATTAAAAGGAGGCCTTAATATCCCTTAGTTTCCATTAGGACCCCGCTGCCACGGGAGGGTAGGACAAAAGAGTCATGCAAGTTCTTTTCCATAAGCACGTATGACTATATTCGGAATACATGCCTACATTACATTGATGAATTGGAGCTAGTTCTGTGTCACCCTATGTTATGATTGTTACATGATGAACCGCATCCGGCATAATTCTCCATCACCGATCCAATGCCTACGAGCTTTTCACATATTGTTCTCCGCTTATTTACTTTTCCGTTGCTACTGTTACAATCACTACAAAACACCAAAAATATTACTTTTGCTACTGTTATCTTTGTTACCGTTACCACTACTATCATATTACTTTGCTACTAAATACTTTGCTGCAGATACTAAGTTATCCAGGTGTGGTTGAATTGACAACTCAGCTGCTAATACTTGAGAATATTCTTTGGCTCCCCTTGTGTCGAATCAATAAATTTGGGTTGAATACTCTACCCTCGAAAACTGTTGCGATCCCCTATACTTGTGGGTTATCAAGACTATTTTCTGGCACCGTTGCCGGGGAGCATAGCTCTATTCTTTGAGTCACTTGGGATTTATATCTGCTGGTCACTATGAAGAACTTGAAAGACGCTAAGACAACAATTTATCCTTCAACTACGAGGGGAGGTAAGGAACTGCCATCTAGCTCTGCACTTGACTCACCTTCTGTTTTGAGTAAGCTTGCGACACCTAAACCTGCTTCTGCTATTCGTTCTGATATGTCGCATGTTATTGATGATGCCACTTCTTCTATGCATGATACTTATGATGAAACTACTTCTATGCTTGATATTACTGTGCCCCTTAGTGACTTTCTTGATGAACAAATTGCTAGGGCTAGAGAGAAAGAAATGATTGAAACTGATTATATTGATGAAAGTGATGATGAAGACTTGCCTGTTATTCCTGAGGGTTATGTTTTTGATAAAGAAGCTTCTTTAGCTATTTTAGCTTGCAAAGATAGATATGAGCTCAAGAGGTTATTAGCTAAATGGAATCAGCAATCTCTTAATGATAGAATGAGACCTGACCCTACTTTTGCAACTTCACCTATCTGTGTTACCGATAAGGATTATGAATTCTCTATTGATCCTGATATAATTACTTTGGTTGAATCTGATCCTTTTCATGGCTATGAATCTGAAACTGTTGTGGCACATCTTACTAAATTAAATGATATAGCCACCCTGTTCACTAATGATGAGAGATCTCACTACTTTTATATCCTTAAAATATTTCCGTTCTCATTAAAGGGTGACGCTAAGATATGGTTTAATTCTCTTGATCTTGGTTGTGTGCGTAGTCCCCAGGATATGATTTATTACTTCTCTGCTAAATATTTCCTTGCTCATAAGAAACAAGCTGCTTTAAGGGAAATATACAACTTTGTGCAAATTGAAGAAGAGAGTCTCCCACAAGCTTGGGGGAGGCTTCTCAAGTTACTTAATGCTTTGCCTGATCATCCTCTTAAGAAAAATGAAATACTTGATATCGTTTATAATGGACTAACCGATGCTTCCAGAGATTACCTGGATAGTTGTGTTGGTTCTGTTTTCAGGGAAAGAACACCGGATGAAGCTGAAATTCTATTGAATAATATGTTGACAAATGAAAATAATTGGACACTTCCTGAGCCAGCTCCTGAGCCAATTCCTAAGCCTATTCCTAAACCAACTCCGAAGAAGAGAGGTGTTCTATTTCTCAGTCTTGAAGATATGCAAGAGGCGAAGAAATCTATGAAAGAAAAAGGTATTAAAGCTGAAGACGTTAAGAACTTACCTCCTATTGAAGAAATACATGGTCTTAATTTACCGCCTGTTGAAGAAACATATGATCTTAATCCATTACCTACTGAAGAACCTCATGGTCTTGATAACCCGACACAGGTAGTAAAGGTAAATTCTCTCTATAGATATGATAAAGCTGAAATCCCTCCTACTAAAATTGCTAGCCAATGCTTGGATGAGTTTGATAACTTTATGGTTAAGCAAGAAGATTTCAATGCTTATTTTGGTAGACAATTAAAACAAAATGCTTATATGATTGAACACTTGGGTGATTACATGGCTAATGTTAAAGGTGAACTTAAACTCATTAGTAAACATGCTTCTATGGTTACCACTCAAGTTGGACAAGTACTTAAAGCTCAAAATGTTTTGCTCAATGAAATGAATAGTAAGAAAAATGATTATGTTGTTAGAGTGGCTACTAGAACTGGTAGAATGACTCAGGAACCTTTGTATCCTGAAGGCCACCCTAAGAGAATTGAACAAGATTCTCAGAGAAATAATATAGATGCACCTAGTCCTTCTAAAAAGAAGAAAAAGAAAAATGATAGGACTTTGCATGCTTCTAGTGAACCTATTGCTGAACCACCTGAGAATCCAATGATATATCTATCTCTGATGCTGAAACACAATCTGGTAATGAACATGAACCTAGTGATAATATTAATGATGATGTTCATGATGATGCTCAACCTAGTAATGATAATGATGTAGAAATTGAACCTGCTGTTGATCTTGATAACCCACAATCAAAGAATCAACGTTATGATAAGAGAGACTTTGTTGCTAGGAAACATGGTAAAGAAAGAGAACCATGGGTTCAGAAACCCATGCCTTTTCCTCCCAAACCATCTAAGAAAAAGGATGATGAGGATTTTGAGCGCTTTGCTGAAATGATTAGACCCATCTTTTTACGTATGCAATTAACTGATATGCTCAAAATGAATCCTTATGCTAAGTATATGAAGGATATTGTTACAAATAAGAGAAAGATACCTGAAGCTGAGATTTCCACCATGCTTGCTAATTATACTTTTAAGGGTGGAATACCAAAGAAACTAGGAGATCCAGGAGTACCAACTATACCATGCTCCATTAAAAGAAACTATGTTAAAACTGCTTTATGTGATCTTGGAGCCGGTGTTAGTGTTATGCCTCTCTCTTTATATCATAGACTTGACTTGAATAAGTTGTCACCTACTGAAATATCTTTGCAAATGGCTGATAAATCAACTGCTATACCTGTCGGTATTTGTGAGGATGTGCCTGTTGTGGTTGCAAACGTTACTATTTTAGCGGACTTTGTTATTCTTGATATTCCCGAGGACGATAGCATGTCTATTATTCTTGGAAGACCTTTTCTGAATACTGCAGGGGCTGTTATTGATTGCAACAAAGGCAATGTCACTTTTCATATTAATGGCAATGAGCATACGGTACACTTTCCGAGGAAACAACCTCAGGTCTACAGTATCAACTCTATTGGAAAAATTCCATCGATTATTTTTGGAGGTTTTGAATTTCCTCTTCCTACTGTCAAGAAGAAATATTATATTCTTATTATTGGGGATGTGCATATCCCCGTTGAGGTAACATAGTGTTATTCGAAAATTCTCCGGTTTCATGTTATTCGGAATGAGTTTGTTAACAAGACTTGATCAACCTTGTTAGTGGATTCTTTTTGATGAGCATGAGATGGATGAAACTAGAAGGCACAACCTTCTGTACCCTCTTTCTACTTTCTGTTATTTAGTTGAAATAAAGTAAAAATAGTTTTTTTCTGTCTGTTTTCTGATTTATCTGTGCAATATAAAAATACCCCGAAAATAAAAGTTCTCCAAATGCCCTGAAATTGGAATATGATTTTTTCTGGAATATTTGAGAATATCTGGCACTGAGAACACAGCAGGAGGGGCAAGCACTTGGCCACGAGGGTGGAGGGCGTGCCCTACCCCCCAGGGCGCGCCCCCCTGCCTCGTGGGCCCATGGTGGCCCTCCTCCAGTTATTCCTGCACCCATACACTCCTTCTTCCTCCCACAAACACCAATATCCAGCTCAAGCACGAGTTCTAGCTCATTTTGCTGCGATTTTTGATCTCCTTGCTCAAAGCACCTCTCACAAAACTGCTTGGGGAGATTGTTCCTTGGTATGTGACTCCTCCATTGGTCTAATTAGTTTTTGTTCTAGTGTTCTATTCATTGCAAATTTGTGCTTCCTAGGTGACCATGTTCTTGAGCTTGCATGTCAAATTTATATGGTTCCAAGTAGTTCTAATGCATGATATAGTCTCTAGGCACTTGTAGGAGTAGTTGCTATCAATTTTGTTGAGTTTGGTTTACTTTTATTTGAAGTTACTAAAAATTTCAGAAATTTTTCAGAGGAAGAAATATGCTTAGGAAAATGTTCCAAGGTGGTTCTTCAAGGAAGCAAGGACCCAGGCTTGCAATGTGTGATGCTGACGAGGAGCCACCAAGGGACGCTCCAGTGCGGCCCTGTGAATGGCCTTCAGAAAATTTTATGGATCGAGCGGGAATCAAAGAAGAATTTAACGCATACTTGCGTAACGCTGATCTTGTGAGCTTTGAGGCAGACAAATGCCGCCAGTACCACTATCTCACTAGTAAATTTGTGAGGAGGTTTGAATTTTCATCTTCACGTAATTCTCCAACTGTCCTGTTTGATCTTTATGAAAAATCTTATACCATGGACTTAGAGGATTTTACTTCTGCTTGCAAACTTCCACAATGGGGTAGTGTTAGTGAACCTCGTAAATCTGAATTTAGAAACTTTGTTGCTGGTATAACCGTGGGGGAATCTAGAGATATAGCACAAGCTACCATAGGGAGCATTCATTTTCCTGCTATACATTATTTTGCTCTCTTCATAGGTAGGTGCATAAATGGTAAAGATGAAGCATGTCATATGTGTGTGCCTGACCTCAGTATTCTTAGGAGTGCCGTGTTAGGAGACAAATCTTATAATTTGGGAGCCATAGTTGCACGTAGATTGCATCATAATAGATTTAATGGAGATTTCTTTGGAGGAATTTATGCAACCCGCTTAGCTGATTTTCTTGGTGTGGACGTTCGTGAGCATGACATTGAGTTTCCTCCTACTTATTTAGACTATAATTCTATGGTTTACCACCAGTTTGTCGAGAGGAATGAATCACCTCTCCGATATCGCTTAATCTTTGACAGACGTCATGCTGTCCGTATTACTCTCCCTGCTCATGCCTTCTTTGATTATCAGGCAAAAGGAAGACATTTTATTACCAGAGAGGAGGCAGATGAGTACGAGAGGAGGGCGGAGGCAGCTCACCGCCACGCTGCAGCTCAGGAGGCGATAACTGCCACATCGCAATACGACCCCAGCTACACCTACGGATATCCGCCAGGCCACCCCTGGCAATGAACCAACTTAGGCCAAAAGCCTAAGCTTGGGGAAGTACGTATTTCCCACCGACATTACATTTATGTTCACACACTCATTACTAGATGTCGGTGCTCATACTCTTTCACTGTAATATCCATGCTAGTTTATTTTCTTTTTCTTGCTTTCTTCTTGTGTGTTTGATAAACCTTAAGAACAACAAAAAAATTAGTGTAGCTTTTAGCTAGTTTACTTTTCTTGCAGTAGTAGTAATAATTAAAAAGAAAACCCAAAAAGATTTCCCGTTCTTCTTTTGCTTGTTGGGAGCTTTCCCATGTAAATAGCTTTTATTTATTTTCTTTTCTTTGGGGGTCGATAGGAGAAGACCATGATTAAATTGTTGAAGTGGCTCTTATATGCATTATTGTTGATTTAACCAAGATCCCATATTACCTTGTCTTCTCCTGTTTATTGAATGCTCACAGATTCCAGCTTAGTCCAATGCACCTGCACTCTTATTATTATTCACATCGTTCAGTCATGCAAGTGAAAGGAAATTATGACGATATATGATGGACTGACTGAGATGAGAAAAGCTGGTATGAACTCGACCTCTCTTGTTTTTGTAAATATGATGAGTTCATCGTTCCTGATTCAGCTTATTATGAATAAACATGTTTGCAATGACAATTAGAGATCATAGTTGCTCGTGCCATGCTTGATTAGCTATGAGTTATAGTGGTTTACCTTGCGTGCCAACATGCTATTAAAATGGTTGTGATGTGGTATAGTGGGGTGGTATCCTCCTTTGAATGATTTAAGTGACTTGACTTGGCACATGTTCACACATGTAGTTGAAACAAATCAACATAGCCTTCACGATATTTATGTTCATGGTGGATTATATCCTACTCATGCTTGCATCCAATGTTTATTAATTTCAATGCATGTTTATGACTGTTGTCGCTCTCTAGTTGGTCGCTTCCCAGTCCTTTGCTAGCCTTCACTTGTACTAAGCGGGAATACTGCTTGTGCATCCTATCCCTTAAACCCCAAAGTTATTCCATATGAGTCCACTATACCTTCCTATATGCGGTATCTACCTGCCGTTCCAAGTAAATTTGTATGTGCCAAACTCTAAACCTTCAAATAAACATTCTGTTTTGAATGCTCGAATAGCTCATGTATCAACTAGGGCTGCCCTTATCTTCCATGTTAGGCGGGTTATTCTCAAGAGGAGTGGACTCCGCTCCTCATTCACGAGAAAATGGCTGGTCACCGGGATGCCCGGTCCCATGCTTTATGCAAACTAAATCAAAATAATTGCAAACAAAACTCCCCCTGGGACTGTTGCTAGTTGGAGACACTCGTTGTTTCGAGCAAGTCATGGATTGATGCTTGTTGGTGGAGGGGGAGTATAAACTTTACCATTCTGTTTGGGAACCGCCTATAATGTGTGTAGCATGGAAGATATCGCCATCTCTTGGTTGTTATGTTGACAATGAAAGTATGCCGCTCAAAATATTATTTATCTATATTTCAAATCCGAGCTCTAGCACCTCTACAAATCCCTGCTTCCCTCTGCGAAGGGCATATCTATTTATTTTTATGTTGAGTCATCACCCTCTTATTAAAAAGCACTAGCTGGAGAGCGCAGCTGTCATTTGCATTCATTACTATTAATTTATATTGGGTATGACTATGACTGGGTCTCTTTTACCATGAATTACAATGTCTAGTCAGTCCTTGATCTTTAAAGGTGCTCTGCATTTATGTTTTGCGGTCTTAGAAAGGGCTAGCGAGATACCATCCGGTTATATCATATTATGATTGTTTTGAGAAAGTGTTGTCATCCGAGATTTATTATTATCACTCGCTAGTTGATTATGCCATTGATATGAGTAAACATGAGACCTGAGAGTTATTGTGAATGTGGTTAGTCATAATCTTTGCTGAAAACTTGAATGTTGGCTTTACATATTTACAACAACAAGAGCAAACAGAATTTGTAAAAGTTTTTCTTTATCACTTTCAGTTTGTCAACTGAATTGCTTGAGGACAAGTAAAGGTTTAAGCTTGGGGGAGTTGATACGTCTCCGTCGTATCTACTTTTCCAAACACTTTTGCCCTTGTTTTAGACTCTAACTTGCATGATTTGAATGTAACTAACCCGGACTGACGCTGTTTTCAGCAAACTTTCCATGGTGTTATTTATGTGCAGAAACAAAAGTTCTCGGAATGACCTGAAACTCCATGGAACGTCTATTTGGAAATAATAAAAAATCCTTGCAAAAGATGAAGACTAGGGGGCCCACACCCTGTCCACGAGGGTGGGGGCGCCCCCCTAGGGCGCGCCCCCTACCTCGTGGGCCCCCTGGAGCTCCTCCGACCTCAACTCCAACTCTATATATTTTATTTCGGGGAGAAAAAATCAGGGAGAAGAATTCATCACGTTTTACGATACGGAGCCGCCGCCAAGCCCTAAAACCTCTCGGGAGGGCTGATTTGGAGTCCGTTCGGGGCTCCGGAGAGGGGGATTCGTTGCCATCGTCATCGTCATCATCAACCATCCTCCATCACCAATTTCATGATGCTCACCGCCGTGCGTGAGTAATTCCATCGTAGGCTTGCTGGACGGTGATGGGTTGGATGAGATCTATCATGTAATCGAGTTAGTTTTGTTAGGGTTTGATCCCTAGTATCCACTATGTTCTGAGATTAATGTTGCTATGACTTTGCTATGCTTAATGCTTGTCACTAGGGCCCGAGTGCCATGATTTCAGATATGAACCTATTATGTTTTCATGAATATATGTGAGTTCTTGATCCTATCTTGCAAGTCTATAGTCACCTACTATGTGTTATGATCCGGCAACCCCGAAGTGACAATAATCGGGACCACTCCCGGTGATGACCATAGTTTGAGGAGTTCATGTATTCACTATGTGCTAATGCTTTGTTCCGATACTCTATTAAAAGGAGGCCTTAATATCCGTTAGTTTCCATTAGGACCCCGCTGCCACGGGAGGGTAGGACAAAAGATGTCATGCAAGTTCTTTTCCATAAGCACTTATGACTATATTCGGAATACATGCCTACATTACATTGATGAATTGGAGCTAGTTCTGTGTCACCCTATGTTATGATTGTTACATGATGAACCGCATCCGGCATAATTCTCCATCACCGATCCAATGCCTACGAGCTTTTCACATATTGTTCTCCGCTTATTTACTTTTCCGTTGCTACTGTTACAATCACTACAAAACACCAAAAATATTACTTTTGCTACTGTTATCTTTGTTACCGTTACCACTACTAATATTACTTTGCTACTAAATACTTTGCTGTAAATACTAAGTTATCAAGGTGTGGTTGAATTGACAACTCAGCTGCTAATACTTGAGAATATTCTTTGGCTCCCCTTGTGTCGAATCAATAAATTTGGGTTGAATACTCTACCCTCGAAAACTGTTGCGATCCCCTATACTTGTGGGTTATCAGGTATGAATATTCAGATCCGAAAGATTCAAGATAAAAGTTTAATATTGGCATAAAAATAATAATACTTCAAGCATACTAACTAAGCAATTATGTCCTCTCAAAATAACATGGCCAAAGAAAGTTCATCCCGACAAAATCATATGGTTTAGTCATGCTCCATTTTCGTCACACAAGAATGCTCTCATCATGCACAACCCCGATGACAAGCCAAGCAATTGTTTCATACTTTAGTAATCTCAAACTTTTTCAACCTTCACGCAATACATGAGCGTGAGCCATGGATATAGCACTATGGGTGGAATAGAATATAATGATGGGGGTTATGTGGAGAAGACAAAAAAAGAGAAAGTCTCACATCAACGCGGCTAATCAATGAGCTATGGAGATGCCCATCGATTGATGTTAATGCAAGGAGTAGGGATTGCCATGCAACGGATGCACTAGAGCTATAAATGTATGAAAGCTCAACAAAAGAAACTAAGTGGGTGTGCATCCAACTTGCTTGCTCACGAAGACCTAGGGCATTTGAGGAAGCCCATTGTTGGAATATAAAAGCCAAGTTCTATAATGAAAAATTCCCACTAGTATATGAAAGTGACAAAACAGGAGACTCTCTATCATGAAGATCATGGTGCTACTTTGAAGCACAAGTGTGAAAAAAAGGATAGTAGCATTGTCCCTTTTTGTTTTCTTTTTTTGGGCCTTCCCTTTTTTATTTGGCCTTTCTCTTTTTTTATTTGGGACAATGCTCTATGAATGATGATCATCACACTTCTATTTATTTACAACTCAATGATTACAACTCGATACTAGAACAAAGTATGACTCTATATGAATGCCTCCAGCGGTATACCAGGATAGCAATGAATCAAGAGTGACATGTATGAAAAAATTATGAACGGTGGCTTTGCCACAAATACGATGTCAACTACATGATCATGCAAAGCAATATGACAATGATGAATGTGTCATGATAAACGGAACGGTGGAAAGTTGCATGGAAATATATCTCGGAATGGCTATGGAAATGCCATAATAGGTAGGTATGGTGGCTGTTTTGAGGAGGATATAAGGAGGTTTATGTGTGAAAGAGTGTATCATATCACAGGGTTTGAATGCACCGGCGAAGTTTGCACCAACTCTCAATGTGAGAAAGGGCAATGCACGGTACCGAAGAGGCTAGCAATGATGGAAAGGTAAGAGTGCGTATAATCCATGGACTCAACATTAGTCATAAAGAACTCACATACTTATTGCAAAAATCTACAAGTCATCAAAAACCAAGCACTACGCGCATGCTCCTAGGGAGATATATTGGTAGGAAAAGACCATCACTCGTCCCCAACCGCCACTCATAAGGAGGACAATCAAAGAACACATCATGTTTCAAATTTGTTACATAACGTTTACCATACGTGCATGCTACGGGACTTGCAAACTTCAACACAAGTATTTCTAAAATTCACAACTACTCAACTAGCACAACTTTAATATCACTACCTCCATATCTCAAAACAATCATCAAGCATCAAACTTCTCTTAGCATTCAGCACACTCATAAGAAAGTTTTTTACTAGTCTTGAATACCTAACATATTAGGATCAATTCCCAATTTAAGCAAATTACCATGCTGTTTAAGACTCTCAAAATAATATAAGTGAAGCATGAGAGAATAATAGTTTCTATAAAACAAAACCACCGCCGTGCTCTAAAAGATATAAGTGAAGCACTAGAGCAAAGACTATATAGTTCAAAAGATATAAGTGAAGCGCATAGAGTATTCTAATAAATTCCGAACCATGTGTGTCTCTCTCAAAAGGTGTGTACAGAAAAGATGATTGTGATAAACTAAAAAGCAAAGACTCAAATAATACAAGACGCTCCAAGCAAAACACATATCATGTGGTGAATAAAAATATAGCTCCAAGTAAAGTTACCGATGGAAGTAGACGAAAGAGGGGATGCCTTCCGGGGCATCGCCAAGCTTTGGCTTTTTGGTATCCTTAGATTATCTTGGGGTTCCATGGGCATCCCCAAGCTTAGGCTCTTGCCACTCCTTGTTCCATAATCCATCAAATCTTTTACCCAAAACTTGAAAACTTCACAACACAAAACTTAACAGAAAGTCTCGTGAGCTCCGTTAGCGAAAGAAAACAAAACACCACTTCAAGGTACTGTAATGAACTCATTATTTATTTGGTGTTAAATCTACTGTATTCCAACTTCTCTATGGTTTATAAACTATTTTACTAGCCATAGATTCATCAAAATAAGCAAACAACACACGAAAAACAGAATATGTCAAAAACAGAACAGTCTATAGCAATATGTAACTAACGCAAACTTCTGGAACTCAAACAATTCTACCAAAATAGGAAGACCTAGGTAATTTGATTATTGATCTGATGCAATTGGAATCAGTATTTTATCACGTTCTGGTGATTTTAAACAATTGTTTTCGTGAACAGAAAGTTTCTGGAATTTTCAGCAAGATCAAATAACTATCATCCAAGAAGATCCTATAGGTTTAACTTGGCACAAACACTAATTAAAACATAAAACCACATCTAACAAGAGGCTAGATGATTTATTTATTACTAAGCAGAATCAAAAAGCAAGAAACTAAAATAAAATTGGGTTGCCTCCCAACAAACGCTAACGTTTAACGCCCCAAGCTAGGCATGATGATTTCAATGATGCTCACATAAAAGATAAGAATTGAAACATAAAGAGAGCATCATGAAGAATATGACTAGCACATTTAATTCCAACCCACTTCCTATGCATAGGGATTTTGTGAGCAAACAACTTATGGGAACAAGAATCAGTTTGCATAGGAAGGTAAAACAAGCATAACTTCAAGATTTTAAGCACATAGAGAGGAAACTTGATATTATTGCAATTTCTACAAGCATACATTCCTCCCTCATAATAATTTTCAGTAGCATCATGAATGAATTCAACAATATAACCAGCACCTAAAGCATTCTTTTCATGATCTACTTGCATAGAAATTTTACTACTCTCCACATAAGCAAAATTCTTCTCATTCAGAATAGTGGGAGTATCATAAGAGACTTGAATACTATAAATTGTTTCCACATTAAAAGAGTAATGTTCAGAAAAAGGGTAATCATAATCATGACAAGTTTTATAAATATAATCATCACTAATTTTTATAGCATAAGTTTCATCACAATAATCATCATAAGTAGCAACTTTGTTCTCATCATAATCGATAGAAACCTCTTCCAAGATAGTGGACTCATCACTAAATAAAGTCATGACCTCTCCAAATCCACTTTCATAAATATTATAAGATTAAACATCCTCCAAAATAGTGGGATCATTACTTCCTAAAGTTGACACTCTTCCAAACCCACTTTCATAAATATAATCATCATAGGTAGAAGGCATGCTATCATCATAACAACTTTGCATATCAAAACTTGGGAGGCTAAAAATATCATCTTCATTAAACGTAGCATCCCCAAGCTTGGGACAAACATTAATTTCAGCAAATATATTCTCAAATGTGTCATCCTCATCAAACATAGCATCCCCAAGCTCGGGCCTTTTCATATCATAAGCATAACCACTCTCATTATTAATAGTATGGATAGCACCAATAGTATAGCAATTATCATCATCACAGTGAGTAGTAGGAGCAACATCATTTGGGAGGGATACCTTTTTACCTTTGCTTCTCCATTTTTTCTTTTTCTTCTTCACATCATGTGCGGGGGTATCCCTCTTTTTTGAGCTCCTTATTGATAAGATTGGTTGAATAGAAGGCTCCTCCTCGTTACCTGATTCATCATAAGAAATAATAGGAGGATATTGGGAAGTCTCTTCCCTTTCATTATTATTCTCTTCATTTTCTATTTGTTTTCTTGTCTTTATGTAATTGGCAATATAAGGATTTTCAATGCAATTCACCACACAATACATATAAATTTTTTCTAGATCAAAATCAAGAAGTTTATAACGGGCAAATTCTGGAAGATGCTTAGTTATACGTTTCATTTCTTCGTAACCCATAAGCAAACTAAGTTCATTATAATGTGCAAGGGAAATCAAGTCATCACAATTTTTGGACACGATTAGATCATGAAACAATTTGCATCGGATAGTTAAATGACCCCGTTCATTGCAAAGTTCACAAGTACAACTAAGAAAATTTAAATTTTCAGCACAAACATCTAGCCTTTCTTGGAACAATTTAGTTTCTAAATGCTTATGCCTCTTGCAATATCTATTTTCCCTATTTGGTGTGTACTTGCAAACCCAATGCACTCCACGAAAATTGACATGTTTATAGGAGACATTTTCATCATAACTAGTGCAATCATCATTAGTACTATGGATATTCAAAGAGTTCATACTAACAACATTGCAATCATGCTCATCATTCAAAGATTTAGTGCCAAACATTTTATAGACTTCTTCTTCTAGCACTTGAGCACAATTTTCCTTTTCATCATACTTACGAAAGATATTAAAAAGATGAAGCGTATGAGACAAACTCAATTCCATTTTTTTGTAGTTTTATTTTATAAACTAAACTAGTGATAAAACAAGAAACTAAAAGATTCGATTGCAAGATCTAAAGATATACCTTCAAGCACTCACCTCCCTGGCAACGGCGCCAGAAAAGAGCTTGATGTCTACTGCGCAACCTTCTTCTTGTAGACGTTGTTGGGCCTCCAAGTGCAGACATTTGTAGGACAGTAGCAAATTTCCCTCAAGTGGATGACCTAAGGTTTATCAATCCGTGGGAGGCATAGGATGAAGATGGTCTCTCTCAAACAACCCTGCAACCAAATAACAAAGAGTCTCTTGTGTCCCCAACACACCCAATACAATGGTAAATTGTATAGGTGCACTAGTTCGGCGAAGAGATGGTGATACAAGTGCAATATGGATGGTAGATATAGGTTTTTGTAATCTGAAAATATAAAAACAGCAAGGTAACTAATGATAAAAGTGAGCACAAACGGTATTGCAATGATAGGAAACAAGGCCTAGGGTTCATACTTTCACTAGTGCAAGTTCTCTCAACAATAATAACATAATTGGATCACATAACTATCCCTCAACATGCAACAAAGAGTCACTCCAAAGTCACTAATAGCGGAGAACAAACGAAGAGATTATTGTAGGGTACGAAACCACCTCAAAGTTATTCTTTCTGATCGATCTATTCAAGAGTCCGTAGTAAAATAACATGAAGCTATTCTTTCCGTTCGATCTATCATAGAGTTCGTACTAGAATAACATCTTAAGACACAAATCAACCAAAACCCTAATGTCACCTAGATACTCCAATGTCACCTCAAGTATCCGCGGGTATGATTATACGATATGCATCACACAATCTCAGATTCATCTATCCAACCAACACAAAGAACTTCAAAGAGTGCCCCAAAGTTTCTACCGGAGAGTCAAGTTGAAAACGTGTGCCAACCCCTATGCATAGGTTCATGGGCGGAACCCGCAAGTTGATCACCAAAACATACATCGAGTGAATCAATAGAATACCCCGTTGTCACCACGGGTATCCCACGCAAGACATACTTCAAGTGTTCTCAAATCCTTAAAGACTCAATCCGATAAGATAACTTCAAAGGGAAAACTCAATCCATTACAAGAGAGTAGAGGGGGAGAAACATCATAAGATCCAACTATAATAGCAAAGCTCGCGATACATCAAGATCGTACCACCTCAAGAACACGAGAGAGAGAGAGATCAAACACATAGCTACTGGTACATACCCTCAGCCCCGAGGGTGAACTACTCCCTCCTCATCATGGAGAGCGTCGGGATGATGAAGATGGCCACCGGTGAGGGATCCCCCCTCCGGCAGGGTGCCGGAACAGGGTCCCGATTGGTTTTTCGTGGCTACAGAGGCTTGCGGCGGTGGAACTAGGTTTTTGGCTCCGTATCTGGTAGTTTGGGGGTACGTAGGTATATATAGGAGGAAGAAGTACGTCGGTGGAGCAACGTGGGGTCCACGAGGGTGAAGGGCGCGCCCAGGGGGGTAGGCACGCCCCCTACCTTGTGCCTTTCTGGTTGATGTCTTGACGTAGGGTCTAAGTCCTCTGGATCACGTTCGTTCCGAAAATCACGTTCCCGAAGGTTTCATTCCGTTTGGACTCCGTTTGATATTCTTTTTCTGCGAAACTCTGGAATAGGCAAAAAATAGCAATCCTGGGCTGGGCCTCCGGTTAATAGGTTAGTCCCAAAAATAATATAAAAGTGTATAATAAAGCCCATTAATGTCCAAAACAGAATATAATATAGCATGGAACAATCAAAAATTATAGATACGTTGGAGACGTATCATTCACTCCGTAGTCTTAATGATCATTTATATGCCTTTATTATTGGTGTTACCAGTAACGTCCCACCTTTATGCACATTGAACCTCTTGTAACATGGGCGGGCTGGGGTCCTGGCGCACTCTATATAAGCCACCCCCCTCCACTGGCACAAGGGTTCGCACCCCTGTAACTTCACGCATAATCCAGTCGACCGCCTCCGGGCACTGAGACGTAGGGCTGTTACTTCCTCCGAGAAGGGCCTGAACTCGTAAATCTTGCGTGCACAATCTCACCGTAGCTAGGATCTTGCCTCCTCCTATGTACCCCCATATTCTACTGTCAGACTTAGAACCACGACAGTTGGCGCCCACCGTGGGGCAGGTGTCTTAGCGACTTCCGGTGAGGTTGCGATTTTCTCGATCTCCGTCATCATAGTTTCCGGTGGTGGTTTAGCCGAGGGCCACGAGATCCGTCTCGGCGCGCTCGTTTTCATCGCCGACGACTCCGCCTGGCTCCAGGAGGCCCCCCTCGATGTTGAGATGCTCCCCGTCCGCAGGGCAACGCACTTTCGCGCGTGCGTCCATGGCGTTCTTCTGCGGCAGCCGTCGACGCATTATCGGTCGGCTCCCGCAACGTCTTCGCTTCCCGCTGCTCGTCGCCGCAAGCAATCTGGCCGATCGTGGCTTCAGCAGTGGGTGAAGCACGCGGTGGCTCGTCAGTCGGTCACCCCTCAAGTCGCGGCAATCGAGCCCGACGAATCTCTCTACGGGCTATTCGACCTGTCAACTGGCTCCGTCGAGACCCTGTCCGAGTGCGACAACAGCGACCCCGCTGCAGAAGTCCTCATGGTTGACACGCCGTGCATCCCGCCTGGTTTTCATTGCGGCGACGGCGGCGATGGCGATGGCGATCCATCGCGTGTTCATGAGGAATACCATCCCGAAGCCCTTACTTCGCAGTAGAGGGATGAACTACACCGTCGCAACATAGAGGCACTCCACACTCCTATCATCAGAGAGACCTCTGAGGCTTGGGCCTTGGAGGTTGCGCGCCTGGCCACTTTGGCTGAGCGCACTCGGCTGGAGAATCTTCAGTATGCACTCGACGAACGCGCTCGACGATAGATCCCTGAGTCCAGTCGACGACAGCGACAACGGTTCCCACCTGAACCCAGGTATACCGCACTCCAATTCAGAATCTTGCAGCTGCAACCCGTATAGCAGAGTCGATTCAGCCATCCCAATCCAAGGCTGGAAGAGGCTTGATGCAGATCCGAGCGCGGCTTAGAGCAGCTGGTGAACAGAACACAGCCGTTTCACAGTATCGCAACAAGATCCACAGCAGGTCCGTGGTAGCAGACACAGTACAGTCAGCTCACAGCCCAAGATCACCTCTGCAGCGTGAAGGGCGTGGACACCGCCAGGAACAGTCTCTGGGTCGGAATCATGAGCAGTATGAGCACCGACTCGGCCGTGATGACCGCCGTCGAGTGCCTACGCCCCCTCCGAGGGGCGGATCATACGCGCCCCGGCAGTATGGTGAAAGGCGCCCATACAGCGATGAGCGGAGGGTCCCAGTTGACCCAAGAGAGCCAGGGTTCGATGCGAGGTCAATCCTCGTTCAAGGTCTGGTCGACAGGAACAGAGCACACAGAGAAGGACTCGACAGAGATCGACCGACTGACAGCAGGGTTCATGTCTCCGGACCTGAGTGTTTCAGCAGAGCCATGAGAGCTGCAGAAATCCCTCCCAACTTCAGGTTGGCTACGGGAGTGAGCAAGTTCACTGGTGAGTCGAAGCGTAACACTTGGCTGGAAGATTACCGAGTGGCTGTGCAGATTGGTGGCGGTAATGATGAGGTAGCTATGAAACATCTTCCTCTGATGTTAGAAGGCTCAGCCAGAGCTTGGTTGAATTAGTTAGCTCCTGGCAGCATATTCAGTTGGGAAGAGTTAGCCCGAGTGTTTGTCAGGACATTTGGAGGCACTTGTAAACGGCCTGCAGGATTGGCCGAACTACAACATTGTGTACAGAAACCGAATGAAACCTTGAGGGATTACATCTAGAGGTGGACCACTTTACATCACATAGTGGAAAATGTGTCTCAGCACCAAGCAGTTTGCGCCTTCAAGGAGGGCGTTCGGTACAGAGAGCTTAATCTGAAATTCGGTCGGACAGGAGATATGACTCTGACCCGAATGATGGAGATAGCCACTCAGTATGCAAACGGCGAGGAAGAGGACCGACTCCGCAGTGGCAAGAGCAAACCATTCGCCCATGACACCAGAGGAGGTAATTTCAGTCAGAAACAGAAGCGCAAAGCCGAGCCAGCAGGCCCTGGAGAGGCCGCAGTTGTGACCCAAGGAAAATTCACGGGGAAGCCTAAGGGGCCCTGGATCCCCAAGAAGGTGAAGGATCAAGCCGGAAATGATGTGCTTGATTTGCCGTGTCATATACACACCAAGAAGGATGAAGATGGGAACCTGATTTATCCCAAGCATACCACTCGACAGTGTCGACTCCTTATTCAGCAGTTCCGAGAGAACCAGCCCAGTGAGAAAGAGAAGGAATCTGATAAGGATGAAGACAAAGAGGAGGATGATGGTTTCCCTAATGTCAATTCCACCTTAGTGATTTTTGCTGACGTCGAGAGCAATAGTCGACTGAAAGTCATAAACAGAGAGGTAAACATGGTTGCTCCGGCAACAACAACTTATTTGAAGTGGTCAAAGACTCCTATCACATTCGACCAGTCCGATCACCCAGCACATGTAGCCACCCCCGGGAGGCAAGCGTTGGTGGTCGACCCAGTCGTTGGGGGCACCCGACTGACCAAACTACTGATGGATGGTGGCAGTGGCTTGAATTTTGTATGCTGAGACCCTCAGGGGGATGGGCATTCCGATGTCCAAGCGCAGTGAGAGCAACATGCGGTTCCACGGCGTCATCCCTGGGAAGAAAGCCGATTCACTCGGCCAGATCACTCTTGACGTGGCTTTCGGTGATTCGAAAAATTACCGCAAAGAAAAGTTGACATTTGAGGTTGTGCATTTTCATAGTGCCTATCATGCTATTCTGGGCAGACCTGCATATGCCCGTTTCATGGCTCGACCATCTTATGTATACCTCAAGCTGAAGATGCCTGGTCCCAAGGGCGTGATCACAGTCACTGGTAATCGGCAGGAGCGGAAGAGTGCCTCCAGAGGGGCTCAAAGATCGCTGATGAACAAATGGCAGCAGTGGAAATGCAAGAATATCAGAAGAACGCAGATCCGAGTGATTTGTTACGTGCCAAGAAGCCTGCTTCAGAGTCTGCATTTCAGTCGTCTGGCGAAACGAAGCCAGTTCACATTCACCCGACCGATCCCAATGCTACTCCAACTCATATTTCAACAACACTCGACAGCAAATAGGAAGAAGCGCTCATCCAGTTCCTCCGTGAGAACTGGGACATCTTTGCATGGAAGCCTTCTGACATGCCAGGTGTACCCAGGGATCTGGCTGAGCACCATTTGCGAGTCGACCCGAAAGCAAAACCTGTCAAAGAGCATCTCCGTCGGTCCGCCGTGGAGAAGAGGAAGGCCATTGGCGAGGAGGTGGCTCGGCTTCTGGCAGCTGAGTTCATCCGAGAGATATACCACTCCGAGTGGCTCTCCAATGTCCTCATGGTCCCCAAGAAGGACGATTCACTTCGCATGTGCATCGACTTCAAGCATATCAATCGGGCCTGCCCGAAAAATCATTTCCCTCTGCCCCGCATCGATCAAATTGTCGACTCGACTGCGGGATGCGAGCGTTTGTCCTTTTTGGACGCTTATTCTGGGTACCATCAGATCTGACTGTATGGACCTGACGAAATAAAAACAGCTTTTATCACCCCATTCAGGTGCTTTTGCTATGTTAGCATGCCCTTTGGTCTCAAGAATGCCGGTGCCACATTTATGTGCATGATTCAGAAGTGCCTGCTCACTCAAATCAGTCGGAATGTGGAAGCAGATATGGATGACATCGTGGTTAAGTCGCATAAAGGTTCCGACCTGCTGACTGACCTTGCTGAAACCTTTGCCAACCCGAGGAGATATGATATCAAGCTTAATCCGTCGAAGTGCACATTCGGAGTCCCAGGTGGAAAGTTACTCGGTTTCCTCGTTTCTGAACGAGGGATCGATGCAAACCCAGAGAAAGTTGGTGCAATCCTCCGAATGAAGTGCCCTGTGCATGTGCATGACATTCAGAAGCTTACTGGTTGTTTGGCCACTTTGAGTCGATTCATCTCTCGTCTCGGTGAAAAGGCATTGCCTCTTTACCGACTGATGAAGAAATCTGGCAAGTTCGAGTGGACTCCTGAAGCTGACGCAGCGTTTGCAGAGCTCAAAGCCCTGCTTTCCACCCAGTCGGTGCTCGCTGCCCCAATCAGCAAAGAGCCTTTACTGCTTTATATTGCAGCCACTGGACAAGTTGTCAGTACAGTGCTCACGGTCGAGCGGGAAGAAGAAGGCAAAGCCTATAAAGTTCAGCGCCCAGTGTACTATATTTCTGAAGTCTTGACTCCATCCAAGCAGAGATATCCGCATTATCAGAAGCTTGTTTATGGAATCTATTTGACTACAAAGAAAGTTGCACACTACTTCTCAGATCACTCGGTTTCAGTCGTCAGTGATGCTCCACTGTCAGAAATTTTGAACAATAGAGATGCAACTGGTCAAGTGGCGAAGTGGTCGATTGAACTTCTTCCGTTGGATATCAAGTTTGAGGCAAAGAAAGCAATCAAGTCACAAGCAATAGCAGATTTCCTCTCCGAGTGGAGTGAACAGCAACAGCCGACTCAGATCCACTCGGAACATTGGACTATGTTCTTTGATGGATCCAAGATGCTGAATGGTTCTGGTGCTGGGGTAGTCCAGGTATCCCCGCGAGGTGACAAACTCAGTTATGTTCTCCAGATTCACTTTGATTCCTCAAACAATGAAGCTGAATATGAGGCACTTCTGTATGGGTTGCGTATGGCCATTTCACTCGGCGTCCGTCGCCTAATGGTTTATGGCGGCTCAGATTTGGTGTTCAATCAAGTGATGAAGGAGTGGGACATCAGGAGCCTAGCTATGATTGGCTATTGCAATGCAGTGAGAAAGTTGGAAAAGAGGTTTGAAGGGTTAGAGCTCCACCACATACCTCGACTCAAGAATCAAGCAGCTGACGACTTGGCAAAGATAGGTTCCAAGCGGGAGCCCATTCCCAGCAATGTGTTTTTGGAGCATCTTCACACCCCGTCAGTTCAAGAAGATCCTTTCATAGAAGAGCCCCTCCAACCGAAAGGTTCTACTGATCCGACTGAAGTCGAAATCCCAGCCGTGGTCGACCTCATCATGGAGGTTTTGGTCGTCACCCCCAATTGGACGGTGCCATATATTGCATACCTGCTCAGAAAAGAGCTTCCGGAAGATGAAGATGAGGCCCATCAGATTGTCCGTCGATCCAAAGCCTTCACCGTGATAGGTGGACGGCTTTTCAGAGAGAGTGTTACTGGAGTTGCTCAGCGATGCATCACGCCAGAAGAAGGTCGAATTATACTAAATGATATCCACTCGGGGACCTGTGGTCACCATGCGTCCTCTCGAACCATCATGGCCAAAGCATACCGAGCGGGATTCTATTGGCCACGAGCAAATGAGATGGCAAAGGATATAGTCGACAAATGTGAAGGCTGTCAGTTCTACTCCAACATGTCCCACAAGCCTGCATTAGCCTTGAAGACCATTCCACTCGTCTGGCCATTTGCTGTTTGGGGATTGGATATGGTTGGACCCCTGAGGACCGGCAGAAGTGGTTTCACTCATTTGCTTGTAGCAGTCGACAAGTTCACTAAATGGATCGAAGCCAAGCCCATCAAGAATCTCGATTCAGGCACTACCATCAGTTTCATCAGAGAGCTGACATTCAGATATGGAGTCCCTCACAGCATTATCACGGATAATGACTCCAACTTTGATTCTGAGGAGTTCAGAGCATTCTGCGCCTCCCAAGGAACTCGGGTCGACTACGCGTCTGTCGCGCATCCACAGTTGAATGGGCAGGCAGAGAGAGCAAATGGTTTGATCCTCCAAGGGCTGAAACCCTGGTTGATGCGTGACCTCAAGCATGCGGCTGGCGCTTGGGTGGACAAGTTACCATCAGTCCTTTAGGGATTGAGAACAACACCGAATCGATTGACTGGTCGGACCCTTTCTTCATGGTCTATGGGGCTGAAGCCGTGCCGCCGAGTGATTTGCTTCACAATGCGCCCCGAGTAGAACTTTTTCAGAAGCTGAAGCAGAACAGGCACGACAAGATGTTGTTGACCTTCTGGAAGAAGAAAGAGAGATGGCCTTGATCCGGTCGACCATTTATCAGCAAGACCTCCGTTGATTCCATGCTAGAAACGTGCGAGGTTGAGCATTTCAGGAAGGAGACCTTGTGATCCGAGTGGATCAGCAACGGCCTCACAAGCTTGCTCCTACTTGGGAAGGTCCCTTCATCATCACCAAGGTGCTCCACAATGGAGCATATCACCTCTTCAATGTGGAACAGAAGAAGGACGAGCCACGTGCTTGGAATGCGGAGCTGTGATACGTCTCCAACGTATCTATAATTTTTGATTGTTCCATGCTATTATATTATCTGTTTTGGATGTTTATGGGCTTTATTATACACTTTTATATTATTTTTGGGACTAACCTATTAACCCAGAGCCCAGTGCCAGTTTTTCCCTTGTTTCAGTGTTTCGCAGAAAAGGAATATCAAATAGAGTCCAAACGGAATGAAACCTTCGGGAAAGTTATTTTTGGAACAGAAGCAATCCAGAGGACTTGGAGTGAACGTCAGGGAATCAACGAGGGCACGAGGCAGGGGGGTGCTTGGAAGAATATGATAATTGCTATACTATTGGTGTTATCCATACTATTAATGATGAGAGTGATTATGCTTATGATATGAAAAGGCCCAAGATTGGGGATGCTATGTTTGATGAAGATGATGTTTTTGAGAATATATTTGCTGCGATTAATGTTTGTCCCAAGCTTGGGGATGCTACGTTTAATGAAGATGATATTTTTAGTCTCCCAAGTTTCGATATGCAAAGTTGTTATGATGATAGCATGCTTTCTACCTATGAAGATTATATTGTTGAAAGTGGGTTTGGAAGAGTGTCAACTTTAGGAAGTAGTGATCCCACTATTTTGGAGGATGTTGAATCTTATAATATTTATGAAAGTAGATTTGGAGAGGTCATGACTTTATTTAGTGATGAGTCCACTATCTTGGAAGAGGTTTCAATCGATTATGATGAGAACAAAGTTGCTACTTATGATGCTTATTGTGATGAAACTTATGCTATAAAAAGTAGTGATGATTATATTTATAAAACTTGTTATGATTATGATTACCCTTTTTATGAACATTACTCTTTTAATGTTGAAACAATTTATAGTATTCAAGTCTCTTATGATACTCCCATTATCCCGAATGAGAAGAATTTTGCTTATGTGGAGAGTAGTAAAATTTCTATGCAAGTAGATCATGAAAAGAATGCTTTAGGTGCTGGTTATATTGTTGAATTCATTCATGATGCTACTGAAAATTATTATGAGGGAGGAATATATGCTTGTAGGAATTGCAATAATATCAAGTTTCCTCTCTATGTGCTTAAAATTTTAAAGTTAATGCTTGTTTTACCTTCCTATGCAAGTTGATTCTTGTTCCCATAAGTTTTTTGCTCACAAAATCCCTATGCATAGGAAGTGGGTTAGGCTTAAATGTGCTAGTCATATGCTTCATGATGCTCCCATTATATTTCAATTCTTATTTCTTATGTGAGCATCATTGTCATCATCATGCCTAGCTAGAAAAGGCATTAAAGAAAAGCGCTTGTTGGGAGGCAACCCAATTTTATTTTACTTTCTTGATTTTTGGTTCTGTTTAGGAATAAATAATCCATCTAGCTTATGGTTAGATTTTTTTTTCATGTTTTAATTAGTGTTTGTGCCAAGTAGAACCTTTGGGAAGACTTGGGTGAAGTCTTTATGATCATGCTGTAAAAAACAGAAACTTTAGCGCTCACGAGATTTGCTTCAACTTTTTACTGGAGAGTGATATTTAGTTGATTATTTTTGCAGATGATTAATATACAAATTCCTCAGGTCCACCAATTTATTTTAGAATTTTTGGAGTTCCAGAAGTTTGCGTTAGTTACATATTACTACAGACTGTTCTGTTTTTGACAGATTCTGTTTTTCGTGTGTTGTTTGCTTATTTTGATGAATCTATGGCTAGTAAAATAGTTTACAAACCATAGAGAAGTTGGAATACAGTAGGTTTAACACCAATATAAATAAAGAATAAGTTCATTACAGTACCTTGAACTGGTGTTTTGTTTTCTTTCGCTAACGGAGCTCACGAGATTTTCTGTTAAGTTTTGTGTTGTGAAGTTTTCAAGTTTTGGGTAAAGATTCAATGGACTATGGAATAAGGAGTGGCAAGAGCTTAAGCTTGGGGATGCCCAAGGCACCCCAAGGTAATATTCAAGGATAGCCAAGCGTCTAAGCTTGGGGATGCCCCGGATGGCATCCCCTCTTTCGTCTTCGTTCATCGGTAACTTTACTTGGAGCTATATTTTTATTCACCACATGATATGTGTTTTGCTTGGAGCGTCATGTCATTTTATTCTGTTTTGTTTGCTGTTTGAATAAAGTATCAAGATCTGAAATTCTTAAATGAGAGAGAGTCTTCACATAGCTACATAATTATCTAACTACTCATTGATCTTCACTTATATCTTTTTGGAGTAGTTTGTCATTTACTCGTGTGCTTCACTTATATCCTATGAGTAAATGGTTGAATGATTTGAATGTCATAAATCTGAAATTATATATGTTTCATATGCTTATCCCATGGGGAGTAATGCCTTCACATATAAGAATTAGAGGTGGTAAATTTATTGAAGGTTAGCAAACATTGTATTGGTCACTTGAACAATTCATGAAAGAATATTGAAGGATGAGAGATTTCACATATAATACTATCTTGGACATCTTCTATGATTGTGATACCCATTAATTATTTTCAAACCTGAGCAAATTAGTTGAAGTTGGACAAGGAAGACAACATAATGAGTTATGCTTGGGTATATTTGTATAGAAGTTATATTGTTATGGATCCTCTAACATGTGGTGCTTGCTATGTAGAATCCTTTGCTAGCCAAAATATCTGTACTAAGCGGGAATACTGATTGTGCATCCAAATCCCTTGAACCAAGTTTCTTCCATGAGTGTCCACCATATCTACCTATATGCGGTATTTACCTGCCGTTCCAAGTAAATTTGCATGTGTCAAACTCTAAATCTTCAAATAATAATCTGTTTTGTATGCCCGAATCGCTCATGTATCGACTACGGGTTAGCAGTATCTTCCATGCTAGGTGGGTTATTCTCACGATGAGTGGACTCCGCTCATCATTCATGAGAAAATGGCTGGTAACTGGGATGCCCAGTCCCATGATCAAAAGATCGAAATCCAATAAAAAATAATTGCAAACAAAACTCCCCCAGGTTTGACATTAGTTGGAGGCACCCGTTGTTTCGGGCAAGCCATGGATTGATGATTGCTGGTGGAGGGGGAGTAAAAATCTTTACCTTTCTGTTTGGGAACCGCCTATAATGTATGTAGTATGGAAGATATTGGGAACTCTTGGTCGTTATGTTGACAATGAAAGCATACCTCTCAAAATTATTTTCATCTCTGTTTTTGCTCCGAGCTCTGGCACCTCTGCAAATCCCTGCTTCCCTCTGCAAAGGGCCTATCTTTTACTTTTATGCAAGAGTCAGTAGTATTCCTTCTCATTCCAACCTACTCTTTAGTTGGCAAGCATCATGTGATGGAAATATCTAGGCATATATGGCCATTCAAATATATTTGAGCATGAATTATTATTGTTGACATTACCCTTGAGGTAAAAGGTTGGGAGGCGAAACACTAAGCCCCTATCTTTCTCTGTGTTCGATGAATACTATTTGTTCTAAAAATATGCTTTGAGTGGTAGCAATCATGGAAGACTAAATGATAGTTGAGTATGTGAAGTTTGCTGAATCAAAGCTCTGACATAGACTCTTCCTGAAAATAAGATGAATTGCAATTGTTTGATGACTGAGAACATAGTTTGTTAGTTTTCAAGAAAGTTTATGATCTATACTTTAACATGTGAATAGCTTGTTACTTGATCATGAAAAGTTCTATGAGTTGAGCTACTGTTATGACATATAATGATGCTAGAAAAGGTGATTGAAATTATCATTGATCAAACTTATGCACCTACTAGCATTCACACTTCATAAATTCTTTCTTTTATCATTTACCTACTCGAGGACGAGCAGGAATTAAGCTTGGGGATGCTGATACTCTCCAACGTATCTATGATTTATGAAGTATTCATGCTATTATATTATCCATCTTGGATGCTTTATGGGCTTTATTTTACACTTTTATATTATTTTTTGGGACTAACCTATTGACCAAGAGCCCAGTGCCAGTTCCTGTTTTTTCCCTAGTTTCAGTGTTTCGAAGAAAAGGAATATCAAACGGAGTTGAAACGGAATGAAACCTTCTGGAGAAGTTATTTTTGGAAGGAAAGCAACCAGATAGACTTCGAGTGCACGTCAGGAAAGAAACGAGGAAGCCACGAGGTAGGGGGCGCGCCCACCCCCCTAGGGCGCGCCCTCCACCCTCGTGGCTCCCCTGACGTATTTCTGCCGCCTATATATATCCATATACCCTAAAACGATCGGGGAACAAAATAGATTGGGAGTTCCGCCGCCGCAAGCGTCTGTAGCCACCAAAAACCAATCGGGACCCTGTTCCGGCACCCTGCCGGAGGGGGGAACCCTCACTGGTGGCCATCTTCATCATCCCGATGCTCTCCATGACGAGGAGGGAGTAGTTCACCCTCGGGGCTGAGGGTATGTACCAGTAGCTATGTGTTTGATCTCTCTCTCTCTCGTGTTCTTGATTTGGCACGATCTTGATGTATCGCGAGCTTTGCTATTATAGTTGGATCTTATGTTGCTTCTCCCCCTCTACTCTCTTGTAATGAATTGAGTTTTCCCTTTGAAGTAATCTTATCGGATTGAGTCTTTAATGATTTGAGAACACTTGATGTAGGTCTTGCGTGGGATAACCATGGTGACAATGGGTTATTCTATTGATTCACTTGATATATGTTTCGGTGATCAACTTGCGGGTTCCGCCCATGAACCTATGCATAGGGGTTGGCACATCTTTTCATCTTGACTCTCCGGTAGAAACTTTGGGGCACTCTTTGAGGTTCTATGTGTTGGTTGAATAGATGAATCATAGATTGTGTGATGCATATCGTATAATCATACCCACGGATACTTGAGGTGACATTGGAGTATCTAGGTGACATTAGGGTTTTTGTTGATGTGTGTCTTAAGGTGTTATTTTACTACGGACTCTAGGGCTGTTTGTGACACTTATAGGAATAGCCCAATGGATTGATCGGAAAGAATAACTTTGAGGTGGTTTCGTACCCTACCATAATCTCTTCGTTTGTTCTCCGCTATTAGTGACTTTGGAGTGACTCTTTGTTGCATGTTGAGGGATAGTTATATGATCCAATTATGTTATTATTGTTGAGAGAACTTGCACTAGTGAAAGTATGAACCCTAGGCCTTGTTTCCTAGCATTGCAATACCGTTTGTGCTCACTTTTATCACTAGTTACCTTGCTGTTTTTATATTTTCAGATTACAAAAACCTATATCTACCATCCATATTGCACTTGTATCACCATCTCTTCGCCGAACTAGTGCACCTATACAATTTACCGTTGTATTGGGTGTGTTGGGGACACAAGAGACTGTTTGTTATTTGATTGCAGGGTTGTTTGAGAGAGACCATCTTCAACCTACGCCTCTCACGGATTGATAAACCTTAGGTCATCCACTTGAGGGAAATTTGCTACTGTCCTACAAACCTCTGCACTTGGAGGCCCAACAACGTCTACAAGAAGAAGGTTGCGTAGTAGACATCAAGCTGCTCCACCATTTTTGCACTTAAACACTCGAGTTGACAAGTTGTAATAAGAATCGTTCGGTTTGCTTATCAAAGACAAGAGTTTTGTAATATCTTAATGATTGTTATCCCATCAATAAATGTGTCCAAATCCCCAGTGGGTGGCTTAGCTGCGAACCTGATTCGCCTAAGTATCAAAAACTACTTCGAGTGGAGAGCAATCCTCCCACTCGGGGCTTAGCCAGGAACCTGATTCGCCTAAGTTTGAAAAATCCTACTGAGTGAAGAGCAACCCTCTCACTCGGAGGCTTACTTGCAGTCCCGTACTCGCCTAAGTTTGAAAAATCCTACTGAGTGAAGAGCAACCCTCTCACTCGGAGGCTTAGCTGCAGTCCCGTACTCGCCTAAGTTTGAAAAATCCTACCGAGTGAAGAGCAACCCTCTCACCCGGGGCTTAGCTGCAGTCCCGTACTCGCCTAAGTTTGAAAAATCCTACCGAGTGAAGAGCAACCCTCTCACTCGGAGGCTTAGCTACAGTCCCGTACTCGCCTAAGTTTGAAAAATCCTACTGAGTGAAGAGCAACCCTCTCACTCGGAGGCTTAGCTGCAGTCCCGTACTCGCCTAAGTTTGAAAAATCCTACTGAGTGAAGAGCAACCCTCTCACTCGGAGGCTTAGCTGCAGTCCCGTAATCGCCTAAGTTTGAAAAATCCTACCGAGTGAAGATCAACCCTCTCACTCGGAGGCTTAGCTGCAGTCCCGTACTCGCCTAAGTTTGAAAAATCCTACCGAGTTAAGAGCAACCCTCTCACTTGGGGGCTTAGCTGCAGTCTCGTACTCGCTTAAGTTTGAAAAATCCTACCGAGTGAAGAGCAACCCTCTCACTCGGGGGCTTAGCTGCAGTCCCGTACTCGCCTAAGTTTGAAAAATCCTACCGAGTGAAGAGCAACCCTCTCACTCGGAGGCTTAGCTGCAGTCCCGTACTTGCCTAAGTTTGAAAAATCCTACCGAGTGAAGAGAACCCTCTCACGCGGGGGCTTAGCTGTAGTCTCGTACTCGCCTAAGTTTGAAAAATCCTACCGAGCGAAGAGCAACCCTCTCACTCGGGGGGCTTAGCTGCAGTCCCGTACTCGCCTAAGTTTTAAACCATTCCTAGTGGTCGAATCACAAGTACAACGTGCGCTCCATCCTGATCCGCAAGGACAACGAGGTGCAGGTCGTGCAAGGCACCTAGTGCTCTTGTCCATGACCCACTCGACGGAGCTGCGTCACAAGTATAACGTGCGCTCCATCCTGGTCCGCAAGGACGGCGAGGTACAGGTCATGCACAACACCTAGTGCTCTTGTCCATGACCCACTCGACGGAGCTGCGTCACAAGTATAATGTGCGCTCCATCCAGGTCCGCAAGGACGACGAGGTACATGTCGTATGTAGCACCCAATACTCGTGCCCACAACCTGTGACACAGATCCAATGGCAGTTCCAAGTGAAGAATCTAGTTTCACTCGGAGTCAAGAGATTCAAAGGCAGCAAAGACAAAATCAAGTCCAGATAAATCCCACGAGGTTCCGAACCGCAGATAAAAGTGCTCGGGCATCAGGCCCGAAGGAGTTTAACGATTACAAAATCACTCGGCATTCCGAGGAAAATTTAATTAGGGCATAAAGTTTGTTCACTCCGCAGGAGGAGGGCTGGCAGGCTCGACGAACTCGTCCAGGTCGATTCTGTCTGCAATACGAGTAGCGGCTTCGATGAAGGTCTCCATGAAGGACTGAAAGTTGAGCTCCTTAGTATTGGCAACCTTGAGTGCTGCAAGTTTCTCCTCCTTGACCTCTTTGCAGTGGACGTGAACCAGATACAGGGCTACATCAGCACCGCATCGGGCGGATGATTTCTTCCATTCCTGCACTCGATCGGGGATCTCGTTAAGTCGAGTCATCATAAACTCGAGGTCATTCTGAAATGTCACCCTTGGCCAGAGCACCGTGTCGATCCGTGACACCGCCACCTTCAGTTGGGCAATGTAGTCCATGGCACTGGCAAGACGAGATTCCAGTCGGAGCACATTCATGGCAGCTTCATCCTTGACAGGGGAGTTAATGGGGTCCAAACTCGTCTCAATCCTCCCAGCTCTTCCTCGAAGTTTTGACAGAATTCTGCGCATGCAGAGAAATGATGAGTCGACAGTCGTAAGGCGAGTCAGCAATAACGAATCAGTCGAACAAGGAAAAATACCTTCAAGCATAACGAACAGCTTCTTGGCAAGTCCCCCCAGATAAATTTCCAGCTCGTCTCTCTTCCGAGTGAGGTCTTCAACTTTGTCAGTCATTGTCACCTTGTCCTTCTTCAGTTGCACGACTTCTTTGTTGGCTTCATTGATGATAGTCTTCAATTTGGCGTTTTCTTCTTCTAACTTATCGACTGAAGCCAGCTTCTTGTCGGCAAGTTCAGTTCTCTCCCGCCCCGTCTTCTGAGCTGCGGCAAGATCAAGATCCTTCTGCTCCAGCGCCTGCTTCATTTTCTTTAAAGAAATAACATTCTTTAGACGGGCTTGGAGTTGTCTGTTTTCACTACGCACATCTGTTCAAGTGAAGTCACTCGGTTCAAGAAGCGAAAAGTAAAGCTGACAAAGCAAGCAGTCGACAAGTAGTTACCTCCCATAGCAGCTGCTTCATCTTGAGCCTTCTGCAAGTTTTTCTTGGCTAACCCCAGATCAAGGTTGAGTTGGATCTGTTTCTTCTCCAAGTCAGTAAATCGAGCCCCGAGCTCACAAGATCTCTGCAGTCAGTCGACAGAAACAAGAATTGGTTGCTTCCGAGCGATAAAGTACAAGTTCAACTTGTTACGACAAAAAGAGTTCTAAGACTACTGCCGAATCAAACATTCAACAGTAGTCTCAGGGACTACACCCAGTGGGTGCACTTAGCGTGCCCCCACTGGTTCGACATTTCAATCGGCTTGGTCCGTCCAGTCGCAAAAAACAACAACAACAACTGTTATTCTTAGACCACAGTCGACTGCCCGCAGTCGACTAAGGTCTCGGGGACTACACCCAGTGGGTGCACTTAGTGTGCCCCCACTGGTCCAGATTCCACTCGACATGCTTCGCCCAAACTGAGTGGAAGAACCGTCTAGAGACATTTTGTTCAAAGACCCCCGCCGAATCAAACATTCAACGGTGGCCTCGGGGACTACACCCAGTGGGTGCACTCTGCGTGCCCCCACTAGTTCAAAGAAACACTTGACACGACCTAGTCGACTCAAGTGGAAAAACTACTCGGCAAAAGTCAAAACACCCAGTGGGTGTATAGATGCAAAGTGCAGACTGACAATAGATGCACATTAAAGGTTTTCGGGCAGCATATCCTAACATAACAAGCATCAAGATAAAAAGATCAGTTGGAAATCAGCTAACCTGGACGTTGGTATGGAGTGCTAAGCTGGCATCATAGGCAGCCTAGCTGGCCTCACGCACCACCTTCATCTGCTCCATCATAAGGCCTGCCTGGCGTATGGCTTCCTTGGCAGCGGTCACCTTGTCCTCCGGGACATGATGGGTGATGAAAAGCAGAGTTGGTGGAACAGTCGCAGCAACCTGGGGATCTGAGACATGGAGTTGCACGGAAGAGGCAGGGACTTGGATAGTCGACGACGAAGGGCGTTCAGTCGACACAGGATCAACAAAAGTAACAGAGGTGCAATTGAGGTCTCCAGACTGCTGGGTCACTGGTTCTAGCACTGGCGCCGTTTGGAGCATCTTGTTGGCTGGCACCCTCCTGCCTGAGGTCCTGCCCCTCCTTCCCGTGGGCTTCTGAGGCATATCATCATCGTCGTCTGGAAGTTCAATAATATTCTGCGAAGCTGCAAAAGAATCGACCACAAGAGTTCAGTTGACCGTGAAAACTAATTGACAAAGTAAAGGCAAGATGGCAGGAGTCATACCTGCTTTGGAAGTGGCCACGTCCTCCATCTCCTCATCATCGTCATCTTTGTAAATGGAAGTCCCAGAAGTAGCAGCACTACACGTTTCAGAGTTCACTCGGTCAAGCTGAAGAATGAGTCGATTGAAATACAGAAGCTTCCAAACAATGCAAAAGTAAAGAGGCAAAACAAAATACTTACGCAGAAGCGACGGGAACATCCACCTTGATCTTAGGCAGGGCCTTCCGAGGCTTTGTAGGTGCAACTTTGGGCTGTTTCGACGCCTTTTCAGTCGGCTCGGAAGAAGATGTCCGAGCGCGCTTCGATGCCTGCTTACTTGGAGCGACTGCTTTGCCTCGTACACTTGCTGGGTCATGCTTTTGCTTGGAGCGTCTTTCAGAACAAGGTGGGGAGTCGACTTCTTCGCCGATGCTTGAGTCTTCACTTTCTTCCCCGTCCTCGTCATCAGATTTCCAGTCGGCGCTCTCGCCTCCGCTCGCCTCTCCCTCCTGGACTTGCTCTCCATTCGGCATAGAGTACATCTCGGTATAGATCTGCGAGGCAAAGAATTACACAAATATCAGTCGGACTCAAGACAGTTGCAAATCAGAGCAAAAAGCATTCGGCAGTAAAAGATCAGACCTTGTCTGGTTCATTGGCGTCGTCAAATGGTGGAACCCTCCTAGACCCCCTAGGATTGTCTTTGTTTCCAGTAATGCCCTGCAGCCACTGCTCTACTATCTCCTCGGTGGCTTCCTCCGGGTGGATCCGAGTGGTGTCATCAATACCCGAGTACATCCACATAGGATGATCGCGGGCCTGGAGTGGCTGGACGCGTCGACTGAGAAACACTTCGAGCAAATCCATGCCAGTCACGCCGTCACGGACTAATTGGACTACTCGTTCGACTAGCATATTCACCTCTGGAGTCACTTTCAAAGGAGAGGGCGGCTGGACTCGATCCATGGAGAAGGGAGGAAGGCCAGTCGACTGACCAGGGGTCGGTTGGTCTTTACAGTAAAACCAGGTCGACTGCCACCCTCTAACATAATCGGGAAGAGTCATAGCTAGAAAAGTATTTCTACCCCTCATCTGAATCCCTAGACCTCCGCACATCTGGATCCGTGTGTCCTCTCATCACTCGGATTAGCATTTTTCATAGACTGGGAGTGGCAAGTAAAGATGTGTTTGGAGAGACCCAAGTGCGGTCGACAACCCAGGAAATTCTCACACATGGAAACAAATGCAGTGAGATATGTGATGGTGTTGGGGGAAAAGTGATGAAGCTGGGCTCCAAAAAAGTTCAAGAAACCCCGGAAAAAAGGATGAGGGGGCAGAGAGAAACCACGGTCAACACGAGTCGCGAGGAGGACGCACTCACCCTCCTGCGGCCGCGGCTCGGTCTCGTTTCCCGGCAGCCTCCAAGATCCGTGGGCAATCAGGCCCCCTTCGACCAAATCCTCCATGTCCTCCTTCTGAATCGTGGAACGAATCCAGTCACCCTGGATCCAACCGGACGGCAGGCCGGACCTTGACGACGACCCCCCGACTCATCTTCTTGCCCTTCGCCGCCGCCGTCACCTTCTTTGCGTGCTCCAGGGCCGCTGTCTTGTCTTTCCCCATCGCAGCGGACTGCGCTCAAGCAGGGCAGCAGTGTCGAGATTGTAGGCGGGCGCGATGGAGAAGCAGAGGAAGAAGAAGGGGAATGGGGCGCACTGGGCAGAACACATCGACTCCGACGACTTATATAGTCCCGCTTCCGGGTGGCTGGCTTGTGGGCCCGGTCGATCCTGTCAAATCCCGCAACAGTCACGCGCTCAATACGTGGCGAAAAAGGCGGCGCGAGAATCGAGGCGCCCCTTGTCTAATCCGTTCCGTTTACCGCGGTGCTCTCCGTCCCGTGCGCTTCTCCAAATTTCGAATCCCGTGAGATCCGGGAACAGCAGTGCAACCAATCGCGCCAAAGATTTCATGCCGCTCCAACACTCGAAGCATATCAACATAAGTTCACTCGACAAACTCTGAATGGATCAAGGCGACTGAAAACGAAGTTGAAGTTCCAGCACGGTTCATCGGCCCAGTTAAAATGCCTCCGAAGCATAAAACTCGGGTCAGAATCATCTTCAACCTCTTCTCCACTCGGACCCTGATCCATTCGGGGGCTAATGACGATGACATGTACCTAGGGTAGGGTAATGGGCATGACCTAGACACCCTTCCCAAGGACACCTGCCCTAAAGTCCAAGACATTCAAAGCACAGTAGCATCTACCGACTGAAATCACCTCAGAGTGCAACCCACTCGACCAACAGAATTTCACCCGGATAACCCAATTCCATTCGACCAGAATATAATCATTCGACCATAACAGAAACAACTCGGAGTACAGAAGATCTAAAGTCACTTAGGATGGCAACGGTCAGGTGTTCACTCGGTAGTCTTAATGATCATTTATATGCCTTTATTGTTGGCGTTACCAGTAACGTCCCACCTTTATGTACATTGAACCTCTTGTAACGTGGGCGGGCTGGGGTCCTGGCGCACTCTATATAAGCCACCCCCTCCACTGGCACAAGGGTTCGCACCCCCTGTAACTTCACGCATAATCCAGTCGACCGCCTCCGGGCACCGAGACGTAGGGCTGTTACTTCCTCCGAGAAGGGCCTGAACTCGTAAATCTTGCATGCACAATCTCACCGTAGCTAGGATCTCGCCTCCTCCTACGTACCCCCATATTCTACTGTTAGACTTAGAACCACGACATCAGCCTCGCGCCACGGACAAGCGGAGACGGCCCAAAAACTAGGCATTCTCGCCAGTGTTCGAGTCAGACAGATCTTGCAACAAAGTATATCATGTGGTAGTAAACTCTGATGTGACATAGCCAATTCTCATCAAATTCATCTACAAAATAAAAAAGAAGTAGGTAATGGATTTTTAAAGAAAACAAGCTAAAAATGCATGGAAAATCAAAACGCTCAACAAAATAAAAGAAAATTTGACTCCCCGTCTACCCCCCCACATCTCTAAGGGCATGTACAATCAGCTGTACAATGATCTACGGTTAGCCGTATGTAACTCTAGCCGCGTAGGAAAATAAATGACATGGGAGAGAGCGAGAGAACTCATCAGGCCAACAACTCAAATGAAAATGGAAAACAAACATGACATGCAACCCAACAGAGAAGCCCACATAGAGGAAAGAAGCCCACATAGTCTTGTCCGGCAAAACAGGGCCACACAAGCTGGGGGCTAACGAGGTGTACCAAGTTCTGGATACTTATTGTCAGGCAACTGGGCAACACATCAACTATTCAAAATCTTCAATATTCTTTAGCTAAGGAGTGCCAGATTCGGTGATGGAGGAAATAAAGGAAATACTCAATGTCCTGAATGAAACTCTGAATGAGAAGTATTTGGGGATGCCCTCAGATGTTGGTAGCTCTAAGAACGGTGCTTTTAAATACCTCAAGGACCGTCTGTGGAGTAAGGTTCAGGGGTGGATCGAGAGCACTATGTCATCAGCATGCAAGGAAGTGTTAGTTAAGTCTGTTGCTCAAGCAGTGCCAGTTTTTTCGATGTCATGTTTCAAGCTACCAAGAGGGTTGTGTGAACACCTAAACATGCTCATCAGGAAATTCTGGTGGGGTAGCAAGGAGGGAAAACGGAAGCCACATTGGGTCTCCTGGAAATCTATGACGCAACCTAAGGACATGGGGGGGCTGGGGTTTAAAGACTTCGAGCTTTTCAACCTTGCCATGTTGGCAAGACAAGCGTGGCGACTGCTGCAGAATCCGGACACACTATGTGCCCGTGTTCTGAAGAGCATCTACTATCCATCCTCTGACATTCTTGAAGCTGAACTAGGAGGCCGACCTAGTCAAGTATGGAGAGAAATTGTGGAGGGCAGGGATATTTTGAAGCAAGGGCTGATTAGACGAATTGGGAATGGAGCTACTACTAATATATGGACACATAATTGGCTGCCAAGGGACGAAATGCTTCGACCTTATGGGTGTCTGACACAAAATCGGCCTACATTGGTCTCTGAACTCACAATTCCTTCTACGGCATCATGGAACAGGCAAATGGTGCACTCCACTTTCATGCCGATGGATGCCGAAACTACATTGGGAATTCCTTTGTGCACTCGGAACATGTCAGACTTTTGGGCTTGGCATTATGAAAAACACGGTATTTTCTCTGTGAAGTCAGCTTATAAAATGATCATTACAACCAGGCAGCGCAGAGAGGCTTGGCTGGAGGGAACAGCAGGCCCGTCGAGTGCTAGGGCGGAGAAAGGTGCATGGAAATCATTGTGGAACACTGAAGTTCCGGGCAAGGTCGGGATGTTTTTATGGAGATTATCCAAGCAGTCGCTGCCGACGAATGACGTAATTAAGGGCGCATCGCCATATGACAGATTCTAGCCAGTGTGGTTTTTGCGGGGTACAGGACTCGTGGCGACACTCGTTGCTGGAATGCACCGCGTCGCGGAGTGTTTGGGCGTTGGGTGACGAGGAGTTGACACATAAAATCATAGCCACCACTGAGCCCAATGCTAAAAACTGGCTGTTTACTTTGATGGAAAGCTTGCCGCCTGACAAGTTTGTCCGTCTGGCGGTCATGACGTGGTCAATTTGGCATGCCCGCCACAAAGCAATTCACGAGGCAATCTTCCAAAGCCCCCATCAGACACATATATTCATCAACAGGTTCATCGACGAAATTGGCATTGTCAATGATGGAAATAGGCGCCCACGGCAGACTGGGGCTCCAACTCGTGAACAGCGCCAGAGCCCAAAGAGGCCACCTCCTGGATATTGCAAAATACATGTTGACGCAGGTGTTCGTGCGAGAAAAGGAGGATCAGCGGCTGCAGTATGTAGAGATGAAGCAGGGAACTATCTTGGGGCCTCAGCTTTGGTTATTGAGGGTGTCACGGACCCAGCGTCACTGGAAGCGTTGGCATGCCGCGAGGCGCTGTGCTTGGCGGAGGACTTGAATATCCAAAGTTTTATTATTGCATCAGACTGCAAACAGGTAGTGGCAGATATTGGTCGAAGCGCTAGAGGGAGATATGGAGCGATAATCAGCGAGATCAACCTCAAAGCTGCCACTGTTCAATGTAAATTTACTTTTGAGTGTCGTGCAAGCACATAGTTTAGCAAAATTTTCACTTTCTAGAGGTCCTGGTCTCCACGTCTGGTTTGGCGTTCCTTACAACCAGAACCGTATCCCACTTCATGTGGCTTTTGATGAATAAAGTTGATTTCACCCCTCAAAAAAAAAGGGGCACACAAGCGAGTTGTCAGGCTCGCTTCTAGCCAGCAATAAAAATAAACGAAATGACAACGAGCACTCCAAATACACGAATCTTGACAAGGAGTTAGATGAGAGATAACTGAATTAACAAAACATAAAAAAACAGTTTACATCAATCTTATAGCAATTAATCATGTGCTTGAAGACTTAGATGTGAGGTAATATATTGCATCTAGATGTGAATAGCAACCCCTTTTTTATTTTACTTTATTATTATTTATATAAAATTTCTTTTGAAGCATTTTCCTTTTTATAAGTTTTTTTAGTAGAGAAAACTCCAATCGCATCCCTATTGGGCCTGGCGTTTGGAAGTTTTTGTAGGCTTCATCTTGTGGAAGGTGGGAATAGAAGGGCCCAATGTTAACAATACTCTAACGAATACCAAGTCCAGGCAGTTGAGGCCCCGTGCTCGGCCGAACCGCCGTTCAAACTCACCGCCGCATCGCCCGCCACAAACCTTGCTCGGCTCTTCCCGACCCATCAATCAGCCGAACATCTCGGGCTGGCTTCCTCTCTCCTCTCCGTTCCCCACCCCATCTCGACCCCGCCGTCAGATGGCGCCACCGCCGGCCTCGTACCCCTCGCCGCACCGGCCGGCGCTCCGGCCGGGCAGCCTGCAGCGCCTGCTCCGCCCGCCGGACCCCTCCGACACCGACGACGCCCCCACCCCGCGCTCCCGCTCCCGTGCCCGCTCCAACGGCCGCGTCCTGCTCCAGGTCACCAACATCACGCCGGCGCTCACCGGCGCCGACCCATTCTCGGGCCACCAGGGCTTCTACCTCCGCCTCTCCGACTCGTCCCGCTCCTGCTACGTCTCCCTCCACGCCGACCACGACGACCTCATCCTCGCAAACGGCCTCCACATCGGCCAGGTCATCGAGGTGGACCACCTCATGCCTTCGGTCCCAGCTCCCGTGCTCCGCAGCTTCCGCGTCCTCCCGGGCCGGTACCCCTGCATCCAGCACGACTCCACGGACGACGACGTCGACGCCGATGCCTGCTCCGCCCGCGCCGAGGTCAAGGACAAGGAGGTCGTCTCTGAGCGCCCGCGTCCGCACAGGCCCTCGCCGACGCCGCCTCTCCCGGAGAGGAAGGCGTGGCAGTCCGGCTCCCCTGCCACGATGGGCCACGGCCACAGGTCGCGGTCGTTCACGACTCTGTCCGAGGCGTGCGCGGCGGCGGTAAAGCCGGTGAGAAGGAGCGAGGGGGAGCGGAGGGGCGCCGATTTCCTGAAGAAGGTCAGGAAGATCAGCGCTGCGTCCATCGACGGCAACAGCAGCGACGTCGACGATGACGAGGACGAGTCGGACGTCTCGTCGTCGATTTCCACCACGAGGAGGAACTGGGATTTCACCGGCAGCATAAGACCCGTCGCCCCCCGGAGACGCAGCAACAGTGTAAAGCCATTTCTCTAATTTGCGTGACCAATTTTTTTTCCCAAGAACTCAACCTTCTAACTCAATCAATTTTTCATTTTTGTATGCTGTAGATATCTCCAGGGAGATCAGGCCCAAACCAGAGCGGCACGGCGAATGACCCACTGGAGTCGGTGAGAAGGAAAGCCGAGAAGGCATTTAAGGTGCTCTCCAAGAGGAGCGCGCACGCCTCAAGCAAGACGCCCAGAGAGAGCTCCAGCGCGGCGGGGACACCGCGGAGCACCGGTGCGACGAGCGGGATCCGGTGGTGCGAGGACAATGTGCTGTGGAGCTCGCTCTCCTCGAGCTTAACGAGGCATGGGAAGGTACATTCTGTTGTCTTCTGTTCCTGTTATCTGAAGAAAGTAAGTTCTGTTTGCTGATAAGACGGCCTGCGATTTCTGTTCCAACAATGGCAGGAGGCAGTGAAGCAGAGAGACATGGCGCTGCAGACTGTGCTTGATGGACTGCTAGAGGCATCCACCACGGAGAAGTTGATAAAATGCTTGAGGCGAGTAAAATCGAAAGCTCATACAAACTTGATCTGAATCTTAACAGACACTAGCCAAACTCATTTCATGTCTGATCCCTCCTTTTGCAGTACATACTCTGAACTGCAATCTGACAAGGACGACGACCCAAAGGAGCTCATCGACAGGTTCTTGCGCTTCTCCCAAGAACTGGACCATGCCATCTTCGTCGCTCAATCACAGACCAGGCTTCGTCAAGCCAAGTCAGGTGGTTCCAATTCGACCTCCTCGGCTTCGGCCAAGGCTGCCATGAAGGCCGCGCTGGACAGGAAACAGTCCGCCATCTCATGGGTCAGAGCAGCCATTGAAGCCGACCTCTCACCTCTCTCCAGCCATACAAGAGTCACCTCTGAATCCGCAAAGCCATCGCCGTCTGAATCAAGGCCTGGCACCCCACGGCTCTGCTGTTCCAAGACAAAGTGCAACTGTAACAGCAAGTCCTCCTCGAGGAGCAACCTGAGTGCCGCCATGGACCTGGCCGTCGCGCTGCGGTCGGAATGCAACCGGTGGTTCCTCAAGTACATCGACAAGTTCCTGGACGACGTCGAGAACGAGGCCGGATACACGACGACGTGCGATTCGCAGGTCGCGGGGCTTCTGCAGCAGCTCAAGAGAGTGGACGACTGGCTCAACCATGTGGTGCGGCACGAGCGGATGCTTCCGGGGCCGGGAGACAGAAGCAGCAGGGACTGCGTGTTTTCCGAGGAGGAGGAGAACGATGCGTGCGAGAGGGTTCGGAGGAAGATATACGGGGCGCTCCTAAGGCATGTCCAGTATGCTGCGACAGCGCTAGAGAGCATGAATAGTGTAGTAACTGAAGAGGAGAATTAGTTGCTAGTGGCAGTAACTAGGTAAGCTCTAGACAGAGACAGAATGGACATTTTTCAGACGTTAATGTAAGTGGATCATCGTCACACATCAAGTAACATGAATAAGTGTCTACTATGACTGAGGGAGCTCGAGCCACAGAAAGAATGGGCATTCAAGGAGGTGTTCTGGAGGTTATGGTAACTGGCCATTGAAAATCATACCGGTTTGAACGAAGTTTGTGCAAATTTAGCAAATTTTACTCGGATTTAAGCGACTTCCAAATTTTGTTTGAATAGTTGGGTGGTAAAATTACCGGCGGTAACTGGTGCCCCTGTATATTTTCTGCCCTTCCGGCCTTCCTTTTTTCCCCAGTGTTGTTATGAAGTCATGCATACATTCAAATGTCAACACAGTTAATAAGTTAGAGTTACAAATCATAACCCTGTGACATGAAAAAGAAAGATCTGAAATGTGAAGCCAATCAAATCATTGTGACCTTTGATCATTTACATGATTATGATACTTCTTTGTATAACTCCCAGGAAATTCCAAGAAAAGTATGAAGCAAAACAAGTATAGTTACATTATACATGTATAATGATTGGAACTATATATAAGGACCAGAATCAATTAATCCCTATGCAGTTCGGTGTTAGCTAGTGCCACATCTCCAGAGTGGTATTTATTTTTGCAGAGCAGCGATGTGCATCTCAAGACTGCTGACGTTAATCCCATTGTAAGCGAGGGGTGCATACATCCACATGTCGTCGGAGCTCAACAACTGCACATAAATGTTCGATGAAAATTTAGTACTTTTGGTTATGATAAATATTTGGTCAGATTGACAAGGAAATGTAGATGTTGATGTTACACACCTTAATCTGAAGCTGCATAAACTTAACATACTCCACTGCTTCCTCTAGCATTGTACTGATGTCAACCTGTCAGGTCAGATTAATCCAAGTTAGACCTCAATTTATCGTACCAAGTTATATAGGTACAAATTATAGGTCCTTGCAGACCAATACATCCCAGACAGGAACCTACCTTTGTTCCATTGGGAACCAAGTTCTGCAGGGTTTTCAATCTTTCATTGATCCTCTCTCTCCTTTTCTGCAGAATTGATATCAATTTACACCCATTAGAATTCAGAAACATTTATCAACCATGCACCCTTTATCATCTTTTTTGTTGCACTTTGTGATGTCGTGTGCTGAGTACTTACCCTTGCATAGAGGCTCTGAGGATCAGTTGCTGCTCCACGGCTGGCTCTGGTGCCCGTCTTTTTCGAGCTCGACTTGGCGTTGCCATCCAGATCCCCATCTTCTGAGGTGCAGCTGCTGGAGCTTTGAGGATCGATGACATAGGTTTCGTCGCCTTCGATGTCGTTGCTGGTGAAATCCTTTTTGCCAGCCTTCTTGGCCTTCTTTGATGCCTGCATCGGTACATAATTATGATAAGTATGGATCAAAGCAACATTGCAACTGAATTAAGTGACCAATCCATTGAAATTTCTTAAAGCTTACCGTGGTGGCAGCTCTGGACTTCCTCTTGTTAGTCACAGGTGTATGATCATTTGCTGCTTCTTCACCTCCGGCTGGTGCACAGTTGCTGTCTAGAGGACTCAGATCCTCGCCGCCGCCGACTAGGTAGGGGATGTCGGTGCAGTGGGACTGGAATTCGGCATGCGGGAAGGGGTCCATCACCGGGAACTCAAAGCTCTCGTAGCCGTGTGCCGGATCAAGGAAACTGGTGACGCTGGAACTATGGCCTGGCTGAGGCTGGGGCTGTGACCAGCATTGTGGAGACACGTCGTAGTTGAGGCAACTGGAGGAGGAGTTGGAGTCGGTGTCGAGGCCAGGCAAGAACATGGCCGCCATTGCCTCCATGGACTCGTCCTGCTGCTCGTAGGCGAAGCAGTGGTGGTCGCCTCCGAGGAACTGCGACATCATGTCGGTCTCCATCGGCATGGCTGAACTGTAGGAGCTTTCCATTTCAGCTGGGAGAATTGGAAGGGAAGGCTCAACCGCTCAAGGCAAGGGAGGGGCAGAATACTAGCTTTAGAGAGAGAATGCCTTGACTTGAGTGCTTCTGCCGTGGGTCTGTGCAGGGTATTTGTAGGGTGCAGCCCTGCAGGGTGGCTTGGCCTCTATTGTTGACAAAGTACGGAAGCATGTACATCAATCACCTTATCATTCATCACCAAGTTGTCTGTTTGGAAGGAAAGAAATGTTATCTCTAGGGTCAAACCGTCCGTCCGTCCCGTGGGGACGCTGCTGAGGCGTTGCTGCCGGATTCTTGATCTTGATATCGACGGGATAAACAAGACCCTCATGCGCAATTATGCCGCGATGGTGTGCCGATATTGTTTATCGTCCGGGGAAGATATGTTTATGTTGGAGGTGATGAGGAGATTGGCTTGGCATTTGCACAATCACTCGTCTTGTGGGACGTGGGAAGTGGTGGCCGTGGTGGTGGTGAGCTGAGGGGTAGAGGTTGAGGCGAGAGGTTGGAAGCAGCCAGGATCATTATGGGAATTTAGTTCGTGTGGTTGTTATTGAGATCAGTAGATAGATAGATACCAGTTGATGCTTGTGTGATCTTGTGCTTCCCATGGAGGTTGCATTGCAGGCACTACTACGTTGCTGCCATTTCCTGTAACTTGAAGAGCTGTCAGATCCTCAACATGGGGGAGAACAGAATTTCTGCCTTCATTCTTAAAAATGCATGTGAGTTCAATTATAGCATTGCGATGTCGTTTTAAGATTGTGGCAAATTCTTTATGTAAAGAAAATAGCAGTAGCCACATAATTTGTAAGTGGTGGCCAATCTTGCAGTATGTACACAAAACAGCAGTGATCAAATAACTTGTAAGTGGTGGCCAATCTTGCAGTATGTACACAAAACAGCAGTGATCAAATAACTTGTAAGTGGTGGCCAATCTTGCACCAGGTACAAAACAACAATGATCAAATATGAATGTAATTAAGTTCTTTGCATGCTGAAGAAAGATACACCTTTTTTTGGCCAAACACATCCAAATCTTGGGGGGTGCCGAAGCCCTTACAAAAGTATTAAAAAAAACCCTTACAAAAGTATTAAAAAAAAACCCTTACAAAAGCATCCTTACAGAAAACTGAAAAACAGATCCAAATCTTTGGTGGTGCCGAAGTCTTCTTCCACCGGCATCTACTGGTGGCACGCCATGAGCAAACCTCGTTGCCACATGTGGGTCTCCGTCTCAGTGGACCAAACTTGTTTAAACCGAGTCTTAGCAACGACATGATATCAAGAGCTATATTTAAACATCGAGGATGCATATAGACAAATCATTAAAAATATAAGAGAAAAAGGAAAAAAAAGCAACAATGATTCACGCGAAGCTGCCACACCGATTACCCTTTACAACACTAGGACTGCAAGAACGGTTCTCCAAAAGCAACGCCTTCAGGAAGGGAACAGCGCGCTAACGCTGCTATCGCCAAATTCAAGCAGTAAAGGCCAGATCATGAGTTTCTCACAATGAAAACCGTAGTTCTGACCTTAATTGGTTATGTATGGCAATGTATCAAAGTAGTAAAGGCCAGATCAAACCGCAACAGAAGGCACGGTGAATCCTCCCCAAGCTCCCCACCGCGGTCAGCCACATGAAGTTTGCCTGGCAGTTTCCTCACCACTGTATGGCAATGTATCAAAGCAGTAAAGGCCAGATCAAATTTATAAAGCGGAGCGAAAACCTGTTGCGAGAGGGTGGACGGCCGCGGCAAGAAGATCAATAGCGGAGGACGCCGAGGGGAGGGATCTAGGGCGCCACCCGTGTCGCCTGTCCGGATGAGGCGTTAGGGCCCAATTGGCAAAGTAGATCAGAATCTCTTCTGAATCTTAAGATCGAAAGGTTATTCCATCAACTGCTCATTAATTGTACTCTGTACTTTGCAAAACAATTTGTGACGATAAGTTATATCCACTCGTCTGATTGGTAGTTTGGTACCATACGCTTACTTATGGAACTTATCATACTTTGCTTGTACTGAATTTCCGATTTAATTGTTGTTGTTGTTGTTCGGTACAGATCAATCAGCGTAGAACTACACTTCAGAAAATTCTGGACATATCAACGAGGCTTGTTCTTTAATTGTTCTGTGTACTTTGCAAATGATAGCGCAATCAGTCAACTTGAATCATCCACTTATATGATGGCATCCTACGTTGTTAACGGAAGTCGGCGTACTTTGTGTGTACTTACATTTCAATTTAACTTCACTACTTGATTAGTACAGTTCTTGTCATGATCAGAGAGAGAAGCTATTCTCGAAATCTGTACAGTACTGTTCTCTTAAAAAAATGGTAGCTCTAACAAGTCAATGGACAGATGGTTTGTACTGTTCTTGTCTCCAAGCCATTGCTGGACCAATAGGAACCATACGCTCTGTTTCTCAAAATTTGTTGTTTAAACGCATTGTGAACCCATTCTTAACTGGAAAAGGTTGTACCTTATTTGTAGCAAAAATAAAAAGATAGAGAGAGAATGAGTTCGCGTAACGTGTTTTGTCGGCTAGGGGTCAAAGATATGAAATATTTCTCTGCTTGAATATTTGATGTTAACATCAAGAAGAAAAGGAAACAAACATCACTGCAAGAGAAAACTGTAGTAAAATGCATACTACTCTTTTGTCCTTGCCCAGGCACATAACTTACTGCTAAGTGCTAAATCATTGTCAGCTAAGGCAGTTGACATTTGCTTGGTATGACATGACAGGTTGACATATGACTAATTAACAGCAATGTACTGATTTTTCTCCACTAATGTTGATTGACTCTTGGTTTACAAAAAGAGAGAAGGAAGTTTCCTGCTGTGTGTCATCATATCTCTGATTTCTTAAGATAGTGCGCATTTTGATTTAATCAAATATCCTCCCTCATGTGTTTCTCCTGTTATAGCTAGTGCATTGAACCTACTTCAAATTATGCGCACTTTCTCCCGGTTGATTACTGAACTGAATAAGTCTACTTAGAAAAACCATGCTAAATACATTGAACATTCTTAATTTCAGACAAGAGAGATCACAGCTGAGTTAATGCGGGAATAAAAAGGCTTGGCCTTGGCTGTCAGTGTTGTCACCAATCCAGGAAGCAAATCTGGTGTTGGAATAAAACCACACACTTGGAATCCTTCAGTGTTTGCCAGCACTCTTGGTCCATTGCATTGGGCTAGAATTACTACTCCATCATTTCACTAGCTAGTAAGCACTTGACCAAACATAATTATTTTTAATTGTGTGCAAACGTGCCCCTGCTCCATGTCAATTATCATATGGATAAGCTTAGTAATTTTGTCACTGAGATGCAGCTCAATTGCACTGATTAAGAATCGGTGACATCATTGGCATAACAAAAATATTAGCATATCAAGAAGATGCACGTACTACTCCCCAGAGAAGGGTTATGAAAAGGGAGGACAAGTCGTTTCATGATTGCCCATCGTTGTCATGTTTTGACGTGATTAAACTAGCTAACCGCTAAACCCTAACCACCTAGCATCCAATTAACTTCTTGTCTGATGTAACTAACTAGATGAGATAAACTAAAGCATTTAGTACAACTGATGGACCAAAAGAGAAGCCATGACATAGTTATTAAATTTATCAAGAACACTAACCCAACATGCAAATCTTAGCGTAACACGCAATCACAGAAAAATATACTCTAGTAGTTAACAGTTGCTCTTTTTTAAGGCCGCATTTAATTTAATAGCATATCATTAACTGAAAATTAATAATATCATATCGCTGACAATTGCCTGTGATTAAGTCTCGTGCTGCATACTGAACCATGCTAAGCTCTCAATTAGCTACTGTCTATAGCTTAACTAATCTTCTGCTCATCATTAGCAAAGAGAATATTCGACCCACTTGTTTGCCTCTACCATCGTTTGAAGAACCAAGTTAGCATTTGTTTTCGGCAAACTAGTAGTGAAGCCGTTGTCTCCTCCTCTTTAGAGGTCTCTTCTCAATGTGTTTAAGCTTGTTGCTTAAATACTAAAGCAGGAAGAATGTTATAAGACCTCATTCATTGTGCCACCAGCCCACTAATCTCTCACTAGCAAGTGCCAACATTTCAAATAGCTAAAGGCAAAACATTCACTAATTAAGTTAATAGTCGTACCATGAATTTTTTAGAGGTGCATATATTTCAATTTCTCTGAAAGCTAATCGTTTGTTATACTAGCAACACCATGGATGTTACTGTATTACGTGGAATTTTTTTATCTAAGCCCCATCATAAACATTCATGTCCATATGTTTATTGTGCACATGCAATGGTCATGGTAACAGGCGTTTCTTTTATGTGCAAAATAAAATCAGATGTTTGTTTGATAATATTACGCCCTCTGTAAAGAAATATAAGACCATATAGATCACTAGTACTTCTGAAATTATATGGAATATTTAGGGCACTTATCTTTGTGCTAAATATAATAATCAACCTACTCTCGGTTTGGCATCCAGTTCAATACTTTTTAAAATAAGGTGACCAATCTTACATTTCCTCAAGATAAACTAGGAAACAAACCGAGTACAAAATATTTACGAGAGACGTACAAGCAAGAAACTAAACTACATAATGTCACATATTACTAGAATCATCAGTAACACCGCCAGATGTCCACGAGCAACCCCCTCCCCCACTCACCCTGCTCGCGCAAGGAAATCCACCAATCCCTCTCATATGATTTTTTATTTATAGCATGGCCTTTTTCTCAAAAGTTGTGGGACTCTATGTATCCCTTTCGGCGAAGAGAAATTTCGCCATTTGACGATTCCGCCTAAATTGTATGCCATAACATAAGTATCTATACTAGAATTTAAGGACATTATACATATGCACCTCCACATACGAAAACAAAGGAGGATGACTAAAACAGTGATATCCATATACTAGAGGCAACATGACAAAAGGGGTTGCATGGTAAATCACTTGTGAAGTAAACCCCACCTTGACGAGGACTACATGACCCGAGTTGTCGATGTTTTGCCCTTCTCATCGAACAAGCCTATCCGCAACCTTGTCTTGCGAGGAATCGAAATTCTGCCATCTTGAGTTGTCAAACCGTTAGGGGAAGGCCCAAGCATTGCACGGGGAGTGAAGCACGAGTCGCGAGCAAGCTTTAGAGGAACTCCGCCAAGTTTAAGTGCCCACTTCGGATGGGAGCAACCGAGCTTCCTTGAAAGTTTGTGTCCAACCCCGTGACCTCACCAAAACAACACAAGACGCGAGTGAGGTTTTCAATATCTATCTTTATCGGCGCCATGAAAACCGCCGCATCATCGGCATGAAGGAAGGTCCTCCAAGTGGCTCCCCACTCTCTAATCTTGTGAAATAAACCAAGTCTTGTAGTCGAACCGAGTACTTGTTGGAGTGGGTTGATGGCGATGACAAATACGAGCGGCGATAGGGTTCCCCTTGGGCCTTGGTGAAGGTTGTGACTATGCTTAATTGGGGGAGGGGGGCACACCATCGAGAAGAATCCTCGAGAAGGAGATGCACAACAAGGCGGCGATCCAATCTCGAAATTTACTTGGAAAGGCTCTCCGCTGGGGAAGGCCGGGGATGCAGTCCCATCTCACCGAGTTGAAGATTTTGCAAATGTCAAACTTGAAAAGAAAGGACGAAGTTTTACTCTTATGAAGAGACAACACGCAAGGTTGCGCACGTACACAAAATTGTCATGGATACTTCTTCTCTTGATGAAAGCACTTTGGACAGTTCAAATTTGAAATTAGAATTTGTAGACTATATCATACACAGGCCATGTTCGTATATCGTAATTTTAGATTCTTGAAGATGTCCAAACATATTAACCAAGACCGGATGCACCATGAGCTAGCATTAGCATCTCACCACCCACTTCCAAGCTCTCTTCAATTTACCGAACTGGAGTTTGTTTATGGAAGATGCAGTTAGCCTTTGGTGTGCTACGGATCCATAAAATAATATGAGCCGTACATGAAAATAGTTTAGGTTACACGACGCCTACAAATGGATGTCAATTACGTGTATCTCCAGTATAATAATGTTTCTTAAACAATCCCATCACAAATACAGCTCCGCCGCAGTCGGCATGGACGGCAAACCTAGACACGCACACAACGCTTTCTCCAGGTACACAAATATCCCATCTGGCAAAAAAAGAAGGAAGATCTGGCAGGCAAAACGAATTTGTGCTATTTTATAAGTGGGTGAAATAATGCTGGCGATGATTAAAACCACCAAGAGTCCTCGAGATATTTCTTTTTCCAGTTTTGTTTTGTGTAAGTGCATGACTCGCCAAGTTTCCTGGAAAATCGATTTAAAAATCTTCCTGGGGAACTAGAGCTTCAAGTCATCGAAGTGCCACTAGTCCACTACTGGTTGTCTTTTCATGTGCAAGTTGAGGTAGGTGGGATCCTTGTAATTAATGAGGTTTCGGGTGCAGATATATCATTTGATCTTCCGAGCCACTTATCTTTTTGTTTTGTGAGATGGCCTTGATCATGCATATTCTACCTGGCTGTAGCTTACTAGTTTTCTTGTTCAGTCTATCTGCATTATTTCTTGCTAATAGATATATGTACTAATCAGTGCTATAAGTATTAGGTTATTAAGAAATTTTTGTTAAGCTTAATCTAGTTTAGCAACATGATTAGTGTGCTAAACAGAGCATATCACATACTACAGACTACAAACATCTACTCCCTCCGTCCCATAATATAAGAGTGTTTTTTACACTAATACAATGTCAAAACGCTCTTATATTATGGAACGGAGGGAGTAACATATTCAATCATGAAAGCACGAAGACAAAGCATAGTCAATCTGAACCCGTTCAAGTGATATCGCTTGCTCGTTGCCTCATTCTACGCTGCACCCAGGAAAATAGGAGCGGGTACAATAAAGTGACGGAAGTATGTTATAGAAATTTTCATATCACATTTGTATTGAGTTGGAGAAAAAGAGGAAGGGAGAAAAGAAACGGACTGTAGGTATTATAAACAGATGCAGCACGGGCTCTTAGGAATTTTGTGAGACAATGAGGTGAGCCAGATATCAATAAGGTACTATATTTTCATAGCTAAATATTATATGAGTGGGCGAATGTCCATTTCTGAGTCCAGGCTCATCTGCACCCGGTCAAGAAAAATTAACAAAAAGTCAAAAAAAATCCAAAAAGAAATTGCTGGTAAATAATTTGGTGCGAGAGGTGCGCTTTAAATTTCATATCAAAGGGCGACGAGGAAGAACCCTAGAGCGCCGCCCGCCAGCTCCCTTCCCCACCTCCTCCTCCTCCCTCGCCGCCGCCAAAGGGCGCGGCCGGGTGAAGCCTGGCCGGCGGCGGCGGCGGCGTGGCCTCCTCGTCCCCTCTCCCAACAGCCATGGCGCGGGCTGGCGCATCTGGACCGGGGTGCCCCCCTGACCCAGGGCGGGGCGACACTGCGGCGTGGTATGGCACGGCGGCGTGGCAGTGGCGCGACGGGCTGGACGGCGGCGGCTGCTCTGCCCACCGACGGCGCGGGCCGAGGGCGGCTTCAGTCGCGGGTGGCTGTCGCTTCATGGTTGGATCCGGCCAAATCTGCGGCGGCGTGTGGCAGTGGTGGTGCGTGCTCGGCGGCTCCGGTACTTGGAGCTCGCCGGGCGACGCGGGTAGGGCAGCGGCCGGGCGTGGCCGTTGCTCCGGCCGTGGGCGGCGGCGTGGGGAGGTCCGGCGTGGTGGTGGCCTCCCGGTGTCGTGGCGGTTTCACGGTGGCTCGGCGGATCTGCCTGCGGCGGCGGCCGGCTTCTTCGGCGTCGGCTCGTGTGCGATCGGACCATTTCGACCTTCGTCCCATCTTCTCGTCGCCCGAGTGCTACTTCCATCGAAGGGCTGGCCCTCTCCCAGGTGTGGTCCATCGCTCGTCTCGCGCCCGGTGCAGCAGGACCGAGCTCATCTCGCGCACGGTGCAGCAAGACTGACCTCTTCCCCCTCACGGTGCTGCAGGACCGAACTCGTCTCGTGCTCGGGGCTGCAGGACGGGTTCATGGATGCCAGTGCTGGCCGGCCTAGTGGGTCTCGACGCTGGGGGTCGCCCAACGACTCTTTGGTTGGGGTAGCGGCGTGCTACCTCTTGAGCTTGCGTTGGTTTTTCCCTTGAAGAGAAAAGGGTGATGCAGCAAAGTAGTGTAAGTATTTCCCTCAGTTTGAGAGCCAAGGTATCAATCCAGTAGGAATTGACGCGCAAGTCATGGAATACCTGCACAAACAAACACCAACTTGCACCCAGCGTGATAAAGGGGTTGTCAATCCCTTCACGGTTATTTGCAAAGTGAGATTTGATAGAGATGGATAAACGGTAAAGTAATATTTTTTGGTAATTTTGGTTTATGGAACGGAAAGTAAAAGATTGCAAAGGAAGTAAATACGAAACTAAAATTGTAGATCGGAAACTTATATGATGGAAAATAGACCCGGAGGCCATAGGTTTCACTAGAGGCTTCTCTCAAGATAAAAAATATTATGATGGGTGAGCGAATTACTGCCGAGCAATTGATAGAAAAGCATAAAGTTATGACGATATCTAAGGCAATGTTCATGAATATAGGCATCACGTCCGTATCAAGTAGACCGACTCCTGCCTGCATCTACTACTATTACTCCACACATCGACCGACTCCTGCCTGCATCTACTACTATTACTCCACACATCGACCGACTCCTGCCTGCATCTAGAGTATTAAGTTCATAGAACAGAGTAATGCATTAAGTAAGATGACATGATGTAGCGGGATAAACTCAAGCAATATGATGAAAACCCCATCTTGTTATCCTCGATGGCAACAATACAATACGCGTCGGTTCCCCTTCTGTCACTGGGATCGAGCACCGCAAGATTGAACCTAAAGCTAAGCACTTCTCCTATTGCAAGAAAAATCAATCTAGTTGGCCAAACCAAATCGATAGTTCAAAGAGACTTGGAAAGATATCAAATCATGCATATAAGAATTCAAAAAAGATTCAAATAATATTCATAGATAAGCTGATCATAAATCCATAATTCGTCGGATCTCGGCAAACACACCACAAAAGAGTATTACATCGGATAGATCTTCAAGAACATCGAGGAGAACATGGTATTGAGAATCAAAGAGAGAGAAGAAGTCATCTAGCTACTAGCTATGGACTCGTAGGTCTGAGGTAAACTACTCACGCTTCATCGGGGAGGCAATGGTGTTGATGTAGAAGCCCTCCGTGATCGAATCCCCCTCTGGAAGGATGCCGGAAAAGGCCCCTAGATGAGATCTCACGGGTACAGAAGGTTGCAGCGGTGGAAAAGTGTTTTCGTGGCTCTCCTGGTAGGTTTTGAAATATTTGAGAATATATATAGGCGCAAGAAATAGGTCGGTGGACTCACGAGGGGCCCACAAGGCTGGGGCGCCCTACCCCCTGGGCGCGCCCTCCGTCCTTGTGGATGCCTCGTGGCTTCCTTGACGTGTACTCCAAGTCCTATGGATGTCTTCTGGTCCAAGAAAAATCATCGTGAAAGTTTCATCCGTTTGGACTCCGTTTGATATTCCTTTTCTGCGAAACTCTAAAACAAGGAAAAAAACAGAAACTGTCACTGGGCTCTAGGTTAATAGGTTAGTCCCAAAAATAATATAAAATAGCATATTAATGCATATAAAACATCCAAAACAGATAATATAATAGCATGGAACAATCAAAAATTATAGATACGTTGGAGACGTATCACGGCGGGTCTCGGGTGAGGTGGTGTCAAGGTCTTGGACGCCGGGGCGGCGACCCTAGTGGCGGTAGCGCGGTGCTCTTGGGCAGAGCCCGTGGCTTGGTGCTGCCCGGTGGCCATGGCCATGTGGGCGGCGTGGTAGCCGGGGTGTGGCGTTCGGTGATGGTGAGTGTTGGCCGGGGTGAAAACATGTTCTATCTTCGGACGGACCGGCGGCGGCGAAGCTCGTTTCCTTCTTGAAGGCGTCGTCGCGACTCTCACCGCCCGTCGTGCGGCTCCAGGGGAAACTCTGATTCTCGGGTCGGGCGGTGGCGGTGCTCCAGTGTCGTATCCTCCCTGAAAGCGCCGTCTTAGAGTCCATGGTTCGTCGTATGCGGCTTCATCTTTTCGTGGTGGTAGTGCTAAGGGTGGTGTAGCTGCGCTCAACGTCTATGTATCCTGCCTTGGGTGTGTGTGGTGTTGACGTGCATTTGTACCGGGTGATGTTGATCTTTACTTTATATATAAAGCGGGGCGGAAGCCTTTTTCGGTAAAATTTCGCATCATTTGGATTTATAAGCAGCTCTCAGTAAAAAGAATTAAATTGGGTCAGAACAATACGTGAACCGTAAACTTTTTTACATACTCAGATTTGTCTTTTTTGCCGAGAGCTACCCAGATGTTCAAATGGTCTGAAATTTGAGGCGCACCTTACACACCAAATTATATACCAAACAAAAAAGAATTTTTTAATTTTTTCTAGTATTTGTTTTGAATTTTTTTTCTTCTACACGGATGCAGATGAGCCTGGGCACCGAATCGCTGCTCCCGTGAGTGGGCTACTTTTTCCAAAAAAGAAAAAGAAAAGACCCTCCGCCTAAGCATATATGAGTGGGCTATTAAATTAACTATAAATGACATGACAATGAGAGTTGTAGTTGCAGTCAGGCGCACGACTCGTACACATCATCCGTCTAGCCATATTTGCAGAGGAGATCAATCCTCTCTTTAGGATAGGTTATTATAGCTTATTTCCTCTTTCTTTCTTCAATTATCAATTTGCATAATTATGAAAAGCTTTTCGCATTGCAGAATTGCAAAATTTATGTGTTACTATTAGTGAATAATAAAATTTAATCAACAAAACTGAAAAAATAACGAATTAATTTGTGTCTTGTTGCCCCATCCTTGTATGAAGTCCTACGCCGGCCACTACAGACAATCACAGTGATAACGGGTCACCCTGAGGCTTCATAGGCAAGGAACTTGGCTAGTGTGCAAGAGTGTGTAAGAGCAACTCTAGCAGACCCAGCATCCTCCTGGCCTGCAAAACGTTTTTGCAGTTCACGGAAAAACGCCTTTGCGGGCCGGCGTGGACGGCCGCAGTTGCAGACCCCGCATGATGGATCCGTAAAAAAGGATATTCCCGGAATATGCCTTTTTATGGGTCGGCTTTACGGCGTCTGATCTGGCGCAGTGATACGTCCATTTTGCATCATGCTTTTATATCGATATTTATTGCATTATGGGCTGTTATTACACGTTATGTCACAATACTTATGCCTATTCTCTCTTATTTTACAAGGTTTATATGAAGAGGGAGAATGCCGGCAGCTGGGATTCTGGGCTGAAAAGGAGAAAAAATTAGAGACCTATTCTGCACAACTCCAAAAGTCCTGAAACTCCACGGAAGTCATTTTTAGAAATAATAACAAATACTGAGCGAAGAAAATACCAGAGGGAGCCCACACCCTGGCCACGAGGGTGGGGGCGCGCCCTACCCCCCGGGCGCGCCCCCTGCCTCGTGGGCCCCCTGGTGGCCCTCCGGTGCCCATCTTCTGCTATATGAAGTCTTTCGTCCGAGAAAAAATCATAAGCAAGCTTTCGGGAAGAAACTCCGCCGCCACGAGGCGGAACCTTGGCGGAACCAATCTAGGGCTCCGGCAGAGCTGTTCTGCCAGGGAAACTTCCCTCCGGGAGGGGGAAATCATCGCCATCGTCATCACCAATGCTCCTCTCATCGGGAGGGGGCCAATCTCCATCAACATCTTCACCAGCACCATCTCCTCTCAAACCCTAGTTCATCTGTTGTATCCAATCTTTGTCCCAAAGCCTCAGATTGGTACTTGTGGGTTGCTAGTAGTGTTGATTACTCCTTGTAGTTGATGCTAGTTGGTTTATTTGGTGGAAGATCATATGTTCAGATCCATTATGCATATTAATACCCCTCTGATTATGAACATGAATATGATTTGTGAGTAGTTACGTTTGTTCCTGAGGACATGGGAGAAGTCTTGCTATTAGTAGTCATGTGAATTTGGTATTCGTTCGATATTTTGATGAGATGTATGTTGTCTTTCCTCTAGTGGTGTTATGTGAACGTCGACTACATGACACTTCACCATGTTTGGGCCTAGAGGAAGGCATTAGGAAGTAATAAGTAGATGATGGGTTGCTAGAGCGACAGAAGCTTAAACCCTAGTTTATGCGTTGCTTCGTAAGGGGCTGATCTGGATCCATATGTTTCATGCTATGGTTAGGTTTACCTTAATACTTCTTTTGTAGTTGCGGATGCTTGCAATAGGAGTTAATCATAAGTGGGATGCTTGTCCAAGTAAGGGCAGCACCCAAGCACCGGTCCACCCACATATCAAATTATCAAAGTACCGAACGCGAATCATATGAACGTGATGAAAACTAGCTTGACGATAATTCCCATGTGTCCTCGGGAGCACTTTTCTCTATATAAGAGTTTGTCCAGGCTTGTACTTTGCTACAAAAAGGATTGGGCCATCTTGCTGCACTTTATTTACACTTGTTACTTGTTACCCGTTGCAAATTACCTTATCACAAAACTATCTGTTACCGATAATTTCAGTGCTTGCAGAGATTACCTTACTGAAAACCGCTTATCATTTCCTTCTGCTCCTCGTTGGGTTCGACACTCTTACTTATCAAAAGGACTACGATAGATCCCCTATACTTGTGGGTCATCAAGACCCTCTTCTGGCGCCATTGCCGGGGAGTGAAGCGCCTTTGGTAGGTGGAATTTGGTAAGGAAAAATTTATATAGTGTGCTGAAATTTACTGTCACTTTTACTATGGAAAGTAATCCTTTGAGGGGCTTGTTCGGGGTATCTTCACCCCGACCGATAGAGCAAATAGTTGCTCCTCAACCTACTGAACCTATTGAAAATGATTACTTTGAAATTCCTTCGGGTATGATAGAGAAACTGCTAGCTAATCCTTTTGCAGGAGATGGAACATTGCATCCTGATTTACACTTAATCTACGTGGATGAAGTTTGTGGATTATTTAAGCTTGCAGGTATGCCCGATGATGTTATCAAGAAGAAGGTCTTCCCTTTATCTTTGAAGGGAGATGCATTGACATGGTATAGGCTATGTGATGATATGGGATCATGGGACTACAAGCGATTGAAATTGGAATTCCATCAGAAGTTTTATCCTATGCATCTTGTTCATCGTGATCGTAATTATATACATAATTTTTGGCCTCGCGAAGGAGAAAGCATCGCTCAAGCTTGGGGAGGCTCAAGTCAATGTTATATTCATGCCCCAATCATGAGCTTTTAAGAGAAATGATTATTCAAAAATTTTATGCTCGGCTTTCTGACAACAATCGCTCCATGCTCGATACTTCTTGTACTGGTTCTTTTATGATGAAGACTATTGAATTCAGATGGGATTTATTGGAAAGAATTAAACGCAACTCTGAAGATTGGGATCTCGACGAAGGTAAGGAGTCAGGTATAACACCTAAGTTTGATTGTGTTAAATCTTTTATGGATACCGATGTTTTCCGTAAATTTAGCACTAAATATGGACTTGACTCTGAGATAGTAGCTTCTTTTTGTGAATCTTTTGCTGCTCATGTTGATCTCCCTAAGGAGAAGTAGTTTAAATATCATCCTCCCATAGAAGTAAAAGTAGTTGAACCTATTAAAGTTGAAGAAAGGACTATCACTTATAATGATCCTATTGTTCCTACTGCTTATGTTGAGAAATGACCTTTCCCTGTTAGAATAAAGGATCATGCTAAAGCTTCAACTGTGGTTCATAAAAGCAATATTAGAACTTATACACCCCCTGAGCAAGTTAAAGTTGAACCTAATATTGCTATTGTTAAAGATCTCTTGGCCGATAATATTGATGGGCATGTTATTTACTTTTATGATGAGACTTCTAGAATTGCTAAACCTGGTGCTAAAGATAAACATAGACCTGTGGTAGGCATGCCTGTTATTTCTGTTAAAATAGGAGATCATTGTTATCATGGCTTGTGTGATATGGGTGCTAGTGCTAGTGCAATACCTACTTCTTTATATCAAGAAATTATGCATGATATTGCACCTGCTGAGATAGAAGAAATTGATGTCACCATTAAGCTTGCCAATAGAGATACTATTTCACCAATTGGGATTGTTAGAGATGTTGAAGTCTTGTGTGGGAAAGCTAAATATCCTGCTGATTTTCTTGTTCTTGGTTTCCCACAAGATAGCTTTTGTCCCATTATATTTGGTAGACCCTTCTTGAATACTGTCAACGCTAAGATAGACTGCGAAAAGGATGTTGTTACTATTGGTTTGGATGATATGTCTCATGAGTTTAATTTTTCTAAATTTTGTAGACAACCCCATGATGAGGAATTGCCTAGTAAGGATGAAATTATTGGTCTTGCTTCTATTGCTGTGCCTCCTAATGATCCTTTAGAACAATATTTGCTAGACCATGAAAATGATATGTTTATGAATGAAAGAAGGGAAATAGATGAAGTATTCTTTAAACAGGGACCTATTTTGAAACACAACCTGCCTGTTGAAATCCTAGGGGATCCTCCTCCACCCAAGGGTGATCCCGTGTTTGAGCTTAAACCATTGCCTGATACTCTTAAATATGCTTATCTTGATGAAAAGAAGACATATCATGTTATTATTAGTGCTAACCTTTCAGAGAAGGAGGAAGAAAAGTTATTGAAAATTTTGAAGAAGCACCGTGCTGCTATTGGATATACTCTTGATGATCTTAAGGGCATTAGTCCCACTCTATGTCAACACAAAATAAATTTGGAGAGAGACGCCAAACCAGTTACTGATCACCAACGACGTCTGAATCCTAAGATGAAAGAAGTGGTAAGAAAGGAAATATTAAAGCTCCTTGAGGCAGGTATAATGTATCCCGTTGCTGATAGTCAGTGGGTAAGTCCTGTCCATTGTGTCCCTAAGAAGGGAGGTATTACTGTCGTTCCTAATGATAAAGATGAATTGATTCCGCAAAGAATTATTACAGGTTATAGGATGGTAATTGATTTCCGCAAATTAAATAAAGCTACTAAAAAGATCATTACCCCTTGCCATTCATTGATCAAATGCTAGAAAGATTATGCAAACACACACATTTTTGCTTTCTAGATGGTTATTCTGGTTTCTCTCAAATACCCGTGTCAGCTGATGATCAAGCAAAGACCTCTTTTACTTGCCCTTTCGGTACTTTTGCTTATAGATGTATGCCTTTTGGTTTATGTCATGCATCTGCTACCTTTCAAAGATGCATGATGGCTATATTCTCTGACTTTTGTGAAAAGATTTGTGAGGTTTTCATGGACGATTTCTCCATTTATGGATCCTCTTTTGATGATTGCTTGAGCAACCTGGATCGAGTTTTGCAGAGATGTGAAGAAACTAACCTTGTCTTGAATTGGGAGAAGTGCCACTTTATGGTTAATGAAGGCATTGTCTTGGGGCATAAAATTTCTGAAAGAGGCATTGAAGTTGATAAAGCTAAAGTTGATGCTATTGAAAAGATGCCGTGTCCTAAGGACATCAAAGGTATAAGAAGTTTCGTTGGTCATACCAGTTTTTATAGGAGGTTCATTAAGGACTTCTCAAAAATTTCTCGGCCTCTGACTAATCTATTACAAAAAGATACACCATTTGTCTTTGATGATGATTGTGTAGAAGCATTTGAAATACTTAAGAAAGCATTAATTTCTGCACCTATTGTTCAGCCAACTGATTGGAATTTACCCTTTGAAATTATGTGTGATGCTAGTGATTACGCTGTAGGTGCTGTTCTAGGGTAAAGAGTTGATAAGAAATTAAATGTTACTCAATATGCTAGTAAAACTCTAGACAATGCCCAGACAAATTATGCTACTACTGAAAAAGAATTTTTAGCAGTTGTTTTTGCTTGTGATAAGTTCAGACCTTATATTGTTGATTCTAAAGTAACTATTCACACTGATCATGCTGCTATTAAATACCTTATGGAAAAGAAAGATGCTAAGCCTAGACTTATTAGATGGGTTCTTTTGCTACAAGAATTTGATTTGCATATTATTGATAGAAAGGGAGCTGAGAACCCCGTTGCAGACAACTTGTCTAGGTTAGAAAATGTTCTTGATGACCCACTACCTATTGATGATAGATTTCTTGATGAACAATTAGCTGTCATAAATGCTTCTCGTACTGGTCCATTGTATGCTGATTATGCTAATTACATTGTTGCTAAATTTATACCACCTATTTTCACATACCAGCAAAAGAAAAAGTTTTTCTATGATTTGAGACATTACTTTTGGGATGACCCACATCTTTATAAAGAAGGAGTAGGTGGTGTTATTAGACGTTGTATACCTGAGCATGAACAGGAATAGATCCTACGCAAGTGTCACTCCGAAGCTTATGGAGGACACCACGCTGGAGACAGAACTGCGCATAAGGTATTGCAATCCGGTTTTTATTGGCCTACTCTCTTCAAGGATGCTCGTAAGTTTGTCTTATCTTGTGATGAATGTCAAAGAATTGGTAATATTAGTAGACGTCAAGAAATGCCTATGAATTATTCACTCGTTATTGAACCATTTGATGTTTGGGGCTTTGATTACATGGGACCTTTTCCTTCCTCTAATGGGTATACACATATTTTAGTTGTTGTTGATTACGTTACTAAGTGGGTAGAAGCTATTCCAACTAGTAGTGCTGATCATAACACTTCTATTAAGATGCTTAAAGAAGTTATTTTTTCAAGGTTTGGAGTCCCTAGATATTTAATGACTGATGGTGGTTCACATTTTATTCATGGTGCCTTTCATAAGATGCTTGCCAAGTATGATGTTAATCATAGAATTGCATCTCCCTATCATCCACAGTCTAGTGGTCAAGTAGAATTGAGTAATAGAGAGCTCAAATTAATTTTGCAAAAGACTGTTAATAGATCTAGAAAGAATTGGTCCAAGAAACTTGATGATGCATTATGGGCCTATAGAACTGCATATAAAAATCCTATGGGTATGTCTCCGTATAAAATGGTTTATGGAAAAGCATGTCACTTACCTCTCAAACTAGAACATAAGGCATATTGGGCCATTAAAGAGCTCAACTATGATTTCAAACTTGCCGGTGAGAAGAGGCTATTTGACATAAGCTCACTTGATGAATGGAGAACCCAAGCCTATGAGAATGCCAAGTTGTTTAAAGAAAAAGTCAAAAGATGGCATGACAAAAGGATACAAAAGCGTGAGTTTAATGTAGGTGATTATGTATTGCTGTACAACTCTCGTTTAAGATTTTTTTGCAGGAAAACTTCTCTCTAAATGGGAAGGTCCTTACTGTTGGAAATATGCCCTAGAGGCAATAATAAATGGTTATTATTATATTTCTTTGTTCATGGTAATTGTCTATTGGTCATGCTATAATTGTATTGTCCGGAAATCGTAATACATGTGTGAATACATAGACCACAAAGTGTCCCTAGTAAGCCTCTAGTTGACTAGCTCGTTGATCAACAGATAGTCATGGTTTCCTGACTATGGACATTGGATGTCATTGATAACGGGATCACATCATTAGGAGAATGATGTGATGGACAAGACCCAATCCTAAGCGTAGCATAAAAGATCGTGTAGTTTCGTTTGCTAGAGCTTTTCCAATGTCAAGTATCTTTTCCTTAGACCATGAGATCGTGCAACTCCCGGATACCGTATGAGTGCTTTGGGTGTGCCAAACGTCACAACGTAACTGGGTGACTATAAAGGTGCATTACAGGTATCTCCGAAAGTGTCTGTTGGGTTGGCACGGATCGAGACTGGGATTTGTCACTCCGTGTGACGGAGAGGTATCTCTGGGCCCACTCGGTAATGCATCATCATAATGAGCTCAATGTGAATAAGGCGTTAGTCACGGGATCATGCATTGCGGTACGAGTAAAGAGACTTGCCGGTAACGAGATTGAACAAGGTATTGGGATACCGACGATCGAATCTTGGGCAAGTAACATACCGATTGACAAAGGGAATTGCATACGGATTGATTGAATCCTCGACACCGTGGTTCATCCGATGAGATCATCGTGGAACATGTGGGAGCCAACATGGGTATCCAGATCCCGCTGTTGGTTATTGACCGGAGAGGCGTCCCGGTCATGTCTGCATGTCTCCCGAACCCGTAGGGTCTACACACTTAAGGTTCGGTGACGCTAGGGTTGTAGAGATATGTGTATGCGGAAACCCGAAAGTTGTTCGGAGTCCCGGATGAGATCCCGGACGTCACGAGAGGTTCCGAAATGGTCCGGAGGTGAAGAATCATATATAGGAAGTCAAGTTTCCGCCACCGGGAAAGTTTCGGGGGTTACCGGTATTGTAGCGGGACCACCGGAAGGGTCCCGGGGGTCCACCGGGTGGGGCCACCTATCCCGGAGGGCCCCATGGGCTGAAAGTGGAAGGGAACCAGCCCCTAGTGGGCCGGGCGCCCCCCCCCATGGGCCTCCCCCCATGCGCCTAGGGTTGGGAACCCTAGGGTGGGGGGGCTTTCCCCTTGCCTTGGGGGGCAAGGCAACCCCTTCCCCCCTTGGCCGCCGCCCCCCCTTGGAGATCCCATCTCCCAGGGCCGGCGCCCCCCCAGGGGCCTATATAAAGGGGGGGAGGGAGGGCAGCAACCTACAGCCTTGGGCGCCTCCCTCCTCCCCTGCAACACCTCTCTCTCTCTCGCAGAAGCTCGGCGAAGCCCTGCCGGAGAACCGCTACATCCACCACCACGCCGTCGTGCTGTTGGATCTCCATCAACCTCTCCTTCCCCCTTGCTGGATCAAGAAGGAGGAGACGTCGCTGCACCGTACGTGTGTTGAACGCGGAGGTGCCGTCCGTTCGGCACTTGGTCATCGGTGATTTGGATCACGGCGAGTACGACTCCGTCATCCACGTTCATTGGAACACTTCCGCTCGCGATCTACAAGGGTATGTAGATGCACTCCTTTCCCCTCGTTGCTAGTAGACTCCATAGATGCATCTTGGTGAGTGTAGGAAAATTTTAAATTATGCTACGATTCCCAACAGTGGTATCAGAGCCAGGTCTATGCGTAGTTACTATGCACGAGTAGAACACAAAGAAGTTGTGGGCGTTGAGTTTGCCAATTCTTCTTGCCGCTACTAGTCTTTTCTTGTTTCGGCGGCATTGTAGGATGAAGCGGCCTGGACCGACCTTACACGTACACTTACGTGAGACAGGTTCCACCGACTGACATGCACTAGATGCATAAGGTGGCTAGCGGGTGTCTGTCTCTCCTACTTTAGTCGGAACGGATTCGATGAAAAGGGTCCTTATGAAGGGTAAATAGAAATTGGCAAATCACGTTGTGGTCATACGTAGGTAAGAAACGTTCTTGCTAGAAACCTACAAACCACGTACAAACTTGCAACAACAATTAGAGGACGTCTAACTTGTTTTTACAGCAAGTGCTATGTGATGTGATATGGCGAGAAGATGTGATGAATGATATATGTGATGTATGAGATTGATCATATTCTTGTAATAGGAATCACGACTTGCATGTCGATGAGTATGACAATCGGCAGGAGCCATAGGAGTTGTCTTTATTATTTTGCATGACCTGCGTGTCATTGAATAACGCCATGTAAATTACTTTACTTTGTTGCTAAACGCGTTAGCCATAGAAGTAGAAGTAATCGTTGGCGTGACGACTTCATGAAGACACAATGATGGAGATCATGATGATGGAGATCATGGTGTCATGCCGGTGACGGAGATGATCATGGTGCCCCGAAGATGGAGATCAAAGGAGCATGATGATATTGGCCATATCATGTCACTATTTGATTGCATGTGATGTTTATCATGTTTTTGCATCTTATTTGCTTAGAACGACGGTAGTAAGTAAGATGATCCCTTATAATAATTTCAAGAAAGTGTTCACCCTAACTGTGCACCGTTGCGAAGGTTCGTCGTTTCGAAGCACCACGTGATGATCGGGTGTGATAGATTCTAACGTTCGAATACAACGGGTGTTGACGAGCCTAGCATGTACAGACATGGCCTCGGAACACACGCAATACACTTAGGTTGACTTGACGAGCCTAGCATGTACAGACATGGCCTCGGAACACGGAGGACCGAAGGGTCGAGCATGAGTCGTATAGAAGATACGATCAACATGGAGATGTTCACCGATCTTGACTAGTCCGTCTCACGTGATGATCGGACACGACCTAGTTAAAGTCGGATCATGTTTCACCTAGATGACGAGAGGGATGTCTATCTGAGTGGGAGTTCATTAAATAATTTGATTAGATGAACTCAATTATCATGAAATTAGTCTAAAATCTTTACACTATGTCTTGTAGATCAAATGGCCAACGTTGTCCTCAATTTCAACGCGTTCCTAGATAAAACCAAGCTGAAAGATGATGGCAGCAACTATACGGACTGGGTCCGGAACCTGAGGCTCATCCTCATAGTAGCCAAGAAAGATTATGTCTTAGAAGCACCGCTAGGTGATGCACCAATCCCACAGAACCAAGACGTTATGAACGCTTGGCAATCACGTGCTGATGATTACTCCCTTGTTCAGTGCGGCATGCTTTACAGCTTAGAACCGGGTCTCCAAAAGCGTTTTGAGAAACATGGAGCATATGAGATGTTCGAGGAGCTGAAACTGGTTTTTCAAGCTCATGCCTGGGTCGAGAGATATGATGTCTCCGACAAGTTCTTCAGCTGTAAAATGGAGGAGAACAGTTCTGTTAGTGAGCACATACTCAGAATGTCTGGGTTGCACAACCGCTTGTCTCAGCTGGGAGTTAATCTCCCGGATGACGCGGTCATTGACAGAATCCTCCAGTCGCTTCCACCAAGCTACAAGAGCTTTGTGATGAACTACAATATGCATGGGATGGAAAAGACCATTCCGAGGTATATTCAATGCTGAAATCAGCGGAAGGGGAGATCAGAAAAGAACATCAAGTGTTGATGGTGAATAAAACCACCAAGTTCAAAAAGGGCAAGGGTAAGAAGAACTTCAAGAGGGACGGCAAGGGAGTTGCCGCGCCCGGTAAACCAGTTACTGGGAAGAAGTCAAAGAATGGACCCAAGCCCGGGACTGAGTGCTTTTATTGCAAGGGAAGTGGTCACTGGAAGCGGAACTGCCCCAAATATTTAGCGGACAAGAAGAAGGCCGGCAACACCCAAGGTATATGTGATATACAAGTAATTGATGTGTACCTTACCAGTACTCGTAGTAGCTCCTGGGTATTTGATACCGGTGCGGTTGCTCATATTTGTAACTCAAAGCAGGAACTACGGAATAAACGGAGACTGGCAAAGGACGAGGTGACGATGCGCGTCGGGAATGGTTCCAAGGTCGATGTGATCGCCGTCGGCACGCTACCTCTGCATCTACCCACGGGATTAGTTTTAAACCTCAATAATTGTTATTTAGTGCCAGCTTTGAGCATGAACATTGTGTCTGGATCTCGTTTAATTCGAGATGGCTACTCATTTAAATCCGAGAATAATGGTTGTTCTATTTATTTGAGATATATGTTTTATGGTCATGCCCCGCTGGTCAATGGTTTATTTTTGATGAATCTCGAACGTGATGTTACACATGTTCATAGTGTGAATACCAAAAGATGTAAAGTTGATAACGATAGTCCCACATACTTGTGGCACTGCCGCCTTGGTCACATTGGTGTCAAACGCATGAAGAAGCTCCATGCAGATGGACTTTTGGAGTCTCTTGATTACGAATCATTTGACACGTGCGAACCATGCCTCATGGGTAAGATGACCAAGACTCCGTTCTCCGGAACAATGGAGCGAGCAACCAACTTATTGGAAATCATACATACCGATGTGTGTGGTCCAATGAGTGTTGAGACTCGCGGAGGATATCGTTATGTTCTCACTCTCACCGATGATTTAAGTAGATATGGGTATGTCTACCTGATGAAACACAAGTCTGAAACCTTTGAAAAGTTCAAAGAATTTCAGAGTGAGGTTGAGAATCAACGTGACAGGAGAATAAAATTCCTACGATCAGATCGTGGTGGAGAATATTTAAGTCACGAGTTTGGTGCACACTTAAGGAAATGTGGAATAGTTTCACAACTCACGCCGCCTGGAACACCTCAGAGAAATGGTGTGTCCGAACATCGTAATCGCACTCTATTGGATATGGTGCGATCTATGATGTCTCTTACCGATTTACCGCTCTCATTTTAGGGTTATGCTTTAGAGACTGCCGCATTCACTTTAAATAGGGCTCCGTCGAAATCCGTTGAGACGACACCGTATGAATTATGGTTTGGGAAGAAACCTAAGCTGTCGTTTCTAAAAGTTTGGGGATGCGATGCTTATGTCAAGAAACTTCAACCTGAAAAGCTCGAACCCAAATCGGAAAAATGCGTCTTCATAGGATACCCTAAGGAAACTATTGGGTATACCTTCTACCTCAGATCCGAAGGCAAGATCTTCGTTGCCAAGAACGGGTCCTTTCTGGAGAAGGAGTTTCTCTCGAAAGAATTGAGTGGGGGGAAAGTGGAACTTGATGAGGTGATAGTCACCCCTTCCGAACCGGAAAGTAGCGCAGCGCGGGAAAATGTTCCTGTGGTGCCTACACCGACTGGGGAGGAAGTTAATGATGATGATCATGAAGCTTCGGATCAAGTTACTGAACTTCGTAGGTCCACAAGGACACGTTCCGCACCAGAGTGGTACGGCAACCCTGTCCTGGAAATCATGTTGTTAGACAACGGTGAACCTTCGAACTATGAAGAAGCGATGGCGGGCCCAGATTCCGACAAATGGCTAGAAGCCATGAAATCCGAGATAGAATCCATGTATGAAAACAAAGTATGGACTTTGACTGACTTGCCCGATGAGCGGCGAGCCATAGAAAACAAATGGATCTTTAAGAAGAAGACGGACGCGGATGGTAATGTGACCATCTACAAAGCTCGACTTGTTGCTAAGGGTTATCGACAAGTTCAAGGGGTTGACTACGATGAGACTTTCTCACCCGTAGCGAAGCTGAAGTCCGTCCGAATCATGTTAGCAATTGCCGCATACTATGATTATGAGATATGGCAGATGGACGTCAAAACGGCATTCCTTAATGGCTTCCTTAAGGAAGAGTTGTATATGATGCAGCCGGAAGGTTTTGTCGATCCTAAGAATGCTAACAAAGTATGCAAGCTCCAGCGCTCAATCTATGGGCTGGTGCAAGCATCTCGGAGTTGGAACATTCGCTTTGATGAGATGATCAAAGCGTTTGGGTTTACACAGACTTATGGAGAAGCCTGTGTTTACAAGAAACTGAGTGGGAGCTCTGTAGCATTTCTCTTATTATATGTGGATGACATATTATTGATGGGAAATGATATAGAATTCTTGGAAAGTATTAAGGCCTATTTGAATAAGTGTTTTTCAATGAAGGACCTTGGAGAAGCTGCTTATATATTAGGCATCAAGATCTATAGAGATAGATCAAGACGCCTCATTGGTCTTTCACAGAGTACATACCTTGACAAGATATTGAAGAAGTTCAGTATGGATCAGTCCAAGAAGGGGTTCTTGCCTTTATTGCAAGGTGTGCAATTGAGCACGGCTCAATGCCCGACCACGGCAGAAGATATAGAAGAGATGAGTGTCATCCCCTATGCCTCGGCCATAGGGTCTATTATGTATGCCATGCTGTGTACCAGACCTGATGTAAACCTTGCCATAAGTTTGGTAGGAAGGTACCAAAGTAATCCCGGCAAGGAACACTGGACAGCGGTCAAGAATATCCTGAAGTACCTGAAGAGGACTAAGGATATGTTTCTCGTTTATGGAGGTGACGAAGAGCTCGTCGTAAAGGGTTACGTCGACGCTAGCTTCGACACAGATCTGGATGACTCGAAGTCACAGACCGGATACGTGTATATTTTGAATGGAGGAGCAGTAAGCTGGTGCAGTTGCAAGCAAAGCGTCGTGGCGGGATCTACATGTGAAGCGGAGTACATGGCAGCCTCGGAGGCAGCACAGGAAGCAGTCTGGATGAAGGAGTTCATTACCGACCTAGGGGTGATTCCCAATGCGTCGGGCCCAATGACTCTCTTCTGTGACAACACTGGAGCTATTGCCCTTGCGAAGGAGCCCAGGTTTCACAGGAAGACCAGGCATATCAAGCGTCGCTTCAACTCCATTCGTGAAAGTGTTCAAAATGGAGACATAGATATTTGTAAAGTACACACGGACGTGAATGTAGCAGATCCGTTGACTAAACCTCTCCCTAGGGCAAAACATGATCAACACCAGGACGCAATGGGTGTTCGATTCATCACAATGTAACTAGATTATTGACTCTAGTGCAAGTGGGAGACTGTTGGAAATATGCCCTAGAGGCAATAATAAATGGTTATTATTATATTTCTTTGTTCATGGTAATTGTCTATTGGTCATGCTATAATTGTATTGTCCGGAAATCGTAATACATGTGTGAATACATAGACCACAAAGTGTCCCTAGTAAGCCTCTAGTTGACTAGCTCGTTGATCAACAGATAGTCATGGTTTCCTGACTATGGACATTGGATGTCATTGATAACGGGATCACATCATTAGGAGAATGATGTGATGGACAAGACCCAATCCTAAGCGTAGCATAAAAGATCGTGTAGTTTCGTTTGCTAGAGCTTTTCCAATGTCAAGTATCTTTTCCTTAGACCATGAGATCGTGCAACTCCCGGATACCGTATGAGTGCTTTGGGTGTGCCAAACGTCACAACGTAACTGGGTGACTATAAAGGTGCATTACGGGTATCTCCGAAAGTGTCTGTTGGGTTGGCACGGATCGAGACTGGGATTTGTCACTCCGTGTGACGGAGAGGTATCTCTAGGCCCACTCGGTAATGCATCATCATAATGAGCTCAATGTGACTAAGGCGTTAGTCACGGGATCATGCATTGCGGTACGAGTAAAGAGACTTGCCGGTAACGAGATTGAACAAGGTATTGGGATACCGATGATCGAATCTCGGGCAAGTAACATACCGATTGACAAAGGGAATTGCATACGGATTGATTGAATCCTCGACACCGTGGTTCATCCGATGAGATCATCGTGGAACATGTGGGAGCCAACATGGGTATCCAGATCCCGCTGTTGGTTATTGACCGGAGAGGCGTCCCGGTCATGTCTGCATGTCTCCCAAACCCGTAGGGTCTACACACTTAAGGTTCGGTGACGCTAGGGTTGTAGAGATATGTGTATGCGGAAACCCGAAAGTTGTTCGGAGTCCCGGATGAGATCCCGGACGTCACGAGAGGTTCCGTAATGGTCCAGAGGTGAAGAATCATATATAGGAAGTCAAGTTTCCGCCACCGGGAAAGTTTCGGGGGTTACCGGTATTGTACCGGGACCACCGGAAGGGTCCCGGGGGTCCACCGGGTGGGGCCACCTATCCCGGAGGGCCCCATGGGCTGAATGTGGAAGGGAACCAGCCCCTAGTGGGCTGGGCGCCCCCCCATGGGCCTCCCCCCATGCGCCTAGGGTTGGGAACCCTAGGGTGGGGGGGGCTTTCCCCTTGCCTTGGGGGGCAAGGCAACCCCTTCCCCCCTTGGCCGCCGCCCCCCCTTGGAGATCCCATCTCCCAGGGCCGGCGCCCCCCAGGGGCCTATATAAAGGGGGGGAGGGAGGGCAGCAACCTACAGCCTTGGGCGCCTCCCTCCTCCCCTGCAACACCTCTCTCTCTCTCTCGCAGAAGCTCGGCGAAGCCCTGCCGGAGAACCGCTACATCCACCACCACGCCGTCGTGCTGTTGGATCTCCATCAACCTCTCCTTCCCCCTTGCTGGATCAAGAAGGAGGAGACGTCGCTGCACCGTACGTGTGTTGAACGCGGAGGTGCCGTCCGTTCGGCACTTGGTCATCGGTGATTTGGATCACGGCGAGTACGACTCCGTCATCCACGTTCATTGGAACGCTTCCGCTCGCGATCTACAAGGGTATGTAGATGCACTCCTTTCCCCTCGTTGCTAGTAGACTCCATAGATGCATCTTGGTGAGCGTAGGAAAATTTTAAATTATGCTACGATTCCCAACACTTACGTCATCGAGGAGGTCTATCGTTCCGGTGCCATAAAAATCAACAACTTTGAAGGCACAAATCCGAAGGTGGTAAACGGTCAAAGAATCAAACATATCTCGGGTAATCCCATAAATGTTGAATCTAATATTATTGAAACCGTAACCCCGGAGGAATACATAAGGGACACTTCCCAGAATGTTTCAGACTCCGAAAAGGAATAGGTATGTGGTACGGTAAGTAAACCGACTCCAAAACAGTTCTAATGGCAATTTTTCTCCGTTTTGGAATATTTAGAAAAATAGGAAAAATAAGAAGTAGTCCGGGAAGGACACGAGGCTTCCACGAGGGTGGGAGGCGTGCCCTACCCCCTGGGCGCGCCCCCTACCTCGTGGGCACCTCGTGTGCTCTCCGGACTCCGTTTTTTTGCACGATACTTCTTTCGGTCGGTAAAAATTCATTATATAATCTCCCGAAGGTTTTGACCACCGTATCACGCAATTATCTTCTGTTCTTGTTTCGAGCTGTTTTCTGTTAGGGTTTTCAAGGCCAGGCATCATGTCGTCCCCCTCCTCCAACAATGGTGACAACGATGCTTGGCTAATGAAGATAGAGCTGAAGAGGGAAGAACCCATCGAGATCAACAAGGATGAAGGGATCAAGAAGGCCACGGAGGACCAAGTTCCGGCAGCAGAAGACATCCTTCAACTTGATCATAATCTTCTTACCCCAACTGAGATCGAAGCTTTCAAGATGATTGAGTTAGCTCGTATACAAAACAAGTATCTCACACGTGAAAATATTTTGTTGAAGGAGCATATCATCGCACTCAAGGGCATTATCCGCAAATTGGAGAACCTCCTATGCTTGATGTGCGACTATCCATCATCACCTCCATCCTCTTCACCAGCAAAAGAGATATAATCACATGGGTATGGGCACTCCCCTTGGCAACTGCCAAGCTTGGGGGAGGTGCCCCGGTATCGTATCACCATCACACTCCTATCTTTACCCTTTTTCTTAGTTCGATCCTTTTAGTAATATCTTGATCTAGTAGAATAAAGTTTTTGGTATGATCTAGTTTTGAGTTTTGCTTTATGATCCCTCTATGTAATCGAGTCCGTGAGCTATATATAATAAAGATTAGTGTTGAGTCAAGGGCTTGATTATTTTGCCTTGATCTTGAGGGAATAAAAGAAAAGAGAAAGAATAAAAAGAAATAAAGAGATCATATTGATCTTATGGAGAGTAATGACTTCACATTGAAAGAGTATGATGATTAAAAGTTGTTGAGAGTTGATAAACATAGCTTTTGTCATCGTTGCAATTAATAGGAAGTAATAAAGAAAGAGAGGTTTCACATATAAATATACTATCTTGCACATCTTTTATGATTGTGAGCACTCATTAAAATATGACATGCTAAAGAGTTGATGTTGGACAAGGAAGACAACGTAATGGGTTATGTTTTCTTATATCTGAAATAAAGTATATTGTCATGGATCATCCAACATGTTGAGCTTGCCTTTCTCCCTCATGCTAGCCAAATTCTTTGCACCAAGTAGAGATACTACTTGTGCTTCCAAACACCCTTAAACCCAGTTTTGCCATGAGAGTCCACCATATCTACCTATGGATTGAGTAAGATCCTTTAAGTAAGTTGTCATCGGTGCAAGCAATAAAAATTGCTCTCTAAATATGTATGATTTATTAGTGTTGAAAATAAGCTTTATACGATCTTGTGATGTGAAGAAATAAAAGCGACGGACTGCATAATAAAGGTCCACATCACAAGTGGCAATATAAAGTGACGTTCTTTTGCATTAAGATTTCGTGCATCCAACCATGAAAGCGCATGACAACCTCTGCTTCCCTCTGCGAAGGGCCTATCTTTTACTTTTATCTCTTACCCTTATGCAAGAGTCATGGTGATCTTCACCTTTCCTTTTTACATTTTATCCTTTGGCAAGCACATTGTGTTGGAAAGATCCTGATATATATATATATATATCTAATTGGATGTAAGTTAGCATGAGCTATTATTGTTGACATTACCCTTGAGGTAAAAGGTTGGGAGGCGAAACTATAAGCCCCTATCTTTCTCTGTGTCCGATTAAAACTCCGTAACCACAAGTATTGCGTGAGTGTTAGCAATTGTGAAAGACTAAATGATAGTCGAGTATGTGGACTTGTTGAAAAGCTCTTATATCGACTCTTTCCGATGTTATGATAAATTGCAATTGCTTCAATGACTAAGATTATAGTTTGTTAGTTCTCAATGAAGTTTCTGATTCATACCTGACATTGTGGATAGATTGTTAGTTTAGCATAAGAAATAATATGACAACATTCATACATGTTGCTGTTATAAGAATGATCATGATGCCCTCATGTCCGTATTTTATTTTATCGACACCTCTACCTCTAAACATGTGGACATATTTATCGTTATCGACTTCCGCTTGAGGACAAGCGAGGTCTAAGCTTGGGGGAGTTGATACGTCCATTTTGCATCATGCTTTTATATCGATATTTATTGCATTATGGGCTGTTATTACACGTTATGTCACAATACTTATGCCTATTCTCTCTTATTTTACAAGGTTTACATGAAGAGGGAGAATGCCGGCAGCTGGGATTCTGGGCTGGAAAAGGAGCAAAAATTAGAGACCTATTCTGCACAACTCCAAAAGTCCTGAAACTCCACGGAAGTCATTTTTGGAAATAATAAAAAATACTGAGCGAAGAAAATACCAGAGGGGGCCCACACCCTGGCCACGAGGGTGGGGGCGCGCCCTACCCCCCTGGGCGCGCCCCCTGCCTCGTGGCCCCCCTGGTGGTCCTCCGGTGCCCATCTTCTGCTATATGAAGTCTTTCGTCCGAGAAAAAAATCATAAGCAAGCTTTCGGGAAGAAACTCCGCCGCCATGAGGCGGAACCTTGGCAGAACCAATCTAGGACTCCGGCAGAGCTGTTCTGCCAGGAAAACTTCCCTCCGGGAGGGGGAAATCATCGCCATCGTCATCACCAACGCTCCTCTCATCGGGAGGGGGCCAATCTCCATCAACATCTTCACCATCACCATCTCCTCTCAAACCCTAGTTCATCTCTTGTATCCAATCTTTGTCCCAAAGCCTCAGATTGGTACCTGTGGGTTGCTAGTAGTGTTGATTACTCCTTGTAGTTGATGCTAGTTGGTTTATTTGGTGGAAGATCATATGTTCAGATCCATTATGCATATTAATACCCCTCTGATTATGAACATGAATATGATTTGTGAGTAGTTACCTCTGTTGCTGAGGACATGGGAGAAGTCTTGCTATTAGTAGTCATGTGAATTTGGTGTTCGTTCGATATTTTGATGAGATGTATGTTGTCTTTCCTCTAGTGGTGTGATGTGAACGTCGACTACATGACACTTCACCATTGTTTGGGCCTAGAGGAAGGCATTAGGAAGTAATAAGTAGATGATGGGTTGCTAGAGTGACAGAAGCTTAAACCCTAGTTTATGCATTGCTTCGTAAGGGGCTGATTTGGATCCATATGTTTCATGCTATGGTTAGGTTTACCTTAATACTTCTTTTGTAGTTGCGGATGCTTGCAATAGGAGTTAATCATAAGTGGGATGCTTGTCCAAGTAAGGGCAGCACCCAAGCACCGGTCCACCCACATATCAAATTATCAAAGTACCGAACGCGAACCATATGAACGTGATGAAACTAGCTTGACGATAATTCCCATGTGTCCTCGGGAGCGCTTTTCTCTATATAAGAGTTTGTCCAGGCTTGTCCTTTGCTACAAAAAGGATTGGGCCATCTTGCTGCACTTTATTTACACTTGTTACTTGTTACCCGTTACAAATTACCTTATCACAAAACTATCTGTTACCGATAATTTCAGTGCTTGCAGAGATTACCTTACTGAAAACCGCTTATCATTTCCTTCTGCTCCTCGTTGGGTTCGACACTCTTACTTATCGAAAGGACTACGATAGATACGCTATACTTGTGGGTCATCACGCAGCTCCTCCCGTCCCGCAAAACTTAAATTTGCACCTTAATTTGATCTAGCATATTGCATTGCTTTACTTTTTCAATACAAAACACATCACCAAATCTTTGCTAGAATAGCAAGACCAAAGAAAACAAGAACCACAAGTATGCATTTTAGAAGATTTCCAACTTCCATAACTGCTCCCACTAGTTGGACTAATATCTTCTCTATGCATTCGTTGTTGATCTGTGGATTCTTGATTTTGCATTCCTCTTTCTTCATCTTTGGTTCGAAAGAAGTAGACGTTGCTTCCCCTCTAGTTGCACATGCAGCCGCATCATTGCCTTCGATTCTATTAAGGAGTGCACCAACATCTATTAAGTTTCTTTCTATTAATAAATCAATGTATTGGTGTTCCCAAAACCAAAATGAGCATCCATCGTCCTACACAAAAGAATGACCATGTTCGAAATGAGGATCCACAATTGAACTAAAGAATGAGCTATCAAATGAGCTACTGCATGTGCACGTACCCCGTCGTTTTCGCATTTGAAGAACACCCATCTGTGGTGCTTCGGCGTGCTCGAAGTCAGCCGCAACACTGTCCGCGTGCAGTCGTCGCACTGTATGAGCGGCATCGGCAAGCCACAGAGACGCTGCGCGAGCGCCGAGCCCGGTGGACGCCCGGACGAATCCATGCCCGCAAAACGTCGGCGGCGGCGGGCGGACGAACACGAACCTGCATGTGGCGATGCGCCCTTACCGGGGTTGCGGGAGAGGCTCCCCGACCACTCCATCGCTTGGCGCAGCCACCGGAGGCCGGAAAAGCCAAATCCGGCGGCCCGCGATGAAGTGTCGCAGATCCGCAAATCTGGCAGCCCGCCGACGTAGGGGGGAGGGAGGGGAAGCCTCGAGCGCGTGGCGGCCTTTCGGCGTGCTCCTGCCGGTGGCCTTGGCCGGAATCTTGGGCGGCGGCACGGCGGCGGCGCGAGGGGGAGAGGAGAGGTGTTTGGTGGGGAAAGCGCGGGATGAAATGTCCCCGCCACCAACCGCTTCCGCTTATATCCAGGGCACCGCAGCCGCTAGGGCGACATCCGCGTATTCCTGGGCTGGGCTCGGGATTTTGTCGCGCCCCCCAAAATTTTTTGCGGGCCGGGGCGGGATGCGGGGTCTGATCGGGCATGTTTTTTCGCCCCGACCCGCATTTTGGCGGTTATTATGCGGTTCGGGGCGGGATGCGGGTTCTGCTAGAGTTGCTCTAAGAGCATCTCTAGTAGACCCCTTATATTGCGGACCCTTATATATTTTTACAGTTCACGGAAGACCGTTTTACGGGCTGGCGCGGACGGCGGCCGAACAGACCCCGTATAATCAACCCATAAAAAAGAATATTTTTTGAATATACCGAACAGGCCCACAGCTAGCTCATTTTTTTAGTCGTCCTCTACCTCACGTCAATCCGGTGGACGGGCGGACAAGGAAAACGCGGGGCGAGCGCGGCGCGGGCAGAGGCCAGGGCGGCCGGATCGAACGGCCGGCGCATCGAGCTAGCTAGCTCCGTTCGAATCAGTTGGGCTAGCTAGCTCCGTTCCAGAGCCGCGGAGCCACGGGCGAGCGCGGCGGATGGCCGGCGGGCGAGCGGGCCGCGCGGCCAGGGACCAGCGGCGGGCGAGCGTGGCTGCCGGGGCGGGTGGCCGGCGTCGGGGACGAGCGGACAGAAGCGAGCCATGAAGGTTTCGATGGCAGTTAGACTCCCGCCAACGGTCTCTCGAGTATACAGGGCCCCTTCGATTTGGCTCCGAAATCCTTATTTTCACAGTTTGGACGGGGATGTTTTTCGCGCCCCTTAAAATTTTGGGGTTTTATCAGTTATGCAACTGGTTACATGTCACTACTCAGTTTTGCCACTAAGAATTTCGACAGATCAAAAATGTCATTGCTTCGTTAGGCGCATGCTAAAAAATGCCATTGGACACCATTACTGTCATCTCAAATCTTGTTTGCCATGTTATAATGACAAAAATATCTATAGACCAACATGTCAGCTCGGCCTCTATCTCACTACAATAAAATGTGTGACCCACTTGATCCCAACAGCGTTCTTATTTTCCTCTAATATTATACGCTTTCTTACTCCTGACAAGTGGGGTCCACATTTATCATTGTGACATAGCGAGAACTGACATGTGGGTATAGGGAAATTTTTGTCATATAACATGGTCAATGAGTTTGACCTGACAATAACAATGCCTAATGGCATTTTTGAGCAAACATCTAATAAAATGATGGCATTTTTAGGCAAGCATTTCACAGAACAATGGCATTTTTGAGCAGTTGTAATTTTTAATGGCAAATGAGTAGTGGGACACAACTAGTGGCATAAATGATGAAAATCCTAAAAACAATTACGGTCCAACACGTTTATAGTGTCTGATCGGGCGATTGTGTTCACGTGGACCTGTATTTTGGCAATTATTTTACAAATTGGGGCGTTATACGGGTTTGCTAGAGATGCTCACCATTGTTCCGTCTAAGATCTCTCATAGATATCCTGTATGCAGCCCTTGCAAAAAAAGGTATGCTGTATGCAGAAGAAGGACAGTGGAGAGCCAGAGAAAAACGTAACCGAAACAAACCCTGAAAGTAGAAAACATGCCATCGACGAGCTCGTGCATTGGCACGTACACCTAGAGCATCAGCAGTGCACTATTGCGCAAAAAAAATAGATTCTGCAACATGTTGCATACAAGAAGGGTGTGTATTGTTGATCACTTTTCTCGTGCTACATGTAGAAGTAGAACAACCGAATATCCAATTCTGAGCTCGGGCTCATCTACACCCGATGAACAGTAAATTCATAAATAATACTAAAAGGATTCAAAAAATTCCTGAGTACGTGAAAGATGACTAAGCGCGTGAGGTGCGTGTCAAATTTCAAAACATTTGGACATCTGAGTAGTTCTCAGCAAAATAAACAAAATCAGGTCCAGATAGTGCACAAACAGTAAAAAAAATCACGGACCTCAAATTTGTCTTTTTTGTTGAGAGCTACTCGGACACCAAATGCTCTGAAATTTGGCACGCACACCACACTTCGTCATCTTTCTCCACAAAAAAATTTGATTTTTTTATTATTTTTAATTATTTTGCAATCACTCTCTGATTTTTTTTCTTGATTTCTCTCCTTTTATTTTGCTCTCTTTTTGATTTTTTATTTTCTAAATACACATTAACATTAAAAACAACGACCTTTTTTAATAAACAATAAATAATTTTAGGATACACATAGAATATTTTTAAATACATTGTCGGTGTCAAAACCGGCGGATCTCGGGTAGGGGGTCCCGAACTGTGCGTCTAAGGCTAATGGTAACAGGAGGCGGGGACACGATGTTTACCCAGGTTCGGGCCCTCTCTATGGAGGTAATACCCTACTTCCTGCTTGATTGATCTTGATGATATGAGTATTACAAGAGTTGATCTACCACGAGATCGTAGAGGCTAAACCCTAGAAGCTAGCCAATGGTTATGATTGTGTATATCTCTATCGACTAGCCTGGCCTCGGTTTATATAATGCACCAGAGGCCTAGGATAACAAGAGTCCTAGCCGAACACGCCGGTGGGGAGGATTCCTTGTCTTGATCACCAAGTCTTGTGGAATCTTCCTTGTATGCGGCAGCTGTCCGAACTGGCCCATGACTATACGGCCATGGGGGGTCCTCGGCCCAATCCAACTGATCGGGAGACGACGTGATGAGTACCCCCTAGTCCAGGACACCGTCAGTAGCCCCCTGAACCGGTCTTCAAGTTGGGGACGCTCCTCAATTCTTTCGAACTGTTCTTCATCTTCGGTTGTCGGTCTTGAAAACTGGTTCAACAAATCTTCTCATCTTCGATCTTGAGGATCGCCGAAGTGCATCCGATGAGTTTACACGTCGGTATCCGAGGAGCCCCTTCAAGTTTCCGGCCTTTATTAATGCCTTGTTATTTTTATGCCACACCTCGGGTTTGAAGTTGTTCCCGGGCGGAAGTGTCCTCTTGCGTCCAAGCCCCAACGCCGGACTGTATTCAAGGTATCTTTTGCAGCCGGGTACCAACGTTGGGCTGTATCCGAGCTCCAACGTCGGACTATATCCAAGCTCCAACGCCGGACTGTATCCAAGCTCCAACACTGGACTATGTCCGAGCTCCAACGCCGGACTGTATCCGAGGTGCCATAGATCACCTTGGTTCTAAAAAGTTGAAGGAGTTTACCCGAGCTCAATGCCAGAAATGCCCTCTATGGAGCCAGCCACTGGCGCCCGAGCTTTATGCCGGACTGCTTCCGAGCTGGTGCACCACCCGACAGCGGGCTGATTTTTTGTGAATATTTTTGATTGGTGCAATTTATTCTCTCCGAGATATATAGCCAGTATATGTATATCCAGTAGCCCTCAAGGTATGTGTCGGTCTAAAATCCGAGATGCACCTGAAGGGAAATATGAAACCGCTGATCCTAGTAGCTTCTGAGACTCAGGTCATGAAATCGGCCTGAGGATCAACTCCTAGCTCGACAGCATACATAGGAATAAAAACGCAGTGTAATATATTAGAGATAATAGTGATCGGCGAACGGGCCCCTGAGAGAGGGTCGTGAGAAGTCGCCGCAATATACTAGCTTGATGCCGGATAGGTCCATATGGTACCTATTATTGTCCGAAGACGCGTATGCGCATAGTTCGGTCAAGCCGAATGTAACATCCCAAAATTCTAAATTTTGGAATGTTATAATAAACAGATAGATTGGATTGATTGTTTGATTGATTGACTGAAAGTGAGTGAATTCGAAATCTTTTGAAAGTTAAATGAGAGGGAATAAAAGGACTTTCCCAAACTTTCATTTTGCTTTTATGATCTCCATGAATTCAAATTCTTTTCATCACAAAACCCTGGAGAGAAGATGACATGACTTCTTCCATTTATTTAAATGACAAGGGGTGTTGAAAATATTTGAATTTCATTTGAAAATATTTCCCATTTCAGAAACTTTATGCAACTCAATGATTTTCACGAGAGAAGATAAAATGACTTCTTCAAAAATATATGAATATGAGTTGGGAGTTTCAAAGGTCAAATTCAAAGTCCTTTTGGAAATCATTTTAGTTTGGAGTTATTTGAGTCTTATTCAAATTATTTTTCTCCAAAATAAAAATATAAAGAAAATAGGGTAACATGATTCCCTACATCAGAAAATTGGAGAAAAATAAATTTGAAATCATTTTGGTATTTTTAAAATGATTTTTATTGGATTTTATTAAGGCAGAAGCACTGTTTGATTTATTAAACTTTGTGTGGATTTTATTTGACTTTACAAAAATGTTCATGCTGTAGGAAATCTTTTTCTACAAATTTTAATATATAATATGCCTATATAAAGTTTTATTTTTTTTTCCTTATTCAGTTTTTCCTTTCCTGTCTCTACTTATAAAAAAACTACATGCACGTACTCTGTGACTATATGTCGCCCTCATGCGCAGTATAGTAGCTTTTGGTGCCCCATTATTATTTTTTTCTGTTAAATAGGCCAGGCCCAGCCGGCCATATTCCTCCCCATATTTTTTTTCTATAGTTTTTTTTCTCTTTTTTTTCCTTTCTTTTCAATTGCTAAAAAAAAAACTGCCGCGCGGCCGGCCGAACCGCTAAGGCCTTTAGGCCCATGCGGGGCGCTCCCCTTTTGTCTTTTCGTCTACGTTTAGTCCCACATTGTCTAGCCTTTAACCCCTAAACTTCTTTTCCACCTATAAATATAGACCCATAAAGCCTTCAGAAATTATCCATTGCGGGTTAAATCAATATTTTGGTTTGACTAGCTAAAAATATATTTCTCCTCTCCGGCGGGACTTTTGAAAGTTGTCTCCACACTCCGAAGTCGTCTTTTAGGTATATTTATTCGTTCTCTGTATTTATGCGTTAGACCTATTTTTTTTAGCCGTAACTATTTTTTTTCTGTAAAACAGTTTGGCCCTAATTTTTCAAATACCCATAACTTTTTACTCGTTCATCCAAATTAGATGAAACCAGCGCCTATAGTTTCGTCTTGTTTTCACCTATCCAGTTAACCTGTCACGTCAACTTTTTGAAATTTTCAAATTTCGAAATTTGTTCAAATTCATATTCAAACTTCTTTTGTTCATAACTTAAGTTCCGTAACTCCGTTTGAGTTGATTCTTTTTGCAAAGCGAAGCTCTTGACCTAAACTTTCTGATAAGGCCAAATTCACATAATTTTGGTGCTGTTAGAAATTGTTTTATGTTGCAAGAGTTATTTGCTTGGTTTTGAAGTTTTCCGAATTGTTTTCTTCGATCTTTCTGATCTTGAGTGATTGCTTATGTATGGTTGCTACTGCTTGCTTACGATAGATTGACCGGAGTGTGACGAGTAGATCTATCCAGAGTATTGAGTGCGAATCATCTTCATCAACATTGCAGGCAAGTAACACTTTGATCATACTTTTCCATACCCAGTTTTTTTATTGCATTAGATCAATCCTCAAACATTGCATGGTTAGGATCTAATTAAATTGTGGGTATTGGGATGTAGTTGAGGTAGTACCTATTACCTGTTTTATTTATCAAACCCTTGGGAGTTACTTCTACGTTGCTATTATATTGCCATGCTATGCTCATAGACGTGGATTGGGTTTGAGTGATATTCATGACAGATGTGAGATTGTTAATAATGGTTTACTTAAGGTGAACTAAAACTCACATCTGGGTGGACTGAGGTACCTGGGTATTCCAGGATTGCCTGTTTTTCTTTTGGACTGCCACCCAGGCTCAAAGGGATCATAAGATTATTCATGCTAGAAACTTCCGTGTGCAGCCACAAGCTATTATGGGCTCTAGCATAGTTGATTAAGTTGTGTGAACTCTTACAGTGGTAGACTAGCAGATGTAGGGGAAAGTAGGTGTAACTGTCTACCCATACGTAAGGTGCAAACACTTCTGAAAGACTGTGTCTCGGTCATCCGTTACTCAAACACCATGTAGTGCGAGTAATCCAACGGAGGAGATCGAGTCTTGTGGGGAAAAGTGCACAAACCTCTGCAGAGTGTATAAACTAATCATGATTAGCCGTGTCCCCGGTTATGGACATCTTGAGTATCTAGTTCTTGGATTATCCCGTTGATCTCATCATGTTATTTAATTAATCTTGTTGGGTTAATGATGATACTTAATTGGGATTGAGAATGCTGTCAACCATTCTCAATGTTTCACAACCACCATGATAGTTAAATAAAATTTATTCCTTTGAAGTAGGGAAAAATTGGCTTTTCGCAAAAACAATATAACCATAGAGCTTTTCCACCAGCCATATATGCATGTAGTGATAGCCCTTGTTCATCATCTCTCTATGTGTTACATTGCCAGCATTCTACACTCAACTTTGCCGTTGGTGTTGATGGGAATCCACAACCTTGTTACTTCCGCTATTTGGATTGAGGTAATAGTATTTACGTTACTTTATACATGTGATTTACCTCTGTTATAAATCCTCGAGTACTGTGTGTGTCAGCATACCGATCCAGGGATGACACTTAAGCACAGAGACTTGATCCATTCGGGTCGGGTCGCTACACCGAACACTGTGCACTTTGAATTCTCTGCATTGAATAAGCAATGCAGTAGCCCCCGAGACACTGGTCGGGTGGCAACAGCAAATCAGGGGATCGATGTGCCCCTTTAATATTTATAAATAATGAGCACGAAGCCCAGTAGCCCCCGAGCCTTAATGTGGGCACGGGTGGCCGAATTAAGGATCAATATCCAGAGTAAAATCACAGATTATGTGTAATGATTCTATGTGTCCAAGTACTTTACATCATTATTTTGACTCCATTGCGACCGTTTATCAGTTGAAAGTGGCCCATCGTCGGCTTCTACCCCTTGGTAGATACTACGCACGGTGTTTCCGCACTAACAAAACAACCCTTAGCCGACGTCTCGGTGCCCGGAGGCGGTTGTGTTAGCAGAAATGAGGCAATCATATATGCGGGCTTTATAACTTTCACTTAGTTATAGGAGCTTAAAGTTGGAAGGCCAGTTACTAGCCTCCGGTTAGTGTTCGGCACAGTCGAGGTCAAGCCGTAAACACTTCGGCCAATATTATGAACGGCCCGCCATTTAACACAATCATCGGATCGCTGACCAGCTTACGCTTATTGTGACAGTCAGTTTTCGGCTTTCTCCACTGAGGCGCTTAACCATGCTAGCTGGAAGCACAATCGCAGTGGTTCTCCCGTTGCGCACCTAGCCGAACAAAGCGGAACGTAGGAGGCAAGCATAGGAGCCGGGCAACCCAACTATTGACCAAAGACGCAATTCGAAACCGATGCATATACATCAATGTCCGAGAATGTTTTTGCCGAATCCCTAAAGGTGTCCGGCGCCGCACTACGAGACTAATGCTGGAAACACACAAATAGCTTAAAAGTGCCATAGGCTTGGAAAACCAAAAACTTTAGTAAAAAACTGGACGCCCGAACTAGATCAAGTGTTCGGTGCCAATCAAAAATTGGTCTTAGAAAAAGAAATTGTGTTGCCGTCGTGCTTTACAATGACACATCCTATCTCAAGACTTCAAGCGGGTCAGCCTACGGCTTCAACCTCCTTATCCCGAAGGCGGAGTGCTTCTCCGAGGCTAGTTTAGCAAACTAAGTTCGAACGGCTGTAGAGAGAAGCAAGGCTATCTGGCTATTGACCACACACTTGCGTCGAGAAAGGAGTGATAAATAATAATAATAATAATAAAAACTTTGCAACGACTAAGAAGAAGAACACTTATTATAAACGGCTCATTTAAGAGCCCCCAAGTGACTTGGGTAAAAGAATTTTATGTATAATGATTGTATGTACCGAAGTACTAATATCATATCTTTGTTCACCCGAACTTTAAACGCGTCTTAACCGACCGTCAGCTTCTCCCTCTTCGGTCAAGGACCGAAAAATTTTATGTACTCCACCTGTCGAAAATATCGATGGTGTTTCCGATAACCAGGCAATCAGGCCATAAGGCTGTAACAGATAAAGCGCGCTCAGGAAACTTATGCTATATTACTGACGAAGTGTAAGAAGCATCTTCGAAGAAAATAGTACCCCCACCGATACCTTTCTTCGGTTGCTCATTGTTACTATGAGACTTGTGCAATAGATTTTTTGTACTCATGAGTTCCGTTGTGTGCCGACCATAATTGAAAACAATAAGAGCGCTAGCTTTCGGCTTCACCCAGTCTGAGGTCCGAGCTCGGATGACCCGATCGTGACAATCGCAGAGGTGCTCCCTTTACTCCCTAGCCGAACAATCGGGAACGTAGGGGTAAACACAGGAGCGAGGCAACCCAGCTTGCAAATCGCTTAAGTCAATATGGTGCATATTGTGGCGTAATACACGAACAAGGAACGAAGCCGTACAAGTATAATCATATGAAAGAGGAAAGGCTTCATGAAGGAAGCCCCCAAGTGAACTGGGTATTTGAATTTGTGTGTCACAAACAAGGTTATGACAAGGAATTTTTTTTCACAAACAACTTTTTGCCAAAAAGGTATATGGTAGGTCGAACCGAACACAAGTTAAAAATTTAAAACTTTGAGCATGAAGGCAACTTAGCTGGTTAATGTGTTCGGCATTGATGACGCAGTCCGAGCTTGATGCGGGACAATGTTCCATCCCCCAAGCCGGTCCCAAGGTGGTGGAGCGAAGAGCTCGTCACTCCGAAGTGGTGACATAGCACGGCCAATGCAGGCCGGCAGAGTGACGCCGAAGTCCCCGGCGTAGGGTAATGAAGTGTTGACGAAGCCCCCCGTCCAGCCGAGGTGACGTGGTATGTCAGTACACCGAGTTGACGATACTGCCCGACCCGGATCATTTTCCTGTGCACAAAAAATAGTGCAGACCAGAGATAATAGTAATAATAATAATTAAAAAAAATCGTTGCATAATAAATAATTTATGCAAAGTGAGTAATAAAAGAAAATATGGCCTGCGCGCCGAAGTGAATGTCGATGCAGGGCGTCGGCGTGATGCGATAAAGGCGTGGCAAAGCCTGAATTCACAGGTCGGTCCGAGTTCCGGATGCGGCGTGCGCCGGACTATGTATGGAACCTGACCGAACCACCATGCGACCGTCGTTAGTGCGGCCATCATTCGATAGACCTGTGTACAGATGATGGAACAAACCAGAGTAATAATTTCTTGGGAAAAATAAACCCAAACAAGCAAAAATTACTAGGATTAATAGCACCTGGTTTATTTGTTGTAGCAATCCGAAGAAAGGTGACTCCCAAAATTGGGACTCGATCCGCACACCCATTGCCTGATGGGCGATAAAGTGACGGCATGGTGATGCTGACAAAGGTTGGCTTGCCGAGGCAAAGCCCTCGGTCTAGTTAACGTGATGAAGCTGGTCGGCTAGTGACGCCGAAGTCTCCGGAGTAGGTTGATGAAGAGATGGCGAAGCCCCCGGTCCAGCCGAGATGTCGAAGCCTCGATGTCAGCCGATGAGTCGAAGTAGGTCGGCGTGATGGACATCGGCTTGAAGAAGCAACAGTGTGGCCCCGCCGATGCCGGTCGTGACGTGGTCAATGCCGGCTTGATGAAGTGACCATGCGGCGATGCCGGTGTGCCCGCTCCGTGTAATCCGTGGGGCGGCGATGTTGGTGATGATTTATCCTTCGCGATGCCGAACTCTTGTTCGGCTTGCCGAGATGATGGTCCGAAGAAGTTGAGCTCGGCTCAATAAAGTGACAACGTGTCTAGCGCAGGTCGGCAGCCGTAGAGCAACGTTGTCGGGCTGGTTTGACACCAGCGCGATGGTGAAGATCATATTGGAAAAGACTTCAAAATTAGCGGGATATGTTTGGGAACAAAACACAATACCCCATACAAAACTTCCTTCAAAAAGGATGTCCGAAATCCCGTTCATAAAAAAGATGAATTTGGGTCGGATTCGTTCTCGCGCAGAAAACAGATCCGAAAAGTGATGCACTAATCGGAAGGTTCCCGGAGTTTGGACGGTGGGATCGAGCTAAAATTTCGAGGGGTGGTAGATATAGCAATTCTGCAGCCGATCAACGGTTGGATCTTCCGAAGGACGTCCGAGCTAGAAGCTGGACACCACGCCCTAAACTCGTCTAGATTCCCGTCCAGATTTGACAGGGCTCTGGTATATCGTGGATTGCCAGAGATTCCTCCATCGGAACTCGACGAAATTTTCCAGGGTTGTTGTAGACTCAATTCCGCACAATTCCACCGAAGCAATCGTTAAAACGACACTTGAGGAGGCGGTGGTGGCGGATACAAGCTCGTTGTCCAGAAGAACAGCACGGTCGCCCGAGGGCAATGTTGACGTTGAGCCCCCGGGCTCCCTGGATGATTCCTCCATGATCTTGATAGAGATCGGAGTTGATGTTGATGAAGGCCCTCCTCCGAACATGACGATCGGAGGTAGGGCGCACTCCTCGGTCCAGCCAAGGTGACCAGTCGAGCCGGTGACGAAGAAGCCGACGTCGCAGTTGATCTGTAGTCGAGCCATTGATCCTTTTGCCGATCACACAATGGAACTCTCAATGAAAGCACCAATGTCGGTGTCAAAACCGGCGGATCTCGGGTAGGGGGTCCCAAACTGTGCGTCTAAGGCTAATGGTAACAGGAGGCGGGGGACACGATGTTTACCCAGGTTCGGGCCCTCTCGATGGAGGTAATACCCTACTTCCTGCTTGATTGATCTTGATGATATGAGTATTACAAGAGTTGATCTACCACGAGATCGTAGAGGCTTAACCCTAGAAGCTAGCTTATGGTTATGATTGTGTATATCTCTATCGACTAGCCTGGCCTCGGTTTATATAATGCACCAGAGGCCTAGGATAACAAGAGTCCTAGCCGAACACGCCGGTGGGGAGGAGTCCTTGTCTTGATCACCAAGTCTTGTGGAATCTCCCTTGTATGCGGCAGCTGTCCGAACTGGCCCATGAGTATACGGCCATGGGGATCCGCGGCCCAATCCAACTGATCGGGAGACGACGTGATGAGTACCCCCTAGCCCAGGACACCGTCATACATGTTGAACATTTTTTGAATACATGTTTGTACATTGTCAAATGTGAAGGAAATATGCGCTAGAGGCAATAATAAAAGTTATTATTTATTTCCATGTTCATAAAATGTTTATTTTTCTGTGCTATAATTGCAATGATCCTCAAGTCTGCAATAACCGCGAGGCTCAGAAGAAAACTCATGTGCATGTGTGAAAAAATGGTAAATATATTCCTAGTCTCGCCTCTAAAACTAGCTCAAGTGTTGCATGATGATTATGTTTTCTTGATCATGGGTATAGTTAAATTAACAAGGATGTCGAGAACTTTGATGACACATTGTTGGAAGAACACATGTGTTGATCAGACCCAATCGATTTATATACTATGAGATCATATCGTCATTAGTTTTTAGTATAATCCCAAAGATGTTAAGGCTTTCGTAATTCCTTAGATCATGAGCGTATCAAGTACCTTCATGCCGGATGATGTATTTTGCAGTTCATCAAACTTGACAGCAACAGGGTGATCATAATGGCAACTTTCAGTTGCATCGGAAAAGTATGATAAGGGACCAGATAGCTCGAGACTGGGATTTGCTCCTATGATAATGGAGAGATATTCTTGGGGGCACTCTCCATGTGACGGTATATATCATCGTCTAGCCAACCATAGCGTTACTTGTTCGCAGGGATGCCGGAACATGGGAATAAGAAAAGAGAATAAAACCGGCAACGAGGAATCTGACATAGTGATCAAGTGTTGGTTCACGAGGATGCCGATAAATCTGATCTCTAGTTTTGTAAAGTATTGTGAAGCAAATGTAATAGCACATGGAAATGAGAGGTTCACTTGATATTTACTCGTGCAGGTGTAGGGGTCAGTATGAATGTCCACGGTTCCACTATTATCATTGAACCGGAAGGAGTTTCGGGTTCATGTCTACACTTTACCGAACCAGTGGGATCACACACTTAATGACTTAAGGGCTATTGATTTGTTCAGTACGAGAAGTGTATGAACTTATAAGAATTGCACCGGAATAGTTTCAACATAAAGATAAAATGTTTCGAAAAAAAATCAAAATTGTTTCAACTGAAAATCGGAAAAGTTTTGGTAAATTGGAGCAGTTTCACAAACCCTAAAATGACTACCATAGGGTATGGGATGGTTTCGGAATTATTCGGAACCTTCCGGGATATTTCTAGGGGTGCCATGGGCTAGTCCCATGTCAAGGCCCAATTGGGGGGGGGAGGGGGCAGCCACATGGGCCCTAGGGGCCCAAAAGTGTGGCGTCCCTTTTGGCTTGGTGGCCAAGCCACTAGTGGTTCCCTAAGGTTTTGGGGAGGGGGCACACCCCTTTGGGGTTGCTGCCCCTCTCCAAGTTAGCGTCTCCTCTAGCCTATAATAAATAAAGGGAGAGAGGGTAGCCCCAAACACAACAGTTTCTCGTGCATGTGGCTACACCTCTCTCTCTCTCTCTACCAATTCCAGCTACACTGCAAGGGTGTAGGTCATCTCTAGTTCTTCGACGTGTTCTCGTTCTGGATGGCGGAGCCCTGTCGGATCAATGGTACCGTATGTGTGGATACCTACAGAGGCACTGTACGTTCCGTGCTCGATCTATGGATCGATTCGAGGGGAAAATTCTTGCGACTGGGAAGTATAACCTAGCTAGGGTAATCTGCATAAGCACACTTCTCCAACTCTCCTCTTCGCTGCGTTATGTTGGTAGGCGATCTAATCTAGACCCAATTGTGCTTGCATCTTCATAGTGATCCTAAGATGATTCGTAGGTGTTTTTTTTCCTATGGCGTTCCCAACAAAATGCACGTCGAACATTTTCAATACACGCTATTTCTTTTAATATATTGTGAACATTTTAAATATTTCATAAATATTTCCCACAAAATGCACGAACATTAGAAATATTGATAAATAATTTTCAGAAAAAATCTTACATTTCATGAACATTAGAAATATTGATAAATAATTTTCAGAAATTTCACAAACAAATTTGTATACGTTTGTTGAACATTTTTTAGCGCATAGTGAACATTTTTCTAAAATACATAATGGAGTTTTAAAAAATTCATGATAACATTCTAAGACATATTTAACATTTTATTTTTGAAATTCACAATAAATCATTTTCTAAATAATGATGAACAATTTTTACTACATGATGAACATTCTTTAAATGCAGGGTGAATATTTTTCTAAGGGGGTCAATGGGATGGGCCACACAAATGAGATTTGGGCCCAAGACCATGTACAGAAGTCCTTTAATCCCACCCTGTTAGAAAGATCCATAGTAACCCCTAAAAAAAGATCCATAGTGTGAAGACAAAGCGGTGCACAATTCGAACTCGTTCGATTGATATCCAGGAGGATTTCCAGCGGGCAGCACGAGGATCGCCCCAGCGTCGCCATGTGTCGTGTGCCGGAAGCCTAGGTGCATCCAAGGAAGCATGTTTTCTTATTTTCTGTATGATGCTGGTTCTTCGAGTTTTTGCTTTCTCTTTGTTTTCCTAGACTTCCTGGAAAAAAATAAGTTTTTTCTTCTTGTGCATGAATCATAGTTGTGCTTCTCAAAAATGAAAAGCACAGTTGTGCTTCACAGTGGAGCACATATCTGCTTCCTGAAAAGTGAAAACCATAGTGTGCTTCTGCGAGAAGCACAGGTTGAGCTTCCCCCAAAGTGAAAAACACATGTGTGCTTCATAAAAAAGTGAAACGCACAATTATGCTTCCCGGTTTCTAGTTTTTTTCTTCAGATTTTCTTTCTTTTTTCTTTTATGTTTTTTCCGGGTTTCTATTTTTAATGTTTCTTGTTTTTATTTTTTCTTATTTTATTTTGTTTTTTTTGGAAAAAAATTGTGCAAACCTATTAACATGGGATATTGTTTCAAAGATCTCGATGCGGGAAACCGTGAAACCGGCTCATGATTTTGACGCACCGTTCAAGAGATAAAACATTAAAAAAACTATAAAAATCACAAAACTCCCATGTTGTGATAAGTGGTGCACAGAAGGTGGGAGTGACCTTTGCTGGGGTACTTATTATGATCGATAAAAGAAAGTTTATGAATAAGTAACTCTTTCTTTTTTAAATAGCCGGCGGGGGTACTTACTTTTCTGGCTATCGTATGAACAATGTCGTCCGTTTTTCTTTTTTGAGTTTTTATGGATCTCTTCAACAAAGTGGGGAAGTATGAAATTATATTCACGAATGAGCCGTTGCGCGTTCGCACATCCATTTTCTTGCTTGATTTTATACGATTTTCTTAACCAGAAGTTGGTTCTCTGCATGGAAGTCTATTCCAATAAGCTTTCCACCAAAAAACGGAATGCAGGGAATGACCTTAAGCTTTCATACCCAAGAGAAATGAAGACCACCTTCCTCGTAAATGGCTGGCAAACCTCGCTGTATACTTCCTTCATCCTAATCGTCAGAGTGAACAGAAGACCCCATGTCAAAGTATTAGAACAGATGCTCCTCATCAACAGTGAGAGTTCGTGGTGTGCGTTCTCGGACCAAAGAAACCAAACAAGCATACCTTTCCTTTAATGGAGTATCTTGGGTATGGTACTCCCTCTTATTAGCTCGATGTTCAATCAACATTATGAGAAAACTCGGATGAGTTGGAAACTTGTCTCTTTCTCCTTGGACGAAAGGATAAGCTTCCTACCTTCTGGAAATATCCCTCGGCTAGATAGAATGGATATCCATTTGTTTTTTCTAGAAATAACCCTCCCTCCTAATGGGGCTATTAGAGAAGCAGCTTTGTTCCTTGACTTCCTTGCTTTTGATTTTGGAAGGGCTTCGTTCTGATACCGGCTTTCTTAGTTACGAGCTAACTTTCATTGACTTCATCCTTAGTGTAGTCTCGGTAAATACTTTAAGACAAAGTTCCTTAGCGTAGTCTATATCCGCACCCGACGTGCCTCCGTACCGACACCATACTCTTTGTAGATGGATAAGTTTTTCTGTAACCTTAGCTTTTCTCCTTCTCCGAACTGATTTTCCAGTTCTTAGTATTACTTAAAACAACAACTCTGTAATGTCATAAACTTAACCGAGCTGAGGCTTTCATACTTTTTCCCATCAAGCCTAATGGGCTTTCGTCCCTTAGCCTATAAGCGGTGGCTTGGCTTCGCTATCGCTAAGTGTTTTAAGTCTTTGAGCAGTCAAATGAGCTAAGCTCCTGAGAATGAAATGCATGTTCTGCTAAGCCCAAAATCTAATGTGCTTAACTTGGAAGTAGGCCACTCTTTCACTGTGAGGATCTTCTTTTAGTCCGTAGCCACCCTTTTGCCTACTAATGACATGATCCGGGTATTCTATCTGTGGTTGAGAAAATGAACATTTATTCAACTTCACAGATAGACTGGATTAGAAGGATCCGTTATCTGAAAATTAAAATTCATTTCATGTTTTAAATATTCACTTGTTGCATACCATATCTTAACAGATTAGCGTAATTTTTCTATCGCATGTACAGTGATTTCGCTGAATTCACCAGATAAGCCGATTCGGACCATACACCCAGCCCAAATCCAAAGCCCAGTTAATGCTAAAGCTAGCCCATACGACGGCGGGTCGGGGCGGGTGGCACCAAACTGGCCATTCCTTCCCGAAACCGTTCCCTCTATAAACCCCGCGCTCTGCTCCACGGCTCGTTCGTCGCGGGTTCAAAATTCCGGTCCCCACCGCATCCTACCTACCGCAAACCCCAGCACCCAAGGCTACCCAGAATCACCACCGCCTCCTCTCCTCCTGACCCCGCCATGAGCGCATCCGCCACCGGCCAGCCGCCGGTCGACGCTGGCGGCGGCCGCCTCGGGTTGGGCAGGGAGCTGGGGCACCCGCCGAGGGACGGCGTCTCCAACCTCCGCTTCTCGAAGCACAGCAACCGCCTCCTCGTCTCCTCATGGGAGAAGGTTAGTTCACAAGCCTCGCGCGCCTCCCACTTCTCCGAGGAAACGAAACCCTAGCGGCTCGGTTTGATCCGTTGGGTTCTGTGCCTGCGCGGGCTTGGCTGCGCGTGCGCGTGCGCGTTCGCTCCTTCCAGGCGGTGCGACTCCTGGACGTCGATGCCACCAACGCGCTGGTGGGCGCGTTCCCGCACATGACGCCCGTGCTGGACTGCTGCTTCCACGATAACGACTCCTCGGCGTTCAGCGCCTCCAGTGACCACGTCGTGCGGAGGTGAGGTGATAGGGGTCACCTATTCATCTTCCCGCCCCGTTTGATTGCTATTTTGCTTAGCGATTCTGAATGAATGGTTGGGGACGCGGTACAGTTTCGCAGCATAGCCCCGAAAAGAGGCGGAGCGTGTGATGTTAAAATGGGTCGGTAGGAAGTAGGGTCGGACATGATTTTAGTGGATCTCGGACCCAAATGCAAGCAGCATAGGCAATAGCATATTTATTCAGCACGGTTAACTGAATTTAAATTTCTGTTCGGCCAGATCTGTATGTTTCGGATCCAAATGTTCGTACAAATCGAAGCTCAATTGTTGACCTGTATGTTTCGGATCTGTTTTGTTGTGCTATATATAATGCAGGCTGTCCTTTAGTGCCGAAAGTAGTTATCGCTTGGGAACCCATGATGGTCCAGTTCGCTGTGTGGAGTACTCCGATACTACAGGTACTTGCTTAATTACTTTTGCCTGTTCCCTTTTGCTGAACAGTGCTATTGTGTTGTCAAACTTCAGTTTCTGAAGAACATTGCTAATTTATCATCAAAACCATGTTTCGTGTTGCTAGAGAAGGGTTAATTAAGTTAAGAACATTGTCAATCTGACCCCCAAACTGTAATAGTTCAATGAATCGCTATGCTAGGTGAGTTCATGCTTTATTTCTTCCTGCTGTTGGTGTAGGACTATCATAATAAGCTTCATATAATATACAGCCGTCTTCTGTTACCGTGCAACAATAATGATTTTTGGGTATATTTTACTTATGTTTTAAGATAGAGTATTTGATAAATATCCACTCCATGAACCTGCTTATGATATCCATCTTCTGTTTTTATGCTTAGTTCTCTGTATTATTCATCTGCCATCATTCAATAGTTGTTCCTAAATCCCAATATGAGAAACTGAAAGAGCCTAGATGATATCTGTTGAATGAATACTAGATAATCTAGGAAGATAGCTACCTGGTGGGTCTGGTCTTTATCAATAGACATGCAATGCTGATGAAGACTATAGTAGACAGTGGTGAAATATGGCCTTAAGTATTCAGAAGTTGTAATGTGGGCAGTTATCGTTTGAAGTTTACCACGTTTGTCCTTTGTTGTGTCAAATATATATTCAGTTTACAAGTCCTACATCTGTAGAAACATCCAAATCATGTGATCTCTACATTTATGCGACTAGCATTTACAGTATTATTGCCTCTGACCCAAAATACTTGTAGTAGATAACCTGATGTCTTATACTATTGTCATCTGGTAGTGAGCTCATGTGGATTACTAGATGAGAGTCTTAACCGAATAGGTAGGTGAAAATTTCACCCTACCAGACAGCCTAGAGACTTACAGTACGCATGACAAATTAAGAAAATCAAGCATATTGGTTACAGTATCTCACGTACAATGGCTCTAGCATTTCCTGCACAACTATAATTCATTAATAAACAGATAACTTTTCACTCTTAATAATAACCTTAACCATCATATGCTTGTGTCCTGTCTTATGCCAGGTCAAGTAATCACTGGAAGCTGGGATAGGACTATAAAGTGTTGGGATCAAAGAGGTGCGACTGGGCTTATTGGGACACACACCCAACCTGAACGTGTATACGCACTTTCATTAGCAGGACATAAGTTGGTTGTTGCAACAGCAGGAGAGCATGTGAATGTTTATGATTTGCGCAATATGTCTGAGCCTCAGCAAAGGAAGTCTTATCTGAATTCTCAAACACGCTGTGTTGAGTGTTATCCAAATAAAACTGGTAAGACGTTCTTATGATAATTCTGCGAATATGCATTGATCAATATTTCTGCTAAATAACACTGGCATGAATTGAACCTTATTTTTGTTGATTTGTGTAACATACAAAAGATGTACTAAGTTGGAATAGAATTTACCTTTCTTGTTTGGCATGAACCCTTCTTGTTCATTTGGAGAGGCGCCATGAGAACTGTTATCTTGAATCTTATAAAAATTGGTACATGATTAACTTCCTTGTGTTAATGCATGGTCAATAGATAAATATCTTGAAATTTCATGGAACCATATATCATTTTGTGTGTACAAGTGGATGGATAGGTTGTTTGAGATTCATGCAACAATGCCGTTATCAGTTTTTGTATAGATTATCATTTGGCTCCATTACTACTTAATCTACTTGATGCTTGACAAGTATGGTCATTTTGTCCTATGGTTATAGAATTTCCTATTCGGTTTTTAACTTTCACCAGTTCAAGGGTGTGGATGATTTATGATCTTTGATTCAACTATTGAAGGTGCAATAACAGGTCAACTCGTTGGGAAAGTTTGAACTTCTCTATTTCGTCAGCATACATGAATTTGATGAAAGCATGACTTTGTACTGTTTCCTTAATTATCGTTAAGATTTAGCTTCTCGGTGTCTCTTCCAGGATATGATTTTCCAGCAGTAGAGCTTAGAAAACAAGTCTATCTCATAATGAAAGATTCACAGCGAAGCCTGAATTTCAGATATCCCTCCAGTCTCATACTATAATGCTAACGCCTTCCGTCACTATCTATATTGATTCAGAATGAGATATTTTTAACTGATCTCAATTGGTTTCGTCATTTGTTCTAGTGCTCCAGCGCTGTGTTGACTATGGACGCCTTCTATTTCTGTGTAGTACTCTTGGGTTAATGGTTGATCCACATTGACGGTGTCTTCAGTTCTGTGTTGCATCTGACTATGTTTTTTATTTTTGTTTTGGACCTTCTCTTGCCTGACATTCTAATTCCGTTGGCAGGATAATATTAATGGTTATAAATAGTAATCAACATTAGTGATATATTTTCAGTTTTTTCTAGGGCTCTAGCCTTGTAGTATAAGTTTAGTCCTACACTTGAACATACTACCCATGGGCAATGGGTGGTGTTGAAGTCACAACATAGCATAATCAATACTTTTCTTGCAAAGGGAAGTTCGATATATTTTTGAGTTTGAATATTCATCCGCAAACTAGCTGTAACTATCATCGTCTTGAACTCTAGTCTCTAGTGCATATTTCTCATTTTATTTCTTAGGCCTCTTTACATTCAGCAAAGTGTCCTTTAATTTAATCTCTATTTTTGACCTGTATGTAGGATTTGCTTTGGGTAGTACAGACGGACGAGTTGCAATGGACTTCTTTGACCAATCTGAGTCTAGTCTCGAAAAGAGGTATATACTGTGTTGCAAAAGGATGACACCTTTTCTAAATAGCTACTCCCTCCGTTCCGAATTACTTGTCTTGGATTTGTCTAGATACAGATGTATTTAGACTCATTTTAGTGCTAGATACATCCGTATTTAAACAAATCTAAGACAAGTAATTCGGAACGGAGGGAGTAGTTTATTAAAGATAAGGGCATTGACATTGCTCTCAATTGGCTTCTTATTCTACATAAGGTCACTTGTGTTCCACCTTTATACCTTCTTTTAGGGCATTGTTCATTGTTTTTGATATGAGCGGTTCCACCTTTTTATACCTAGCCTTATGGTTTTTCATTGCCTGTTTATTTTCGTCAGGTATTCTTTCAAGTGCCATCGATTGACCGAGGACAGAGGGAGGGTTGCATATCCTGTTAATGCAATTGCATTCCACTCAGAGTACGATGTCCCTCATCTCTCTCGCACTCACACCGTCATCAACTTTCAGTTCCTTTAATAGCCTAATCTAACGTACGCAGACATGGAACGTTCGCCACGGGCGGATGTGATGGATTTGTGTACACTTGGGATGGAGAAAAGAAAAAGAGATTGTTTCAGGTTTTTCTTGCCCCGCGATTTATCTGTCAAACAAACTAGTCCTAATTCTGTGTCAGGAATTCAGACCTCGGGATATCTGAATTTCTTTTTTCTGTTCCGGTTGCAGTCCCCCAGGTACCCAACTAGCATTGCTGCTCTGTCTTTCAGCAAGGATAACAATCTGCTCGCCGTTGCATCCAGTTACACTTACGAAAGTGGAAAAATAGAGTAAGACCAAAAAAATTCTATACCCTAGGAACATTCCCCTATCATGCAAGATAAAACCGCTGAACCGTCAATTTAACCGCCGCTTTTGCACTTTACAGGAATGAACCTGCTACTAAGATCTTTATCCGCGATGTCAACGAAGTGGAAGTAAAGCCGAGGCACTGATGAGTGAGGTGCGCTTTCTTCGACAGGTTGCTTGTTCCCGCTTTAGTTCAGACGCTCACTGGAGTATGAGACATACACACTTAGTTTTAGCTGAAACTGTGGATTCGTTCTAAATACTTAATACAAACCTGGGGTTTTACAGTAGTACGTACAGTTTTACGATCACTTGATGGTATAGTGGCGGTCCAATTGTAGTATTGTACAGACATTCCAAAGATAGCTCCCATTTGCACCGAAAGTTGTAATCTCTCGAACAAAGTTGTAAATCCGTCGTCAACTGGTTTCACCCTGGCATGAATGTTGACTCCAATCCAATCATGTGTAGTTTGCTCTCTCAAGAGCTGAAGAAATCAGCTCATTTATGACAGAACCCACTGGATCGAACACACTGGCACTATATTATTAGTAGTACTCCCTCCGTTCACTTTTATAAGTCATTTCAGACAACTGAAATTGAGTTGTTTTGCACGCTGTCTGAAAGTGTCTACAACGCCTTATAAAAGTGAACAGAGGGAGTATTATCATTCCAACAACATAAGTAGACAGCGACTGGTGGGGATTATTCTCCGCGGAGACGATTAGGGGAGCACCGCGCGGATCTGCTCCCCAACCGAGCGCACTTAAGCGTCCGTAATCGAGCATGTGGGACGATCGATCGACGCTAAGCTAAACTAAAGTAGGAGACCACAGGCAGCTCATGCTGCATCTCATTTTCTAACGAGAGAACGCCAGTGCATGTACATTGTACCAGTGGTAGTAGTATAATTCTGCGTTCTGCGCTGATCCTACAGGCCACATCCGCACGTCGAGAGTTGAGTGGCACAGCTGCAGCCGATCTGCTTCCTTTGTTTTTGTTGTGTGGTGTAATACACTGGGGCGCCTGTATTATTGCCCGAGGCCGTGGGGATCACCGATCAGCGATATACATATACTGGAGCGCAACTAAGCGAGAGCTGAATCATTGGGCCTCGATCGGGCGCCATTACTGTCGCTGCGCTGCACAAACAAGCACGTCACCGCACGTACGGGGTAGCAGTACCTACTGTCTGTTTGTTTTGCCCACACGTTGCTTCACGATTCTTGTCAAACTGGCCAAGTGCCTTGTCCGTGGATTAACCTGGCGGCGACGTATCTAGGCAAATCACTAGGGTGTGATATGATCATTCATTGCCGAGGATACGTGCTTTTTGTGCCGCTGGTGTTTTGCTTGCGACATAGGAGTATGCACGAAGTGTTAAAAGATTGGATATCGCAGTTTGATCGAGATCAGTTGGGTTTAAAGCGGTTGGTGGAATGGTCGGTTTGTTGACGATAATCGATCGAAACAGATCCAAAGCAGATATCGCATCGTTCGGTTGCAAGATTTTGTCTACACGTGCGGTAAGACTAGGTAGCAATACCGAGGAAATGCTGTTCCTGTTGGAAGCCCGGCGACGCTCGCATGTCTGATTACTGATCATTCCCGGCAACACTGGCTGACCTCGCTTTTGGACCGGGTACGTCGTACTTTGGAACGTGCAAGTGACGACATGTAACTTCTTCGATATGTACAGTAGGACTCAATTTTTATTTTTAGGATTTCAGCTACCTCACAGGCGTAGTTGCATTCTCCAGCACTTGACTGGACTTATACAAGGCAGAATTTCAAGCAATATTCTTCCCACTATTTACTGGCTTCATAAAGCTACTATAAAAAACAACTGCCAAAAATACTGGCTACATAAGCTGAAATTCAAATCTGTTTGTGTCGTCTTGCAAAAGACAGTCGTTCGGATAGACCAACGCCGGTCGTCTAGGTAGCTAAATTATCCCCGAAACCTGCGTCAGCCTAGAGCGGCTTGGGATGACTCGTCAGACCACCGTGGTGCCGTACGTGGATGGTGGAGCTCGGCAGCCGACGGGCCCCCGTGCGGGGAAGGCTCTCGTGGCAGGTGAGGTGTCTCCCGCCACGCAGCACCTGGAGCGCCCACAGCCAATAACGTGCCGGCTCCATCAGCAACTACCACTGCGCCACGTCACTAGCACACGGAGCATACGCGGCTGGGGGACTACAATATTCCGTGACTTTGGTCACTGTCCCGGCAGTTGATCGCCGGCTTGCACCCTGGGCCGCTCGCCGCGTGGAAGGTGCCGTTCGGCCGTTCTGTGCGTCGCCGTGGTTCCCAAATGGTCTGCCATTTGCGTTTGATAGGGGCAAAGCAAGAGAGCGAAGCTCACATTCAATAATTCTACACTTACGGACAATAGCTACAAAACTCTCTTACGGACACCAATCCCTCGTTAATCCCCCCCCCCCCCCCCCTATTGCAGGGCGGACCCCTTTTCTTCTCCGATTATATGATACCTTCTCATCCGGTAACAAAAATTCTGTAAGTTTTGCCCGTGAATGTAGCAAAGCTCTGCAACATTAGCTAGTGGCACTCTCTGCTCTCCTTTATCATGTTTTTTAAAACTTTCAAGCAGAATACTCATTTTACGGTTGCTGAACTATGGTACAATTACTTATTTTATGTATAATCCAATGCTCAAGAGTTCACCCATTCCTTTGCCCTTCTTGGGAACACGCTGTTTTTTTTTCTTAAGATTGCTGGCTAAGAATTTTGGCCATTTAGAGTGGAATTACATTTTTTTCCCTGCACTTTCACGTAAAGGGTTGCAAGGTCATTTTATATATCATCTATGTATACATATTTATGTTGTCTTCTCTACGATTGTTAATGGCCAGGCTTTTGTGGGATTTTGAAGTAGTAGAGGTATTACGCAAGGCTACCCCCTTTGTCCCTATCTTTTTGTTCTTGCAACCAATGAGCTTTCTTTGGTTCTACAAGAGGCTATGGAAAATAATAATCTTGCAGTCATTTCTCTTGGACCAAACCGCCCTTCTAATTACTCTTTTCTCTTGTTGACGACTTGATTATCAATGGCAATTCTTGTGTGCTTGAGGCTACTCAAATGTCTCATCTTACATATCCAACATTTTTGCCGTGACTTCGGCTAGACTCCTAACTTGGACAAGTTTGTTATGACATTTTGTGCTAATGCCGACCCAAATCTTATCTCCCATATTAAAATTTTACCTATGCCAAACATTAACCATAGGTCTATTCATTTAGGGAACCCACTGATTTTGCTTGCTAATGATACAATCACCACTTACAAGTTTGTTTATGGCAAATTAACAACAAGCTGCCTACTTACAGGTCCAACAAGCTCTCTCATGTTGCCAGGCTCGAGCTCATTTAATCTATTTTTTCTATCCCTGTCTTCTACTCCCTCCGTTCCTAAATATAAGTCTTTGTAGAGATTTTACTATGAACTACATACGGAGCCAAATGGATGAATCTACACTCTAAAATGCATCTACATACATATGTATGTGGTTCATAGTGGAATCTCTCCAAAGACTTATATTTAGGAACGGAGGGAGTATATGTCAAATATTCTTTTCACTGAAACTCTTGGCTAAACTCACGACTGCCATTACGATTTTTTGGTGGACATGTGTTAGAGAAGAGGTTGGAACTAAGGCACAATGAGCCCAGAAAGACATTTGCACCCCCAAAAATCAAGGGTGGGCGGGTTAGATTAGTAATATGCAAGCCATGAAACAAGGTCTTATTCTTGTTGTTGCCTAGAGAATTATAGATGATAATGAGCGACACATATACAAGGTTTTGAAATTCAAATACTTACCTTTCTTCCATTTGAAATGTTAAACAAAATATCCCAAGTTACACTTTCTGGACCTCCATTCTTAAAGTTTCGCCTTTGCTTAAAGCCTTTTCTTTCTATCAACTTACAAAAGGCAATGTCTCCATTTTGAGCTCTCCATGGTGCCCAGCTTGGACTGATGTTTACAACCATCTAGTCATTCAGCCTAATAACTTTGTTTACCCTATCAAAGTGAATGGTGTTTGGGTTACATGTCAAAAAGGATGCAAATGCCCAGCTCGTCCATTATTTGTTTGAGGAACCTATTGCTTCCACTATTATAAATGCCCCATTTATTCTTGATGATGGCAGGGACATTTTTTATTGGGGTCTTACTGCAAATGGCAAATGTAACTTCAAGATTACTTCTAAACTTTGTATGCAGAAAACTCAAGATTTACAAGTCAATACACCAGGCAGGTCTCCTCCTTGTTATAAAACACTCTTCTGCAGGTTTGGAAGAAAAATTATATGGCCCACATGATTCAAACATTTGCTTGGAGGTTGCCGAGGAAAGCATTTCATACTAGAGCAAGAGCATGCAGGTCCTCCATGCATATCAGCAAGGACTACAGGTGCAGTATTGAGGAAAATGAGGTACTCCCTCCGTTCCTTTTTACTCCGCATATAAGATTTGTGTCGAGTCAAACTTTACAAATTCTGACCAAATTTGTATAAAAAAATATCAACATCTACAATATCAAATATACGTAATATGAAACTGCGTTCCATAATGAATCTAAAGATATTCCTTTGGCATTGTAAATGTTGATACTTTTTCTATGAGTTTGGTTGAACTAGAGATACATTGACTTCAGACAAAAGTTATATGCAGACTAAAGAAACGGAGGGAGTACACTCTTCGTTGGGTGCACCTTTTTCCAGTTTCGCTTGATTTGCACACCCTTGGTACATCAAAGTTGGCTCACATTTTTTACTTTACGACCCTTATATCTACTTTAGTTATTTCCAATGTTGAGGATATCATTAGCATTTCGATCGACTGGGGATTAGAGATTAATCGAAAATCGACTGATTAATCTATTTTATCGATTGACTATTAATCAGTCAGTTTTTACTTGCAATTCCTAGGTTGCAATCACTAATAAGGTAAATGTGGAAACTGTAGGGAATCGTAGCATAATTTTAAAATTTTCCTACGTTCACCAAGATGCATCTATGGAGTATACTAGCAACGAGGGGAAGGGAGTGCATCTACATACCCTTGTAGATCGCGAGCGGAAGCGTTCCAATGAACGTGGATGACGGAGTCGTACTCGCCGTGATCCAAATCACCGATGACCGAGTGCTGAACGGACGGCACCTCCGCGTTCAACACACGTACAGTGCAGCGACGTCTCCTCCTTGATCCAGCAAGGGGGAAGGAGAGGTTGATGGAGATCCAACAGCACGACGGCGTGGTGGTGGATGTAGCGGGTCTCGGCAGGGCTTTGCTAAGCTTCTGCGAGAGAGAGACAGGTGTTGCAGGGGAGGAGGGAGGCGCCCAAGGCTGTTGTATCTTGCCCTCCCTCCCTCCCTTTATATAGGCCCCCTGGGGGGGGGGGACGCCGGCCCCAAGAGATGAGATCTCAAGGGGGGCGGCGGCCACAAGGGGGAAGGGGTTGCCTTGCCCCCCAAGGCAAGGGGGAACTCCCCCTAGGGTTCCCAACCCTAGGCGCATGGGGGGAGGCCCAAGGGGGGCGCCCCAGCCCACTAAGGGCTGGTTCCCTTCCACTTTCAGCCCACGGGGCCCTCTGGGATAGGTGGCCCCACCCGGTGGACCCCCGGGACCCTTCCGGTGGTCCCGGTACAATACCGGTAACCCCCGAAACTTTCCCGATGGCCGAAACTGGACTTCCTATATATAATTCTTCACCTCCGGACCATTCCGGAACCTCTCGTGACGTCCGGGATCTCATCCGGGACTCCGAACAACTTTCGGGTTTCCGCATACATATATCTCTACAACCCTAGCGTCACCGGACCTTAAGTGTGTAGACCCTACGGGTTCGGGAGACATGCAGACATGACCGAGACGCCTCTCCGGTCAATAACCAACAGCGGGATCTGGATACCCATGTTGTCTCCCACATGTTCCACGATGATCTCATCGGATGAACCACGGTGTCGAGGATTCAATCAATCCCGTATACAATTCCCTTTGTCAATCGGTATGTTACTTGCCCGAGATTCGATCGTCGGTATCCCAATACCTTGTTCAATCTCGTTACCGGCAAGTCTCTTTGCTTGTACCGCAATGCATGATCCCGTGACTAACGCCTTAGTCACATTGAGCTCATTATGATGATGCATTACCGAGTGGGCCCAGAGATACCTCTCCGTCACACGGAGTGACAAATCCCAGTCTCGATCCGTGCCAACCCAACAGACACTTTCGGAGATACCCGTAGTGCACCTTTATAGTCACCCAGTTACGTTGTGACGTTTGGCACACCCAAAGCACTCCTACGGTATCCGGGAGTTGCACGATCTCATGGTCTAAGGAAAATATACTTGACATTGGAAAAGCTCTAGCAAACGAAACTACACGATCTTTTATGCTATGCTTAGGATTGGGTCTTGTCCATCACATCATTCTCCTAATGATGTGATCCCGTTATCAATGACATCCAATGTCCATAGTCAGGAAACCATGACTATCTGTTGATCAACGAGCTAGTCAACTAGAGGCTTACTAGGGAGACGTTGTGGTCTATGTATTCACACATGTATTACGATTTCCGGACAATACAATTATAGCATGAATAATAGACAATTATCATGAACAAAGAAATATAATAATAACCATTTATTATTGCCTCTAGGGCATATTTCCAACAGTCTCCCACTTGCACTAGAGTCAATAATCTAGTTACATTGTGATGAATCGAACACCCATTGCGTCCTGGTGTTGCTCATGTTTTGCCCTAGGGAGAGGTTTAGTCAACGGATCTGCTACATTCAGGTCCGTATGTACTTTACAAATATCTATGTCTCCATTTTGAACACTTTCACGAATGGAGTTGAAGCGAAGCTTGATATGCCTGGTCTTCCTGTGAAACCTGGGCTCCTTCGCAAGGGCAATAGCTCCAGTGTTGTCACAGAAGAGAGTCATTGGGCCCGACGCATTGGGAATCACCCCTAGGTCGGTAATGAACTCCTTCATCCAGACTGCTTCCTGTGCTGCCTCCGAGGCTGCCATGTACTCCGCTTCACATGTAGATCCCGCCACGACGCTTTGCTTGCAACTGCACCAGCTTACTGCTCCTCCATTCAAAATATACACGTATCCGGTCTGTGACTTCGAGTCATCCAGATCTGTGTCGAAGCTAGCGTCGACGTAACCCTTTACGACGAGCTCTTCGTCACCTCCATAAACGAGAAACATATCCTTAGTCCTCTTCAGGTACTTCAGGATATTCTTGACCGCTGTCCAGTGTTCCTTGCCGGGATTACTTTGGTACCTTCCTACCAAACTTACGGCAAGGTTTACATCAGGTCTGGTACACAGCATGGCATACATAATAGACCCTATGGCCGAGGCATAGGGGATGACACTCATCTCTTCTATATCTTCTGCCGTGGTCGGGCATTGAGCCGTGCTCAACTGCACACCTTGCAATACAGGCAAGAACCCCTTCTTGGACTGATCCATACTGAACTTCTTCAATATCTTGTCAAGGTATGTACTCTGTGAAAGACCAATGAGGCGTCTTGATCTATCTCTATAGATCTTGATGCCTAATATATAAGCAGCTTCTCCAAGGTCCTTCATTGAAAAACACTTATTCAAATAGGCCTTAATACTTTCCAAGAATTCTATATCATTTCCCATCAATAATATGCCATCCACATATAATAAGAGAAATGCTACAGAGCTCCCACTCACTTTCTTGTAAACACAGGCTTCTCCATAAGTCTGTGTAAACCCAAACGCTTTGATCATCTCATCAAAGCGAATGTTCCAACTCCGAGATGCTTGCACCAGCCCATAGATTGAGCGCTGGAGCTTGCATACTTTGTTAGCATTCTTAGGATCGACAAAACCTTCCGGCTGCATCATATACAACTCTTCCTTAAGGAAGCCATTAAGGAATGCCGTTTTGACGTCCATCTGCCATATCTCATAATCATAGTATGCGGCAATTGCTAACATGATTCAGACGGACTTCAGCTTCGCTACGGGTGAGAAAGTCTCATCGTAGTCAACCCCTTGAACTTGTCGATAACCCTTAGCAACAAGTCGAGCTTTGTAGATGGTCACATTACCATCCGCGTCCGTCTTCTTCTTAAAGATCCATTTGTTTTCTATGGCTCGCCGCTCATCGGGCAAGTCAGTCAAAGTCCATACTTTGTTTTCATACATGGATTCTATCTCGGATTTCATGGCTTCTAGCCATTTGTCGGAATCCGGGCCCGCCATCGCTTCTTCATAGTTCGAAGGTTCACCGTTGTCTAACAACATGATTTCCAGGACAGGGTTGCCGTACCACTCTGGTGCGGAACGTGTCCTTGTGGACCTACGAAGTTCAGTAACTTGATCTGAAGTTTCATGATCATCATCATTAACTTCCTCCCCAGTCGGTGTAGGCACCACAGGAACATTTTCCCGCGCTGCGCTACTTTCCGGTTCGGAAGGGGTGACTATCACCTCATCAAGTTCCACTTTCCTCCCACTCAATTCTTTCGAGAGAAACTCCTTCTCTAGAAAGGACCCGTTCTTGGCAACGAAGATCTTGCCTTCGGATCTGAGGTAGAAGGTATACCCAATAGTTTCCTTAGGGTATCCTATGAAGACGCATTTTTCCGATTTGGGTTCGAGCTTTTCAGGTTGAAGTTTCTTGACATAAGCATCGCATCCCCAAACTTTTAGAAACGACATCTTAGGTTTCTTCCCAAACCATAATTCATACGGTGTCGTCTCAACGGATTTAGACGGTGCCCTATTTAAAGTGAATGCGGCAGTCTCTAAAGCATAACCCCAAAATGAGAGCGGTAAATCGGTAAGAGACATCATAGATCGCACCATAATAGAGTGCGATTACGACGTTCGGACACATCATTTCTCTGAGGTGTTCCAGGCGGCGTGAGTTGTGAAACTATTCCACATTTCCTTAAGTGTGTACCAAATTCGTGACTTAAATATTCTCCACCACGATCTGATCCTCAAAATTTTATTTTCCTGTCACGTTGATTCTCGACTTCACTCTGAAATTCCTTGAACTTTTCAAAGGTTTCAGACTTGTGTTTCATTAGGTAGACATACCCATATCTACTTAAATCATCAGTGAGAGTGAGAACATAACGATATCCTCCGCGAGCCTCAACACTCATTGGACCGCACACATCGGTATGTATGATTTCCAATAAGTTGGTTGCTCGCTCCATTGTTCCGGAGAACGGAGTCTTGGTCATCTTACCCATGAGGCATGGTTCGCACGTGTCAAATGATTCGTAACCAAGAGACTCCAAAAGTCCATCTGCATGGAGCTTCTTCATGCGCTTGACACCAATGTGACCAAGGCGGCAGTGCCACAAGTATGTGGGACTATCGTTATCAACTTTACATCTTTTGGTATTCACACTATGAACATGTGTAACATCACGTTCGAGATTCATCAAAAATAAACCATTGACCAGCGGGGCATGACCATAAAACATATCTCTCAAATAAATAGAACAACCATTATTCTCGGATTTAAATGAGTAGCCATCTCGAATTAAACGAGATCCAGATACAATGTTCATGCTCAAAGCTGGCACTAAATAACAATTATTGAGGTTTAAAACTAATCCCGTAGGGAGATGCAGAGGTAGCGTGCCGACGGCGATCACATCGACCTTGGAACCATTCCCGACGCGCATCGTCACCTCGTCCTTTGCCAGTCTCCGTTTATTCCGTAGTTCCTGTTTTGAGTTACAAATATGAGCAACCGCACCGGTATCAAATACCCAGGAGCTACTACGAGTACTGGTAAGGTACACATCAATTACTTGTATATCACATATACCTTGAGTGTTGCCGGCCTTCTTCTTGTCCGCTAAATATTTGGGGCAGTTCCGCTTCCAGTGACCACTTCCCTTGCAATAAAAGCACCCAGTCTCGGGCTTGGGTCCATTCTTTGACTTCTTCCCGGTAACTGGTTTACCGGGCGCGGCAACTCCCTTGCCGTCCTTCTTGAAGTTCTTCTTACCCTTGCCCTTCTTGAACTTAGTGGTTTTATTCACCATCAACACTTGATGTTCTTTTCTGATCTCTACCTCAGCTAATTTCAGCATTGAATATACCTCAGGAATGGTCTTTTCCATCCCCTGCATATTGTAGTTCATCACAAAGCTCTTGTAGCTTTGTGGAAGCGACTGGAGGATTCTGTCAATGACCGCGTCATCCGGGAGATTAACTCCCAGCTGAGACAAGCGGTTGTGCAACCCAGACATTCTGAGTATGTGCTCACTAACAGAACTGTTCTCCTCCATTTTACAGCTGAAGAACTTGTCGGAGACATCATATCTCTCGACCCGGGCATGAGCTTGAAAAACCAGTTTCAGCTCCTCGAACATCTCGTATGCTCCATGTTTCTCAAAACGCTTTTGGAGACCCGGTTCTAAGCTGTAAAGCATGCCGCACTGAACGAGGGAGTAATCATCAGCACGTGATTGCCAAGCGTTCATAACGTCTTGGTTCTCTGGGATTGGTGCTTCACCTAGCGGTGCTTCTAAGACATAATCTTTCTTGGCTGCTATGAGGATGATCCTCAGGTTCCAGACCTAGTCCGTATAATTGCTGCCATCATCTTTCAGCTTGGTTTTCTCTAGGAACGCGTTGAAATTGAGGACAACGTTGGCCATTTGATCTACAAGACATAGTGTAAAGATTTTTAGACTAAGTTCATGATAATTGAGTTCATCTAATCAAATTATTTAATGAACTCCCACTCAGATAGACATCCCTCTAGTCATCTAAGTGAAACATGATCCGAGTCAACTAGGCCGTGTCCGATCATCACGTGAGACGGACTAGTCAAGATCGGTGAACATCTCCATGTTGATCGTATCTTCTATACGACTCATGCTCGACCTTTCGGTCCTCCGTGTTCCGAGGCCATGTCTGTACATGCTAGGCTCGTCAAGTCAACCTAAGTGTATTGCGTGTGTTCCGAGGCCATGTCTGTACATGCTAGGCTCGTCAACACCCGTTGTATTCGAACGTTAGAATCTATCACACCCGATCATCACGTGGTGCTTCGAAACAACGAACCTTCGCAACGGTGCACAGTTAGGGTGAACACTTTCTTGAAATTATTATAAGGGATCATCTTACTTACTACCGTCGTTCTAAGCAAATAAGATGCAAAAATATGATAAACATCACATGCAATCAAATAGTGACATGATATGGCCAATATCATCATGCTCCTTTGATCTCCATCTTCGGGGCACCATGATTATCTTCGTCACCGGCATGACACCATGATCTCCATCATCATGATCTCCATCATTGTCTCTTCATGAAGTTGTCACGCCAACGATTACTTCTACTTGTATGGCTAACGCGTTTAGCAACAAAGTAAAGTAAATTACATGGCGTTATTCAATGACACGCAGGTCATGCAAAATAATAAAGACAACTCCTATGGCTCCTGCCGGTTGTCATACTCATCGACATGCAAGTCGTGATTCCTATTACAAGAATATGATCAATCTCATACATCACATATATCATTCATCACATCTTCTGGCCATATCACATCACATAGCACTTGCTGCAAAAACAAGTTAAACGTCCTCTAATTGTTGTTGCAAGTTTTTACGTGGTTTGTAGGTTTCTAGCAAGAACGTTTTCTTACCTACGTATGACCACAACGTGATTTGCCAATTTCTATTTACCCTTCATAAGGACCCTTTTCATCGAATCCGTTCCGACTAAAGTAGGAGAGACAGACACCCGCTAGCCACCTTATGCAACTAGTGCATGTGAGTCGGTGGAACCAGTCTCACGTAAGCGTACGTGTAAGGTCGGTCCGGGCCGCTTCATCCTACAATGCCGCCGAAACAAGAAACGACTAGTAGCGGCAAGAAGAATTGGCAAACTCAACGCCCACAACTGCTTTGTGTTCTACTCGTGCATAGTAACTACGCATAGACCTGGCTCATGATGCCACTGCTGGGAATCGTAGCATAATTTTAAAATTTTCCTACGTTCACCAAGATGCATCTATGGAGTATACTAGCAACGAGGGGAAGGGAGTGCATCTACATACCCTTGTAGATCGCGAGCGGAAGCGTTCCAATGAACGTGGATGACGGAGTCGTACTCGCCGTGATCCAAATCACCGATGACCGAGTGCCGAACGGACGGCACCTCTGCGTTCAACACACGTACGGTGCAGCGACGTCTCCTCCTTCTTGATCCAGCAAGGGGAAGGAGAGGTTGATGGAGATCCAACAGCACGACGGCGTGGTGGTGGATGTAGCGGGTCTCGGCAGGGCTTTGCTAAGCTTCTGCGAGAGAGAGACAGGTGTTGCAGGGGAGGAGGGAGGCGCCCAAGGCTGTTGTATCTTGCCCTCCCTCCCCCCTTTATATAGGCCCCCTAGGGGGGGGGGACGCCGGCCCCAAGAGATGAGATCTCAAGGGGGGGCGGCGGCCACAAGGGGGAAGGGGTTGCCTTGCCCCCCAAGGCAAGGGGGAACTCCCCCTAGGGTTCCCAACCCTAGGCGCATGGGGGGAGGCCCAAGGGGGGCGCCCCAGCCCACTAAGGGCTGGTTCCCTTCCACTTTCAGCCCACGGGGCCCTCCGGGATAGGTGGCCCCACCCGGTGGACCCCCGGGACCCTTCCGGTGGTCCCGGTACAATACCGGTAACCCCCGAAACTTTCCCGGTGGCCGAAACTGGACTTCCTATATATAATTCTTCACCTCCGGACCATTCCGGAACCTCTCGTGACGTCCGGGATCTCATCCGGGACTCCGAACAACTTTCGGGTTTCCGCATACATATATCTCTACAACCCTAGCGTCACCGGACCTTAAGTGTGTAGACCCTACGGGTTCGGGAGACATGCAGACATGACCGAGACGCCTCTCCGGTCAATAACCAACAGCGGGATCTGGATACCCATGTTGTCTCCCACATGTTCCACGATGATCTCATCGGATGAACCACGGTGTCGAGGATTCAATCAATCCCGTATACAATTCCCTTTGTCAATCGGTATGTTACTTGCCCGAGATTCGATCGTCGGTATCCCAATACCTTGTTCAATCTCGTTACCGGCAAGTCTCTTTACTCGTACCACAATGCATGATCCCGTGACTAACGCCTTAGTCACATTGAGCTCATTATGATGATGCATTACCGAGTGGGCCCAGAGATACCTCTCCGTCACACGGAGTGACAAATCCCAGTCTCGATCCGTGCCAACCCAACAGACACTTTCGGAGATACCCGTAGTGCACCTTTATAGTCACCCAGTTACGTTGTGACGTTTGGCACACCCAAAGCACTCCTACGGTATCCGGGAGTTGCACGATCTCATGGTCTAAGGAAAAGATACTTGACATTGGAAAAGCTCTAGCAAACGAAACTACACGATCTTTTATGCTATGCTTAGGATTGGGTCTTGTCCATCACATCATTCTCCTAATGATGTGATCCCGTTATCAATGACATCCAATGTCCATAGTCAGGAAACCATGACTATCTGTTGATCAACGAGCTAGTCAACTAGAGGCTTACTAGGGAGACGTTGTGGTCTATGTATTCACACATGTATTACGATTTCCGGACAATACAATTATAGCATGAATAATAGACAATTATCATGAACAAAGAAATATAATAATAACCATTTATTATTGCCTCTAGGGCATATTTCCAACAGAAACAACCATCAATGTGGTGTAAGCCTTTAAAGAGGACAACACTATATCAATACATAACTACATATTACATGTCAAAGAATGAGTCAATGACAAATAAATAGGACAACATTACAACACATGTCCTATCAAACGGGGGATGAAGTGTGATGTGCGACAGTCTATTGAAGAGGAGGCCATGTTTTACAGTTTCTGACAAGAGGGGACCGGCTTGATTAATCGCTAGATTCCTGATTAATCTCTTGTCAAAGTAAAAAGTAGACCCAAATGATAAATAGCAAAGATATGGTATAATATTAGCGGTCACCCACCGATAAGCGATAAATCGGTGAATCAGATGATATTTTGAACATTGGTCATTTCAATGGCTTTCGAATTCAGGAACACATTTCCATCCATGCAATCATCCACTGTCTCCTCTCTACGAAACATCTGCATGCTTCCATTTTGAATATCTTTATGTCCCTTTGGAGTATGTGGAAAGCTGGGAATGATGTTGTCTTTTGCACGAGACACTCTATGCCTCATCATGTTCATCAGGTGCGCAAGATATATCTAATAACGAATCTTTGAAGATTTCTGCTCAACCTATAGGAACTCGTCAAAACATAAAGGAGAAGCAACAATCAAACTCTCACCCTGTCCAGGGTTCTAATCTTAAATCTGACTTGTGTATCACATGTACCAAAATCTATTTTGATGCTTTATGGCAGAACACAACAAAAATCCTTGGACAGGGAATCAAACAAGATCATGATATTGGAGTGTACATCCTGACAAGCCACACAAACTCAAAGCTCATGGTTCAGGCTTCCTTGACTACATCTCCCTCCCCTCTTCTAGCTGAAGCTTCCGCGCTTCATCTTGTTGTACAACTAGATGCATCACTTCCACTCTAGCAGGTCACTTTCATCAGTGATAATTTGACACTAGTAAGAGCTAAAACTAGCATAGACATCACATTTGAGAATGGCACTAGGAGAATTCAAGCCTTTCTCAACAGCTTCCTCCACAAATCAGCCCACTGCACCAGCTCTATTTACAATATTTCCAAGGCGTGGCTCATAATTGTGCTCATCAGATTCTGAACACACCTTTAGAACCTATTTTCAGATGTATCAATTCAACTCATAGAGCTAGCCCTTGTCCAAAATTTCAACTATTGCATAATGTTGGGTTTAAGGCTTTTGAATTACGTGATGTACTTTGTACCTCAGTTGAATTAATATTGACGCTTGTTGGCACATTTGCCCTTTTCAATTTAGAAAAAACATTAACATGAACAACATCTACTTAGGCAAGCTGGATTATCATAACATCATCATAATGTCAAACATGGCCTAAACTTATATATAATTTTTCAGCCATATCTCTTGCGTCTTGAGGCCGGGAGGATATAATGTACATATGTCAATATATATGTATATATGCAGTTTGTTTGCATGTAACACATATTTGCGATCTAGTGTCTGAAATTTAGAAGAAATGTATCTTCTGTTTTTCTTTACCAGACTTATGTACAATATGTGCATTCAAACAATCCTAACTAATCTTGGCGTGCAAAATCACTTTGTCATAGAGAGAAATTAGATTTAGTTGTTAATCCTTGAAAGGAAATAGGACCAATGTTATTACCTCATCGGTATCAACGAAAGAAATAAAATGATTCCAAAGATTGCAGTCTCAAAAGGGAGGTGAGATGTTTTCCCTGCATCACAAATTTGACCTTGTTTGACATTATGTCTTCCATTCCAGTTTGTTTTATGCATGCAAATCCATCACATGATCCATCTTTTTGTGATTATCTCTTCCACTCAAATTCGCTATTCGAAAATCCAAATATGCGTATTAGTCTCCAAGAAAGAAGGAACAAGTATTTGTATGGAGGCATGATATTTACTATCCCCGATAGATATTATCTTTTTTTATGATGTCAATTCCACCGAGCTTTGTTCTTTAAAAGTGTAGATATGGTGTAATGATCTCAAAGAATAAAATATTGAGACTATACTTGCGCGTATCTGCTTACGGAGGTGACATATTTATTTTCTATCACAAATTCGACGACATCACATATCTAGGTTTGAAAAAGTAGATACCATGGCTACGTCGCTTCATAAATTTGATCTTATTCATTGTGTTGTGATGATATGGTTGGTGCCGATGGGTTGTACTGCATTTCATTGATCACTGCTTTGATAGCTTCTATTTTTTCACGTAGGCATAGTTTTAGTTTTATATGACTTTGTTTTTTGTCAGGCAATCCTTTATTTGTGTGTGTGTGTGTATGTGTTGGGGGGGGGGGTACACTAATTGGCTCCAAAATATAAAAATAAAAAACTTCTTCTCCTCCACAAATTTGATCATGCTACCACGTCTCTTGCATCTAATTTTGTTCATTTGAAGTTTAGACACGCATACAAGTCTTGTAAAAGTAAGAAATAATGTTTGTATGCATCTAGCTATAAAATGGAGGCTACATATTTATCGCCCTTCAATAATTCGGTCATGTTTACTATTATCTTTTTTCCGTCCAGTTTTATCCTTGAGAAATTCAAATATGTGTATATGTCTCAAAGAAAGCTGTTGCTTGCTCTCTAACTGCTCTTACCTCTTTTTCTTCTTCCTCTGAAGGAGAATGAATATGTATGTATCCTATTAGAAAAAGGAGGCATGATATTTGTTTCCCCTAAACTCGGGCTCGCTTGTTGTTTCTTCCTCATAGTTCTCTTCTTCAGATCTGTAGATATGGCATATTGATCTAAAAGAAATAAACAAAATGAAACAATACTTGTGCGCATCCTCTTAGGGGGCGACACACTTATGTTCATACACCCATATTGGTCTCAAAGATGAAAGAAAATAATTTTGTATACATTGCTAAAATATGGAGGCTAGTATTTATCCTCTGTAAAAATTTTGATCTTCTTACCATTGTCCTTTCCATCCAATTTGATCCTTAAGAAACTCAAATAGGTTCATGGACCTCAACTAGGCGCATGTTATTTTTGAAAAGGAATGTTTATAGTGCTTACAAGTGGCTTTTCATCTTAATTTTGGCATCTTAATTGACGACAAATTCAAGGAGAATAATTTGTATTAGCGACTAATCAAGGAAAAAAATGATCACCTCACTGGAGAAAAAAATGCATTGTCCCTATCGCACATTTCCCTTTTCTTATCTCACATGTGTTCTCTCCTCTTTTTCTATCATGGAGCTCCTTTTTTTTACCTTCCCTTGGACCCTGTTAGCTCAACGCTCGTTCCACTGTCTTCGGAGCTCCTCTTCGATCGAAGCTCCTCCAATTCCCACGTTGTCTCCTTCCTCAAAGCCTTCTCCTCCCAACCACCATGATACCTCATGTGGAGTCTGGGCCTATGCCCCTGAGGTCTAGTAGACACTAAGACACAGGAAATGGGCCTAGGTCGCTCGATTTAGCTCGGACGGGACTCCGACTAGCTAGATTCATGGTTGATGATACTGAAGGAAATATGCCCTAGAGGCAATAATAAAGTTGTTATTTATATTTCCTTATATCATGATAAATGTTTATTATTCATGCTAGAATTGTATTAACCGGAAACTTAGTACATGTGTGAATACATAGACAAAAGAGAGTGTCCCTAGTATGCCTCTAGTTGACTAGCTCATTAATCAAAGATGGTTAAGTTTCCTGACCATAGACATGTGTTTTCATTTGATGGACGGGATCACATCGTTAGAGAATGATGTGATGTACAAGACCCATCCGTTAGCTTAGCATAATGATCATTAAGTTTTATTGCTATTGCTTTCTTCATGACTTATACATATTCCTCTGACTATGAGATTATGCAACTCCCGAATACCGGAGGAACACCTTGTGTGCTATCAAACGTCACAACGTAACCGGGTGATTATAAAGATGCTCTACAGGTGTCTCCGAAGGTGTTTGTTGGGTTGGCATAGATCAAGATTAGGATTTGTCACTCCGAGTATCGGAGTGGTATCTCTGGGCCCTCTCGGTAATGCACATCACTATAAGCCTTGCAAGCAGTGTGACTAGTGAGTTGGTTACGGGATGATGCATTATGGAACAAGTAAAGAGACTTGCCGGTAATGAGATTGAACTAGGTATGATGATACCGACGATCGAATCACGGGCAAGTAACATACCGATGACAAAGGGAATAACGTATGTTGTTATTGCGGTTTGACCGATAAAGATCTTCGTAGAATATGTAGGAACCAATATGAGCATCTAGGTTCCGCTATTGGTTATTGACCGGAGATATGTCTCGGTCATGTCTACATAGTTCTCGAACCCGTAGGGTCCGCACGCTTAACGTTCGATGATGATTTGTATTATGAGTTATGTGTTTTGGTGATCGAAGTTTGTTCGAAGTCCCAGATGAGATCACGGACATGACGAGGAGTCTCGAAATGGTCGAGAGGTAAAGATTGATATATTGGAAGGTGGTATTCGGACATCGGAATGGTTTCGAGTGGTTCGGGTATTTTACCGGAGTACCGAGGGGTTACCGGAACCCCCGGGGGAAATATTGGGCCTACATGGGCTTAGTGGAGAGAGAGGGGAGCCCGCAAGGGGTGGCCCCCCCATGGGAGTCCGAATTGGACTAGGGGAGGGGGCGGCGCCCCCTTTCCTTTTCCCTCTCCTTCCTTTCCCCCTCCGATGAAAAAGGAAAAAGGGGGGCATACTACTAGGAGTGGAGTCCTAGTAGGACTCCCCCCCATAGCGCGCCCCCCTTGTGGTCGGCCTCCTCCTCCCCTCCTTTATATACGAGGGCAGGGGGCACCCCATAGCACATCAATTGTTCTCTTAGCCGTGTGCGGTGCTCCCCTCCATAGTTTACTCCTCCGATCATATCGTCGTAGTGCTTAGGCGAAGCCCTGCGCGGCTCACATCACCATCACCGTCACCACGCCGTCGTGCTAAGAAACTCTCCCTCGATCCTCTGCTGGATCAAGAGTTCAAAGGACGTCATCGAGCTGAACGTGTGCTGAACTCGGAGGTGTCGTACGTTCGGTACTAGATAGGTTGGATTGTGAAGACGTTCGACTACATCATCTGCGTTAACCTAACGCTTCCGCTTTCGGTCTACGAGGGTACGTGGACACACTCTCCCATTCTCGTTGCTATGCATCTCCTAGATAGATCTTGTGTGATCATAGGAATTTTTTTTTGAAATTGCATGCTACGTTCCCCAATAGTGGCATCCGAGCCAGGTCTTTGCGTAGATGATATGCACGAGTAGAACACAAAGAATTGTGGGCGATAGTAGTCATACTGCTTACCACCAACATCTTATTTTGATTCGGAGGTATTGTTGGATGAAGCGGCCCGGACCAACCTTACATGACCACGTTCATGAGACCGGTTCCATCGACAGACATGCTACTTGTTTTGCATAAAGGTGGCTGGCGGGTGTCTGTTTCTCCAACTTTAGTTGAATCGAGTTTGACTACGGCCGGTACTTGTTGAAGGTTAAAACAGAACACTTGATGAAAAATTGCTGTGGTTTTGATGCGTAGGTAAGAACGGTTCTTGCTAGAAGCCCGTTGCAGCCACGTAAAACTTGCAACAACAAAGTAGAGGACGTCTAACTTGTTTTTGTAGGGCATGTTGTGATGTGATATGGTCACAACGTGATGTGATATATGTTCTTGTATGAGATGATCATGTTTTGTAAAATTTATCGGCAACTGGCAGGAGCCTTATGGTTGTCGCTTTATTGTATGAAATGCTATCGCCATGTAATTGCTTTACTTTATCACTAAGCGGTAGCGATAGTCGTAGAAGTAATAGTTGGCGAGATGACAACGATGCTACGATGGAGATCAAGGTGTCAAGCCGGTGACGATGGAGATCATGACGGTGCTTTGGAGATGGAGATCGAAGGCACAAGATGATGATGGCCATATCATGTCACATATTTTGATTGCATGTGATATTTATCTTTTTATGCATCTTATTTTGCTTAGTACGGTGGTAGCATTATAAGATGATCCCTCACTAAATTTCAAGGTATAAGTGTTCTCCCTGAGTATGGACCGTTGCTACAGTTCGTCGTGCCGAGACACCACGTAATGATCGGGTGTGATAAGCTCTACGTTCACATACAACGGGTGTAAGACAGTTTTGCACGTGCAGAATACTCGGGTTAAACTTGACGAGCCTAGCATATGCAGATATGGCCTCGGAACACTGAGACCGAAAGGTTGAACGTGAATCATATAGTAGATATGATCAACATAGAGATGTTCACCATTGAAAACTACTCCATCTCACGTGATGATCGGACATGGTTTAGTTGATATGGATCATGTGATCATTTAGATGACTAGAGGGATGTCTATCTAAGTGGGAGTTCTTAAGTAATATGATTAATTGAACTTAAATTTATCACGAACTTAGTCCTGATAGTTTTTTGCATATCTATGTTGTACGAGGATCAATGGCCCGTGCTACCATTCCCTTGAATTTTAATGCGTTCCTAGAGAATGCTAAGTTGAAAGATGATGGTAGCAACTACACGGACTGGGTCCGTAACTTGAGAATTATCCTCATTGCTGCATAGAAGAATTACGTCCTGGAAGCACCACTAGGTGCAAGGCCCGCTGCAGGAGCAACTCTGGATGTTATGAACGTCTGGTAGACTAAAGCTGATGACTACTCGATAGTTCAGTGTGCCATGCTTTACGACTTAGAATCGGGACTTCAAAGACGTTTCGAACATCATGGAGCATATGAGATGTTCCAAGAGTGGAAGTTAATATTTCAAGCAAATGCCCGAGTTGAGAGATATGAAGTCCCCAACAAGTTCTATAGCTGCAAGATGGAGGAGAACAGTTCTGTCAGTGAACACATACTCAGAATGTCTGGGTACCATAACCACTTGACTCAGCTGGGAGTTAATCTTCCTGATGATAGTGTCATTCACAGAGTTCTTCAATCACTGCCACCAAGCTATAAAGGCTTCGTGATGAACTATAATATGCAAGGGATGGAAAATACAATTCCCGAGCTCTTCGCAATGCTTAAGGCTGCGGAGGTAGAAATCAAGAAGGAGCATCAAGTGTTGATGGTTAACAAGACCACTGTCGGCGTTCTGGGAACAGGGGTCCCCAGACTTGCCTGCCTGCGGCCCACGGCGTGGCTGTGCTAGCAGGCCTGTACGACCCATCTTCATCAACAAGGCATTCAAGACCCTCGCGAGGGGCCAAGCCTCGCGAGGCGGACGACACAAGACCTCCTCGGGAGCGACCTCACCAGGTTGGCTCGCGAGGAGTGGAGAGATCAAGGCAGGACAAACCTCGCGAGGTCCTCGTGACGTGAGCCATGACGATCAAGATCAGGCGGGCGCCAGGCGGGCGCCAGCGCGCGCAGTGTCCTTGTTTCCCCGTTGGTGCTAAGGAAGCAAGCGCAGGTGCGGAGTACCGAGGCGTCAAGCAAAGGTTTCCATATCAGTGCAACGGGACCAAGACCAGCAGGACGGCAAGACAGAGGTCACCATGGAGCCCAAGGCGGCGTCACCACCAGAGCCTTTTGCAGGCGAAGACCGCTTTCGTCAGGATAAGCTGTACTAGCTGTCCCCTTTCAAATTGGCCGTTGTTGGCTCCCTTCCCGCTCAATACTTGGGGAGAGGACCAGGGCCTATATAAGTATAACTAGCCACCACTGTAGGGGAGAACTCATTCGGAGGCATCCCAACGAAGCCTGAGCTGGTCGAATCCACATACACACAAGTCCGCCAAGCACAAGAACACCACAACCTCACGAGGCTGTTCTTCCCCCTCTGTACTATTCATCATCAGCCCAAGAGGCAATCCACCACCACCACACTGGAGTAGGGTATTACACCACAACGGTGGTCCGAACCAGTATAAACCTTATGTCTCTTGTGTTGTAAGTTCGTTGAGTTCGTCCGTGAGATCTTAGCAAGCTAGGGCGTGGATCGGTAGGGGGAAAGAACTTCGCGTGCACCCCAGAGTTTGAACCTCAAGGGTTTTGCCGGAACCCGTGATCTGACATTTGGCGCGCCAGGTAGGGGTGAGCCGAAGCTTCCCTTCCGTCGCTCCATGTCACGTCGCTTCATCGTCTCCATGGCGGACGCACACCGCGCCCGCGCCGAGCGCCGGGCTGCCCTCGCCGCCCGCTTTGCTCAGACGGCCCCTGTCGGCGGGCCCCCCCATCGTTCTCCATCACCTGCCGCCAACGCCGCCACCGGCCCGGTGGGGAACGAGCAGGAAGCGTCCTCGTTGCACCCCTCGGTGTGACAGGACGGCCGCACCGCCACTCCATCGCTGACTCCTGCTGGTTCGTCGTCCCACGCTCGTTGCGCTCCCACGGACAAATGGGCCGCGCTCCTCATGGCGCACGAGCTCCTGCGCTACCGTCCGGTCGATGACCTCTACAAGGACTGGCTCGACCGCATCGCCGAGCTCGTCAGCGCCGCAGGGGGCTCCACCGCGCCGTCCCTCTCACTGCCTCGCCCTCCGCCAGCTACGGGCGACGTAGCTCACGGAGCGCCTCCACCACCACTGCACGAAGACGGCGCCCTGGCGCCAAGGCGCGCGGCTCCGCGCTGCGACCCACTGATGACCCACAAGTATAGGGGATCGCAACAATTTTCGAGGGTAGAGTATTCAACCCAAATTTATTGATTCGACACAAGGGGAGCCAAAGAATATTCTCAAGTATTAGCAGCTGAGTTGTCAATTCAACCACACCTGGATAACTTAGTATCTGCAGCAAAGTATTTAGTAGCAAAGTAATATGAAGTAACGGTAATGGTAGCAAAAGTAATATTTTTGGGTTTTGTAGTGATTGTGACAGTAGCAACGGAAAAGTAAATAAGCGAAGAACAATATGTGAAAAGCTCATAGGCATTGGATCGGTGATGGAGAATTATGCCGGATGCGGTTCATCATGTAAAAATCATAACATAGGGTAACACAGAACTAGCTCCAATTCATCAATGTAATGTAGGCATGTATTCCGAATATAGTCATACGTGCTTATGGAAAAGAACTTGCATGACATCTTTTGTCCTACCCTCCCGTGGCAGCGGGGTCCTAATGGAAACTTAGGGATATTAAGGCCTCCTTTTAATAGAGTACCAGACCAAAGGATTAACACATAGTGAATACATGAACTCCTCAAACTACGGTCATCACCCGGAGTGGTCCCGATTATTGTCACTTCGGGGTTGCCGGATCATAACACATAGTAGGTGACTATAGACTTGCAAGATAGGATCAAGAACTCACATATATTCATGAAAACATAATAGGTTCAGATCTGAAATCATGGAACTCGGGCCCTAGTGACAAGCATTAAGCATAGCAAAGTCATAGCAACATCAATCTTAGAACATAGTGGATACTAGGGATCAAACCCTAACAAAACTAACTCGATTACATGATAAATCTCATCCAACCCATCACCGTCCAGCAAGCCTAAGATGGAATTAATCACGCACGGCGGTGAGCATCATGAAATTGGTGATGGAGGATGGTTGATGATGACGACGGCGACAGATTCCCCTCTCCGGAGCCCCGAACAGACTACAGACCAGCCCTCCCGAGAGGTTTTAGGGCTTGGCGGCGGCTCCGTATAGTAAAACGCGATGAATCCTTCTCTCTGATTTTTTTCTCCCCGAAAGTGAATATATGGAGTTGGAGTTGAGGCCGGTGGAGCGTCAGGGGGCCCACGAGGCAGGGGGGCGCGCCCAGGGGGGCAGGCGTGCCCTCCACCCTCGTGGACAGGTGGAGCCCCCCTGGCGTGGATTCTTCTTCCAGTATTTTTAATATTTTCCAAAAATATGTTCCGTGGAGTTTCAGGTCATTCCGAGAACTTTTGTTTCTGCACATAAATAACACCATGGAAAGTCTGCTGAAAACAGCGTCAGTCCGGGTTAGTTCCATTCAAATCATGCAAGTTAGAGTCCAAAACAAGGGCAAAAGTGTTTGGAAAAGTAGATACGACGGAGACGTATCAACTCCCCCAAGCTTAAACCTTTGCTTGTCCTCAAGCAATTCAGTTGATAAACTGAAAGTGATAAAGAAAAAAAACTTTTACAAACTCTGTTTGCTCTTGTTGTTGTAAATATGTAAAGCCAGCATTCAAGTTTTCAGCAAAGATTATGACTAACCACATTCACAATAACATTTAGGTCTCATGTTTACTCATATCAATGACATAATCAACTAGCGAGCAATAATAATAATCTCGGATGACAACACTTTCTCAAAATAATCATAATATGATATAACAGGATGGTATCTCGCTAGCCCTTTCTGAGACCGCAAAACATAAATGCAGAGCACCTTTAAAGATCTAGGACTGACTAAACATTGTAATTCATGGTAAAAGAGATCCAATCATAGTCATACCCAATATAAATTAATAGTAATGGATGCAAATGACAGCTGTGCTCTCCAGCTGGTGCTTTTTAATAAGAGGGTGATGACTCAACATAAAAGTAAATAGATAGGCCCTTCGTAGAGGGAAGCAGGGATTTGTTGAGGTGCCAGAGCTCAATTTTGAAAGCAGAGATAAATAATATTTTGAGCGGCATACTTTCATTGTCAACATAACAACCAAGAGATGGCGATATCTTCCATGCTACACACATTATAGGCGGTTCCCAAACAGAATGGTAAAGTTTATACTCCCCCTCCACCAACAAGCATCAATCCATGGCTTGCTCGAAACAACGAGTGCCTCCAACTAACAACAGTCCCAGGGGGAGTTTTGTTTGCAATTATTTTTGATTTAGTTTGCATAAAGCATGGGACTGGGCATCCCGGTGACCAGCCATTTTCTCGTGAGTGAGGAGCGGAGTCCACTCCTCTTGAGAATAACCCGCCTAGCATGGAAGATACAGACATCCCTAGTTGATACATGAGCTATTCGAGCATACAAAACAGAATTTCATTTGAAGGTTTAGAGTTTGGCACATACAAATTTACTTGGAACGACAGGTAGATACCGCATATAGGAAGGTATAGTGGACTCATGTGGAATAACTTTGGGGTTTAAGGAATTGGATGCACAAGCAGTATTCCCGCTTAGTACAAGTGAAGGCTAGCAAAAGACTGGGAAGCGACCAACTAGAGAGCGACAACAGTCATGAACATGCATTAAAATTAATAAACATTGAGTACAAGCATGAGTAGGATATAATCCACCATGCACATAAATATCATGAAGGCTATGTTGATTTGTTTCAACTACATGTGTGAACATGTGCCAAGTCAAGTCACTTAAATCATTCAAAGGAGGATACCACCCCATCATACCACATCACAACCATTTTAATAGCATGTTGGCACGCAAGGTAAACCATTATAACTCATAGCTAATCAAGCATGGCACGAGCAACTATAATCTCTAATTGTCATTGCAAACATGTTTGTTCATAATAGGCTGAATCAGGAACGATGAACTAATCATATTTACAAAAACAAGAGAGGTCGAGTTCATACCAGCTTCTCTCATCTCAATCAGTCCATCATATATCGTCATTATTGCCTTTCACTTGCACGACCGAACGATGTGAATAATAATAATAGTGCACGTGCATTGGACTAAGCTGGAATCTGCGAGCATTCAATAAACAGGAGAAGACAAGGCAATATGGGCTCTTGGTTAAATCAACTATAATGCATATAAGAGCCACTTCAACAATTTAATCATGGTCTTCTCCTATCGACCCCCAAAGAAAAGAAAAGAAATAAAACTATTTACACGGGAAAGCTCCCAACAAGCAAAAGAAGAACAGAAAATCTTTTTGGGTTTTCTTTTTAATTATTACTACTACAACAAGAAAAGTAAACAGGCTAAAGCTATTACTAATTTTTTTTTGGTTTTTCTTAAGATTTAACAAACACACAAGAAGAAAGCAAGAAAAAGAAAATAAGCTAGCATGGATAGTACAGTGAAAAAGTATGAGCACCGACATCTAGCAATGAGTGTGTGAACATAAATGTAATGTCGGTGAGAAATATGTACTCCCCCAAGCTTAGGATTTTGGCCTAAGTTGGTTTATTGCCACGGATGGCCTGGCGGATATCCAAAGTTGTAGTTGGGGTCGTACTGAGATGAAGAAGACTCTGATTGCCACTGGTTGGCAATCATCTCCGGATCCCAGTGGTAATTAGATTGTCGTGGAGGATCAAATTGTGGTTCCGGCTCCGGCTCTGTGGCTGATGTAGGGTTCCGGTAGGCGTGAATGGCCGCCAGCGGAACGAGATACGGACCTGCAGATAAATCAAACAAGGAAGGAGCAGGCAAGGTAATAGTTTCAGGGTGATGTTTATCAAAGAACAATTTGTATTTAAGCGCCCCTTCCCTATTCTTGACAATAAAATCATGCACTACCATACTCTTATAATCTAAATAAGCAGTGGGCAGTAATTTTTCTTCTTTTTCATAGTGCCTAATAGGTATGTTATAATATGTAGCAAGGCGTGAAGCGTAAATACCTCCAATGATGGGGCCCTTTGTACGGTTCAGACTTAACCGTTTAGCAATAATACCGCCCATACTAACAAAGTTATCACAAAATAAACCATGGAACAAAATCATAATATCAGGAACACTAAGGTTTCCATAATTTCCGTGACCAATTAAGCAACGACTAGCAAATATTGCAAAGTAGCGTAAAACAGGAAAATGTATGGTAGTGATTCTTGCATCAGAAACCTTCCTAGTTTCCCCTACAGTAATAGTGTCAATAAACCCATCCACATCTTTACGATGTGGTTCCTCTAAACTACCCTCGAAAGGTATTTTGCAAACCTTGCAAAATTCATCTAGTGATATCTTCTTAACCACATCATATAAATGAAACTCTACTGAAGGAGGTGATTCCTTAGGATAATAGTAGAAGTTTTGCACAAAAGTATTAGTGAGTAAGAGATACTGTTCGCGTTGGTCGCGGAGGAAGTCGGTGAGGCCTGCATTCTCAACCAATTCATAAAAATCATCATAAATCCCGGCTGCTCTCAAGAAATCATTGGAAGGCCATTCACACGGCCGAACCTCCGTGGTGCGAGGCAGATTATATTTGGGCCTCTCCGCTTCTTCACTTTGCTTTTCCTTCGAGCTTCGGCTCGATGAGCCCCTCAAAAATCTCTTCATCATTTTCTGAAAAAATTCTGAAATTGTTAGTAACTTCAAATAAAAGTGAACCAAGCTCAACAAAATTGATAGCAACTACTCCTACAAGTGCCTAGAGCCTATATCATGCATTGGAACTACTTAGAACCATATAAATTTGACATGCAAGCTCAAGAACATGGTCACCTAGGCAGCACAAATTTGCAATGAATAAAGCACTAGAACAAAAACTAATTGGACCAATGGAGGAGTCACATACCAAGGAACAATCCCCCCAAGCAGTTTTGTGAGAGGTTGAAAGGATCGATATAGTTGACTAGAGGGGGGGTGAATAGGCAACTAACAATTTTTAGCTTTTCTTTACCAATTTAAACTTTGCATCAAAGTAGGTTGTCTAGATATGCAACTACGTGAGCAACCTATATGATGCAACAACATCAAGCACACAAGCAAGCAAGGGAATTAGCACAAGTAAGCTTGCAAAAGTAAAGGGACGAGATAACCAAGAGTGGAGCCGGTGAAGACGAGGATGTGTTACCGAAGTTCCTTCCTTTTGAGGGGAAGTACGTCTTCGTTGGAGCAGTGTGGAGGCACAATGCTCCCCAAGAAGCCACTAGGGCCACCGTATTCTCCTCACGCCCTCACACAATGCGAGATGCCGTGATTCCACTATTGGTGCCCTTGAAGGCGGCGACCGGACCTTTACAAACAAGGTTGGGGCAATCTCCACAACTCAATTGGAGGCTCCCAACGACACCACGATGCTTCACCACAATGGACTATGGCTCCGCGGTGACCTCAACCGTCTAGGGTGCTCAAGCACCCAAGAGTAACAAGATCCGCTAGGGATTAGTGGGGGGGGAATCAAATTTCTCTTGGTGGAAGTGTATATCGGGGCCTTCTCAACCAATCCTGAGCAAATCAACAAGTTTGATTGGCTAGGGAGAGAGATCGGGCGAAAATGGAGCTTGGAGCAACAATGGAGCTTTTGGGGGAAGAGGTGAGTCAACTTTGGGGAAGAAGACCCCCTTATATAGTGGGGGGAACAATCCAACCGTTACCCCCCAAAATAGCCCCGCAGAGGGCGGTACTACCGCAGGAGGCAACGGTACTACCGCTGAGATCAGCGGTACTACCGCTCCCCCAGGCGGTACTGTTGTGCAGTCTGGAGGGCAGGAGAGAGAGAGCAGAAGGGGACCTAGTGCGGTACTGCCGCGGTGGTTGGACGGTACTACCGCTCATGAGCGGCACTACCGCTCTACTGCCGCTGCTTAGTGCCGCACAATCCGACACGAGAAGCGACCCCCTCGAATCGACGCGGTAGGAGCCTGGTACCGCAGCGGTACTACGGCTGAGGACCCACCGGCGGTACTACCGCTGTGGAGCGGTACTGTCGCCTGTGACTCCTAAGCGGTACTACCGCTGGGACCAGACGAAGCACAAAGAAAGGGGAAAGAGCTCTCCATTGAAGCGAGAAGGCTCAGAGGGTGTGAAAAGGATGTGTATGTGTTGATTCCACCCTAGCCTTACCAAAGTGGACCCCCTTTTGATAGTACGGTGACTCCTACGGAACTAGTTCACCAAAATAGAAGCGAAAGAGCTACACCGTCTTGAATAACACTCCGAGGGGAAAGAAATCGTCTCGTGCCAAAGGATGAATCTCTGAAATGCTCAAAGCACACGATTAGTCCGCAAACATGTTGTCATCAGTCACCAAAACTACATCTAGAGAGATATGCCTTAACAATCTCCCCCTTTTTGGTGGATTGATGACAACCAGGGATTTGCACAAGGATATAACATGAAAGTAAAGATACTTAGAACTACAAAATATAGACGGGCTCCCCCTGAATGTGTGCACCTAGTTAGTAGTGCCTTTGGAATGCAAGACACACACATTAGGATCAACACTCCCCCTATATTTTGTAGTCCAACAACCTAAGCATAGGATACATGAGAGCAGGGTATATAACAGGATAAACAAGCAACTCATAAGATACCAAAGTACTAGATAGACATAGATAAAGATAAGGTAGCATATGTCTCACAGCATATGTCTAGAACTTAGGTCTCACTGGCACGAAACCAAACAAAGCAAATGGCGAGAAAACACAACGACACTACAAAGAAACGACGAGAAACGACGACACCACAAAGCACAAATCCCTAAACTCTCTCCCCTTTGGTATCGAGACACCAAAAAGGGCAAAGAGCATCGCTACGGCCCCAGGTGAAAGCAAACTGGGGAGCTCTCTCATCACATCCTGGCAGGGGTCATCCGCACTGCCATCCTTAGTCGGAAACTGCTCGGTGTCGGAATCGGTCCACAGATAGTGCTGCTGAATCCACTCCTCCTCCTCAGTGATCTGGCCCTCAGAACCGCTGGCAACGGTCGCACCCAGCTGACGCATGAGCTCCTTGTGACGCCCCCTGGCCTTCTTCTCAGCCACATGAGTCATGTACTGACCATGAGACTCCATGCAGAAGAGCTTCTTCATCTTGCGCTTGAGCTTCTTTGCCCAAGAGGGCTCTGTCCCAGAAGGCTCATAGTCCTCATCGTCATCATCGGCCTCAGCCCCGCCCTCGGTCTCCATGTCAGCAGCAGTAGATGGACCCCCGAATTTAGGAGCTGGGGTGCCCCAATTGTCCTTCTTCCTCAGACGCTTGATCTCATGAGAAACCAATTCTCCAGTTTCCAACATAACCTTGGGATAGACACGTGCCCAGGCCTTCTCAATGAGCAGCATGATGAACGGACCATAGATCGGGCACTTGCACTCAGAAACGGCAGAAAGAAGCTTAGACCACATAACATGAGAAATGTCCAGAGACTCGCCATTGTTTGCTTCCTTCTCATGCTGGCAGAAGAGAAGCATGTCCACGAGATAAGAGTGGACCATATCCAGATTCCCGATGCGAGGGAAGAGAGTCTCTCGGAAGACACGATGAAGGATATCCAGAAAGGAAGACAGCTCATAGGTTTCCTTCTTAGTCACAGGGTGAACCTTCACAGTACAGTAGGGCCAGAGGGCTTGCTTGTGAGTGGAGTTTGCATTGCGGTGAGGGCGGAAGCCGATAGGAGTCTCAAGCCCGTGATCTTCCACCTCAAGTAACTCCATGAAGGCCTTCCACTTGACAGAAAGCAACTTGCCATTTGTCATCCAAGTTAGAGTCCTTTCTTCATCAGTTCCAAGATGGAAAGTAGCATAGAATTGAGCAACCAAATCTGCATCAAAGTCCTTGTTGAACTGCATGATTCTGAGAATGTTCAGCTGAGAACACATCTGAAGAGCTTCACCAAAGTACTCAGGATCTTTTTCCATGGCATCCGTGTCGATGGAGCGAACATCAACATAGAGATTCTTCTTGGCCTTGATCACATCAAAGTAGATGGCAAACTGAAAGCGGTTCCAGAACAGGCGGTTGACCAAATTGGGTTCTTGGGCTTCCGCATAGGGGTTGCGGCGACGCCTTTCCCAGAACTCCTTGGTAGTCAACTCAGTCACAGTCGTGCCCCTTGGCTTTGGCCCGTTGGCAGGTTTCTTCTGGAGTTGAGGCAAAGGTGGCGCACTTGAGGAAGCACCTGCTGACTCAGAGGTGCGGTACCGCTTTGATGTTGCACGTCCGGGGTTGACACGGCAGACTTGCTGCTCAGGATGTTCATCACCTGGAACCAAACACATGAACAGAAGAACCAACACGAAAGAAAGAGCATAATCCTCCAAACAAAACAACATGGATCAAACAGTGGTAGGAAAAGATGGAATCGGGCATGCAGCAGTAGTACCGCTGGCCATAGGCGGCAGTACCGCACAAGCGGTAGTACCGCTCCACTGGGAGCGGTAGTACCGCTCAAGACTGGGAAACGGCGGTTCCCTACTGCCGTGGTCAAATTCGGCACTACCGGACTGCCAAATTCAAAAATACTCCTACCAAAACTTAATCCACACAGTCTAGACGCCTTCTCCAATCTACTCAAGCCGAGATTTAGCCAAAAATCGAGAGATGCAACCACTATTGCCCCAAAGACGCTAGATCTGAGAACTAGACAAAAAGAGAGGAGGAACGGGGCAATACCGGCATCCATGGCAAGAGGACGGGGTGGGGATCGACTCCACCAAAGGGAATGGAGAGGGACGGCCCGGAGACGGCGGCCCGCCGGAGCCCTCCCACGGCGAGGTGACGCTGGAGAGAAGAAGAGGAACGAGGGGGCGGTGCGAATGGGTATGGGAGAGACGAAACCTCCCCCTGCCCTGACATAACCCCCTGGTCCCGCCCCCCAACGGTAGTACCGCTCGGGTGGGCGGTAGTACCGCTTGTCAACATAAGCGGTATTACCGCACACCACCAGCGGTAGTACCGCCCAGCGAGACTTCAACGACTAGACAAAAAGGCTCGGCTCAAAAGAACGAAAAAAAGAAAAACAGACGGCAAGAGGAGGAAACTAAGACTTAGCAGAGAGAAAGAAAGGCAAGAGACAACAAGGACCAACAACAAGACACAATCTCTCCAAGGAGATGGCGGTGGCCGGAGCCACCTATGTTTGAGTCAATTGGTATGGCACTGCGAAGAATTATCCTTGGGCCCATGACCAAAACTCGTCTTTGAAGCACAAGTACCATAAAAAATGGCTAATGTGAAAGAGTTGATCAATTTATGCATAATGGGGGGAGGGAGAGTTCATTGAGAGAACAACACTCCCCCTATGTCCATGCCTACACCTAAACAAGATAACAAGTTGAGTATGGTGAGGGTGTGCAAGGGTTCAAGCAACATTGCTCGAATCAATGATATTTAGCTCATGCCTTAACTCGCGAAATCTTGCTTCATCCAAAGGCTTCGTGAAAATATCTGCAAGGTTATCATGAGTTTTGACATAGTTGAGCTCGATCTCCCCTCGTCTAATATGATCCCGGATGAAGTGATACCGAATCTCAATATGCTTCGTCTTGAAGTGTTGCACCGGGTTGAGGGAAATCTTGATGGCACTTTCATTGTCACACCAAAGAGGCACTTTGTCACAAATGACACCGTAATCCTTTAAAGTTTGCCTCATCCATAAGAGTTGTGCACAACAACTACCGACCGCCACATACTCCGCTTCGGTGGACGAGAGAGACACACAACTTTGCTTCTTGGAAGACCAACTCACCAAAGATCAACCAAGGAATTGGCACCCTCCAGAAGTGGACTTCTGATCCACTTTGTGTTGGAAATATGCCCTAGAGGCAATAATAAATGGTTATTATTATATTTCTTTGTTCATGATAATTGTCTATTGTTCATGCTATATTTGTATTATCCGGAAATCGTAATACATGTGTGAATACATAGACCACAATGTGTCCCTAGTAAGCCTCTAGTTGACTAGCTCGTTGATCAACAGATAGTCATGGTTTCCTGACTATGGACATTGGATGTCATTGATAACGGGATCACATCATTAGGAGAATGATGTGATGGACAAGACCCAATCCTAAGCATAGCATAAAAGGTCGTGTAGTTTCGTTTGCTAGAGCTTTTCCAATGTCAAGTATCTTTTCCTTAGACCATGAGATCGTGCAACTCCCGGATACCGTAGGAGTGCTTTGGGTGTGCCAAACGTCACAACGTAACGGGGTGACTATAAAGGTGCACTACGGGTATCTCCGAAAGTGTCTGTTGGGTTGGCACGGATCGAGACTGGGATTTGTCACTCCGTGTGACGGAGAGGTATCTCTGGGCCCACTCGGTAATGCATCATCATAATGAGCTCAATGTGACTAAGGCGTTAGTCACGGGATCATGCATTGCGGTACAAGTAAAGAGACTTGCCAGTAACGAGATTGAACAAGGTATTGGATACCGACGATCGAATCTCGGGCAAGTAACATACCGATTGACAAAGGGAATTGCATACGGGATTGATTGAATCCTCGACATCGTGGTTCATCCGATGAGATCATCGTGGAACATGTGGGAGCCAACATGGGTATCCAGATCCCGCTGTTGGTTATTGACCGGAGAGGCGTCTCGGTCATGTCTGCATGTCTCCCAAACCCGTAGGGTCTACACACTTAAGGTTCGGTGACGCTAGGGTTGTAGAGATATGTGTATGCGGAAACCCGAAAGTTGTTCGGAGTCCCGGATGAGATCCCGGACGTCACGAGGAGTTCTGGAATGGTCCGGAGGTAAAGAATTATATATAGGAAGTCAAGTTTCGGCCACCGGGAAAGTTTCGGGGGTTACTGATATTGTACCGGGACCACCGGAAGGGTCCCGGGGGTCCACCGGGTGGGGCCACCTATCCCGGAGGGCCCCATGGGCTGAAGTGGGAAGGGAACCAGCCCCTAGTGGGCTGGGCGCCCCCCCATGGGCCTCCCCCTGCGCCTAGGGTTGGAAACCCTAGGGGGGGGCGCCCCACTTGCCTTGGGGGGCAAGGCACCCCCTTGGCCGCCGCCCCCCCATCTAGATGGGGTTTGGCCGCCGCCCCCTCTCCCAAGGGGCCTATATAAAGGGGGGGAGGGAGGGCAGCAAGATAACAGCCTTGGGCGCCTCCCTCCTCCCCTGCTACACCCCTCTCTCTCGTAGAAGCTCGGCGAAGCCCTGCCGGCATCCCGCTACATCCACCACCACGCCGTCGTGCTGCTGGATCTCCATCAACCTCTCCTTCCCCCTTGCTGGATCAAGAAGGAGGAGACGTCGCTGCACCGTACGTGTGCTGAACGCGGAGGTGCCGTCCGTTCGGCACTCGGTCATCGGTGATTTGGATCACGGCGAGTACGACTCCGTCATCCACGTTCATTGGAACGCTTCCGCTCGCGATCTACAAGGGTATGTAGATGCACTCCTTTCCCCTCGTTGCTAGTATACTCCATAGATGCATCTTGGTGAGCGTAGGAAAACTTTAAAATTGTGCTACGATTCCCAACAGTGGCATCATGAGCCAGGCCTATGCGTAGTTACTATGCACGAGTAGAAACAAAGAAGTTGTGGGCGTTGATGTTGCCAATTCTTCTTGCCGCTACTAGTCGTTTCTTGTTTCGGCGGCATTGTAGGATGAAGCGGCCCGGACCGACCTTACACGTACGCTTACGTGAGACAGGTTCCACCGACTGACATGCACTAGTTGCATAAGGTGGCTAGCGGGTGTCTGTCTCTCCTACTTTAGTCGGAACGGATTCGATGAAAAGGGTCCTTATGAACGGTAAATAGAAATTGGCAAATCATGTTGTGGTCATACGTAGGTAAGAAACGTTCTTGCTAGAAACCTACAAACCACGTAAAAACTTGCAACAACAATTAGAGGACGTCTAACTTGTTTTTGCAGCAAGTGCTATGTGATGTGATATGGCCAGAAGATGTGATGAATGATATATGTGATGTATGAGATTGATCATATTCTTGTAATAGGAATCACGACTTGCATGTCGATGAGTATGACAACCGGCAGGAGCCATAGGAGTTGTCTTTATTATTTTGCATGACCTGCGTGTCATTGAATAACGCCATGTAAATTACTTTACTTTGTTGCTAAACGCGTTAGCCATAGAAGTAGAAGTAATCGTTGGCGTGACGACTTCATGAAGACACAATGATGGAGATCATGCTGATGGAGATCATGGTGTCATGCCGGTGACGAAGATGATCATGGTGCCCCGAAGATGGAGATCAAAGGAGCATAATGATATTGGCCATATCATGTCACTATTTGATTGCATGTGATGTTTATCATGTTTTTGCATCTTATTTTCTTAGAACGACGGTAGTAAGTAAGATGATCCCTTATGATAATTTCAAGAAAAGTGTTCCCCCTAACTGTGCACCGTTGCGAAGGTTCGTTGTTTCGAAGCACCACGTGATGATCGGGTGTGATAGATTCTAACGTTCGAATACAACGGGTGTTGACGAGCCTAGCATGTACAGACATGGCCTCGGAACACACGCAATACACTTAGGTTGACTTGACGAGCCTAGCATGTACAGACATGGCCTCGGAACACGGAGGACCGAAAGGTCGAGCATGAGTCGTATAGAAGATACGATCAACATGGAGATGTTCACCGATCTTGACTAGTCCGTCTCACGTGATGATCGGACACGGCCTAGTTAACTCGGATCATGTTTCAGTTAGATGACTAGAGGGATGTCTATCTGAGTGGGAGTTCATTAAATAATTTGATTAGATGAACTTAATTATCATGAACTTAGTCTAAAATCTTTACACTATGTCTTGTAGATCAAATGGCCAACGTTGTCCTCAATTTCAACGCGTTCCTAGAGAAAACCAAGCTGAAAGATGATGGCAGCAACTATACGGACTGGGTCCGGAACCTGAAAATCATCCTCATAGTAGCCAAGAAAGATTATGTCCTAGAAGCACCGCTAGGTGAAGCACCAATCCCAGAAAACCAAGACGTTATGAACGCTTGGCAGCAGCGTGCTGATGATTACTCCCTCGTTCAGTGCGGCATGCTTTACAGCTTAGAACCGGGTCTCCAAAAGCGTTTTGAGAAACATGGAGCATATGAGATGTTCGAGGAGCTGAAATTGGTTTTCCAAGCTCATGCCCAGGTCGAGAGATATGAAGTCTCCGACAAGTTCTTCAGCTGTAAAATGGAGGAAAATAGTTCTGTAAGTGAGCACATACTCAGAATGTCTGGGTTGCACAACCGCTTGACTCAGCTGGGAGTTAATCTCCCGGATGATGCGGTCATTGACAGAATCCTTCAGTCGCTTCCACCAAGCTACAAGAGCTTTGTGATGAACTTCAATATGCAGGGGATGGAAAAGACCATTCCTGAGATATATTCAATGCTGAAATCAGCGGAGGTGGAGATCAGAAAAGAACATCAAGTGTTGATGGTGAATAAAACCACTAAGTTCAAGAAGGGCAAGGGTAAGAAGAACTTCAAGAAGGACGGCAAGGGAGTTGCCGCGCCCGGTAAGCCAGTTACTAGGAAGAAGTCAAAGAATGGACCCAAGCCTGAAACTGAGTGCTTTTATTGCAAGGGAAGTGGTCACTGGAAGCGGAACTGCCCCAAATACTTAGCAGACAAGAAGGCCGGCAACACCAAAGGTATATGTGATATACATGTAATTGATGTGTACCTTACCAGTACTCGTAGTAGCTCATGGGTATTTGATACCGGTGCGGTTGCTCATATTTGTAACTCAAAACAGGAACTACGGAATAAACGGAGACTGGCGAAGGACGAGTGACGATGCGCGTCGGGAATGGTTCCAAGGTCGATGTGATCGCCGTCGGCACGCTACCTCTGCATCTACCTACGGGATTAGTTTTAAACCTCAATAATTGTTATTTAGTGCCAGCTTTGAGCATGAACATTGTATCTGGATCTCGTTTAATTCGAGATGGCTACTCATTTAAATCCAAGAATAATGGTTGTTCTATTTATTTGAGAGATATGTTTTATGGTCATGCCCCGCTGGTCAATGGTTTATTCTTGATGAATCTCGAACGTGATGTGACACATGTTCATAATGTGAATACCAAAAGATGTAAAGTTGATAACGATAGTCCCACATACTTGTGGCACTGCCGCCTTGGTCACATTGGTGTCAAGCGCATGAAGAAGCTCCATGCAGATGGACTTTTGGAGTCTCTTGATTACGAATCATTTGACACATGCGAACCATGCCTCATGGGTAAGATGACCAAGACTCCGTTCTCCGGAACAATGGAGTGAGCAACCAACTTATTGGAAATCATACATACCGATGTGTGCGGTCCAATGAGTGTTGAGGCTCGCGGAGGATATCGTTATGTTCTCACTCTCACTGATGACTTAAGTAGATATGGGTATGTCTACCTAATGAAACACAAGTCTGAAACCTTTGAAAAGTTCAAGGAATTTCAGAGTGAGGTTGAGAATCAACGTGACAGGAAAATAAAATTCTTACGATCGGATCATGGTGGAGAATATTTAAGTCATGAGTTTGGTGCACACTTAAGGAAATGTGGAATAGTTTCACAACTCACGCCGCCTGGAACACCTCAGAGAAACGGTGTGTCCGAACGTCGTAATCGCACTCTATTGGATATGGTGTGATCTATGATGTCTCTTACCGATTTACCGCTCTCATTTTGGGGCTATGCTTTAGAGACTGCCGCATTCACTTTAAATAGGGCTCCGTCAAAATCCGTTGAGACGACACCGTATGAATTATGGTTTGGTAAGAAACCTAAGCTATCGTTTCTAAAAGTTTGGGGATGCGATGCTTATGTCAAGAAACTTCAACCTGAAAAGCTCGAACCCAAGTCGGAGAAATGCGTCTTCATAGGATACCCTAAGGAAACTATTGGGTATACCTTCTACCTCAGATCCGAAGGCAAGATCTTCGTTGCCAAGAACGGGTCCTTTCTGGAGAAGGAGTTTCTCTCGAAAGAATTGAGTGGGAGGAAAGTGGAACTTCATGAGGTGATAGTCACCCCTTCCGTGCCGGAAAGTAGCGCACTGCGGGAAGATGTTCCGGTGGTGCCTACACCGACTGGGGAAGAAGTTAATGATGATGATCATGAAGCTTCGGATCAAGTTGCCACTGAACTTCGTAGGTCCACAAGGACACGTTCCGCACCAGAGTGGTACGACAACCCTGTCCTGGAAATCATGTTGTTAGACAACGGTGAACCTTCGAACTATGAAGAAGCGATGGTGGGCCCGGATTCCGACAAATGGCTAGAAGCCATGAAATCCGAGATAGGATCCATGTATGAAAACGAAGTATGGACTTTGACTGACTTGCCCGATGATCGGCGAGCCATAGAAAACAAATGGATCTTTAAGAAGAAGACGGACGCGGATGGTAATGTGACCATCTACAAAGCTCGAGTTGTCACTAAGGGTTATCGACAGGTTCAAGGGGTTGACTACGATGAGACTTTCTCACCCGTAGCGAAGCTGAAGTCCGTCCGAATCATGTTAGCAATTGCCGCATACTATGATTATGAGATATGGCAGATGGACGTCAAAACGGCATTCCTTAACGGCTTCCTTAAGGAAGAGTTGTATATGATGCAGTCGGAAGGTTTTGTCGATCCTAAGAATGCTAAAAAAGTATGCAAGCTCCAGCGCTCAATCTATGGGCTGGTGCAAGCATCTCGGAGTTGGAACATTCGCTTTGATGAGATGATCAAAGCGTTTGGGTTTACACAGACTTATGGAGAAGCCTGTGTTTACAAGAAAGTGAGTGGGAGCTCTGTAGCATTTCTCATATTATATGTGGATGACATACTATTGATGGGAAATGATATAGAATTCTTGGAAAGTATAAAGGCCTATTTGAATAAGTGTTTTTCAATGAAGGACCTTGGAGAAGCTGCTTATATATTAGGCATCAAGATCTATAGAGATAGATCAAGACGCCTCATTGGTCTTTCACAGAGTACATACCTTGACAAGATATTGAAGAAGTTCAATATGGATCAGTCCAAGAAGGGGTTCTTGCCTGTATTGCAAGGTGTGCAGTTGAGCACGGCTCAATGCCCGACCATGGCAGAAGATAGAGAAAAGATGAGTGTCATCCCCTATGCCTCGGCCATAGGGTCTATTATGTATGCCATGCTGTGTACCAGACCTGATGTAAACCTTGCCGTAAGTTTGGTAGGAAGGTACCAAAGTAATCCCGGCATGGAACACTGGACAGCGGTCAAGAATATCCTGAAGTACCTGAAGAGGACTAAGGATATGTTTCTCGTTTATGGAGGTGACGAAGAGCTCGTCGTAAAGGGTTACGTCGACGCTAGCTTCGACACAGATCTGGATGACTCGAAGTCACAAACCGGATACGTGTATATTTTGAATGGAGGAGCAGTAAGCTGGTGCAGTTGCAAGCAAAGCGTCATGGCGGGATCTACATGTGAAGCGGAGTACATGGCAGCCTCGGAGGCAGCACAGGAAGCAGTCTGGATGAAGGAGTTCATTACCGACCTAGGGGTGATTCCCAATGCGTCGGGCCCGATGACTCTCTTCTGTGACAACACTGGAGCTATTGCCCTTGCGAAGGAGCCCAGGTTTCATAGGAAGACCAGGCATATCAAGCGTCGCTTCAACTCCATTCGTGAAAGTGTTCAAAATGGAGACATAGATATTTGTAAAGTACATACGGACCTGAATGTAGCAGATCCGTTGGCTAAACCTCTCCCTAGAGCAAAACATGATCAACACCAGGACGCAATGGGTGTTCGATTCATCACAATGTAACTAGATTATTGACTCTAGTGCAAGTGGGAGACTGTTGGAAATATGCCCTAGAGGCAATAATAAATGGTTATTATTATATTTCTTTGTTCATGATAATTGTCTATTGTTCATGCTATATTTGTATTATCCGGAAATCGTAATACATGTGTGAATACATAGACCACAACATGTCCCTAGTAAGCCTCTAGTTGACTAGCTCGTTGATCAACAGATAGTCATGGTTTCCTGACTATGGACATTGGATGTCATTGATAATGGGATCACATCATTAGGAGAATGATGTGATGGACAAGACCCAATCCTAAGCATAGCATAAAAGGTCGTGTAGTTTCGTTTGCTAGAGCTTTTCCAATGTCAAGTATCTTTTCCTTAGACCATGAGATCGTGCAACTCCTGGATACCGTAGGAGTGCTTTGGGTGTGCCAAACGTCACAACGTAACTGGGTGACTATAAAGGTGCACTACGGGTATCTCCGAAAGTGTCTGTTGGGTTGGCATGGATCGAGACTGGGATTTGTCACTCCGTGTGACGGAGAGGTATCTCTGGGCCCACTCGGTAATGCATCATCATAATGAGCTCAATGTGACTAAGGCGTTAGTCACGGGATCATGCATTGCGGTACGAGTAAAGAGACTTGCCGGTAACGAGATTGAACAAGGTATTGGGATACCGACGATCGAATCTCGGGCAAGTAACATACCGATTGACAAAGGGAATTGCATACGGGATTGATTGAATCCTCGACATCATGGTTCATCCGATGAGATCATCATGGAACATGTGGGAGCCAACATGGGTATCCAGATCCTGCTGTTGGTTATTGACCGGAGAGGCGTCTCGGTCATGTCTGCATGTCTCCCGAACCCGTAGGGTCTAGACACTTAAGGTTCGGTGACGCTAGGGTTGTAGAGATATGTGTATGCAGAAAGCCGAAAGTTGTTCGGAGTCCCGGATGAGATCCCGGACGTCACGAGGAGTTCCGGAATGGTCCGGAGGTAAAGAATTATATATAGGAAGTCAAGTTTCGGCCACCGGGAAAGTTTCGGGGGTTACCGGTATTGTACCGGGACCACCGGAAGGGTCCCGGGGGTCCACCGGGTGGGGCCACCTATCCCGGAGGGCCCCATGGGCTGAAGTGGGAAGGGAACCAGCCCCTAGTGGGCTGGGCGCCCCCCCATGGGCCTCCCCCTGCGCCTAGGGTTGGAAACCCTAGGGGGGGCGCCCCACTTGCCTTGGGGGGCAAGGCACCCCCTTGGCCGCCGCCCCCCATCTAGATGGGGTTTGGCCGGCGCCCCCCCCTCCCAGGGGGCCTATATAAAGGGGGGGAGGGAGGGCAGCAAGATAACAGCCTTGGGCGCCTCCCTCCTCCCCTGCTACACCCCTCTCTCTCGTAGAAGCTCGGCGAAGCCCTGCCGGCATCCCGCTACATCCACCACCACGCCGTCGTGCTGCTGGATCTCCATCAACCTCTCCTTCCCCCTTGCTGGATCAAGAAGGAGGAGACGTCGCTGCACCGTACGTGTGTAAACGCGGAGGTGCCGTCCGTTCGGCACTCGGTCATCGGTGATTTGGATCACGGCGAGTACGACTCCGTCATCCACGTTCATTGGAACGCTTCCGCTCGCGATCTACAAGGGTATGTAGATGCACTCATTTCCCCTCGTTGCTAGTATACTCCATAGATGCATCTTGGTGAGCGTAGGAAAATTTTAAAATTATGCTACGATTCCCAACACTTTGTCTCCCGCCCAATCGGAGTCCGAATATCCTACAAGCTTGAAGTTTGCTCCTCTTGAGTACCATAAGCCAAAGTTTGGGGTATGAGCCAAATATCGAAAGATTCGCTTGACCGCCACAAAGTGGCTTTCCTTAGGTGCGGCTTGATACCGTGCAAAAATTCCCACACTCAACATGATATCCGGTCTAGATGCACAAAGGTAAAGCAAGGAGCCAATCATGGAGCGATATACCTTTTGATCCACCGCTTTACCATTGGGATCAATGTCAAGTTGGCACTTGGTGGGCATTGGAGTGGAAGCCGGCTTGACATCACTTAGGTTGAATCTCTTAAGCATGTCTTGAGTGTATTTGGCTTGGTTGATGAAGGTTCCTTCTCTTCTTTGTTTCACTTCAAACCCGAGGAAGAACTTCAACTCTCCCATGGAAGACATCTTGAACTTTGAGGTCATGAGAGCGGCAAATTCCTCATTCAAAGCTTTGTTAAGGGAACCAAAGATAATATCATCAACATATAGTTGGCACACAAACAACTCCCCTTTGACCTTCTTAGTAAAAAGAGTGGGGTCGATTAGCCCAACTTCAAATCCACGATCTTGTAACAACTCGGTAAGGTGATCGTACCATGCACGTGGGGCTTGTTTAAGGCCGTAGAGTGCCTTACCGAGTTGATACACATGATCGGGAAAGTAGGGATCCTCGAACCCGGGGGGTTGCTTGACATACACCAACTCATTAATAGGACCATTAAGAAAAGCACTCTTCACATCCATTTGTTGCAACTTAAAGTTGTGATCAGAAGCATACGCAATCAACAAACGAATGGACTCAAGGCGAGCAACGGGAGCAAAGGTTTCACCGTAGTCGATACCCTCAACTTGGGAGTAGCCTTGTGCCACCAATCTTGCCTTGTTGCGAACGATGGTCCCGTGAGCATCTTGCTTGTTCTTGAATATCCACTTGGTTCCAATGACATTGTGGTTCCCCGTTGGCCTTGGCACCAATCTCCACACCTTGTTGTACTCGAAGTTGTTGATTTCTTCATGCATGGCATTAAGCCAATCCGGATCTTCGAGTGCTTCATATACCTTTTGGGGTTCAACACAAGAGACAAACGCGTGATGTTCACAATAGTTTGCCAATTGTCTGCGAGTGCTTACCCCTTTTTGAATGCTTCCAAGCACATTCTTCATGAGATGACCCTTGGTGGAGAGCTTGGAAGCAATCTTGGCAGTACGACGCTCCAATTCCTCCTCAGGGGTGAGTGGAGGAGTGGTCACTTGATCATCTTGAGCACCGTCTTGAGCGTGTTCTTGATCTTGAACTTGCTCGGAGGATAGAACTTGACCTTGGGCATCACTTGTTGTTACAACACCATCTTGAGATTGATCTTGCCCTTGGTCTTGTTCTTGAGGTTGAGGGCCTTCATTTTGTTCTTCGGAAGCGTGTGGGCCTTGGGTTGGTGATGGCTCCACTTGAGTGGAGTATTGTCCTTCTCCTTCGGCCACAAGGGGTTCCTCAATGGGTAGGATAAATCCAACACCCATTCTTCTTATGGCTTGAGGAGGAATTTCATCACCTACATCACAAGTGCCACTTTGCTCCACTTGGGAGCCGTTATTCTCATCAAACTCCACGTTACATGTCTCCTCAATAAGCCTCGTGGACTTATTGAGGACACGGTAAGCATGAGAGTTTGTAGCATAACCAACAAATATGCCCTCATAAGCTCTAGCCTCAAATTTAGACAAACGGACACCTTTCTTGAGAATGAAACACTTACACCCGAACACCTGGAAGTACTTGAGGTTGGGCTTGTTGCCGGTGAGTATCTCATATGGAGTCTTGTTCAAGCCTTTGCGGAGGTAGAGCCGATTAGATGCATGACACGCGGTGTTGATGGCTTCGGCCCAAAAGTTGTATGGAGACTTGAACTCCGCCATCATGGTCCTTGCCGCATCCATCAACGTCCGGTTCTTCCTCTCCGCTACACCATTTTGTTGAGGGGTGTATGGTGCGGAATATTGATGCTTGATCCCCTCATCACTAAGAAACTCATCCAAGGTGTAGTTCTTGAACTCGGTGCCGTTGTCACTTCTTATATTCAAAATCTTTGCATTGTGTTGAAGTTGGGCTTCATTTGCAAGGTCAATGACGGTTTGTTGGGTCTCGCTCTTCCTCTTGAAGAAATACACCCAAGTGTATCTTGAATAGTCATCCACGATCACCAAGCAATACTTCCTACCACCAAGGCTATCAAAGGATGGATGCCCAAAGAGATCCAAATGAAGGAGCTCCAAAAGCCTCTTCGAGTAAATGATAGTCGTGGGAGGGTGAGCCTTCTCATGTAGCTTTCCTTCGATACAAGCACTGCAAGCATGATCTTTAGCAAAACTAACGTTCGTTAGTCCACGGACATGGTCCCCCTTGAGAAGACTTTGCAAAGATCTCATATTGACATGGGCTAAACGGCGATGCCAAAGCCATCCCACGTCAACTTTAGCCATTAGGCATGTCGCGGTCTTAGTGGGTCGCTCTGAAAAGTTAATCACATATAGACCGTTCTCGACATGCCCAACAAAGGCTACTTTAAGAGTCTTGCTCCACAAGAGGGCCACGGTATCGATATCAAAGAAAGTGGCAAAGCCCATGATTGCAAGTTGACGAACGGAAAGTAAATCGTATGCAAGGGACTCAACAAGCATGACCTTCTCGATCGTGAGATCATGAGAAATGACAACCTTGCCGAGTCCCAATACCTTAGAATACGAGGCATCACCCCACTCGACATTGGTGGGCATAGATGGAATCTTGTGCACATCCACCACCAAGTCCTTGCTTCCGGTCATATGATTTGTAGCTCCACTATCGAGCAACCATGATCCCCCACCGGAAGCAAACACCTACAAGAGATCAATGCTTGGTTTTAGGTACCCATTTTGTAATGGGTCCTTTGATGTTAGTAACAAGGGTCTTAGGAACCCAAATAGACCATTCAATATACTCATGAGGAGAACCAACAAATTTGGCATAAACATGCCCATCACTAGCACGGCATAACACATAAGAAGGATTAAACTCGCAGGCTTTGTTGGGAGGGGTGGCATTGCCCTTCTTGACACCGCCACCCTTCGCATTGTTCTTCTTCTCCTTGGAAGCACCCTCTCCCTCCTTCACAAAAGTTTGCTTGAGAGGAGGAGGTCGTTTGGTCTTGTCATTCTTCTTCTTGTTCTTGGGCTTGGATGCGAACCCAATCCCCTCCTTGGCCACAACTTCCTTTTGATTGCTCAAAAGGTCGTTGAGGTTCTTCTCACCTTGTATGCATGACACAAGGCCTTTCTCAAGTTGCTCCTTCAACTTAGCATTCTCCTCAACAAGATGCACATGCTCACAACAAGGGTTGGTAGCATTTGCATTATCAATTAACACCATATGAGGAAAGGTGGCTTTCTCCTTGGTTAGCTTCACTTGGAGTTGATCATGAGACTCCTTGAGGCTAGCACGAGTACCTTTCAAGACTTTGTGAGCCTTGTCAAGTATATCAAACTCCTCCTTGAGTCTAGCAAGATCAACCCCAAGTTTGGCTTTCTCGGAATTGAGCACACGAGAAACAACAAGAGCATGATCAAGATATTTCTTTAACTTAGCATGATCATCGTTGTGTGACTCCTCAAGAGCCAAACGAAGACCACGCTCTTCCTCAAGGGCATTGGAAAGATCCGAAATCTCGTCGGCATAGTCACGACTATGCCCCTCCATCTTAGAGATGGTATCTTCGTGAGCCTCGATCATGTCATTGGCTTCACCAAGTTGTTCCAAGAGGGCAACGAAGTGCTTCTTGGATTTACCCTTGATTTTACCCATAAAGGTCTCAAACTCATTCCCCTCCACATTTGTTCCCTCATGTTCATCAATGCCATCCGTCAAAGAAGGATGATTAATGATGGTAGTTTTGATGTTGGGGGTTACCTTGTTGGTGGCTTTAGCCATGAGGCACTTGGCGGTGATGCTCTCATTAGGTGAGTCGAAGAGAGACACCCGTGGAGTCGTCGCAATGGCAACGGAGGCCATGGCAATCGACTCACCATCTTCATCATCATCATCATCCTCATTGTACTCTTCTTGAACCACCAATGCCTTGGGAGGAGTCTTCTTGGTGAAGTTGCTCTTGTTGGGAAAAGACTTGGCCTTGTCCTTTCGGATGAGCTTGCCACCATTGTCTTCCCTCTTCTCATAAGGGCACTCCGCAACAAAGTGGATCACATTGCCACAATTAAAGCAAGTCCTCACTCGTTGCTTGCCCTTTGCGCCACTTGAATTGTTCTTGTTGAAGTTGGGCCTTGAGTTCTTCTTGCTCCAAAATTGCCTTGAAGCAAGAGCCATGTGTTCATGATAGGCATACTTTGTATCTTCGAGGTTGCTCTCCTCTTCTTCCTCTTCATCCTCTTCCTCCATACTAACCCTGGCCTTTAGTGCAAGGTTGGGCTTATTTACTCTTTGAGAGCAAAGAACCGCATTGTCGGCGGTCTTGTCCAAGATGCTCATAGCAACAAACTCATCCAACACTTCACTTGAGGACAGAGTTTGGAAGTCCGGTCTTTGACGAATGACGGAGGACATGGCTTTGTGATAGGGCATCATTGCCTTGAGGAATTTGCGCTTGATCCAATTGTCATCCGTGTCCTTACTTCCATGATCTCGGAGTGAGACCGCGAGTTTAGTTACCCTCCGATATAGCTCACGAGGTTCTTCATCTTCTTTCATTGCAAACTCATCGGCTTCATCTTGCACCACTTCATAGTTGGAGCGCTGAATGCTTGCACTTCCCCGGTAGAGGGAAACCACTTGGTGCCAAGCATCTTTGGCCATGGAGTAGGGCCGGAGATGAGGAAGATCTTCGGGTGGGATTGCTTCTTGGATGATGAAGAGAGCATTCTCATTGAATTGATTATCCACGGCTTCTTCAATGATTCTCCAAAGGTTAGTGTTCACATGATTTAAATGACGCTTAAAACGATAGACCCAAGAATCAAATTCCACATTCTTCTCAATCTTAGGGGTCGGCCCCGCATGATTCAAATGAGTGGAAGGAAGCGGTCCACCATAGACAAGTGGAGGTTCCACATGAGCAAAGATGTCGGTGCCATTTTTACCACTAGAAGAAGGAGCTTTCTCGCTAGTAGCTTCCCCCTTGTCGGAGGTAGCATCCGTCACCTTGTTAGCGGGATCACCCACTTTCAACGGTGCGGTGGAAAGTTTAAGCCCTTCTAAGAATTTATTAAACATGCTTTCAACCTCGGTCGTCATGGAGGTTTTCAATGTGTCCAACGCCACATTGAATTCCTCACGAGAGACCGCGGTTCCCCCATCTCCCGTAGACGAGACCGGATTCGCACCGGAGTGCTCCTCCACACCGTCTACGACGTCAACCATACTCTTTGGATGGTAAAGTCCTTAATAAAGAGACGAGGCTCTGATACCAATTGAAAGGATCGATATAGTTGACTAGAGGGGGGGGGGTGAATAGGCAACTAACAATTTTTAGCTTTTCTTTACCAATTTAAACTTTGCATCAAAGTAGGTTGTCTAGATATGCAACTAGGTGAGCAACCTATATGATGCAACAACAAAAAGCACACAAGCAAGCAAGGGAATTAACACAAGTAAGCTTGCAAAAGTAAAGGGACGAGATAACCAAGAGTGGAGCCGGTGAAGACGAGGATGTGTTACCAAAGTTCCTTCCTTTTGAGGGGAAGTACGTCTTCGTTGGAGCGGTGTGGAGGCACAATGCTCCCCAAGAAGCCACTAGGGCCACCGTATTCTCCTCACGCCCTCACACAGTGCGAGATGCCGTGATTCCACTATTGGTGCCCTTGAAGGCGGCGACCGGACCTTTACAAACAAGGTTGGGGCAATCTCCACAACTCAATTGGAGGCTCCCAATGACACCACGAAGCTTCACCACAATGGACTATGGCTCCGCGGTGACCTCAACCGACTAGGGTGCTCAAGCACCCAAGAGTAACAAGATCCGCTAGGGATTAGTGGGGGGGGGAATCAAATTTCTCTTGGTGGAAGTGTAGATCGGGGCCTTCTCAACCAATCCCGAGCAAATCAACAAGTTTGATTGGCTAGGGAGAGAGATCGGGCGAAAATGGAGCTTGGAGCAACAATGGAGCTTTTGGGGGAAGAGGTGAGTCAACTTTGGGGAAGAAGACCCCCTTATATAGTGGGGGGAACAATCCAACCGTTACCCCCCAAAACAGCCCCGCAGAGGGCGGTACTACTGCAGGAGGCAACGGTACTACCGCTGAGATCAGCGGTACTACCGCTCCCCCAGGCGGTACTGCCGTGCAGTCTGGAGGGCAGGAGAGAGAGAGCAGGAGGGGACCTAGTGCGGTACTGCCGCAGTGGTTGGGCGGTACTACCGCTCATGAGCGGCACTACCGCTCTACTGCCGTTGTTTAGTGCCGCACAATCCGACACGAGAAGCGACCCCCTCGAATTGACGTGGTAGGAGCCTGGTACCGCATCAGTACTACGGCTGAGGACCCACCGGCTGTACTACCGCTGCGGAGCGGTACTGCCGCCTGTGACTCCTAAGCGGTACTACCGCTGGGCACCGCGGTACTACCGCTGGGACAAGACGAAGCACAAAGAAAGGGGAAAGAGCTCTCCATTGAAGCGGGAAGGCTCAGAGGGTGTGAAAAGGATGTGTACGTGTTGATTCCACCCTAGCCTTACCAAAGCGGACCCCCTCTTGATAGTACGGTGACTCCTACGGAACTAGTTCACCAAAATAGAGGCGAAAGAGCTACACCGTCTTGAATAACACTCCGAAGGGAAAGAAATCGTCTCGTGCCAAAGGATGAATCTCTGAAATGCTCAAAAAACACGATTAGTCCGCAAACATGTTGTCATCAATCACCAAAACTACATCTAGAGAGATATGCCTTAACAGAGGTGCTTTGAGCAAGGAGATCAAAAATCGTAGCAAAATGAGCTAGAACTCGTGCTTGAGCTAGATAGTGATTTTTTTTGGGAGGAGGAAGAAGTGTATGGGTGCAGGAATAAGTGGAGGGGAGCCACCATGGGCCCACGAGGCAGGGGGGCGCACCCTGGACCCTCGTGGCCAGGTGCTTGCTCCCCTTGCTGTGTTCTCAGTGCCAGAAATTCTCAAATATTCCAGAAAAAATCATATTTCAATTTCAGGGCATTTGGAGAACTTTTATTTTTGTGGTATTTTTATATTGCACGGATAATTCAGAAAACAGACAGAAAAATACTATTTTTACTTTATTTCAACTAAATAACAGAAAGTAGAGAGAGGGTACAGAAGGTTGTGCTTCCTAGTTTCATCCATCTCATGCTCATAAAAAGGAATCCACTAACAAGGTTGATCAAGTCTTGTTAACAAACTCATTCCGAATAACATGGAACCGGAGAAATTTCGAATAACACTATGTTACCTCAACGGGGATATGCACGTCCCCAATAATAAGAATATCATATTTCTTCTTGACAGTACGAAGAGGAAATTCAAAACCTCCAAAAATAATTGATGGAATTTTTCCAATAGAATTGATACTGTGGATTTGAGGTTGTTTCCTCAGAAAGTGTACCGTATGCTCATTACCATTAACATGAAAAGTGACATTGCCTTTGTTGCAATCAATAACAGCCCCTGCAGTATTCAAAAAGGGTCTTCCAAGAATAATAGACATACTATCGTCCTCGGGAATATCAAGAATAACAAAGTCTGTGAAAATAGTAATGTTTGCAACTACAACAGGCACATCCTCACAAATACCAACAGGTATAGCAGTTGATTTATCCGCCATTTGCAAAGATATTTCAGTAGGTGTCAACTTATTCAAGTCAAGTCTACGATATAAAGAGAGAGGCATAACACTAACACCGGCTCCAAGATCACATAAAGCAGTTCTAACATAGTTTCTTTTAATGGAGCATGGTATAGTTGGTACTCCTGGATCTCCAAGTTTCTTTGGTATTCCACCCTTAAAAGTGTAATTAGCAAGCATGGTGGAAATTTCAGCTTTCGGTATCTTTCTTTTATTAGTAAAAATTTCTTTCATATACTTAGCATAAGGATTCATTTTGAGCATATCAGTTAATCGCATACGCAAAAAGATAGGTCTAATCATTTCAGCAAAGCGCTCAAAATCCTTATCATTCTTTTTCTTGGATGGTTTCGGAGGAAAAGGCATGGGTTTCTGAACCCATGGCTCTCTTTCTTTACCGTGTTTCCTAGCAACAAAGTCTCTCTTATCATAACATTGATTCTTTGATTGTGGGTTATCAAGATCAACAGCAGGTTCAATTTCTACATCATTATCATTGCTAGGTTGAGCATCATCATGAACATTATCATTAACATTTTCATTAGGTTCATGTTCATTACCAGATTGTGTTTCAGCATCAGAAATAGAAATATCATTTGGATTCTCAGGTGTTTCAGTATAGGTTCACTAGAAGCATGCAAAGTTCTATCATTTTTCTTTTTCTTCTTTTTAGAAGGACTAGGTGTGTCAATATTATTTCTCTGAGAATCTTGCTCAATTCTCTTAGGATGGCCTTCAGGATACAAAGATTCCTGAGTCATTTTACCGGTTCTAGTAGCCACTCTAACAACATAATCATTATTCTTACTATTTAATTCATTGAGCAAATCATTTTGAGCTTTAAGTACTTGTTCTACTTGAGGGGTAACCATAGAAGCATGTTTACTAATGAGTTTAAGTTCACCTTTAACTCTAGACATATAATCACCCAAGTGTTCAAGCATATAAGCATTTTGTTTTAATTGTCTACCAAAATAGGCATTAAAGTCTTCTTGTTTAACCATAAAATTATCAAACTCATCCAGACATTGGCTAACAAACTTAGTAGGAGGGATTTCAGCTTTATCATATCTATAGAGAGAATTTACCTTCACTACCTGTGTCGGGTTATAAAGACCATGAATTTCTTCAATAGGTGATGGATTAAGATCATGTGTTTCTTCAACAGGTGGTAAATTAAGACCATGTATTTCTTCAATAGGAGGTAAATTCTTAATATCTTCAGCTTTAATACCCTTTTCTTTTGTAGATTTCTTTGCCTCTTGCATATCTTCGGGACTGAGAAATAGAACACCTCTCTTCTTCGGAGTTGGTTTAGGAATAGGCTCAGGAGTTGGCTCAGGAAGTGTCCAATTATTTTCATTTGTCAACATATTATTCAATAGAATTTCAGCTTCATCCGGTGTTCTTTCCCTGAAAACAGAACCAGCACAACTATCCAGGTAATCTCTGGAAGCATCGGTTAGCCCATTATAAAAGATATCAAGTATTTCATTTTTCTTAAGAGGATGATCAGGCAAAGCATTAAGTAATTGGAGAAGCCTCCCCCAAGCTTGTGGGAGACTCTCTTCTTCAATTTGCACAAAATTGTATATATCCCTTAAAGCAGCTTGTTTCTTATGAGCAGGGAAATATTTAGCACAGAAGTAATAAATCATATCCTGGGGACTACGCACACAACTAGGATCAAGAGAATTAAACCATATCTTAGCATCACCCTTTAATGAGAATGGAAATATTGTAAGGATATAAAGATAGCAAGATTTCTCATCATTAGTGAACAGGGTGGCTATATCATTTAATTTAGTAAGATGTGCCACAACGGTTTCAAATTCATAACCATAGAAAGGATCAGACTCAACCAAAGTAATTATATCAGGATCAACAGAGAATTCATAGTCCTTATCAGTAACACAGATAGGTGAAGTAGCAAAAGCAGGGTCAGGTTTCATTCTAGCATTAAGAGATCACTGCTTCCATTTAGCTAATAGCTTCTTAAGATCACTTCTATCATTGCAAGCAAGAATAGCTCTAGCAGATTCTTCATCCAAAACATACCCCTCAGGAACAATAGGGAATTCATATTTATTAGGGGGAGAGTCTTCATCATCACTATCTTCAATATTATCAGTTTCAATAATTTCATTCTCTCTAGCCCTAGCAAGTTGTTCATCAAGAAATTTACCAAGTGGCACAGTAGTATCAAGCATAGAAGTAGTTTAGTCATAAGTATCATGCATAGCAGAAGTGGCATCATCAATAACATGCGACATATCAGAATAAATAGCAGAAGCAGGTTTAGGTGTCGCAAGCTTACTCAAAACAGAAGGTGAATCAAGTGCAGAGCTAGATGGCAGTTCCTTACCTCCCCTTGTAGTTGAGGGATAAATTTTTGTTTTCGTGTCTTTCAAGTTCTTCATAGTGACCGGCAGATATAAATCACAAGTGACTCAAGGAATAGAGCTATGCTCCCCGGCAACGGCGCCAGAAAATAGTCTTGATGACCCACAAGTATAGGGGATCGCAACAGTTTTCGTGGGTAGAGTATTCAACCCAAATTTATTGATTCGACACAAGGGGAGCCAAAGAATATTCTCAAGTATTAGCAGCTGAGTTGTCAATTCAACCACACCTGGATAACTTAGTATCTGCAGCAAAGTATTTAGTAGCAAAGTAATATGGAAGTAACGGTAATGGTAGCAAAAGTAATATTTTTGGGTTTTGTAGTGATTGTGAGAGTAGCAACGGAAAAGTAAATAAGCGAAGAACAATATGTGAAAAGCTTGTAGGCATTGGATCAGTGATGGAGAATTATGCCGGATGTGGTTCATCATGTAACAATGATAACATAGGGTGACACAGAACTAGCTCCAATTCATCAATGTAATGTAGGCATGTATTCCGAATATAGTCATACGTGCTTATGGAAAAAAACTTGCATGGCATCTTTTGTCCTACCCTCCCGTGGCAGCGGGGTCCTAATGGAAACTAAGGGATATTAAGGCCTCCTTTTAATAGAGTACCGGACCAAAGCATTAACACATAGTGAATACATGAACTCCTCAAACTACGGTCATCACCGGGAGTGGTCCCGATTATTGTCACTTCGGGGTTGCCGGATCATAACACATAGTAGGCGACTATAGACTTGCAAGATAGGATCAAGAACTCACATATATTCATGAAAACATAATAGGTTCAGATCTGAAATCATGGCACTCGGGCCCTAGTGACAAGCATTAAGCATAGCAAAGCCATAGCAACATCAATCTCAGAACATAGTGGATACTAGGGATCAAACCCTAACAAAACTAACTCGATTACATGATAAATCTCATCCAACCCATCACCATCCAGCAAGCCTACGATGGAATTACTCACGCACGGCGGTGAGCATCATGAAATTGGTGATGGAGGATGGTTGATGACTACGACGGTGACAGATTCTCCTCTCCGGAGCCCCGAACGGACTCCAGATCAGCCCTCCCGAGAGGTTTTAGGGCTTGGCGGTGGCTCCGTATAGTAAAACGCGATGAATCCTTCTCTTTGATTTTTTTCTCCCCGAAAGTGAATATATGGAGTTGGAGTTGAGGTCGGTGGAGCGTCAGGGGGCCCACGAGGCAGGGGGCGCGCCCAGGGGGGCAGGCGCGCCCTCCACCCTCGTGGACAGGTGGAGGCCCCCCTGACGTGGATTCTTCTTCTAGTATTTTTAATATTTTCCAAAAATATGTTCCGTGGAGTTTCAGGTCATTCCGAGAACTTTTGTTTCTGCACAAAAATAACACCATGGAAAGTCTGCTGAAAACAACGTCACTCCGGGTTAGTTCCATTCAAATCATGCAAGTTAGAGTCCAAAACAAGGGCAAAAGTGTTTGGCAAAGTAGATACGACGGAGACGTATCACCCACCGCATCCGGCGCCCTTGCGTGAAGAAAGAAGCTGTCAAGAACTCTCTCGACCGCAAGAGAACGCTCCGCCACTCCTCGCACCGCCGCGCCAGGATCGTTTGCTGCAGCAAGGTCCCATGCCGCTTGCTGTAGCGGCGCGTGGGCGCCAAGACCAAGCTCCACCTCCAAGACGGGCCCCGGTGACCACGGCCGGCTGCCTCGCCTTCACCCCCGAGCTACGTAGCGTCACCTGGCCGGGCAAGTTCAAGCCAGATCTGCCTCCTCGCTACGACGGCACCCCCGACCCCGCGGAGTTCCCGCAGCTCTACGAGATGAGCATTGAGGCGGCCAACGGCGACGAGAAGGTCATGGCGAACTGGTTCCCTATGGCGTTCAAGGATGGCGCCCGTTCGTGGCTCCTGAACCTTCCTCCAGGCTCGATCTCCTCCTGGGACGAGATGCACGACCGCTTTGTCGCCAACTTCCAGGGCACTCGCGACTGCCCACCGATTGCGGGTGACCTGCGCCGCATTAAGCAACAACCAGGAGAGACCCTCCAGAAGTACATCCAGCACTTCAACAACGTTCGTCTCAAGATCCCCAAGGTGACGGACGAGGCCATCATCTCCGCGTTCTCCGATGGCGTCCGTGACGTCAAGATGAAGGAGGAGCTCGCTATCCACGAGGAGCTGTGCACATCCCTGGAGCTGTTCAACCTGGCGACCATGTGCGCAAGAGCTGAGGAAGGGCGCCTCTCCCTCCTTGAGCTCCCGGCTGCGGACCCGTAGGACAAGAAAGCCAATGCCAAGGACGTGAAGCGCAAGGGAGCAGCCGTGCTCGCGGCGGAGCCAGCCACCAAGCGCGGCAGAGATCAGCCCGAGTCATCCAAGAGCAGCCGACCGTTCTGCGCCTTCCATAACCTGCATACCCACAACACCAGCGACTGTCAAGAGCTCAGAGCCATTCGAGAAGGACACTTCGGTCGATGCCCCAAGCGCAACGACCGGGGCTACGGCCGAGGAGGAGGACGTGGTGGCGGATGCTGGGACGACCGTGGCCCGCGCCAGGAGTGGCACGACCGGCCTCGTGAGGACCGCTGGCAGGGTCAGCCTCACGAGGGCGCCTGGAGGGACCAACCTCGTGAGGATCGTCCTCAGGGCAACGCCGGTCTTCCCCACTACCGCCGCTGCCAAGAAGGAATGACGACCACCATCAAGACGAGGGGGCTGGGGGCTTCCAGGAGCCGCGTGCTATCGCCTGCATCTTGGGCGGAGCTCAGGCCCCAGCCTCGCAGCGTATCTTCAAACAGTTTGCTCGTGAAGTGAATGCAGTCCTCCCCAAGCTTGAGGCCACACGCCCGCTCAGGTGGTCCAAGTGCGCCATCACCTTCAGTTCGGCGGATTAGCTCAAGTGCGCGGCTACCGCAGGCGCCCTCCCGATGCTTTTCTCCCCAGTCATCAGCAACGTGCAAGTCACCAAGACCCTCATCGACGGCGGCGCAGGGCTTAACATCCTGTCCGTCGACATGTTCGACAACCTCCAAGTGCCGTATGATCAGCTTCAGCCCCCCAAGCCTTTCTCAGGAGTGACTGATGGCTCCACCACACCGATAGGGCAGGTCCGCCTCCCTGTCACCTTCGGAGAACGCAACAACTACCGCACCAAGCTCATCGACTTTGATGTCACCTCTTGCCATACAATGCCATCCTCGGGTATCCAGCCCTGGCCAAGTTCATGGCGGTGACCCATCACGGCTACAATGTCCTCAAGATGCCGGGAAGCGGCGGAATCATCACGGTCCCATGTGAAGAAAGAGATGCGATGTGCTCCCTTGAGCGTGCCTTTCAAGCTGCAGCAACCGACGACCCCGACAGCAAGGGCGAGTGCCCTCCTGAGGCCACCCCCAAGAAGAAGAAGCAGCTGCGCTGTGCAGGACCTCAGGAGGGTGGCGTCGCAACTGGAACCTCGTCAGGATCAGCGCCCGCGCCAGGGGCGCCTCCCTCCATCGCATAGGAAGGCGTGCCCGGCGCCCTTCTCGGGCAGGGCTCGGGGGCTCTCTTCTGGAGGGCCTCAGACCTTGCCAACATCACGAGGGAGGCCCTCGGGCACCACTTGGAGGCGTGCTTCATGGCATGTTTCCCTCAGGAGGACACATGCAAGGAGTGCCCACTGTTCAGGAGTTCATCACCAAGACCACTCAGGAACTACAAGACGCAAGGGCCATGCGCGGTGACCGGCGCTCACGAGGCGCAGCTCCCCATCCAGGCAAGGATGCTGGGCTGTGCGTCTGCATCGACGTCCCAGGGCTCAACAGGGCCGCATCTCAGGAGCCCTTCTGGCCTTCGCGCGTGGGCCGCTGTGAGGGTCCACCGCACAGCTACGTTCACATGCCTTTTGGCCTGCCAAGCGTGGCGACCGCCTATCGGCGCAACCTGCGGAGCATCCTGGCGGCTCAGGAGGCCAGGCACCATGCTGTGCTGACGGAGATGGAGACGGTCCTCAAGGAACCACCTGGACCCCCAAAGCCTCCCGAGGCTCAGGGCCCCGGTGGCTCGTGAGGAGCAACTCCTTCGCCGCGTACCTTCAGCTGCCCTGACATCCCTTCATCGACAGAACCAGGTGACATTTTCCAAGTTTATTTAGATGGGAGCGCCCCTCGGGCTGCATCATTCCCGGGCCGCGTGGGTCCGTCCCTATGGCATGTATCCCTTTTTCTTATGTCTTTAGCTTACCTCGCTGGGGCGCCCCTCGGGCTGCATCATCCCCAAGCCGCTCGGGCCGGACCCGGTGGCATGTATCCTCCTTGCATTTACTTGAGCCAGTTTGCTTTCCATGCCTAATCTATCTATGACTATCACCTATTTGGCTCTCGCCTCCCACGGGGGCTACTCACGCTGGCACGACGCTTGTGCACGGCTCCGTCCCTGCAACATCGACAAATCTGAGTGGCCGAGCTCTGGTTCGCGGCACGCCCCGCGCACGTCACCTCACCAGGCCCTCAGTGCCTTCGCCTCCTCGCGAAGCAACCGGCGGCGGACTGGCAACCATAATGGCAAACTGTGTTTCTCCTTGTGCTGGCTTGCGGGAAACTCATGAGAATGACAGCAGGCGGCACCGCGAGCTCCCTCTTCTCCCATGCAATCCGCTTGCGCGTTAAAAGGGGGGCTCCTGAGCATCGCAACTCAGGAGCTCCTACTGGCTCTCCAGCCCTCACCCCCTGGCCTTGACCACAGCACGCGACCTGGCATACCAGCGGCGGCTGAGCTCGCTCGAGGGCCGGGACCTGAGGACGCAGAGCATGAAGGAGAGCGTGGAGAAGAGGGGGGGCTCGCATGGACCTGGCCTAGCTACGCATTAACACGGCGCATCGCAAGGAATTGACCCCAGGCCGCCAAGATAAGTCTCGCGCTCAGATCGGCTAATCGTTGGAGCTTAGGGGTCACGCTCGCTGTAGCCCTGTTGCGGCAACGTCGCCTCCCTTTCTTACCTTACCACGACTGCTTGAGCGCTAAAGGGGACCTCCTGAGCATCACGCCTCAGGGGCTCTTACTGGACCTCGGGCCGCTCACCTCCTGGCCTTGACCACGGCACGCGACCTGGCATACCAGCGACGGCTGCAGCTTGCCTGGGGACCGGGACCTGTCAGCGTAGAGCAATGAGCCGCCGCGAGGTCAGAAAGGGGAGACCGAGCCTAAACAGAGCAGGCATTCGCAAATTTTCATAACAAGGATAGTATCAACAAAAGACATTACAGGCCCTTTACACACCCCCACGGGGTACTTCTTGATTCCTCACAGGGAACAAAAGACGAGAACTTAGGGGAATCCTATCTACACCCTCCCGTGGCCAACGCCGTCATCAAAAGTGGGCCGCGGGAGGCCGGCGCCAACCCCATCCAGATCAGCGACGGCGGCGGCTGGACGCCGCAGCCCTGCTCCGGGCGCGGCGAGAGCTCGAGGGGCACGTAGCTGTCGTCGCTCGTCTCCGGAGTCTTGTAGAGCTCAGGAGAACCGCTGGACGTCCAAGAGTCATTGCTGCTGGAGGAGCCGCAGGCCGGGCACGCATCGTCCTGGCGCACCCCTTCAGGGCAGCACTCCAGGCGGCGACCCTCCGCATTAAAGACCTTGAAGAACAACGTGGAGGCACCGTCATAATCGAAGTGGATCGCGAGGGCGCCCTCAGCACGGCAAACCCGCACAACCTCACCCCAGCCGCGGGTCATGAAGATCTTGCCGGAGGAGACCACTTCAACCTCTGCTCCGGTCGCCGGGGCATCGCAGTCAGCATGCTGCAACCAGAGCTTGAGGGCCCCCTCGGCGGCATCACGTCGGAGAAGAACCGCGGGAAGTGGATCTAGGTGCTTGGGGCATCACCGCCCACAGCACGAGCTCGCAAGAGGAGCCTGCAACATGGGTTCCAGGAGCGACGGCACATGTCGCCATCGCGCGGCGGCCGCGGTCGCGCCGCGGGTGGCGCCGCTCATCGCTCCTTGCTCCTGAGCCCTCGGCTTGGGCGTACAAGGGCAGCGGATACCGTGGAGGTGGCCATTCGCACCAGGGCCTCGTCATTTCCGCCCTCACGACAATGTCGCGTCGGTGGACTGGCCTCTTCTTCGGCGGAAGCAGCCCTGGCTCGTCGCGGGGAGCCTTTTCTTTCTCCTCGGTGGAGAACCTTCGGATCGGCGCCATTGGAATTGCTACTAGCGGTGGAGCAAGGAGGAGGAAGCAAGCGAACTGGGAAGAGATGGGCGACGGGAGCTCTACCCCCTCCCCATTTATAGCGGGAGAAGGCCAGCCGGGGCCTCCCATGATCACAAGTAATGATGGTTTTCCCTTGCATGTCGCAGGGACTTGTCAAGTCGAGCAGTTGTCGAGGCAGCGTGGGGAAGCGGAGATGCCCACGTCCAATCAACCGCCACGCGTCGACCAAGGCCGCAGGCTTTTGGGGCCCGCGGCGCTCCGTACTTGACCTTTGACTTCGTCTCGAAGCCAAGCCCGAGCGCGCCTTGGGCCCGGGGGCTACTGTCAGCGTTCTGGGAACGGGGGTCCCCAGACTTGCCTTCCTGCGGCCCACGGCGTGGCTGTGCTAGCAGGCCTGTACGGCCCATCTTCATCAACAAGGCATTCAAGACCCTCGCGAGGCAGACGACACAAGACCTCCTCGGGAGCGGCCTCACCAGGTTGGCTCGCGAGGAGCGGAGAGATCAAGGCAGGGAAACCTCGCGAGGTTCTCGTGACGTGAGCCATGACGATCAAGATCAGGCGGGCGCCAGCGCGCGCAGTGTCCTTGTTTCCCCTTTGGTGCTAAGGAAGCAAGCGCAGGCACAGAGTACCGAGGCGTCAAGCAAAGGTTTCCATATCGGTGCAATGAGACCAAGACCAGTAGGATGGCAAGACGGAGGTCACCATGGAGCCCAAGGCGGCGTCACCACCAGAGCCTTTTGCAGGCGAAGACCGCTTTTGTCAGGATAAGCTGTACTAGCTGTCCCCTTTCAAATTGGCCGTTGTTGGCTCCCTTCCCGCTCAATACTTGGGGAGAGGACCGGGGCCTATATAAGTATAACTAGCCACCACCGTAAGGGAGAACTCATTCGGAGGCATCCCAACGAAGCCTGAGCTGGTCGAATCCACACACACACAAGTCCGCCAAGCACAAGAACACCACAACCTCAGGAGGCTGTTCTTCCCCCTCTGTACTGTTCATCATCAGCCCAAGAGGCAATCCACCACCACCACACTGGAGTAGGGTATTACACCACAACGGTGGCCCGAACCAGTATAAACCTTGTGTCTCTTGTGTTGTGAGTTCGTCCACGAGATCTTAGCAAGCTAGGGCGTGGATCGGTAGGGGGGAAAGAACTTCGCATGCACCCCAGAGTTCGAACCTTAAGGGTTTTGCTGGAACCTGTGATCCGACAACCACTAGTTTCAAGAAAAAGGGCAAAGGGAAGAAGGGGAATTTCAACAAGAATAGCAAGCAAGTTGCTGCTCAATGGAAGAAGCCCAAGTCTGGAGCTAAGCCTGAGACTGAGTGCTTCTACTGCAAAGGGACTGGTCACTAGAAGCGGAACTACCCCAAGTATTTGGCGGATAAGAAGGATGGCAAAGTGAAAGGTATATTTGATATACATGTTAATTACGTGTACCTTACTAATGCTCGTAGTAGCGCCTGGGTATTTGATACTGGTTCTGTTGCTCATAATTGCAACTCGAAACAGGGGCTACGGATTAAATGAAGATTGGCTAAGGATGAGGTGACGATGCGTGTCAGAAATGGTTCCAAGGTCGATGTGATCGCCGTTGGCACGCTACCTCTACATCTACCTTTGGGATTAGTTTTAGACCTGAATAATTGTTATTTGGTGCCAGCGCTGAGCATGAACATTATATCTGGATCTTGTTTCATGCGAGACGGTTATTCATTTAAATCAGAGAATAATGGTTGTTCTATTTATATGAGTAATATCTTTTATGGTCATGCACCCTTGATGAGTGGTCTATTTTTGTTGAATCTCGATCGTAGTGATACACATATTCATAATATTGAAGCCAAAAGATGCAAAGTTAATAATGATAGTGCAACTTATTTCTGGCACTGCCGTTTAGGTCATATTGGTGTAAAGCGCGTGAAGAAACTCCATGTTGATGGACTTTTGGAATCACTTGATTATCAATCACTTGATGCTTGCGAACCATGCCTCATGGGCAAGATGACTAAGACTCCGTTCTCCGGAACAATGGAGCGAGCCACTGACTTATTGGAAATAATACATACGGATGTATGCGGTCCGATGAGTGTTGAGGCTCGTGGTGGGTATCGTTATTTTCTGACCTTCACAGATGGTTTGAGCAGATGTGGGTATATCTACTTAATGAAACATAAGTCTGAAACATTTGAAAAGTTCAAAGAATTTCAGAGTGAAGTAGAAAATCATCGTAACAAGAAAATAAAGTTTCTTCTGATCATGGAGGTGAATATTTGAGTTACGAGTTTGGTCTTCATTTGAAACAATGTGGAATAGTTTGGCAACTCACGCCACCTGGAGCACCACAGCGTAATGGTGTGTCCGAACATCGTAATCGTACTTTATTAGATATGGTGCGATCTATGATGTCTCTTACCGATTTACCACTATCGTTTTGGGGTTATGCTTTAGAGACGGCTGCATTCACATTAAATAGGGCACCATCTAAATCCGTTGAGACGACACCATATGAACTGTCATTTGGCAAGAAACCTAAGCTGTCGTTTCTTAAAGTTTGGGGCTGCGATGCTTATGTGAAAAAGATTCAACCTGATAAGCTCAGACCCAAATCAGAGAAATGCATCTTCATAGGATACCCAAAGGAAACTGTTGGGTACACCTTCTATCACATATCCGAAGGCAAGATATTCATTGCTAAGAATGGATCCTTTCTAGAGAAGGAGTTTCTCTCGAAAGAAGTGAGTGGGAGGAAAGTAGAACTTGATGAGGTAGTTGTACCTTCTCCCGAATTGGAAAGTAGTTCATCACAGAAATCAGTTCTAGTGATGCCTACACCAATTAGTGAGGAAGTTAATGATGATGATGAAACTTCAGATCAAGTTACTACCGAACCTCGTAGGTCAACCAGACTACGTTCTGCACCAGAGTGGTACGGTAATACTGTTCTGGAAGTCATGTTACTAGACCATGACGAACCTACGAACTATGAGGAAGCGATGATGAGCCCAGATTCCGCACAATGGCTTGAGGCCATGAAATCTGAGATAGGATCCATGTATGAGAACAAAGTGTGGACTTTGGTTGACTTGCCCGATGATCAGCAAGTCATAGAGAATAAATGGATCTTCAAGAAGAAGACTGACGCTGACGGTAATGTTACTGTCTACAAAGCTCGACTTGTTGCGAAAGGTTTTCGACAAGTTCAAGGAGTTGACTACGATGAGACCTTCTCACCCGTAGCGATGCTTAAGTCTGTCCGAATCATGTTAGCAATTGCCGCATTTTATGATTATGAAATTTGGCAAATGGATGTCAAAACTGCATTCCTTAATGGATTTCTTAAACAATAGTTGTATATGATGCAACCAGAAGGTTTTGTCAATCCTAAAGGTGCTAACAAAGTTTGCAAGCTCCAGTGATCCATTTATGGACTGGTGCAAGCCTCTCGGAGTTGGAATATACGCTTTGATAATGTGACCAAAGCATATGGTTTTATACAGACTTTTGGAGAAGCCTGTATTTACAAGAAAGTGAGTGGGAGCTCTGTAACATTTCAAAATTATATGTGGATGACATATTGTTGATTGGAAATAATACAGAATTTCTTGATAGCATAAAAGGATACTTGAATAAGAATTTTTCAATGAAAGACCTCGGTGAAGCTGCTTATATATTGGGTATCAAGATCTATAGAGATAGATCAAGACGCTTAACTGGACTTTCACAAAGCACATACCTTGATAAAGTTTTGAAGAAGTTCAAAATGGATTAGTCAAAGAAAGGGTTCTTTCCTGTGTTACAAGGTGTGAAATTGAGTCAGACTCAATGCCCGACCACTGCAGAAGATAGAGAGAAAATAAAAGTCATTCCCTATGCCTCAGCCATAGGTTCTATCATGTAAGCAATGTTGTGTACCAGACCTGATGTGTGCCTTGCTATAAGTTTAGCAAGGAGGTACCAAAGTAATCCAGGAGTGGATCACTAGACAGCGGTCAAGAACATCCTGAAATACCTGAAAAGGACTAAGGATATGTTTCTCGTTTATGGAGGTGACAAAGAGCTTGTCGTAAATGGTTACATCGATGCAAGCTTTGACACTGATCCGGATGACTCTAAGTCACAAAACGGATACATATTTATATTGAACGGTGGAGCTGTAAGTTGGTGCAGTTCCAAGTAGAGCGTCGTGGCGGGATCTACATGTGAAGCAGAGTACATATCTGCTTCGGAAGCAGCAAATGAAGGAGTCTAGATGAAGGATTTCATATCCGATCTAGGTGTAATACCTAGTGCCTCGGGTCCAATGAAAATCTTTTGTGACAATACTGGAGCAATTGCCTTAGCGAAGGAATCCAGATTTCACAAGAGAACCAAACACATGAAGAGACGCTTCAACTCCATCCACGATCAAGTCAAGGAGGGAGACATAGAGATTTGCAAGATACATACGGATCTGAATGTTGCAGACCCGTTGACTAAGCCTCTTCCACGAGCAAAACATGATCAGCACCAAGACTCCATGGGTGTTAGAATCATTACTATGTAATCTAGATTATTGACTCTAGTGCAAGTGGGAGACTGAAGGAAATATGCCCTAGAGGCAATAATAAAGTTGTTATTTATATTTCCTTATATCACGATAAATGTTTATTATTCATGCTAGAATTGTATTAACCGAAAACTTAGTACATGTGTGAATACATAGACAAAACAGAGTGTCCCTAGTATGCCTCTACTTGACTAGCTCATTAATCAAAGATGGTTAAGTTTCCTGACCATAGACATGTGTTGTCATTTGATGGATGGGATCACATCATTAGAGAATGATGTGATGGACAAGACCCATCCGGTAGCTTAGCATAATGATCGTTAAGTTTTATTGCTATTTCTTTCTTCATGACTTATACATATTCCTCTGACAATGAGATTATGCAACTCCCGAATACCGGAGGAACACCTTGTGTGCTATCAAACGTCACAACATAACTGGGTGATTATAAAGATGCTCTACAGGTGTCTCCGAAGGTGTTTGTTGGGTTGGCATAGATCAAGATTAGGATTTGTCACTCCGAGTATCGGAGAGGTATCTCTGGGCCCTCTCGGTAATGCACATCACTATAAGCCTTGCAAGCAATGTGACTAATGAGTTAGTTAAGAGATGATGCATTACGGAACGAGTAAAGAGACTTGCCGGTAACGAGATTGAACTAGGTATGATGATACCGACGATCGAATCTCGGGCAAGTAACATACCGATGACAAAGGGAATAACGTATGTTGTTATTGCGGTTTGACCGATAAAGATCTTCGTAGAATATGTAGGAACCAATATGAGCATCTATGTTCCGCTATTGGTTATTGACCGGAGATATGTGTCGGTCATGTCTACATAGTTCTCGAACCTGTAGGGTCTGCACGCTTAACATTCGATGATGATTTGTATTATGAGTTATGTGTTTTGGTGACCGAAGTTTGTTCGGAGTCCCAGATGAGATCACGGAAATGACGAGGAGTCTCGAAATGGTTGAGAGGTAAGGATTGATATACTGGAAGGTGGTATTTGGACATCGGAATGGTTTCAAGTGGTTCGGGTATTTTACCAGAGTACCGAGGGGTTACCGGAACCCCCCGGGGGAAATTTGGGCCTACATGGGCCTTAGTGGAGAGAGAGGGGAGCTCGCAAGGGGTGGCCCCCCCCATGGAAGTACGAATTGGACAAGGGGAGGGGGCGGCACCCCCCTTTCCTTCTCCCTCTCCCTTTCCTTCCTTTCCCCCTCCGATGAAAAAGGAAAGAGGTGGGGGCGAATACTACTAGGAGTGGAGTCCTAGCAGGACTCCCCCCCATGGCGCGCCCCCCTTCTGGCCACCCTCCTCTTCCCTCCTTTATATACGGGGGCAGGGGGCACCCCATAGCACATCAATTGTTCTCTTAGCCATGTGTGGTGCCCCCCTCCACAGTTTACTCCTCCGGTCATATCATCGTAGTGCTTAGGCGAAGCCCTGCGCGGATAACATCACCATCACCGTCACCACACCGTCGTGCTGACGAAACTCTCCCTCAACCCCCTGCAGGATCAAGAGTTTGAAGGACGTCATCGAGCTGAACGTGTGCTAAACTCGGAGGTGCCGTACGTTCGGTACTAGATCGGTTGGATTGTGAAGACGTTCGACTACATCAACCGTGTTAACCTAAGGCTTCCGCTTTCGATCTACGAGGGTACGTGGACACACTCTCCCCTTCTCGTTGCTATGCATCTCCTAGATAGACCTTGCGTGATCGTGGGAATTTTTTTGAAATTGCATGCTATGTTCCCCAACAGATACGTCTCCATCGTATCTACTTTTCCAAACTCTTTTGCCCTTGTTTTGGATTCTAATTTGCATGATTTGAATGGAACTAACCCAGACTGACACCGTTTTCAGGAGAATTGCCGTGGTGTTATTTTTGTGCAGAAATAAAAGTTCTCGGAATGACCTGAAACTCCACAGAGATTATTTTTGGAATAAATAGAAAATATTGGTGAAAGAATCAACCAGAGGGGACCCACACCCTGTCCACAAGGGTGGTGTCTTGTGGATCCCACAAGGCTCCACCGACCTCAACTCCAATTCCATATATTCACGTTCGGGGAGAAAAAAATCAGAGAGAAGAATTCATCGCATTTTACGATACGGAGCCACCATCACCCCCTGTTATTCATCGGGAGGCCAGATCTGGAGTCTGTTCGGGGCTCTGGAGAGGGGAAATCGTCGCCATCATCATCACCAACCATCCTCCATCACCAATTTCATGATGCTCACCGCCGTACATGAGTAATTCCATCGTAGGCTTGCTGGACCGTGATGGGTTGGATGAGATTTACCATGTAATCGAGTTAGATTTGTTAGGGTTTGATCCCTAGTATCCACTATGTTCTAAGATTGATGTTGCTATGACTTTGCTATGCTTAATGCTTGTCACTAGGGCCCAAGTGCCTATTATGTTTTCATGAATATATTTGTGTTCTTGATCCTATCTTGCAAGGTATAGTCACCTACTACGTGTTATGATCCGCCAACCCCAGAGTGACAATAGTCGGGACACTTCCCGGTGATGACCGTAGTTTGAGGAGTTCATGTATTCACTAAGTGCTAATGCTTTGGTCCGGTACTCTATTAAAAGGAGGCCTTAATATCCCTTAGTTTCCAATAGGACCCCGCTGCCACGGGAGGGTAGGACAAAAGATGTCATGCAAGTTCTTTTCCATAAGCACGTATGACTATATTCGGAATACATGCCTACATTATATTGATGAATTGGAGCTAGTTCTGTGTCACCCTATGTTATAACTGTTGCATGATGAATGCCATCTGACATAATTATCCATCATTGATCCATTGCCTATGATATCGTTTCATATTGATATTTGCTAAGTTACTTTTCAGTTGCCACTGTTACGATTGCTACAAAACTGCTACTGTTACTTTTGCCACCATTACCGTTGCTTCCATACAACTTTGCTCCTAAATACTTTGTTGCAGATATTAAGTCTTTCAGGTGTGGTTGAATTAACAACTCAGTTGCTAGTACTTGAGAATATTCTTTGGCTCCCCTTGTGTTGAATCAATAAATTTGGGTTGAATACTCTACCCTCGAAAACTGTTGCGATCCCCTATACTTGTGGGTTATCAAGTCCTTTTTGTGGCGTCGTTGCCGGGGAGCATATCTCTATTCTCTGAGTCACTTGGGATTTATATCTGTTGATCACTATGAGGAATTTTAAACACAAAAAAACCAAGATCTATCTCTCTACTATGTGGGGAGTCAAGGAACTGCCATCTAGCTCTGCACTTGATTCACCTTCTGTTTTAAGTAAACTTGCAACACCTACACCTATTATTGATTCCGATATGTCGCATGTTATTGATGATGCCACTTTTGCTATGCATGATGCTTATGATGATACTACTTCTTTGCTTGATAATATTGTGCTCCTAGGTGAATTTCTTGATGAACAACTTGCTAGGGTTAGAGAGAATGAAATTACTAAAACTGATGATATTATTGAAACTAGGATTATGATTCCCCCCCTAGATGTGAATTGCCTGTTGTACCCGAGGGTTATATTATGGATGAGGAAACTGCTAGAGACTTTCTTGCTTGTAATGATAGAGATGATATTAAGAAACTGTTAGCTAAGCTGAAAGAAAAATCTTTGAATGCTAGAATGCAGTATGATCCTAAGTTTGCTACTTCACCTATCTTTGTTACTGATAAGGATTATGAATTCGTTGTCGATCCTGAGTTAATCACTTTGGTTGAATCTAATCCTTTCTATGGTTATGAATCTGAAACTGTTGTGTCACATCTTACTAAATTGAATGATATAGCCACCCTATTTGCTCATGAGGAAAAAATTCGCTATTACTATATTCTTAAGTTGTTTCCTTTCTCGTTAAAGGGTGATGCTAAGTTATGGTTTAATTATCTTGCTCCTGGTTGTGTGCGTAGTCCCCATGATATGATTTATTACTTCTCTGGAAAATATTTCCCTGCTCATAAGAAACATGCTGCTTTAAGGGAAATATTTAACTTTGTGCAAATTGAAGAAGAGAGTCTCCCACAAGCTTGGGGGAGGCTTCTCCAATTACTTAATGCTTTGCTTGATCATCCTCTCAAGAAAAATGAAATACTTGATATATTTTATAATGGACTAACCGATGCTTATAGGGACCACCTAGATAGTTGTGCTGGTTGTGTTTTCAGGGAATGAACTGTTGAGCAAGCTGAATTGCTATTGAATAATATATTGAGTAATGATAATGATTGGGCACTTCCTTAACCAACTCCTAAGCCAACTCCTAAGAAAAGGGGTATTCTATTTCTCAGTCCTGAAGATATGCAAGAGGCAAAGAAATCTATGAAAGAAAAAGGTATTAAAGCTGAAGATGTTAAGAATTTACCGCCTATTGAAGAAATACATGGTCTTGATAACCCGACATAGGTAGTAGAGGTAAACTCTCCCTATAGATTTGAAGGTGATATTCCTCATAATAAGTCTTCTAGTCAATGCTTGGATGAGTTTGATAATTTTATTGTTAAACAAGAAAACTTCAATGCTTATGTTAGTAGACAATTGAATCGTAATGCTCACATGCTTGACTACTTGGGTGATTATATGAGTAGAACTGTTAATGATCTTAAGCTTATTAGTAAACATGCTTCCATGGTTACAACTCAAGTAGAACAAGTACTTAAGGCACAAGATGATTTGCTTAATGAGTTGAATAGTAAGAACACTGATAATGCTATTAGGGTTATGACTAGAGGTGGTAAAATGACCCAGGAACCTTTGTATCCGGAGGGCCATCCTAAGAGAATTGAGCAAAATTCTCGGAGAATTAATACTGATGCACCTAGTCCTAGCAATAAAAAGAAAAATAAAACTGATAGGACTTTGCATACTTCTAGTGAACCTATTGTAGATACACCTAAGAATCCCAATAATATTTCTATTTCTGATGCTGAGACACAATCTGGTGATGAACATGAACCTACTGAAAATGTTAATGATGATGTTCATGTTGATGCTCAACCTAGTAACGATAATGATGTAGAGATTAAACCTGTTGTTGATCTTGATAACCCACAATCAAAGAATCAATGGTATGATAAGAGAGACTTCGTTGCTAGGAAGCATGGTAAAGAAAGAAAACCATGGGTTCATAAATCCATGCCCTTTCCTCCTAAGCTATCCAAGAAAAAGGATGATGAGGATTTTGAGCGCTTTGCTGAAATGATTAGACCTATCTTTTTGCGTATGCATTTGACGGATATGCTTAAAATGCCTCCTTATGCTAAGTATATGAAAGATATTGTTACTAATAAAAGAAAGATACCGGAAGCTGAAATTTCCACCATGCTTGCTAATTATACTTTTAAGGGTGGAATACCAAAGAAACCAGGAGATCCAGGAGTACCAACTATACCATGCTCCATTAAAAGAAACTATGTTGAAACTGCTTTATGTGATCTTGGAGCCGGTGTTAGTGTTATGCCTTTCTCTTTATATCGTAGACTTGATTTGGATAAGTTGACACCTACTGAAATCTCTTTGCAAATGGTTGATAAATCAACTGCTATACCCATCGGTATTTGTGAGGATGTGCCTGTTGTGGTTGCAAACGTTACTATCTTAATGGACTTTGTTATTCTTGATATTCCCGAGGACGACAGTATGTCGATCATCCTTGGTAGACCCTTTTTGAATACTGTAGGGGCTGTTATTGATTGCAACAAAGGCAATGTCACTTTTCATATTAATGGTAATGAGCATACGGTACAATTTTCGAAGAAACAACCTCAAGTTCATAGTATCAATTCTATTGGAAAAATTTCAACTATTACTATTGGAGGTTTTGAATTCCCTCTACCTACTGTCAAAAAGAAATATGATATTCTTATTGTTGGGGACATGCATATCCCCGTTGAGGTAACCTAGTGTTATTCGAAAGTCCTCCGGTTTCATGTCATTCGGAAGAAGTTTGTTAATAAGACTTGATCAACCTTGTTAATGGATTCCTTTGAGATTGATGAATTTAGAAAGCACAACTTTCTGTACCTACTTTTTACTTTCTGTTATTTAGATTAAATAAAGCACAAATAGTATTTTCTGTCTGTTTTCTGAATTATCCGTGCAATAAAAAATGTCCTGAAAATATAAGTTCTTCAAATGCCCTGAAAATTTAGTATGATTTTTTATACAATATTTTAGAATTTCTGGCACTGAGAACACATCAGGGGGGGTGCACCAGTGGGCCACAAGGGTGGAGGGCGCGACCTAACCCCTGGGTGCACCCCTACCTTGTGGGTCCCCTCCACTTATTCCAGCAGCCATCCACTTCGTCTTCCTCTAGAAAAATCATCCCGTAGCTCAAACCCGTGCTCTAGCTCATTTTGCTGCCATTTTCGATCTCCTTGTGCAAAGCTCCATTTGCAAAACTGTTTTGGGGGATTGTTCTTCGGTATGTGACTCCTCCAATGGTCCACTTAGTTTTTGTTCTAGTGCTTTATTTATTGTAAATTTTTGCTGTTGTGGTGACCCTGGTCTTGAGCTTGCATGTCAAATTTATATGGTCCAAAGTAGTTGTGATGCATGATATAGCCTCTAGACACTTGTAGGAGTAGTTGCTATCTATTTTGTTGAGTTTGGTTCACTTTTATTTTGAGTTACTAAAAAATTTAGAAATTTTTCAAAGGAAGAACAATGTCCAGGAAAATGTACCAAGGTGGTTCTTCGAGGAAGCAAGCACTGAGGCTCGCGATATGTGAGCCGGACCTTGAACTACCAAGGGAAGCTCAAGTGCGACCTTGTGAATGGCCGTCGGATGAATTCATGGTTCATGCAGGTTTCAAGGATGAGTTTGATGCATAAGTACGAAATGCCGGCCTTGAGGACTTCTTGTCAGACAAGTGCCGACAATACTATTACCTCACCGATTCCTTTGTGCGGAGGTTTGAATTTTCATCTAAGCACAATACCCATACTGTTTTATTTGATCTTTATGATGAATCATATACCATGGACCTTGAAGATTTTAATACTGCATGCAAAATCCCACAGTGGGGCATTCATAGTGAGCCTCACAAATCTGAATACAATGATTTCCTTGCTAGCATCACTGTGGGAGAAACTAGAAATATCACACAAGCCTCCATGGGGAGAATTCATTTCCCTGCGATACATTATTTTGCTCTCTTTATAGGTAGATGCATTAATGGTAACATGATCATAGCCACCTTTGTGCATCGGATCTTAATGTCCTCAAGTGTGCAATGTTGGGTGATAAGCGATATAATCTAGGGGCCATTATTGCTAGGAGGTTACACCTTAATGCTAAAGATGGAGATTTATTTGGTGGGATTTATGCAACTCGTTTAGCTAATTATCTTGGAGTACCCATAAGGGGGAATGACATAGAGTTGCCACCCGCTTTTCTTGATTATAATGCTTTGGTGCGCTATCAGTTTATTGAGAGAAACGAACAGTCCCTCCAGTACCGACTAATCTTTGACAGATGGCGTGCCATCCATGTTACCCTTCCTACTCCTTTCTTATTTAACTTTCAGGTAAAGGGGAGATATTTTATAACCAGAGAGGAGGCAAACGAGTATGAGAGGGAGACGGAGGCCGCTAGCCTCCAAGAAGCGGCTCGCCAAGCGGTAGCTGCTGCAGTACAGTACAACCCCAACTACGATTTAGGATATCATCCGGCCCAGTCATGGGCGTAGACCAACTTAGGCCAAAAGCCTAAGCTTGGGGGAGTACGTATTTCTCACCGACATTACATTCATGTTTACACACTCATTTTAGTTGTCGGTGTTCATACTTTTTCATTGTATCATCCATGCTAGTTTATTTTCTTTTTCCTGCTTTCTTCTTGTGTGTTTGAAAAACCTTAAGAAAAAAGTAGTTGTAGTTTAGTTTACTTTCCATGCATGCTTAGTAATAGTATTAAAAGAAAACCAAAAAAGATTTCTAGTTCTTCTTTTGCTTGTTGGGAGCTTTCCCGTGTAAATAGTTTTTCTCGTTCTTGTTTTACTTTCTTCAGAAGAACAAAAACTCCAAAAATATTTCAGTGTGTTTCTTTGAAATTCTTTTCTTTTCTTTGGGGGTAGAGAGGAGAAGACCACGATGAAAATGTTGAGTGGCTCTCATATGCATTATTATTGATCTAACAAAGAGCCCATATTACCTTGTCTTTTCCTTTGAATAAATGTTTGCAGATTCTAGCTTAGTCCAATGCACGCGCCCTATTATCATTATCCACACCGCTCGGTCGTGCAAGTGAAAGGCAATAACGACGATATATGATGAAATGATTGAGATGAGGGAAAGCTGGTATGAACTCGACTGATGATGTTTGCCAAGACTACGTCGGTGTTTCCCCCAAGAGGAGAGGATGATGTAGCACAGCAACGTTAGGTATTTCCCTCAGTAATGAAACCAAGGTATCAAACCAGTAGGAGAACCAAGCAACAAAACGTAAACAGCCCCTACACACAAATAACAACCACTCGCAACCCAACTAGTTAAAGGGGTTGTCAATCCCTTCCGGGTAACGGCGCCAGAAACGGCTAGTTTACGGGATAAAATTGTAATATATTGAAATAATAGATCGCAAATAAAATAAAGTGCAGCAAAGTATTTTTGTATTTTTGGTTTAATAGATCTGAATAAAAACGCAAAGGAAAAATAGATCGCCAGGCAAATATATGAGAAAGAAGACTCGAGGGCCGTAGGTTTCACTAGTGGCTTCTCTCGAGAAAAATAGCAAATAGTGGGTAAACAAATTACTGTTGGGCAATTGATATAACTTCAAATAATTATGACGATATCCAGGCAATGATCATTACGTAGGCATCACGTCCAAGATTAGTAGACCGGCTCCTGCCTGCATCTACTACTATTACTCCACACATCGACCGCTATCCAGCATGCATCTAGTGTATTAAGTTCATGGAAAAAACGGAGTAATGCAATAAGAACGATGACATAATGTAGACAAGATCCGATTATCTATATGGCGGTAGATATAGATCTCGTCTTTTTATCCTTAGTAGCAACGATACATACGTGTCGGTTCCCTTTGTCACTGGGATCAAGCACCGTAAGATCGAACCCACTACCGGGCACCTCTTCCCGTTGCAAGATAAATAAATCAAGTTGGCCAAACAAAACCCAGATATCGGAGAAGAAATACGAGGCTATAAAAGATCAAAGAAACTCAAATAACTTTAATGGATATAAAAAGATATAACTGATCATAAACTCAAAGTTCATCAGATCCCAACAAACACACCGCAAAAAGAGTTACATCATATGGATCTCCAAGAGACCATTGTATTGAGAATTCAGCGAGAGAGAGAGAAAGCCATCTAGCTAGTAACTATGGACCCGAAGGTCTACAAATATCTACTCACGCATCATCGGAGAGGCACCAATGGAAGTGATGAACCCCTCTATGATGGTGTCTAGATTGGATCTGGTGGTTCTGGACTCTGCGACGGCTGGATGAATATTTCGTCGTCTCCCCTAGGGTTTGTGGATTTTTGGGGTATTTATAGAGAAAAGAGGCGGTCCGTGGGGCACCCGAGGTGGGCACAACCCACCAGGGCGCGCCTGGGCCTCCTGGCGCGCCTTGGTGGGTTGTGCCCCCCTCGGGGCACCCCCAGGTGCAACCAGGGCCCATTGCCTTCCTTCTGGCCCATAAAAAATCATCGTGGAGTTTCGTGGCATTTGGACTCCGTTTGATATTGATTTCCTACGATGTAAAAAACATGGAAAAAAACAGCAACTGGCACTTGGCACTATGTCAATAGTTTAGTCCTAAAAAATGATATAAAATGATTATAAAACATCCAAGATTGATAATAAAACAACATGGAACAATCAAAAATTATAGATACGTTGGAGACGTATCAGCATCCCCAAGCTTAACCCCTACTCGTCCTCGAGTAGGTAAGTGATAAAAACAGAATTTTTGATGTGGAGTGCTGTTCATCAAGTCATATCATATTCTTTTCTTTATAGCATGGACATTTGGACTTTTATGTGATTCAAAGCAATAGTCTAGTTTTGACATAATAATTTAGATACTCAAGCATATCAACAAGCAACTGTGTCTTTCAAAATATCAATGCTAAAACAAGTTATCCCTAGCCCATGATGCTCAAACATTGATCCATTCATGAAACACACTCGAATATTAGCTACACCCAATACTTAAGTACGATCATATTGCCTCCTAGTTGGTGATTTTGTAAGAGAAGATAGAGACTCAAATTCAAAAATAAAAATTGCATAAAGTAAAAGAAAGGCCCTTCGCAGAGGGATGTAGGGATTTGTAGAGGTGCCAGAGCTCAAAGCGAAAAATTTGAGATAAAAACATTTTGGGAGGTGTATCTATCCAACCAACGAAAACGACATGAGCTATGAACACTTTCCATGCTAGATATGCCATAGGCGGTTCCCAAACAGAAAATAAAGTTTATTCCTTTTTCCACCATTCTTTCACTTTCCATGGCTAGCCGTATCCACGGGTGCCTTCCATACCAACACTTTCCAAGGAATTTATTATTTGACAACATAAAGTAAATTCATTTTTGCATTTCGAGACTAGGAATCCCTAAAATCTTTGCCTTACTCTCGTGCAATGACAAGTGAATAAACACTCATCGTGAGAATAGCACATCCAGCATGGAAAATATTAGCCACCCGTTACCGTTCCGCGAGCGAAACAAATACACAAAAGAGAAGTTTATTTTGAATATTAGAGATGGCACATACAAATTTGCTTAGAACGGCAAAAGAATACCGCATATAGGTAGATATAGTGGACTCATGTGGCAAAACTGGTTTAAAAGATTTTGGATGCACAAGTAGAGACCATACTTGGTGCAAAATGAAGGCTAGCAAAAAGATTGAGAAGCGACCAACCAAGAAACGAATAATTTCGTGAAGCAAGCATTAAGCATAAGTAACACCGAATAATGCACCACAAGTAGGATATAATTTCCATTGCATGATTATTGAGTTTCGTGCATGCATAGGGAATCACAAACCTTAACACCAATATTCTTACTAGAGCACAATTACTCATCAACATAACTCACATATCACATCATCATATCTAAAAACTATTACTAGGAATCAAGTTTATTTTGTCCAATGATCTTCATGACAACTTTTTACTTTATCCTTCTTGGATATCTATCACTTTGGGACTAATTTTCACGTGTTGCTTTTCATAAGCTCAAACAAATATAATTGAAGATCATGAGCATAACAAATTTTCTTTCTCTCAAAATAATTTAAGTGAAGCAAGAGAGAATTTATTTAAAATTTTACTAACTCTCAAATAAATCTAAGTGAAGCAAGAGAGCATTTCTTTAGAAATACTAAGCACACCGTGCTAAAAAAGATATAAGTGAAGCACTAGAGCAAGTCCTAGCTCATAAAAGATTTAAGTGAAGCATAGAGAGCAATTCTAGCAAGTCATGATATAATTTTGGCTCTCTCAAATAAGTGTGTCTAGCAAGGATTGATGACCTAAAACACAAAATAAAACAAGCAAAGACACATATCATACAAGACGCTCCAAGCAAAACACATATCATGTGACGAATAAAAATATAGCCTCGAGTAAAATACCGATAGTTGTTGGAAGAAAGCGGGGATGCCACTCAGGGGCATCCCCAAGCTTAGTTTGTTTCTCATTTTTGGATAATAGCTTGGGATGTCGGGGCATCCCCAAGCTTAGGCTCTTACATCCTTCCTTCATCCATCGTAAGATAACCCAAAACTTGAAAACTTCAATCACACAAAACTCAACAAAACTTTCGTGAGATCCGTTAGTATAAGAAAGCAAACCACTACTATAAGTGATGTATCAAACCAATTCATATTTTGTTTTTGTATTATATCTACTGTATTCCAACTTTTCTATGGCAAAAACTCATCAAACAAAACTATAGAGCCATCAAAATAAGCACACAACACAAAGAAAACAGAATCTGTCAAAACAGAACAGTCTGTAGTAATCTGACTTTGGCGAATACTTCTGTAACTCAAACAATTCTACCAAAATAGGAAGACCTGGGTAGTTTGTATATTAATCTTCTGAAAAAAGAATCATGGCAAAATCTCTTTTCTGTGATTTATGAGAATTATTTTCGTGAGCGCAAAGTTTCTGTCTTTTTCAGCAAGATCAAACAACTATCAACCAAGAAGATCCTATAGGCTTTACTTGGCACAAACACTAATTAAGACATAAAAATCACAATCATACCAGTAGCATAATTTTGTAAACACACAAGAACAGAAAGCAAAAGGCAAAAATAAATTTTATTCATTGGGTTGCCTCCCAACGAGCGCTATAGTTTTACGCCCTTAGCTAGGCGTAAAATTTCAATGATGCTCATATGAAAGATAATAATCGAAACACAAAGAGAGCATCATGAAACATGTTACAAACACATTTAAGTCTAACATACTTCATATGCATAGGAGTTTTATAGGAAAACAAATTATCAACACAAGAAACATCTAGCATATGCAAAGGAGAGGAATAAAACATTGACAATCTCAACACAACGAGAGGAAATTTAATAACATGAAAATTTCTACAACCATATTTTCCTCTCTCATAATAATTATATGTAGGATCATAATAAAATTAAATAATATAACTATCATATAAAATTTTATCTTTATGATCCACATGCATGCAAAGTTGACACTCTTCCAAAATAGTGGGATTATCATCAAATAAAGTCATGACCTCTCCAAACCCACTTTTATCAAAAATTTCATAAGATTGAACACTCTCCAAATATGTGGGATTATTTTTAGCTAAAGTTGACACTCTTCCAAACCCACTTTCAATATTATCACAAACATATTCATCATGAGGCTTAAATAAATTTTCAAGATCATAAGAAACATTATCACCCCAATCATGATCATTGCAATAAGTAGCGGACATGACAAAACAAGCATCCCCAAGCTTGGGGTTTTGCATATTATTAGCATAATTGACATTAATAGAATTTATAGTAAAGTTATTACAATCATGCTTTTCATTCAAGGAGCTATCATGAATCACTTCATAAATTTCTTCATCACAATTTTCAGATTCACGAGTCTCAAGCAAAACTTCATAAAAATAATCTAGTGCACTCAACTCACTAGCAATTGGTTCATCATGATTGGGTCTTTTAAAAGATTAGCAAGTGGATGGGGATCCACATCAATAGAGTTTTAGCAAGCGAAGATGCAAGCATATAGAAGGCACATGGCAACACAAGCAAACATGAGATCTGACGAGAAAACGGCAAACGAAAAAGAAGGCGAATAAAACGACAAAATTTTGTGAAGTGGGGGAGAGGAAAACGAGAGGAAAATGGAAAATAATGTAAATTGCGAGGATATGAGATCTCTGATTAGGAACCTACTTATGTTGAAGATCCTCCCCGGCAACGGCGCCAGAAATTCCCTTGATGATGTTTGCCAAGACTACGTCGGTGTTTCCCCCAAGAGGAGAGGATGATGTAGCACAACAACGGTAGGTATTTCCATCAGTAATGAAAACAAGGTATGGAACCAGTAGGAGAACCAAGCAACAAAATGTAAACAGCCCCTGCACACAAATAACAGCCACTCGCAACCCGACGTGTTAAAGGGGTTGTCAATCCCTTCCGGGTAACGGCGTCAGAAACGACTAGTTGACGGGATAAAATTATAATAGATTGAAATAATAGATCGCAAATAAAATAAAGTGCAGGAAAGTATTTTTGTATTTTTGGTTTAATAGATCTGAATAAAAATGCAAAGGAAAAATAGATCGCAAGGCAAATATATGAGAAAGAAGACCCGGGGGCCGTAGGTTTCACTAGTGGCTTCTCTCGAGGAAAATAGCAAGCGGTGGGTAAACAAATTACTGTTGGGCAATTGATAGAACTTCAAATAATTATGACAATATCCAGGCAATGATCATTACATAGGCATCATGCCAAAGATTAGTAGACCGACTCCTGCCTGCATCTACTACTATTACTCCACACATCGACCGCTATCCAGCCTGCATCTAGTGTATTAAGTTCATGGAAAAATGGAGTAATGCAATAAGAATGATGACATAATGTAGACAAGATCCGTTTATCTAAATGGAGGTAGATATAGATCTCGTCTTTTTATCCTTAGTAGCAACGATACATACGCGTCGGTTCCCTTTCTGTCACTGGGATCAAGCACCGTAAGATCGAACCCACTACCGGGCACCTCTTCCCATTGCAAGATAAATAGATCAAGTTGGCCAAACAAAACCCAAATATCGGAGAAGAAATACGAGGCTATAAGAGATCATGCATATAAGAGATCAAAGAAACTCAAATAACTTTCATGGATATAAAAAGATATAACTGATCATAAACTCGAAGTTCATCAGATCCCAACAAACACACCGCAAAAAGAGTTACATCATATGGATCTCCATGAGACCGTTGTATTGAGAATTCAACAAGAGAGAGAAAGCCATCTAGCTACTAACTACGGACCCGAAGGTCTACAAAGAACTACTCACGCATCATCGGAGAGGCACCAATGGAAGTGGTGAACCCCTCCGTGATGGTGTCTAGATTGGATCTGGTGGTTCTGGACTCTGCGGCAGCTGGATGAATATTTCATCGACTCCCCTAGGGTTTGTGGATTTTTGGGGAATTTATAGAGCAAAGAGGCGGTCCGGGGGCACCCGAGGTGGGCACAACCCACCAAGGCACGCCTGGGCCTCCTGGCGCGCCCTGGTGGGTTGTGCCCCCCTCGGGGCACCCCCAGGTGCAACCAGGGCCCATTGCCTCCCTTGTGGCCCATAAAAAATCATCATGGAGTTTCATGGCATTTGGACTCCGTTTGATATCGATTCATGCGATGTAAAAAACATGGAAAAACAGCAACTGGCACTTGGCACTATGTCAATAGGTTAGTCCCAAAAAATGATATAAAATAATTATAAAACATCCAAGATTGATAATAAAACAGCATGGAACAATCAAAAATTATAGATACGTTGGAGACGTATCATCGATCTATCTTGTTTTTGTAAATATGATTAGTTCATCATTCCTGATTCAGTCCATTATGAATGAAACATGTTTGCAATGACAATTAGAGATTATAGTTACTCATGCCATGATTAATTAGCTAGGAGTTTATAATGGTTTACCTTGCATGCCAACATGCTTTTAAAATGGTTGTGATGTAGTATGATAGGATGGTATCCTCCTTTGAATGGTTTAAGTGGCTTGACTTGGCACATGTTCACGCATGCAGTTGAAACCAAATCAACATAGCCTCCACGATATTTATGTTCATGGTGATTTATATCCTACTCATGCTTGCACTCAATGTTGGTTAATATCAATGCATGTTTATGACTGTTGTCGCTCTCTAGTTGGTCGCTCAATCTTTTGCTAGCCTTCACTTGTACTAAGCGGGAATACTGCTTGTGCATCCACTTCCATAAACCCAAAGTTGTTCCATATGAGTCCACCATACCTTCCTATATGCGGTATTTGCCTGCCATTCCAAGTAAATTTGCATGTGCCAAACTCTAAACCTTCAAATGATAATCTGTTTTGTATGCTCGAATCGCTCATGTAGCAACTAGGGTTGTCAATATCTTCCATGCTAGGTCGGTTATTCTCACGATGAGTGGACTCTGCTCATCATTCACGAGAAAATGGCTGGTAACAGCGATGCCTAGACCCATGTTCAAATCAAATCAAAATATAATTGCAAACAAAACTCCCCTAGGAGTATTGTTAGTTGGACGGTACCCGTTGTCTCGGACCAACCGTGGAGTGTGCTTGTTGGTGGTGGGGGAGTATAAAGTTTACCATTCTGTTTGGGAACCGCCTATAATGTATCTAGTATGGAAAATACCGAGATCTCTTGGTTGTTATGTTGACAATGAAAGCATACCACTCAAAATATTATTTATCTCTGTTTTAAAAACTTGAGCTCTGGCACCACTGCAAATCCCTACTTCCCTCTGCGAAGGGCCTATCTATTTACTTTTGTTGCTGAGTCATCATCCTCTTATAAAAAGTGCCAGTTAGAGAGCACCACTATCATTTGTATGCGTTGTTATAATTGATATTGAGTATGACTGTGACTGGATCTCTTTTACCATGAATTACAATGTCTAGTCAGTCCTTGATCTTCAGGGGTGCTCTGCATTTATGTTTTGCGGTCTTAGAAAGGGCTAGCGAGATACACCTTGTTATATCATATCATGATTGTTTTGAAAAAGTGTTGTCATCCGAGATTTATTATTATTGCTCGCTAGTTGATTATGCCATTGATATGAGTAAATTTGAGACCTAAATGTTATTGTGAATGTGATTAGTTCATAATCTTTGCTAAAAACTTGAATGCTGGCTTTATATATTTGCAACAACAAGATCAAACAGAGTTTGTAAAAGTTTTTTTTATCACTTTCAGTTTGTCAACTGAATTGCTTTAGGACAAGCAATGGGTTAAGCTTGGGGGAGTTGATACGTTCCCATCGTATCTACTTTTCCAAACTCTTTTGCACTTGTTTTGGACACTAATTTGCATGATTTGAATGGAACTAACCCGGACTGACGCTGTTTTCAGCAGAATTGCCATGGTGTTATTTTTGGGCAGAAATAAAAGTTCTCAGGATGACCTGAAACTTCACGAAGATTATTTTTGGAATAAATAAAAAATATTGGCAAAAGAATCAACCAAAGGGGACCCACACCCTGTCCACAAGGGTGGAGGGCGTGCCCACCCCCCTGGGGGGCACCCTCCTGTCTTGTGGGTCCCACAAGGCTCCACTGACCTCAACTCCAACTCTATATATTCACATTCGGGGAGAAAAAGTCATAGAGAAGGATTCATCGCATCTTACGATACAGAGCCGCCGTCACCCCCTGTTCTTCATCGGGAGGCCAGATTTGGAGTCCGTTCGGGGCTCCGGAGAGGGGAAATCGTCGCCATCATCATCATCATCAACCATCCTCCATCACCAATTTCATGATGCTCACCGCCGTGCGTGAGTAATTCCATCATAGGCTTTCTAGACAGTGATGGGTTGGATGAGATTTACCATGTAATCGAGTTAGATTTGTTAGGGTTTGATCCCTAGTATCCACTATGTTCTAAGATTGATGTTGCTATGACTTTGCTATGCTTAATGCTTATCACTAGGGCCCGAGTGCCATGATTTCAGATTTGAACCTATTATGTTTTCATGAATATATTTGTGTTCTTGATCCTATCTTGCAAGTTATAGTCACCTACTACGTGTTATGATCCGGCAACCCCGGAGTGACAATAGTCGGGACACTTCCCGGTGATGACCGTAGTTTGAGGAGGTCATGTATTCACTAAGTGCTAATGCTTTGGTCCGGTACTCTATTAAAAGGAGGCCTTAATATCCCTTAGATTCCAATAGGACCCTGCTGCCACGAGAGGGTAGGACAAAAGATGTCATGCAAGTTCTTTCCCATAAGCACGTATGACTATATTCAGAATACATGCCTACATTATATTGATGAATTGGAGCTAGTTCTGTGTCAGCCTATGTTATAACTGTTGCATGATGAATGTCATCCGACATAATTATCCATCATTGATCCATTGCCTACGAGCTCATTTCATACTGATCTTTGCTAAGTTACTTTTCTGTTGTCACTCTTACGATTGCTACAAAATTGCTATTGTTACTTTTGCCACCGTTACCGTTACTTCCATACCACTTTGCTACTAAATAATTTGATGTAGATATTAAGTCTTTCAGGTGTGGTTGAATTGACAACTCAGCTGCTAATACTTGAGAATATTCTTTGGCTCCCCTTGTGTCGAATCAATAAATTTGGGTTGAATAATCTACCCTCGAAAACTGTTACGATCCCCTATACTTGTGGGTTATCAACCGATGAGATCCAGTAAGCAGAAGTCGATACCTCTATTGTTGATGTTTAGCTTTGATTAGAATTTGTGAACTTCTGATGTAGCATATGGTGTTTCAACACGCTTTAAATGTTTATGGTGTTTGTTGTGCACAAACGACCGATTTGTTGCAATAGGTTATGAACGCATGTTGGGAAGGTCTGAAGCATTTATTCATTATTGTTTCTGCATGGTCTTTCATGCCGTGATAGTTATGATCCATTTTAAAATGTAAACATTGTTTCTGCATGAACATTTGTTGCAATAGGTTATGTAAGCATGTTGTGCTGTAAATGGAAATGTGTTGCATGCATGCATATTTTTTTCTTGTCATGTATCTATACCAATATAAAAAGACCCAAAGGGGCAGATCCAACTAATCTCGGCCATCAAACTAAGTCAGTCCAACGACCTAGACTGCTTCAATGGCGAGCGTTCAACGCGCAATTAATATCATACCAAATATTGCACTAATCACAGAATTAAAACACAAATAATATCATACCAAATATCCGCGTGCAATTAATATATTGCCTAAATATTAAAGTGCATTGCATGTGCGCATTTACTAGTTCCTCACAAAATGGCAAGATGAGGCGTCCATAAATCTTTGTAATCTGGTAAAGATTTAAATCCGTCCACCACCAATGCACGCATATCTTCCCAGAAAGCACCACATACGTGTCACACAAAGACCTAAGTACGTTAACGAACACTTATCTGCCCTAACTTATCTTTCATGCTTTGCCGATCCATTTGAAAACATACATGCTACAATGAATGGAAATTTGTTGCATGCATGTCTACATTTTATTGTTGTGTGCTAGTGTTGAAAATATTCTAACGTTCTCCTCACAATTTTTTCACAAAAATGTGAAGGAAAATGCAACAATGTAGAAAACATATAACACATGTTGCATGCGGGGTTTTAACCGGATGTCTCGTGATTGTGACTTTAGTAAAATCTAATGGTTAAGGAAGCGCCATTTTTTTTAAGCTTCAGTCAACTGACGGCTACCATATCCTGAATTAAATGGAAAGATGAAGGCGTACATGAATATATAATCTCAAATGCAAAGATTTAGATTTGTCCTCCATCAATACATGCATATCATCCCGAAAGCAGCAATGGCGGACATAGATCTTGACCACAGAGGATGCCAACCTTCTCACTCGCAACAAAAATGCCAAGTATAATCATAAAAAATGCCAATTTGTCATTCTACTATTATAATACACATAGTATTAGACAAAAAAATGCAAGATATCTTTCTTGGCATTTTTGGAGGGGTTTACCTACGTTTCACATGAAGACCAAGTACGTTGACGAAGACTTATCGCCGTAACAAACACACCCCATATCCCTCATGAAGGCCATAGATCACGCCAACACAGAACCCAATGACACCCCGACCGTCAGATCATCCATCGACACGACGATGACTTGATCACCAACTAAGACACAGGCGCGCACACACGGCCTCTTGGTCGCATTCGTGCGCCCCAGCCCGCTTCCCTGCCATCGTGTAACCACTGGAGGAGAGCACAGTGCCACACCCCGCAATCCGCACTACCCTCACTTCCCCAGCGCCACTATATATGGAAACCCCAAACCACACCTCCATCTCAATCGCTCGCGCACCCCCACACCCACAACTCTCCTACTTGTCCACCTCCCTCTTGCTCCGGTCAACCCTGCGTCGGGGCTGATCTCCGCCAGCCATGTCGCCCGACGACGTGTCCAGAAAGTCGCCCGTGCCGCCGCCACTGCCACCAATGGACTCGTGGGCTTGGGGAGGGCGTCGCTCCAGGCGCCGTCGCGGCAGCGGCAGCGTCAGATCTGTCGACGGCGCCGAGTCCGAGGAGGAGTACCTAGCACTCTCTCTCCTCATGTTGGCGCGCGGTGAGGTCGAGGATGGAGGCGTCGGAGGCGTCAAGGGCATGGGAACGGCGCCGACCAAGGCGCAGGGGTACGAGTGCTCCGTGTGCGGCAAGATCTATGCGTCCTACCAAGCGCTGGGCGGCCACAAGAAGAGCCACAGGAAGCGGCCCACGCCGCCAACAGCGTCGGCAGGCGGCGACGAGGTGTCCGGCGGCGCCCCTGTGGAGGCCAAGGTGCACCAGTGCTCGCTCTGCCTCCGCACGTTCCGGTCGGGACCGGCGCTGGGCGGCCACAAGCGCCTGCACTACGAGGGCGGCGCCGCGGCTGACGGGATCGACAATGACAAGGAGGCTGCCAAGGTGAAGGCGGCGTCGCTGCTGAGGGACTTCGACCAGAACCTGCCGGCGTCAGCGGTGGCCGGGGTACGAGGACGAGAGCCCGCCTCGAGATGCGAAGAGGGTGAGGTTGATGCTACTAGCAGTTTGATCACTGATCAGTGGCGGCCGAGGTGGCGGTGCGAGATTTAGGTTTTTGATTGATGGTTTTAGGAGGAATTCCTCTCTAGGTTTCGATTGTTATTGGGTTGGTTCAATTTGTTCTGGCCCCGGATTGGAATTGTGGTGTTGATATGGTAAGTTCTTAGCGCTGGCGTGGCTAGCTGGTAATGTTATACTAAATTTGCTCGTCATTCCATATTTTGACTCCTGTTGTTTGATAAAGAATCGGACGGCTAGCTGGGAATGGGATATGACTTGCTTTGTAAACCTTTGATCAAAACCACATAGAAACTTTTGAAGACCCCGATTGGGTGAATTCTATGCATGATGAACTACACAACCTCGAGGGGAATCAAGTTTGGACATTGGTTGAGAAGGCCAAGGATTAGCAAAACATCATGATAACCAAATGTGTGTTTTGTAACAAGCAATATAAAGATGGACAAGTCATATGCAACAAAGCTCGTCTTGTAGCTCAAGGTTACACAAGTCTAAGGTATGGACTATGGTGAGACCTATGCCCCCGTTGCTAGACTTGATCCCATTCGCATCTTTCTTGCTTATGCCAATCACAATGACATCACCCTCTACCAAATGGATATTAAAAGTGCTTTCTTAAATGGTGAAATTGAGTAGGATGTTTATGTTAAACAACCTCTCGGCTTTGTTAATCCCAAGAAACCAAACCATCTCTATAAACTTCATAAAGCTCTCTATGGTCTCAAACAAGCACCTAGAGCTTGGTGCAAATGCTTGACAAAGTTTCTTCTTGAAAAAGGCTATGAGATTGGTAAAATTGATTCAACCTTGTTTACTAAGAGAGTTAATGGTGAACTATATGTATGCCAAATATATGTTGATGATATCATATTTGGTTCTACTGACCCTCTCTTTAGTGAAAAGTATACCAAGGACTTATTCGAGAAGTTCAACATGAAAGAAAGCAAATGTATGAAAACTACCATGCCTACCACCGGACATCTTGACTTAACAAGGATGGCAAACCAGTTGATCAAAAGGTTTATTGTTCCATGATTGGTTCATTGCTATATCTATGTGCCTCCCATCACGAAATTATGCTAAGTGTGTGCATGTGTGCACGATATCAAGCGACACCAAAAGATGTCATCTTAAGGCCGTGAAAAAGAATTGTGAGATACTTGATACATACACCAAACTTTGGCATTTGGTATCCGAAAGAATCTTCTTTCAGACTTGTTGGCTATTCTGACTCGGACTATGCCAGAGACAAGGTTGATAGAAAATCCACTTTGGATACATGTCAATTTCTTGGTAGATCTCTTGTGTCTTGGTCCTCCAAGAAAAAAAAATTTGTATCTCTATCCACCGCCAAAGTGGAATAAATTGCAGCCGAATCGTGTTGTGCTCAATTACTATGGATGACACAAACTGTCAAAGATTATGGGATGCATGTGAAACATGTGCCGTTACTATGTGACAATGAGAGTGCTATTAAGATTGCACACAATCCCATGCAACATTCTCAAACTAAGCATATTGAGGTTCGTCACCATTGCATTCGAGATCTTGTTGCTAAAGGTGACATTGACCTCTAGCATGTTCATATTGTTGGGAAACGTTGCATGGAAAACAAAAGAAATTCTACGCACATGCAAGATCTATCCATGGAGATTCATAGCAATGAGAGGGGAGAGTATGTCTACGTACCCTCGTAGACCGTAAGCGGAAGTGTTTAGTAATGCGGTTGATGTAGTCAAACTTCTTCGCGATCCAACTGACCGAGTACCGAACGTACGGCACCTCCGCGTTCAGCACACGTTCAGCTCGGTGACGTCCTCCGCCTTCTTGATCCAGCAAGACGGCGAGGTAGTGGATGAGTTCCGGTAGCACGACGGTGTCGTGACTGATACATCTCCAACGTATCTATAACTTTTGATTGTTCCATGCTATTATATTATCTGTTTTGGATGTTTTATATGCATTAATATGCTATTTTATATTATTTTTGCGACTAACTTATTAACCCATAGCCCATGCGAGTTTCTGTTTTTCCTTGTTTTTGAGTTTCGCAGAAAAGGAATACCGAACGGAGTCCAAACAGAATAAAACTTTACGATGATTTTTCTTGGACCAGAAGACACACGTAGGACTTGAGAACCAAGTCAGAAGAGTCCCGAGGCGACGACAAGGGTGCAGGGCGCGCCCCAGGGGGAGAGCCCCCTGCCTTGTGGGTCCCTCGGAGCTCCTCTGACCCTATTCTTCGGCCTATAAATTCCCGAATATTCCCAAACCCTCAGAGGCATCCACGAAAATATTTTTCCGCCGCTGCAACCTTCTGTTCCCGTGAGATCTCATCTTGGGGCCTTTTCCAGCGATTTGCTGGAGGGGGATTCGATCACGGAGGGCATCTACATCAACCCTATTGCCCTTCCGATGAAGCGTGAGTAGTTTACCTCAGACCTACGGGTCCATAGCTAGTATCTAGATGGCTTCTTCTCTCTCTCTATGTTCTTCAATACCATGTTCTCCTCGATGTTCTTGGAGTTCTATCCAATGTAATATTTTTTTGCGGTGTGTTTGTCAAGATCCGATGAATTGTGGATTTATGATAAGATTATCTATGAATATTATTTGAATCTCCTCTGAATTCTTATATGCATGATTTGATATCTTTGTATTTCTCTTCGAATTATCGGTTTGGTTTAGCCAACTAGATTGGTATTTCTTACAGTGGGAGAGGTGCTTAGTTTTGGGTTCAATCTTGTGGTGTCCTCACCCAGTGACATAGTAGGGGTAGCGAGGCACGTATTGTATTGTTGCCATCAATGATAAAAAGATGGGGTTTGCATCATATTGCTTGAGTTTATCCCTCTACATCATGTCATCTTACTTAATGCATTACTCTGTTATCTTGAACTTAATACTCTAGATGCAGGCAGGAGTCGGTCGATGTGTGGAGTAATAGTAGTAGATGCAGAATCGTTTCGGTCTACTTATCACGGACATGATGCCTATATGCATAATCATTGCCTTGGATATCGTCATAACTTTGCGATTTTCTATCAATTGCTCGACAGTAATTTGTTCACCCACCGTATTATTTGCCTTCAAGAGAGAAGCCTCTAGTGAAACTTGGGTCTATTTTCCATCATATATTTTCAGATCTGTAAACCAAAAAACCCAAAAATACCTTGCTGCAATTTATTTACTTTCATTTAGTTTTACGTTTTAGTAATCTTTTATACCTATCTCTATCAGATCTCACCATTGCAATTGACCGTGAAGGGATTGACAACCCCTTTATCGCGTTGGGTGCTAGTGTTTGATTATTTGTGCAGGTGCATAGATTGGAGACTTGCTTTTACCTCCTACTAGATTGATACCTTGGTTCTCTAACTAAGGGAAATACTTGTCTCTACTTTGCTACATCACCCTTTCCTCTTCGCCTAAGCACTACGAAAATATGACCGGGAGTGTAAACGGTGGAGGGGGGCCGCACATGGCTAAGACAATGTTGTGTTGTGCTAGGCACCCCCTCCCACATATATATAGGTGGGAGGGAGAGGGGAGAGGCCAAGGGGCTCCCCAAGTAGGTCTGAATCCTACTTGGGCTCCTGCCCTTGGTCGCGCCCCCCTGCCATATTTGTCGAAGGGGGAAAGGAAAGGGGGGAGAGGGAAGGAAGGGGAAGGCCGAATCCCCCCTTTCCTTTCCTCCACTTGGGAGGCTGCCATGGGGGTGCGGCAGCCCCTTGTGGGCTGGTGTGCTCCCCTCTAATGGCCCAATAGGCCCACTAACCTCCCGGGGGTGTCCGGTACCCCCTCCGGTACTCCGATGACTACCCGGTACACTCCGAAGCACTTCCGGTGTATGAATACCATCATCCTATATATCAATCTTTACATATCGACCATTTCAAGACTCCTCGTCATGTCTGTGATCTCACTCGGAACTCTGAACAACATTCAGTCACCAAATCATATAACTCATATAACACTATATCATCAACGAACGTTAAGCATGCGGACCCTACGGGTTCGAGAACTATGTAGACATGACTGAGACACCTCTCCGGTCAATAACCAATAGTGGAACTTGGATGCCCATATTGGTTCCTACATATTCTACGAAGATCTTTATCGGTCAAACCGTTATGACAACATACATAATTCCCTTTGTCTATCGGTATGTTACTTGCCCGAGATTCGATCGTCGGTATCTTCATACCTAGTTCAATCTCGTTACCGGCAAGTCTCTTTACTCGTTCTGTAATACATCATCTTGCAACTAACTCATTAGTCACTTTGCTTGCAAGGCTTCTTATGATGTGTATTATCGAGAGGGCCCAGAGATACATCTATGATACTCGGAGTGACAAATCCTAATCTCGATCTATGCCAACTCAACAAACACCTTCGGAGATACCTGTAGAGCATCTTTATGATCACCCAGTTATGCTGTGACATTTGATAGCACACAAGGTATTCCTCCGGTATTCGGGAGTTGCATAATCTCATAGTCGAAGGAATATGTATTTGACATTAAGAAAGCGATAGCAATAAACTGAACAATCAACATGCTAAGCTAACAGATGGGTCTTGTCCATCACATCATTCTTCTAACGATGTGATCCCGTTATCAAATGACAACACATATCTATGGTTAGGAAACCTTAACCATCTTTGAGCAACGAGCTAGTCTAGTAGAGGCTCACTAGGGACATGATATTTGTTTATGTATTCACACATGTATTTAAGTTTCTGATCAATACAGTTCTAGCATGAATAATAAACCTTTATCATGAATAAGGAAATAAAAAATAAAAACTTTATTATTGCCTCTAGGGCATATTTCCTTCACAGATCGACAAACAATTGGCGGATACCTTCACTAAATCTCTTGATGAGAAGATATTTTGTCACTTGAGAAGTGAGCTGAATTTCATTGATGCGTCCAACGTGAAATAGAAACTCACTTGGATGCACGCAATGGCATGAGCTTTCATGACTAATCCTTGATAATTCTCTTATGATGATCATTTCATATCTTGGATACACTGCTCCCTTGTATTGCATCTAACCCCTCGTAGGTACCTGGATATTACGTCATTCCATAAGTTTGCTCTCAAACTCCCATTTAGAGTAAACAAAGTTGGACCAAGTATCTAGACCTTTGGTGTGCCCAAGGAACAAGACAACTCAAACGTATCCTTTGACAACATATGACTCTATGTTTCACTCTTGTCAATTTGGATACATATGTTGTTCCTTGCAAAAATAACCCATGTAGGAAAATGAACTACAAATGAAAGGATTGCTCCCAACTTCATTCCATGAGCATCCACCTCAAGTTCAACTACATGATGGACATCAATACCAAAACCCAATGTAAGCCCTCACATCTTAGAGAAGCTTTACTCAAAGACATGAGCCAAAGCAACTCAACAAGATGTGAATACATTGAAATGCTTAAACGAAAAATGGTAACCCCAGTTTGAGCTTAACGATGAGTATGGCCTATGATCAAGTGTCCTCACTTGACTCCTAAGTCAATAGACTCTAACATAGGTGACCTAGTCACCGACCCCCTTCTAGATGAAGTTCCTCGTATCTTTCTTAGTTTCCTTCTCTTGTTTCATTTGGGTGTTTTGTTTCCCTTTTCAAAAAAAACATCATCTAGACGCTTTTCACTTTCTTTCTTCTGCTAGTTTTTATTCTAGTCAATTCCTTGCATATCCTATTCAAATTCCTTGAAAATCTGTGTGAGAGCCCATTATCTAGTGAGCTGAGTTGACAAATTTTTCTTTCTACATTGAAATCGGTCCCATTGACTTGAAAGACATCGGATACACCAAAATGCAGTTATCACTACACATCGGTTCATTGGTACAACTGAAGCGGACAAATTTGGACCCACCGATGTGATCATTCTGTGATGTACCTATCTCGGAGTCATCGATCAATACATCTCGGAGTCACCGATTTCACTGCCAAAAGAATCTTTTCTCAAGATTATCCTTATTTCTTTCCAGTTCCACTCAATGATTTTTCCCTCTGCCTGCATCTAAAATTACATCATGCCTAGTTGTGCCTCTCCAGGACCATACCCACTTCGCCAATAACCTTGAAGCTAGACCCTTCTTGGAAATTGGTCTCAAAGGGGGGAGAGATGCACATCAAAGCTTATTACAATCTCTTCTATATCAAAAGGAATACCCTAAGGGAGAGAGATGCATTTTATAAGAGGAGAGAATTCTACATGTTTCTAAGAGGGGAGAAACATGTTTTTGTTGCTCTAATTTTGAGTGTTCCTCTGATTTTGGCTCACCCTACCTACTCCCAATATCCAATGCTAGATTCAGGGGGAGAGGAAGTTCATGTTAGGGCAGACAAATCTCTTTTGGAACTCTATTGGAAATCTTATTTGGTCTTTTGGGGACATGGTTGCATCTAAAAGAAGTATTCACCTAGTGATACTCTCTTCTCTACATGTCATCCCAATCTTGGTAGTCTTGATGATCTTGTGTCTTTCTCTTGAAGAAGTTATCTTGTGTTATCTAATCCTGTTTTCTCAAGTGTATTTCTTCAAGAACTTGATGAAGAATTTCAAGGTAAGTATATGCATCATACTCATGTGCATGATGGTCGCTTGCTTGTTGCATATATTGTTTGCAAGAAAGAATCATGGACATGAGGGTACTTCACTTTCATCATGTTGCTCTGATGCATATAGCCAAGATACATGTGACACGTTACAATCCCTTCATTTTTGTACATCTATAGTCCAGAAGCTATCATCATTTAACAGTTGCACACTTGTAGGGGGAGCATATGCATGTTAAATGTTCCTTTCAAAGCTTTCATGCTTTTCTATTGATGCATTTTCTACTTGAAGCTTTGATGTATGTTGTCATCAATTACCAAAAAGGGGAGATTGAAAGCACATTTGCTCCCTTGGTGGTTTTGTTAATTAATGTCAACATACATGTTGTTGGACTAACACCTTTATCTAGTATATTTCAGATAAGTACAACAGTGGCATGAAAAGGACATGAGGATGTGGACCCCTTCAAAATCCTAAGGACAAGAATTGGCAAAGCTCCAAGAAACTTCATTTTTTGGTTAAGTGATCCAAGATCACATTTAGTCCATAGGAAAGCCAATACTTTTAAAAGGGGATAAGGTTTTGATCATGACTCAATTGCTCAAGTGCTTAGTGACATTGTTCCAAAAATCCTCAAATACTTCTTCACATCACATCTATCCAAAACCCTAAAGTGTCATCTCGGTCCCACCAAAATACACTATCCCGGACTTGCCGAGTTGATCACACACACTGCCTAAGCCAAACCCTACCATTTCAGTTTTATCGATATGGATCTCGGTCTCACTGAGATAACGCGACCAAGTTTTTGTGATGAAGTTGCTTCATTTTGGAATTACTAAGATGAAATGATCGGAACTACCAAAACAAGGTCTTGCCCTAGCCATTGCACTTCGGTCGCTCCGAGATGTTCTGATCGGTCTCACCGAAACCTCCAACGTTCTAATCTTTTACACTAGTCGGTCTCACCGAGATTTTGGTCCGGTGTCACCGAGTTGGGTCAAAATCTAGTAAAGGTTGGATTTATGCGTGAAGCCTATATATACCCCTCCACCCCCACTTACTCTCAAAGAGAGCCGTCAAAACGAAACACTACTTCCACTACTCATTTTCTGAGAGAGAACCACCCACTCATATGTTGAGATCAAGCCACTTCATTTCAACCATTTGAACCTTGATTTCTAGCCTTCCCCAAGTTACTTTACATTCAATCCCCTCTCCTACAAAAGCCAAATATGTGAGAGAGTGATTGAGTGTTGGGGAGACTATCATTTAAAGTACAAGAGCAAGGAGTTCATCATTGATAACACCATTTATTACCTTTTGGAGAGTGGTATCTCCTAGATTGGTTTGATGTCACTTGGGAGCCTCCAAGAACTTATGGAGTTGAACCAAGAAGTTTGTAAGGGCAAGGAGATCAACTACTTCGTGAAAATCTACCCGAGTGAGGCTAGTCCTTCATGGACGTAAGCCATGATGGAATAGACAAGGTTGCTTCTTCGTGGAACCTTCATGGGTGGAGCCCTCCGTGGACTCGTGCTACTTCTTGAGCTTGCGCTGGTTTTTCCCTTGAAGAGGAAAGGGTGATGCATCAAAGTAGACATAAGTATTTCCCTCAGTTAGAGAACCAAGGTATCAATTGCTACCTCTTGAGCTTGCGTTGGTTTTTCCCTTGAAGAGGAAAGGGTGATGCAGCAAAGTAGAGTAAGTATTTCCCTTAACTTTTGAGAACAAAGGTATCAATCCAGTAGGAGACAACGCACAAGCCACTGAATACCTGCACAAACAAACACCAACTTGCACCCAACGCGACAAAGGGGTTGTCAATCCCTTCACGGTTGTTTGCAAAGTGAGATCTGATATAGATGGATAAACAGTAAAGTAATATTTTTGGTATTTTTGGTTTATAGATCGGAAAGTAAAAGATTGCAAAGAAAGTAAAAAAGAAACTAAAAGTGTAGATCGGAAACTTATATGATGGAAAATAGACCCGGGAGCCATAGGTTTCACTAGAGGCTTCTCTCAAGATAGAAAATATTACGGTGGCTGAACAAATTACTGTCGAGCAATTGATAGAAAAGCGCAAAGTTATGACGATATCTAAGGCAATGATCATGAATATAGGCATCACGTCCATGTCAAGTAGACCGAAACAATTCTGCATCTACTACTATTACTCCACACATCAACCAACTCCTGCCTGCATCTAGAGTATTAAGTTCATAAGAATAGAGTAACACATTAAGTAAGATGACATGATGTAGAGGGATAAACTCAAGAAATATGATGAAAACCCCATCTTGTTATCCTCGATGGCAACAATACAATACGTGTCGGTTCCCCTTCTGTCACTAGGATCGAGCACCGCAAGATTGAACCCAAATCTAAGCACTTCTTCCATTGCAAGAAAAACCAATCTAGTTGGCCAAACCAAACCGATAGTTCGAAAAGACTTGCAAAGATATCAAATAATGCATATAAGAATTCAGAGGAGATTCAAATAATATTCATAGATAAGCTCATCATAAATCCACAATTCATCGGATCTCGGCAAACACACCGCAAAAGAGAATTACATCGAATAGATCTCCAAGAACATCGAGGAGAACATGGTATTGAGAATCAAAGAGAGAGAAGAAACCATCTAGCTACTAGCTATGGACCCATAGGTATGTGGTAAACTACTCACGCTTCATCGGAGAGGTAATGGTGTTGATGTAGAAGCCCTCCGTGATCGAATCCCCCTCCGGCAAGACACCAGAAAAGGCCCCTAGATGGGATCTCACGGGTACAGAAGTTTGCGGCGGTGGAGAAGTGGTTTCGTGGCTCTCCTGGAAGGTTTTGGGGTATTTGAGAATATATAGGCGGAAGAAATAGGTCGGTGAAGTCACGAGGGGCCCACAAGGGTGGCGGGCGCACCCTCCATCCTTGTCTGTGCCTAATGGCTTCCGTGACATGTACTCCAAGTCCTCTGGATGTCTTCTGGTCCAAGAAAAATCATCGCGAAAGTTTCATTCCGTTTGGACTCTGTTTGGTTTTCCTTTTCTGCGAAACTCTAAAACAAGGAAAAAAAACAGGAACTGGCACTGGGCTCTCGGTTAATAGGTTAGTCCCAATAATCATATAAAATAGCATATTAATACATATAAAACATCCAGAATAGATAATATAATAGCATGGAACAATCAAAAATTATAGATACGTTGGAGACGTATCAAGCATCCCCAAGCTTAATTCCTGCTCGTCCTCGAGTAGGTAAATGATAAAAACAGAATTTTTGATGTCGAATGCTACCTAACATATTTACCAATGTAATTCCTTTTTATTGTGGCATGAATGTTCAGATTTGTATGATTCAAAACAAAAGTTTAATATTGACATAAAACAATAATACTTCAAGCATACTAACAAAATAATTATGTCTTCTCAAAATAACATGGCCAAAGAAAGCTTATCCCTACAAAAATCATATAGTCTGGCTATGCTCCATCTTCATCACACACAATATTCAAATCATGCACAACCCTGATGACAAGCCAAGCAATTGTTTCATACTTTTGACATTCTCTTTTCAACTTTCATGCAATACATGAGCGTGAGCCATGGACATAGCACTATAGGTGGAATAGAAGGTGGTTGTGGAGAAGACAAAAAAGAGGGAGATAGTCTCACATCGACTAGGCATATCAACAGGCTATGTAGATGCCCATCAATAGATATCAATGTGAGTGAGTAGGGATTGCCATGCAATAGATGCACTAGAGCTATAAGTTTATGAAAGCTCAAAATGAGAACTAAGTGGGTGTGCATCCAACTCGCTTTCTCACGAAGACCTAGGGCAATTTGAGGAAGCCCATCATCGGAATATACAAGCCAAGTTCTATAATGAAAATTCCCACTAGTATATGAAAGTGACAACATAGGAGACTCTCTATCATGAAGATCATGGTGCTACTTTGAAGCACAAGTGTGGTAAAAGGATAGTACCATTGCCCCTTCTCTCTTCTCTCACATTTTTATTATTTGGGCCTTCTCTCATTTTTTTGGCCTCTTTTTTCGTCTGGAGTCTCATCCCGACTTGTGGGGGAATCACAGTCTCCATCATCCTTTCCTCACATGGGACAATGCTCTAATAATGAAGATCATCACACTTTTATTTACTTACAACTCAAGAATTACAACTTGATACTTAGAACAAAATATGACTCTATATGAATGCCTCCGGCGGTGTACTGGGATGTGCAATGAATCAAGAGCGACATGTATGAAAGAATTATGAACGGTGGCTTTGCCACAAATATGATGTTAACTACATGATCACGCATAGCAATATGACAATAATGGAGCGTGTCATATAAATGGAACGGTGGAAAGTTGCATGGCAATATATCTCGGAATGGCTAAGGAAATGCCATAATAAGTAGGTATGGTGACTGTTTTGAGGAAGGTATATGGTGGGTTTATGGTACGGGCCAAAGTTGCGCGGTACAAGAGAGGCTAGCAATGGCAGAAAGGTGAGAGTGCGTATAATCCATGGACTCAACATTACTCATAAAGAACTCGCATACTTATTGCAAAAATCTATTAGTCATCGAAACAAAGTACTATGCGCATGCTCCTAGGGGGATAGATTGGTAGGAAAAGACTCGCTCGTTCCCGACCGCCATTCATAAGGAAGACAATCAATAAATAAATCATGCTCCGACTTCATCACATAACGGTTCACCATACGTGCATGCTACGGGACACAAAAACTTTAACACAAGTATTTCTCAAATTCACAACTACTCACTAGCATGACTTTAATATCACCATCTTCATATCTCAAAACAATCATAAGGAATCAAACTTCTCATAGTATTCAATGCACTCTATATGAAAGTTTTTATTATATCCCTCTTGGATGCCTATCATATTAGGACTAATTTTATAACCAAAGAAAATTACCATGATGTTTTAAAGACTCTCAAAATAATATAAGTGAAGTGTGAGAGTTCATCAATTTCTATGAAATAAAACCACCGCCGTGCTCTAAAAATATATAAGTGAAGCACTAGAGCAAATTTGCCTAGCTCAAAAGATATAACTGAAACACATAGAGTATTCTAATAAATCACGATTCATGCATGTATCTCTCAAAAGGTGTGTACAACAAGGATGATTGTGGCAAACTAAAAAGCAAAGACTCAAATCATACAAGATGCTCCAAGAAAAACACATATATATCATGTGGTGAATAAAAATATAGCCTCAAGTAAAGTTACCGATAGACGAAGACGAAACAGGGGATGCCTTCCGGGGCATCCCCAAGCTTAGGCTCTTGGTTGTCCTTGAATATTACCTTGTGCTGCCTTAGGCATCCCCAAGCTTAGGCTCTTTCCACTCCTTATTCCATAGTCCATCAAACCCATACCCAAAACTTGAAAACTTCACAACACAAAACTCAACAGAAAATCTCATAAGCTCCATTAGTATAAGAAAATAAATCACCACTTTTGGTACTGTTGTGAACTCATTCTTTATTTATATTGGTTTAATATCTACTGCATTCCATCTTTTCCATGGTTCATACCCCCGATACTAGCCATAGATGCATCAAAATAAGCAAACAACACGCGAAAAACAGAATTTGTCAAAAACAGAACTGTCTGTAGCAATCTTGAGATTTCGAATACTTCTGTAACTCCAAAAATCCTGAAAATTAGGAGGACCTAAGCAATTTGTTTATTAATCTTCTGCAAAAATAATCAGTATTTTATCGCACTTCTGCTAAAAATGAAAACTAATCTCCTGGGCGCAAAAGTTTCTGTTTTTCAAAAGATCAAATCAACTATTAGTGTAAGCTATCCCAAAGGCCTTACTTGGCACAAACACTAATTAAAACATAAAAACCACATCTAACCAGAGGCTAGATAAATTATTTAATGCAAAACAGGACCTAAAAAGTAAGAACAAAAATAAAATTGGGTTGCCTCCCAACAAGCGCTATTGTTTAACACCCTTAGCTAGGCATAAAACATGAATAGATCTAAGTATTCTCGTCTTCAGTATGTAATTATTTTCTCATCAAATCCTCCAAAACCCGTCAAAGAAATTCTATCCTTTCCTTTATTTCCCTTCTAGTGGATGAACTTAAATCATGGAAAGGACTTTGATTGGTAATTTTAACACTCATAAACCCATAGTCGGGATCATCACCATATATATATCATCATAGAAGATACGGAGCTCGTTTTTAAAAGGTTCCTTCATCATTTTATTCAACCAATCTCTATTAAATCCTACATAAATTCCCCTAGTTTCTCCTAAGATTTTCACTATAAGATTGATAATCCCTAGATTCCAAACTACGCATAGTTTCTTTATCATGAAGGATATCTATAATTGGAGGGTGTTCAACATCCTTTTTATAGAAAGCAAAAATATCCCTAGCTTCTTGTATTATAAAATCGAATTCACGCATAAGGATAATAGTGGCAATCTTTTTAGCTATTGGATGATTGATATTAGGAAGTTCATAAAACACTTTTTGCAAGGCCGGATGAAGATGCACAAATTTTCTTTCCAATTTCTCAACAAGCATAACAATAGCATCTACATAACAATTTGTCTCAAGAAGAATAGATCTTTTATTAATAGGCGTGGATCCCGTACAACCAAAGAATTCTTGGATACCGCTCTTCCCGATAACATTACCATCCCCCACACGAAAGATTTTTGTTTTGTAATTAGGCGGATTTTCAGCATGATCCGAAGAACAAGACTCTGGTTTTTCCTCAAGATTTTCAACGATAACCTCCCCAGTTCCAGACATGGTGGCAATTGGCAAACGAGCAAGCGAAGAAGACGAACGGAAGAGGGGCGAAGAAAAGGCATTTTTTTAAAAAATAATTTTAGAAGTGGGGGAGAGGAAAACGAGAGGCGAATGGCAAATAATGTAATGCGAGGGATGAGAGTTTATGATGGGTACTTGGTATGTCTCGGCTTGGCGTAGATCTCCCCGGCAACGGTGCCAGAAATTCTTCCTGCTACCTCTTGAGCTTGCGTTGGTTTTTCCCTTGAAGAGGAAACGGTGATGCAACAAAGTAGAGTAAGTATTTCCCTCGTCTTTTGAGAACCAAGGTATCAATCCAGTAGGAGACAACGCACAAGCCACCGAATACCTGCACAAACAAACACCAACTTGCACCAACGCGACAAAGGTGTTGTCAATCCCTGCACGGTTATTTGCAAAGTGAGATCTGATATAGATGGATAAACGGTAAACTAATATTTTTGGTATTTTTGGTTTATAGATCGGAAAGTAAAAGATTGCAAAGAAAGTAAATAGGAAACTAGAATTGTAGATCAGAAACTTATATGATGGAAAATAGACCCGGGGGCCATAGGTTTCACTAGAGGCATCTCTCAACATAGAAAATATTATGGTGGGTGAACAAATTACTGCCGAGCAATTGATAGAAAAGTGCAAAGTTATGACGATATCTAAGGCAATGATCATGAATATAGGCATCACATCCGTGTCAAGTAGACCGAAACGATTCTGCATCTACTACTATTACTCCACACATCGACCGACTCTGGCCTACATCTAGAGTATTTAGTTCATAAGAACAGAGTAACGCATTAAGTAAGATGACATGATGTAGCGGGATAAACTCAAGCAATATGATGAAAACCCCATCTTGTTATCCTCGATGGCAGCAATACAATACGTGTCGGCTCCCCTTCTGTCACTAGGATCGAGCACTGCAAGATTAAACCCAAAGCTAAGCACTTCTCCCATTGCAAGAAAAACCAATCTAGTTGTCCAAACCAAACCGATAGTTCGAAGAGACTTGCAAAGATATCAAATAATGCATATAAGAATTCAGAGGAGATTCAAATAATATTCATAGATAAGCTTATCATAAATCCACAATTCATCCGATCTCGGCAAACACACCGCAAAAGAGTATTACATCAAATAGATCTCCAAGAACATCGAGGAGAACATGGTATTGAGAATCAAAGAGAGAGAAGAAGTCCTCTAACTACTAGCTATGGACCCGTAGGTCTGTGGTAAACTACTCACGCTTCATCGGAGAGGCAATGGTGTTGATGTACAAGCCCTCCGTGATCGAATCCCCCTCCGGCAGGACGCCGGAAAAGGCCCCTAGATGGGATCTCACGGGTACATAAGGTTGCGGCGGTGGAAAAGTGGCTTCGTGGCTCTCCTGGAAGGTTTTAGGGTATTTGAGAATATATAGGCGGAAGAAATAGGCCGGTGGAGTCACGAGGGGCCCACAAGGGTGGGGGTGCGCCCTCCATCCTTGTGGGTGCTTCGTGGCTTCCCTGACGTGTACTCCAAGTCCTCTGCATGTCTTCTAGTCCAAGAAAAATCATCGCGAAAGTTTCATTCCGTTTGGACTCCATTTGGTATTCCTTTTCTATGAAACTCTAAAACAAGGAAAAAACAGGAACTGGCACTGGGCTCTCGGTTAATAGGTTAGTCCCAAAAATCATATAAAATAGCATATTAATACATATAAAACATCCAAAACAGATAATATAATAGCATGGAACAATAAAAAATTATAGATACGTTGGAGACGTATCATCATCAAGTAGGAGGTACAAGCAAGTCCCCAAGCTATGCACCTGCACAAACAACCAAACACTTGCACCCAACGCGATAAAGGGGTTGTCATTCCCTTCACGGTCAATTGCAAAGGTGAGATCTTATAGAGATAGGTATAAAAGATTGCTGAAACGTAAAACAAAATAAAAGTAAATAAATTGCAGCAAGATATTTTTTGGTATTTTTAGTTCATAGATCTGAAAATATATAATGGAAAATAGACCCGGGGGCCATAGGTTTCACTAGAGGCTTCTCTCATGAAGGCAAATAATACGGTGAGTGAACAAATTACTATCAAGCAATTAATAGAAAAGCGCAAAGTAATGACGATATCCAAGGCAATGATTATGCATATAGGCATCACGTCTGTGTCAAGTAGACCGACTCCTGCCTGCATCTACTACTATTACTCCACACATCGACCGCTATCTAGCATGCATCTAGAGTATTAAGTTCATAAAGAACGGAGTAACGCCTTAAGTAAGATGACATGATGTAGAGGGATAAACTCAAGAAATATGATGAAAACCCCATCTTTTTATCCTTGATGGCAATAATACAATACGTGTCTCGCTACCCCTACTTTGTCACTGGGTGAAATCACGCAAGATTGAACCCAAAACTGAGCAAAATACCAATCTAGTTGGCCAAATCAAATCGATAATTCGAAGAGAAATACAAAGATATCAAATCATGCATATAAGAATTCAGAGAAGATTCTAATAATATTCATAGACAATCTGATCATAAATCCACAATTCATCGGATCTCGACAAACACACCGCAAAAGAAGATTACATCGGATAGATCTCCAAGAACATCAAGGAGAACATGGTATTGAGAATCAAAGAGAGAGAAGAAACCATCTAGCTACTAGCTATGGACCCGTAGGTCTGAGGTAAACTACTCACGCTTCATCGGAAGGGCAATAGGGTTGATGTAGATGCCCTCCGTGATCGAATCCCCCTCCGGTAGATCGCCGAAAAAAGGCCCCAAGATGGGATCTCACGGGAACAGAAGGTTGAGGCGGCGGAAAAGTATTTTCGTGGCTTTCTCTGAGGGTTCTGAAATATATGTGAATTTATAGGTCGAAGAAGTAGGCCAGGGGAGTCCCGTGGGGGACACAAGGCAGGGGGGCGCCCCCCCCTAGTGCGCGCCCTCCACCCTTGCCGCCGCCTCGTGGGTCTTCTGACTTGGACTCAAAGTCCTACAGGTTTCTTCTGGTCCAAGAAAAATCATCGCAAAGTTTTATTCCGTTTGGACTCCGTTTGATATTCCTTTTCCGCGAAACTCAAAAACAAGGAAAAAACAGAAACTGGAATGAAGTCTCCATCAAAGTGGACGTACGATAGCACCACCTATCAAAACCACGCCAAAAATCACAGTGTCTTCATTGCGTTTGATCCTCCATCTCTACCCCTTACTTTCCGCACAATTGCATGTTTTACTATTTCCGCTGCCCTATCTTTAGATATGCATGTGAAGTCTTGGTGATATCTTAACTAGTGCTAAAATCGGCCTAAGTTTTAAGAGAACTAAAAACTGCACCTTTGGTTGGTTAAGAGTCTATTCACCCCCCTCTAGACCTATGTTCTCTGATCCTACAAGGCGACACCTCTATCGTTGATGTTTAGCTTTGATTAGAATTCGTGAACTTCTGGTGTTGCATATGGTGTTTCAACATGCTTTAAATGTTTATGGTGTTTGTTGTGCACAAACGACTGATTTGTTGCAATAGGTTATGTACGCATGTTGGGAAGGTCCGAAGCATTTCTTCATTGTTGTTTCTGCATGGTCTTTCATGCCGCGATAGTTATGATCCATTTTAAAACGTAAATGGTGCAGTAAATGGAAATGTGTTGCATGGATGCATATATTTTGTTCTTGTCATGTATTCAAATTGTTCTCACAAATGTGGATGGAAATGAAACGTTGTTGCAAACATACGACACATGTTGCATGCGTTTGTTTTTATCATCTGTCTCGGGATTATGACTTTAGTCAGATTCGACAGTTATGGTGGCGACCTATTTTTTCCAAGCTACAACAAACCGACGCCTCGGCCAACCCCAATTAAATGGCAAGATGAGGCGTTCATAAATCTTTATAATCTGGCAAAGATTTAAATTTGTCCTCCGCCAATGCACGCATATCTTCCTAGAAAGCACCACATACGTGTTACACAAAGACCTAAGTACGTTAACGAACACTTATCCGCCCTAACTTATCTTTGATGCTTTGACTTTTGTGATTCATTTGAAAACATACATGCTACAATGAATGGAAATCTGTTGCATGCATGCCTACATTTTATTGTTGTGTTCTAGTGTTGAAAATGTTGTGAAGTTCTCCTCGCATTTTTTTTTTGAAAAGTGTGAAGGAAAATGCAACACTGTAGCAACACATATTGCATGCGGGGTTTTAACCGGATGTCTCGTGATTGTGTCTTGAGTAAAATCCGATGGTTAAGCAAGCGCCTTTTTGTTTAAGCTTCAGCCGGCTGACGCCTAGCACGGCCTGAATTAAATGGAAAGATGGAGGCGTGCATGAATCTATAATCTCAAATGCAAAGATTTAGATTTGTCCTCCATCAATGCACGCATATTATCCCGAAAGCAGCGGTGGCGGAGATAGATGTTGACCACAGAGGATGCCAATCTTCTCATTCACAACAAAAATGCCAAGTATAATTATTTTTAGTGCTAGCATTTTTAGTCTAATACTATGTGTATTATAATGGTAGCATGATAAACTGAAGGGCCGAGATCACGCCATCATAGAACCCAACGACACCCCGACCGTCAGATCTTCCATCGACACGATCATGGCTTGATCACCAAGTCAGACATAGGCGCATACGCACGGCCTCGCGGCCGCATACGTGCGCCCCGGCCCGCCGCCCTGCCATCGCGTAACCACTGGAGGAGAGCACAGTGCCACACCCCGCAGTCCGCACTACCCTCACTTCCCCAGCGCCACTATATATGGCAACCCCAACCCACGCATCCATCTCAATCGCTCGCGCACCCCCACACCCACCACTCTCCTACTTGTCCACCTCCCTCTTGCTCCGGTCAACCCTGCGTCAGGGCCGATCTCCGCCAGCCATGTCGCCCGACGACGTGTCCCGGAAGTCGCCCGTGCCGCCGCCGTCCCCGCCGCCGATGGACTCGTGGGCTCGGGGAGGGCGTCGCTCCAGGCGCCGTGGCGGCAGCGGCAGCGCCAGCTCTGGCGGCGGCGTCGAGTCCGAGGAGGAGTACCTGGCGCTCTCCCTCCTCATGCTGTCCCGCGGCGTCCGCGGCGAGGTCGAGGACGGCGGCATCGGAGGCGTCAAGGGCTTGGGAGCGGCGCCGACCAAGGCGCAGGGGTACGGGTGCTCCGTGTGCGGCAAGGTCTACGCGTCCTACCAAGCGCTAGGCGGCCACAAGACGAGCCACCGGAAGCCGCCCACGCCGCCAGCGGCGTCGGCGGGCGGCGACGAGGCGTCCGGCGGCGCCCCCGTGGAGGCCAAGGTGCACCAGTGCTCGCTCTGCCACCGCACGTTCCCGTCCGGGCAGGCGCTGGGCGGGCACAAGCGCCTGCACTACGAGGGCGGCGCCGCGGCCGACGGGACCGGCAAGGACAAGGAGGCCGCCAAGGCGAAGGCGGCGGCGCTGCTGAGGGACTTCGACCTGAACCTGCCGGCGTCGGGGGTGGCCGGGGACGAGGCCGAGAGCCCGCCCCCGGAGGCGAAGAGGGCGAGGCTGATGCTACTAGCAGTCTGATCGATCACTGATCACTGGCGGCTGAGGCGGCGGCGCGGGATTTAGGTTTTTGATTGATGGTTTTAGGAGGGAATTCCTCTCTAGGTTTCGATTGTTATTTGGTTGGTTCAATTCGTTCTGGCCCCGGATTGGAATTGCATGCGGTGTTGATATGGTAAGCGCTTAGCGCTTAGCGCTGGCGTGGCTGGCTGGTAATGGCATACCAAATTTGCTTACCTGTCCATATTTTTTACTCCGGCCGTTGGATAAATAATCCGGCGGCTGGCTGGGAATGGGATAGGACTTGCTTTGTAAGCCCGTGAGCAAAAAATATAGAAACTTTTGTTCTTTCCTTTTTCAACTTCGTATCGAAATATCTTAGTGTGAAAGAAAATTACTGCTTACAGCTAGAATCACGGAAAAACAACTTATCTTTGCTGGCTGCTTTTCACTATTTCATCAGCGGCCGCGTGGGATGTCCTCACTAACACTGCAAGCAGGCTACACGCGGCTGGCTGTTAAAATAGGGCGTGCATACATGGACAGGGACATGGACGCCGCTTTGACCTCTCAAACATAGGAAGGTTACAGACGACGGCCGTAATCAACCGCCCAGCCCCACCTTAATTGTTTCGACATGTAACCATCATCAAAACTCAATTACGCTTCAGTTTCATCAACAAGGAATTTTGTTTTAGATAGAACAGAACAAAAGTCTCGTCGCAAAAAAAATAGAAAAGAAAAACAGAGCAAAAGTCAACTAGGGTTCAATTGGGAAAGCATGTTGGCCTTGTGAAAGCCATAGTTAGTTTCCATTAAGTTCATGACTAATTCCATTCCACATGGGAGGGTGGTCGAGGGTAGTGCCGTAGTGGCCATGATGCATGCACTTGTATGTAGCAACCTGGAACATTCTCTCTTCCAGCTCCCATCCGTCTTAGCTTGTTGTTGAATAATGCCTCAGTGCAATGCATAATATGCATGCTAATTACGACCTACGACCAGGACTTAGCACTCCAGCTTTACTTAATTAACAGCGCAAGCTGTGTGTGTGCGGTTTCAGACACATGTGTGTGCGTGTGTGCGTATACATACCTCCTTGCTGACAGCTTTGGATATGGATCAAGCAAAAGGTTGATCAACTAACTAAGCAACAATAAGATTGTTAAGTAGTAGTACTAAGAATAGCGAAGCAGAGAGGTCACGTCGAGCATCCCGGGTGTCGTGTCTGTCCCGCCTCAGAAATGAGAGGGAGTACGTGCGTGCGTGACCGGGATCGGCCGGGGTGTCGTTGTCGAGGCGGAGCCATGCCATGGGATGCATGCCCCGGCTCTAGAAGACAGGCCAACGCGGCGGCATCCACCGGACGCGTGGACTCGGCCTCCGGCTGCCGACGGCACGGCACGGCAGGTGTTGCATGCGCCCCTGGCCCCTCCGTGCAACGAGAGAGAGAGAGCGCGCGCTCGTAGGGAACGTTGTCCAGCCTTTTGATTCGTAGGATTTCTAAAACGCGAAAATAAAAAAAGCATGGAATTAGAGTAGAATGTCGTCTTGAATCCTACAGGATTGTACGAGTGTTTGATTGTGTATAGAAAAAACGCAGGATTCTTTTAAAAAGGTTTGAGTGGATGAAATGTTTCCTATGAAATCTAGTGCAAATGAATCTTATAGAAAAAATTCCTAAAAATTAGAATCCTTTAAAATTTCTTTGAGAATCCTTTAAATCAAAGAAGCCATCAGCTCTTACTTCTGGTCTGCTACAACGGTACGGTACAACCTCGTGTTGTTTTACCTATATGTGGTACGGAGTGTCTGCATTTTGGGTGCTTCTCGTGGTTAACTGAAAAAAATACTGTATTACTTCCTTCCTTCCTAAATACAAGTCTTTTTAGAGAATCCTACATACGAAGCAAAAGAAGTGAATCTACACTTTAAAATACGTCTATATTATGTAGTCTATATTGAAATTTTTAAAAAGACTTATATTTGGAAGCGGGGAAGTATGTCTTTAGAGCAACCGCATCTCACTTCTCAGCGTTTATATATTGGACGTTAAAATAAAGAGCTAATTACAGTACACCTATAATACATCAACTTGCGCGGTGGGTATAAATCCATATACAAAGTTGAAAAATGACACAAAGGGCGTGTTTGGTTCCAGTTTGCTATAGTTCCTGCATTGCATGTCCATCTCCAGCCAGTCAGGTTCTTGAAATGCAGCCTCATATGTAGCAGATGCAACCTGTTTGGTTGCCTGCATCTGTTTTTGTGCTTAGGGTGTGAGCAGATGCAAACTTCTGCTATTTGGTTGCAAAGAGCGTTTGTGTTCTGCTCACCCCATTCAAATGCGGTGGCCTTACCATCACATGATCAGCACAACAGCAAGCACATATGAGATCAAACAAAGCAAGCAACCAAATAAAATCAAACAAAGCAAGCAAGGAAATGACAGCAAACTACTTAAGATTAACAGCAGGGGCATCCTCCTTCTCTGCTCCACGCCAGGTGTTCATCATAAAGTTCCCAGCACAAGTACCATAAAGTCTTGCCACACACCATAGAAGTTCAACACTAACACCTTACTTAACTTAACTACATAGCATGCTCAATGTCACCAACGCAGTTGTGCCTGCTGCAACGAAACCTGCACATGACCGAGGAGTCGTGGTTGTAGATCTGAACCTTTAGTCCGAGTCCTGAGATGCACACAATGACGAGGTCACCAGGGACGATCCGGCGGCGGCGACAGAAGTAGTTCCAGCCCCGGCCAAGCACCATGTGCCCCTCGAAGTTCTGGACCTGCACCCAGATCACGCACCGCTTATTCGCCGACAGCCTGACCACGCGCGGGAGCCGCTTGATGACCAGCCAGGTGTTCATCACCTCCACGAACTTGCGAGGGACGACGAGCATGGCAAGGTCCTCGTTGTCCTTATCTGCTGGTAGAAGCGCAGCGGCTCCCGGGCCCCTCCTCGTGGCCCTGCCTCGGAGATCGTCCCTTGAACGAGGCAGGCTCATGAAGGCGATCCTGCCAGGCAGGTCCATGAAGGAAATATGCCCTACAGGCAATAATAAAGTTATTATTTATTTCCTTATATCATGATAAATGTTTATTATTCATGCTAGAATTGTATTAACCGGAAACATAATACTTGTGTGAATACATAGACAAACAAAGTGTCACTAGTATGCCTCTACTTGACTAGCTCGTTGATCAAAGATGGTTATGTTTCCTAGCCATAGACATGAGTTGTCATTTGATTAACGGGATCACATGATTAGGAGAATGATGTGATTGACTTGACCCATTCCGTTAGCTTAGCACTCGATCATTTAGTATGTTGCTATTGCTTTCTTCATGACTTATACATGTTCCTATGACTATGAGATTATGCAACTCCCGTTTACCGGAAGAACACTTTGTGTGCTACCAAACGTCACAACGTAACTGGGTGATTATAAAGGTGCTCTACAGGTGTCTCCGAAGGTACTTGTTGGGTTGGCGTATTTCGAGATTAGGATTTGTCACTCCGATTGTCGGAGAGGTATCTCTGGGCCCTCTCCGTAATGCACATCACTTAAGCCTTGCAAGCATTGCAATTAATGAGTTAGTTGTGGGATGATGTATTACGGAACAAGTAAAGAGACTTGCCGGTAACGAGATTGAACTAGGTATTGAGATACCGACGAACGAATCTCGGGCAAGTAACATACCGATGACAAAGGGAACAACGTATGTTGTTATGCGGTCTGACCGATAAAGATCTTCGTAGAATATGTGGGAGCCAATATGAGCATCCAGGTTCCGCTATTGGTTATTGACCGGAGACATGTCTCGGTCATGTCTACATAGTTCTCGAACCCGTAGGGTCCGCACGCTTAACGTTTCGATGACAGTTATATTATGAGTTTATATGTTTTGATGTACCGAAGGTTGTTCGGAGTCCCGGATGTGATCACGGACATGACGAGGAGTCTCGAAATGGTCGAGACATGAAGATTAATATATTGGAAGCCTATATTTGGATATCGAAAGTGTTCCGGGTGAAATCGGGATTTTACCGGAGTACCGAGGGGTTACCGGAACCCCCCAGGGGCTTAATGGGCCATAGTGGGCCTTTGTGGAGAAGAGGAGAGGCGGCCAGGGCAGGGTCGCGCGCCCCTCTCCCTAGTCCGAATAGGACAAGGAGAGGGGGGCGGCGCCCCCCCTTCCTTCCTCTCTCCCTCCTCTTTCCCCCTACACTCCTAATCCAACTTGGAAAAGGGAAGGAGTCCTACTCCCGGTGGGAGTAGGACTCCACCTGGCGCGCCCCTCCTGGCCGGCCGCACCTTCCCCCTTGCTCCTTTATATACGGGGGCAGGGGGGCACCCTAGAGACACAACAATTGATCGCTTGATCTTTTAGCCGTGTGCGGTGCCCCTCCACCATAGTCCACCTCGATAATACTGTAGCGGTGCTTAGGCGAAGCCCTGCGTCGGTAGAACATCATCATCGTCACCACGCCGTCGTGCTGACGAAACTCTCCCTCAACACTCCGCTGGATCAGAGTTCGAGGGACGTCATCGGGCTGAACGTGTGCTGAACTCGGAGGTGTCGTGCGTTCGGTACTTGATCGGTCGGATCGTGAAGACGTACGACTACATCAACCGCGTTGTGCTAACGCTTCCGCTTTCGGTCTACGAGGGTACGTGGACAACACTCTGCCCTCTCGTTGCTGTGCATCACCATGATCTTGCGTGTGCGTAGGAATTTTATTGAAATTACTACGTTTCCCAACAATGGCATCTGAGCCTGGTTTTATGCGTTGATGTTATATGCACGAGTAGAACACAAGTGAGTTGTGGGCGATATAAGTCATACTGCTTACCAGCATGTCATACTTTGGTTCGGCGGTATTGTTGGATGAAGCGGCCCAGACCGACATTACGCGTACGCTTACGCGAGACTGGTTCTACCGACGTGCTTTGCACACAGGTGGCTGGCGGGTGTCAGTTTCTCCAACTTTAGTTGAACCGAGTGTGGATACGCCCGGTCCTTGCGAAGGTTAAAACAGCACCAACTTGACAAACTATCGTTGTGGTTTTGATGCGTAGGTAAGAACGGTTCTTGCTAAGCCCGTAGCAGCCACGTAAAATTTGCAACAACAAAGTAGAGGACGTCTAACTTGTTTTTGCAGGGCATGTTGTGATGTGATATGGTCAAGACATGATGCTAAATTTTATTGTATGAGATGATTATGTTTTGTAACCGAGTTATCGGCAACTGGCATGAGCCATATGGTTGTCGCTTTATTGTATGGAATGCAATCGCCCTGTAATGCTTTACTTTATCACTAAGCGGTAGCGATAGTCGTAGAAGCATAAGATTGGCGAGATGACAACGATGCTACGATGAAGATCAAGGTGTCGCGCCGGTGACGATGGTGATCATGACGGTGCTTCGGAGATGGAGATCACAAGCACAAGATGATGATGGCCATATCATATCACTTATATTGATTGCATGTGATGTTTATCTTTTATGCATCTTATCTTGCTTTGATTGACGGTAGCATTATAAGATGATCCCTCACTAAATTATCAAAGTATAAGTGTTCTGGCTGAGTATGCACCGTTGCGAAAGTTCTTCGTGCAGAGACACCACGTGATGATCGGGCGTGGTTCAAATACAACGGGTGCAAAACAGTTGCACACGTGGAATACTCAGGTTAAGCTTGACGAGCCTAGCATATAACAGATATGGCCTCAGAACACGGAGACCGAAAGGTCGAGCATGAATCATATAGTAGATATGATCAACATAGTGATGTTCACCGTTGAAAATACTCCATCTCACGTGATGATCGGACATGGTTTAGTTGATATGGATCACGTGATCACTTAGAGGATTAGAGGGATATCTATCTAAGTGGGAGTTCTTAAGTAATATGATTAATTGAACTTAAATTTATCATGAACTTAGTACCTGATAGTATCTTGCTTGTCTATGTTGATTGTAGATAGATGGCCCGTGCTGTTGTTCCGTTGAATTTTAATGCGTTCCTTGAGAAAGCAAAGTTGAAAGATGATGGTAGCAATTACACGGACTGGGTCCGTAACTTGAGGATTATCCTCATTGCTGCACAGAAGAATTACGTCCTGGAAGCACCGATGGGTGCCAGGCCTACTGCCGATGCAACTGACGACGTTAAGAACGTCTGGCAGAGCAAAGCTGATGACTACTCGATAGTTCAATGTGCCATGCTTTACGGCTTAGAACCGGGACTTCAACGACGTTTTGAATGTCATGGAGCATATGAGATGTTCCAGGAGTTGAAGTTAATATTTCAAACAAATGCCCGGATTGAGAGATATGAAGTCTCCAATAAGTTCTACAGCTGCAAGATGGAGGAGAATAGTTCTGTCAGTGAGTATATACTCAAAATGTCTGGGTATAATAATCACTTGATTCAACTGGGAGTTAATCTTCTGGATGATAGCGTCATTGACAAAATTCTTCAATCACTGCCACCAAGCTACAAGAGCTTCGTGATGAACTATAACATGCAAGGGATGGATAAGACGATTCCCGAGCTCTTCGCAATGCTAAAGGCTGCGGAGGTAGAAATCAAAAAGGAGCATCAAGTGTTGATGGTCAATAAGACCACCAGTTTCAAGAAAAAGGGCAAAGGGAAGAAGAAGGGGAACTTCAAGAAGAACAGCAAGCAAGTTGCTGTTCAGGAGAAGAAACCCAAGTCTGGACCTAAGCCTGAGACTGAGTGCTTCTACTGCAAGCAGACTGGTCACTGGAAGCGGAACTGCCCCAAGTATTTGGCGGATAAGAAGGATGGCAAGGTGAACAAAGGTATATGTGATATACATGTTATTGATGTGTGCCTTACTAATGCTCGCAGTAGCACCTGGGTATTTGATACTGGTTCTGTTGCTAATATTTGCAACTCGAAACAGGGGCTATGGATTAAGCGAAGATTGGCTAAGGACGAGGTGACGATGCGCGTGGGAAATGGTTCCAAAGTTGATGTGATCGCGGTCGGCACGCTACCTCTACATCTACCTTCGGGATTAGTTTTAGACCTAAATAATTGTTATTTGGTGCCAGCGTTAAGCATGAACATTATATCTGGATCTTGTTTGATGCGAGACGGTTATTCATTTAAATCAGAGAATAATGGTTGTTCTATTTATATGAATAATATCTTTTATGGTCATGCACCCTTGAAGAGTGGTCTATTTTTGTTGAATCTGGATAGTAGTGATACACATATTCATAATATTGAAGCCAAAAGATGCAGAGTTGATAATGATAGTGCAACTTATTTGTGGCACTGCCGTTCAGGTCATATCGGTGTAAAGCGCATGAAGAAACTCCATACTGGTGGACTTTTGGAACCACTTGATTATGAATCACTTGGTACTTGCGAACCATGCCTCATGGGCAAGATGACTAAAACGCCGTTCTCCGGAACTATGGAGAGAGCAACAGATTTATTGGAAATCATACATACATATGTATGTGGTCCGATGAATGTTGAAGCTCGTGGCGGATATCGTTATTTTCTCACCTTCACAGATGATTTAAGCAGATATGGGTATATCTACTTAATGAAACATAAGTCTGAAACATTTGAAAAGTTCAAAGAATTTCAGAGTGAAGTTGAAAATCATCATAACAAGAAAATAAAGTTTCTACGATCTGATCGTGGAGGAGAATATTTGAGTTATGAGTTTGGTCTTCATTTGAAACAATGCGGAATAGTTTCGCAACTCACGCCACCCGGAACACCACAGCGTAATGGTGTGTCCGAACGTCGCAATCGTACTCTACTAGATATGGTGCGATCTATGATGTCTCTTACTGATTTACCGCTATCGTTTTGGGGTTATGCTTTAGAGACGGCCGCATTCATGTTAAATAGGGCACCATCAAAATCCGTTGAGACGACGCCTTATGAACTGTGGTTTGGCAAGAAACCAAAGTTTTCGTTTCTTAAAGTTTAGGGCTGCGATGCTTATGTGAAAAAGCTTCAACCTGATAAGCTCGAACCCAAATAGGAGAAATGTGTCTTCATAGGATACCCAAAGGAGATTGTTGGGTACACCTTCTATCACAGATCCGAAGGCAAGACTTTTGTTGCTAAATTCGGAATATTTCTGGAGAAGGAGTTTCTCTCGAAAGAAGTGAGTGGGAGGAAAGTAGAACTTGATGAGGTAATTGTACCTGCTCCCTTATTGGAAAGTAGTTCATCACAGAAACCGGTTTCTGCGACGCCTACACCAATTAGTGAGGAAGTTAATGATGATGATCATGGAACTTCAGATCAAGTTGTTACTGAACCTCGTAGGTCAACCAGAGTAAGATCCGCACCAGAGTGGTACGGTAATCCTGTTCTGGCGGTTATGCTACTAGACCATGACAAACCTACGAACTATGAAGAAGCGATGGTGAGCCCAGATTCTGCGAAATGGTTTGAGGCCATGAAATTTGAGATGGGATCCATGTATGAGAACAAAGTGTGGACTTTGGTTGACTTGCCCGATGATCGGCAAGCAATTGAGAATAACTGGATCTTCAAGAAGAAGACTGACGCTGACGGCAATGTTACTGTCTATAAAGCTCGACTTGTTGCAAAAGGCTTTCGACAAGTTCAAGGGATTGACTACGATGAGACCTTCTCACCCGTAGCGATGCTTAAGTCTGTCCGAATCATGTTAGCAATTGCCGCATTTTATGATTATGAAATTTGGCAAATGGATGTCAAAACTGTATTCCTGAATGGATTTCTGGAAGAAGAGTTGTATATGATGCAACCGGAAGGTTTTGTCGATCCAAAGGGAGCTAACAAAGTGTGCAAGCTCCAGCGATCTATTTATGGACTGGTGCAAGCCTCTCAGAGTTGGAATAAACGCTTTGATAGTGTGATCAAAGCATTTGGTTTTGTACAGACTTTTGGAGAAGCCTGTACTTACAAGAAAGTGAGTGGGAGCTCTGTAGCATTTCTAATATTATATGTGGATGACATATTGCAGATTGGAAATGATATAGAATTTCTGAATAGCATAAAGGGATACTTGAATAAGAGTTTTTCAATGAAAGACCTCGGTGAAGCTGCGTATATATTGGGCATCAAGATCTATAGAGATAGATCAAGACGCTTAATTTGACTTTCACAAAGCACATACCTTGAAAAAGTTTTGAAGAAGTTCAAAATGGATCAAGCAAAGAAAGGGTTCTTGCCTGTGTTACAAGGTGTGAAGTTGAGTAAGACTCAATGCCCGACCACTGCAGAAGATAGAGAGAAGATGAAAGATGTTCCCTATGCTTCAGCCATAGGCTCTATCATGTATGCAATGCTGTGTACCAGACCTGATGTGTGCCTTGCTATAAGTTTAGCAGGGAGGTGCCAAAGTAATCCAGGAGTGGATCACTGGACAGCGGTCAAGAACATCCTGAAATACCTGAAAAGGACTAAGGATATGTTTCTCGTTTATGGAGGTGACAAAGAGCTCATTGTAAATGGTTACGTTGATGCAAGCTTTGACACTGATCTGGACGATTCTAAATCGCAAACCGGATACGTGTTTACATTGAACGGTGGAGCTGTCAGTTGGTGCAGTTCTAAACAAAGTGTCGTGGCGGGATCTACATGTGAAGCGGAGTCCATAGCTGCTTCGGAAGCAGCAAATGAAGGAGTCTTGATGAAGGAGTTCATATCCGATCTAGGTGTCATACCTAGTGCATCGGGTCCAATGAAAATCTTTTGTGACAATACTGGTGCAATTGCCTTGGCGAAGGAATCCAGATTTCACAAGAGAACCAAGCACATCAAGAGACGCTTCAATTCCATCTGGGATTTAGTCCAGGTCGGAGACATAGAAATTTGCAAGATACATAGGGATAATGTTGCAGACCCGTTGACTAAGCCTCTTCCACGAGCAAAACATGATCAGCACCAAGGCTCCATGGGTGTTAGAATCATTACTGTGTAATCCAGATTATTGACTCTAGTGCAAGTGGGAGACTGAAGGAAATATTCCCTAGAGGCAATAATAAAGTTATTATTTATTTCCTTATATCATGATAAATGTTTATTATTCATGCTAGAATTGTATTAACCGGAAACATAATACTTGTGTGAATACATAGACAAACAGAGTGTCACTAGTATGCCTCTACTTGACTAGCTCGTTGATCAAAGATGGTTATGTTTCCTAGCCATAGACATGAGTTGTCATTTGATTAACGGGATCACATCATTAGGAGAATGATGTGATTGACTTGTCCCATTCCGTTAGCTTAGCATTCGATCGTTTAGTATGTTGCTATTGCTTTCTTCATGACTTATACATGTTCCTATGACTATGAGATTATGCAACTCCCGTTTACCGGAGGAACACTTTGTGTGCTACCAAACGTCACAACGTAACTGGGTGATTATAAAGGTGCTCTACAGGTATCTCCGAAGGTACTTGTTGGGTTGGCGTGTTTCGAGATTAGGATTTGTCACTCCGATTGTCGGAGAGGTATCTCTGGGCCCTCTCGGTAATGCACATCACTTAAGCCTTGCAAGCATTGCAACTAATGAGTTAGTTGTGGGATGATGTATTACGGAACGAGTAAACAGACTTGCCGGTAACGAGATTGAACTAGGTATTGAGATACCGACGATCGAATCTCGGGCAAGTAACATACCGATGACAAAGGGAACAACGTATGTTTTTATGCGGTCTGACCGATAAAGATCTTCGTAGAATATGTGGGAGCCAATATGAGCATCCAGGTTCCGCTATTGGTTATTGACCGGAGACGTATCTCGGTCATGTCTACATAGTTCTCGAACCCGTACGGTCCGCGCGCTTAACGTTTTGATGACAGTTATATTATGAGTTTATATGTTTTAATGTACCGAAGGTTGTTCGGAGTCCCGGATGTGATCACGGACATGACGAGGAGTCTCTAAATGGTAGAGACATGAAGATTGATATATTGGAAGCATATATTTGGATATCGGAAGTGTTCCGGGTGAAATCGGGATTTTACCGGAGTACCGAGGGGTTACCGGAACCCCCCGGGGGCTGAATGGGCCATAGTGTGCCTTTGTGGAGAAGAGGAGAGGTGGCCAGGGCAGGGCCGCGCGCCCCTCCCCCCTAGTCCGAATAGGAAAAGGAGAGGGGGGCGGTGCCCCCCTTTCCTTCCTCTCTCCCTCCTCTTTCCCCCTCCACTCCTAATCCAACTAGGAAAAGGGAAGGAGTCCTACTCCTGGTGGGAGTAGGACTCCACCTAGTGCGCCCCTCCTTGCCGGCCGCACCTCCCCCCTTGCTCCTTTATATACGGGGGCAGGGGGCACCCTAGAGACCCAACAATTGATCGCTTGATCTTTTAGCCGTGTGCGGTGCCCCCCTCCACCATAGTCCACCTCGATAATACTGTAGCGGTGCTTAGGCGAAGCCCTGCGTCGGTAGAACATCATCATTGTCACCACGCCGTCATGCTAACGAAACTCTCCCTCGACACTCGGCTGGATCGGAGTTCGAGGGACGTCATCGGGCTGAACGTGTGCTGAACTCGGAGGTGCCGTGCGTTCGGTACTTGATCGGTCGGATCGTGAAGACGTACGACTACATAAACCGCGTTGTGCTAACGCTTCCGCTTTCGGTCTATGCAGGTACGTGGACAACACTCTCCCCTCTCGTTGCTATGCATCACCATGATCTTGCGTGTGCGTAGGATTTTTTTTCAAATTACTACGTTTCCCAACAGTCCACCGTCCTGAGCCACTTGTTCGTGGGGATGAAATCCTCGGCGCCCTCAGCTCCGGCCACCACCTGAGCTCCTCCACCAGCCACATCCCAGTCGCTCTTCAGTATCTTGTCAAGTAAGATGACAAGTATTAGTGTACAAACTCTTTGCCACATGCCACTTATCAAATGCAACCGATCAGTTGCACTAGCACTACAACAAACGGCACTGATCAGAGCCACTTGCCCAAGAGCAAATGCCACTGATCAGTGCACAAACTCTTTGCCAAATGCCACTTATCAATGGCACTTGCTCTTGGACAAATGCCACTGATCAGGAGACTTGCCCAATAGCAAGTGCCACTGATCAGTGCACAAACACCCATGAACAAATGCCACTGATCATTGGCATGGAAACATCTAAAAATAGCAACAGCAAGTACAACTGCCACTCATTAGTGCACTATCCTAAGCATGGAAACATCTAAAAAGAGCAACAGCAAGTGCCACTCATCAAAAGCACCCATGTGCACCCATGCACATTTGGCAGCATCCTAAAATGGTCCTACTACATGCACGTATAGAAATCTAGAGCACGCAACACAAACCCTAGCTTGAACATGTATAACAATCTAGAGCATGCAACATGAACAGCAACACGAACATGATCCTAGCTTGAACATGAACATGAACATGCCATTTGCATGACCACAGATCCTAGCAAGACCCTACCATGAACACAGATCCTAGCAAAGCACACTAGCATTGGGGATTCTAGCGTGAACATAGCTCCTACCATGAATAGAAGACAGTAGCAAAGCACACTAGAGCAGAAGAATATTATCCTAGGACACACATTGGAGCAAACAAGAACAGATCGGTCTGACTGGATTCGATTCGGATCGCATCCAATCGGATCTACTCGAATTCTATCTAATCCTATAGAATCCACTAAGTACTAGCACGTGCCTAAGAAATAAACCCCTAATCTACATGTACGAGCAAGCATGGGGGGGGGGGGTTGACTCACCGGAGCACGTGCAGTCGCAGCGAACCGAGGCCGGGTGAAAGCCCTGGCGGGAAGGAGAGAGGTGGCAAAGCAGAGGAGGAGCTGGCCCTGGCGAGGGCCTGCAGCATCAGCCCCGTGCTCATGGCCACGCCGGAGGTCGAGGAGGACGGTGCGCCGACAGGAGAAAACCCTTGGATAGGGGTCAAGAAAAAAAACCCTGCCCAATGGGGTCCCAAGAAGCGCCGGCTCCGTGGACGGCGCCGGCGCCGAGCCCAGGACCCGAGGTCCGAAATCGGCGGTGGAGCAGGCACGGCCGGCACCGCATTGGTCGGCGCTCGTGGTGACTGGCAGCAGATGGGGGACGGTGCTCGCAGTGCCGACGCCAGGTCCCTACCCGAGTTCTGCAGCTCGTCCACCCAACGCTCCTGGATGCTGGCGATGCGCTGGTCGACGGTGGTCAGAGGACGGCGCGGCGGTGGGCTAGGCGGAGCCATCAGAGGAGAGGAGAGGGAGGGCGATGAGGCAGAGAGGGAGCGGTGGGAACAGTGCGGGCGGGGCGGTGACAGGAGAGTGGGGGGAGTTATGAGACGTCCCGTCCATCTCCCGCGCTGCCCGAGGTGTGCAACCCCCTCGCACGCGTGGCTGCGCCTAGCCAGGCTCGCGAGAAATTGCCGATTCGGCAGTTTCCGCCGGGCCAGGCTGAGGCCTGCTTTAAGTTCCGTGTGGGCCACAAAATGCATGTAGCCCAGGCAACCAAACAGGCCACGCACATCCCGTGCGGGCCTGGTTGGGCTGCATGCAAGCAACCAAACGCGCCCAAAGTGACCCTGCCACTCGAGTTTGACGTACACATGGGTACAATTCAGTCACACTCCATCAAAACTCTCCGTTACTCCGCCTGCATGTGGTAGGCCCCACGCGCTTCCTGTGTATGGGACCCACCTGTCAGTGAAGGAGAGAAAGAAAATATATAAACATAAAATAGCTCTCTTTATGTATAGGACCCACCTCTCAGTGAAGGAGAGAAAGGAAACATAAAATAGTGTGCTACAAAATTCGAACACGAGGCCTCGTGACGCTTGGATCAAAGGCTGACTCGGATAAGGGCATCTTCGACCCTCAAACCGCCTACATGCGTCCGAACCACGGAAGTCATCCAATGAGGACCTATATCGGCTCGAAGGCGATCCAGACACACTTTTCTCTTGTAAACCAAAGACAAACATGGGGGGCTTTACGGGCGTCCAGACCATTGACATGCCTGCGTCTGACCGCCCTGGCCCACCCACCCCTCCCGCGCTTTCCATCCCATGCGCCGTGCCGCATTCATGCCAGCCTCGAGCATGCAGTGGCGGGAATTGATGCCCGTGATTTGACTAGACGTGGGGACGGCGCAGACGGACGCGACCTCTCACTGCCAGCATTGAGAGCGGCGCGTTGATACGTCTCCAACGTATCTATAATTTTCGATTGCTCAATGCTATATTATATTCTGTTTTGGATATTATTGGGCTTTATTGTACACTTTTATATTATTTTTGGGACTAAACTATTAACCGAAGGCCCAGCCCAGAATTGCTGTTTTTTGCCTATTTCAGAGTTTCGCAGAAAAAGAATATCAAACGGAGTCCAAACGGAATGAAACCTTCGGGAACGTGATTTTCGGAACGAACGTGATCCAGAGGACTTGGACCCTACGTCAAGAAAGCTACCAGGAAGCCACGAGGTAGGGGGCGCGCCTACCCCCCTGGGCGCGCCCTCCACCCTCGTGGGCCCCATGTTGCTCCATCGACGTACTCCTTCCTCCTATATATACCTACGTACCCCCAAACTACCAGATACGGAGCCAAAAACCTAATTCCACCGCCGCAACCTTCTGTACCCGTTAGATCCCATCTTGGGGCCTGTTCCGGAGCTCTGCCGGAGGGGGCATCGATCACGGAGGGCTTCTACATCAACACCATAGCCTCTCCGATGATGTGTGAGTAGTTTACCTCAGACCTTCGGGTCCATAGTTATTAGCTAGATGGCTTCTTCTCTCTTTTTGGATCTCAATACAATGTTCTCCCCCTCTCTCGTGGAGATCTATTCGATGTAATCTTCTTTTGCGGTGTGTTTGTTGAGACCGATGAATTGTGGGTTTATGATCAAGTTTATCTATGAACAATATTTGAATCTTCTCTGAATTCTTTTATGTATGATTGGTTATCTTTGCAAGTCTCTTCGAATTATCAGTTTGGTTTGGCCTACTAGATTGATCTTTCTTGCAATGGGAGAAGTGCTTAGCTTTGGGTTCAAACTTGCGGTGTCCTTTCCCAGTGACAGTAGGGGCAGCAAGGCACGTATTGTATTGTTGCCATCGAGGATAACAAGATGGGGTTTATATCATATTGCATGAATTTATCCCCCTACATCATGTCATCTTGCTTAAAGTGTTACTCTGTTCTTATGAACTTAAATACTCTAGATGCATGCTGGATAGCGGTCGATGTGTGGAGTAATAGTAGTAGATGCAGGCAGGAGTCGGTCTACTTGTCTCGGACGTGATGCCTATTACATGATCATACCTAGATATTCTCATAACTATGCTCAATTCTGTCAATTGCTCAACAGTAATTTGTTCACCACCATAAATACTTATGCTCTTGAGAGAAGCCACTAGTGAAACCTATGGCCCCCGGGTCTATTTTCCATCATATTAATCTCCCGACAACAAGCTATTTCTGGTGCCGTTATTATTTTACTTTCTTTACTTTGCATCTTTATCATAAAAATACCAAAAATATTATCTTATCATATCTATCAGATCTCACTCTCGTAAGTGACCGTGTAGGGATTGACAACCCCTTATCGCGTTGGTTGAGAGGATTTATTTGTTTGTGTAGGTCCGAGGGACTCGTGCGTGGCCTCCTACTGGATTGATACCTTGGTTCTCAAAAACTGAGGGAAATACTTACGCTACTTTGCTACATCACCCTTTCCTCTTCAAGGGAAAACCAACGCAGTGCTCAAGAGGTAGCAAGAAGGATTTCTAGCGCCGTTCCCGGGGAGTCTACGCAAAAGTCAACATACCAAGTACCCATCACAAACCCTTATCTCCCGCATTACATTATTTGCCATTTGCCTCTCGTTTTCCTCTCCCCCACTTCACCCTTGCCATTTTATTCGCCTTCTTCCCGTATGCCTTTTTGTTTGTGTTTGCACGTGCCTTCTATTTGCTTGCATCTTTGCTTGCTAAAAACCTATTGATATGGATCCACTTAAAGTGTTCTACTTGGATCATCTTCGATCCTTATGGGCTCGTGCTGAAACCCCAACTAGCCTAGTTGATGGGAAATCTTTAGATGAGCATGCTCATTTTGTGCGTCATCGTTTGTCTGAAAAAGGGAAGCTCTTATGGTATCATATAAATAGTTTGCTATGCTATGCTTGGAATCTTTGTGAAATTTGTGATTTTACTTGCTGCTCTAAGAACCCTAAAAAACACCTTCCCTACCTATGTGAGTTCAATGATAATGAAATCTTATCTTCTTATGCAAAGGGTGTTTATAGCTACTATGATATCGAACAAATTGAATAATTTGTCGTTTTTAAGGGTGCTCATGAAGTTGCTTCTTTGATTGAAAAGTATGATTTTACTCTCAACAAATCTGAAAATTCCGTCATACTTAAATATTGCAATGAAAACTTTGCTCATAATTTCTATGTCCAAGAATTTATTGAAAGAATGACCGTTGCTTTGGAAGAAAATAATGATATGCATGAATCTATAGATAATGATGATTCCGATGATTTGGTTGAAATATCCCTTGATGAACATGATGCTTGCTATTCTTGTGGCCATGATGCCAATATTTATGAAGACGAATTTGCTATAGTTCCTTATGTTAAAAATGAGATCGTTGCTATTGCACCCATGATTGATAGTTCCTTCGATGAAAAGATGATTTCGATGATTTTACTATAAATTCTCTTGATGTCAATTGTGCTAATAATATGCAAAACCCTAAGCTTGGGGATGCTAGTTTTGCTATGTCTACTACTTGTTGCAATGATCATGATTGGGGTGATTCTTCTTTTGATCTTGTAAATCTATTTAAGCCCCATGATGAATATGAGATTGATATAGTCTTTGCAATAATATTGAAAGTGGGTTTGGAAGAGCGTCAACTTTAGATCCCACATATTTGGAGAATGTTCAATCTTATGGTATTTTTGATAAAAGTGGGGTTGGAGAGGTCATGACTTTAGCTAATGTTAACCCCACTATTTTGGAAGAGTGTCAACTTCACATGCATATGGATCGTGTTGAGAATATATTATGTGATAGCTATATTGTTGAATTTTCTTATGATCCTACATGCAATTATTATGAGAGAGGAAAATATGGTTATAGAAATTTTCATGTTACTAAATTACCTCTCTTCATGTTGAGATCGCTAGCGTCTCTTTCTTCTTCCTTGCATATGCTAGTTTTTGCTTGCCTTGATAATTTGTTTGCCTATAGGATGCCTATGCATAGGAAGTATGTTAGACTTAGATGTGTTTGTCACATGTTTTATGATGCTCTCTTTGTGTTTCAACTATTATCATCCTTGTGAGCATCAATAAAAAATATGCCTAGCTAGGGGCGTTAAACGATAGCGCATGTTGGGAGGCAACCCAATTTTATTTTAGTTTTTTGCTTTTTGCTTCTGTTTAGGAATAAATATTTGTTCTAGCCTCTGGTTAGATTTGTTTTTATGTTTTAATTAGTGTTTGTGCCAAGTTAAACCTATAGGATCTTCTTGGATGATAGTTATTTGATCTTGCTGTAAATTCCAGAAACTTTCTGTTCACGAAAATAATTGTTAAAAATCACCAGAACGTGATAAAATATTGATTCCAATTGATTCTGATCAATAAGCAAATTGTCTAGGCCGTCCTATTTTGGTTGAATTTTTGGAGTTCCAGAAGTTTGCGTTAGTTACAGATTACTACAGACTATTCCGTTTTTAACAGATTCTGTTTTTCGTGTGTTGTTTGCTTATTTTGATGAATCTATGGCTAGTAAAATAGTTTATAAACCATAGAGAAGTTGGAATACAGTAGGTTTAACACCAACATAAATAAAGAATGAGTTAATTACAGTACCTTGAAGTGGTCTTTTATTTTCTTTCGCTAACGGAGCTCACGAGATTTTCTGCTGAGTTTTGTGTTGTGAAGTTTTCAAGTTTTGAGTGAAAGATTTGATGGATTATGGAACAAGGAGTGGCAAGAGCCTTAGCTTGGGGATTCCCATGGCACCCCCAAGATAATCTAAGGACACCTAAAATCCAAAGCTTGGGGATGCCCCGGAAGGCATCCTCTCTTTCGTCTACTTCCATCGGTAACTTTACTTGGAGCTATATTTTTATTCACCACATGATATGTGTTTTGCTTGGAGCGCCTTGTATGATTTGAGTCTTTATTTTTTAGTTTACCACAATCATCTTTGCTGTACACACCTTTTGAGAGAGACACACATGATTCGGAAATTATTAGAATACTCTATGTGCTTCACTTATATCTTTTGAGTTACATAGTTTTTGCTCTAGTACTTCACTTATATCTTTTAGAGCACGGTGGTGGATTTGTTTTATAGAAACTATTGATATCTCATGCTTCACTTAGATTATTTTGAGATCCTTAAACAGCATGGTAATTTGCTTAAATAATCCTAATATGCTAGGTATTCAAGACTAGTAAAAACTTTCTTATGAGTGTGTTGAATACTAAGAGAAGTTTGATGCTTGATGATTGTTTTGAGACATGGAGGTAGTGATATCAAAGTTGTGCTAGTTGAGTAGTTGTGAATTTGAGAAATACTTGTGTTGAAACTTGCAAGTCCTATAGCATGCACGTATGGTAAACGTTATGTAACAAATTTGAAACATGAGGTGTTCTTTGAGTGTCTTCCTGTTGGGGAACGTAGTAATTTCAAAAATTTCCTACGCACACACAGGATCATGGTGATGCATAGCAATGAGAGGGGAGAGTGTTGTCCATGTACCCTTGTAGACCGAAAGCGGAAGCGTTATGACAACGCGGTTGATGTAGTCGTACGTCTTCACGATCCGATCGATCCAAGTACCGAACGCACGGCACCTCCGAGTTCAGCACACGTTCAACTCGATGACGTCCCTCGAACTCCGATCCAGCCGAGCTTTGAGGGAGAGTTCCGTCAGCACGACGGCGTGGTGACAATGATGATGTTCTACCGACGCAGGGCTTCGCCTAAGCACTGCTACGATATTATCGAGGTGGATTATGGTGGAGGGGGCACCGCACACGGCTAAAAGATCAATGATCAATTGTTGTGTCTCCAAGGGGTGCCCCCCTCCCCGTATATAAAGGAGTGGAGGAGGGGGAGGGCCAGCCCTCTCTATCGCGCGCCCTAGGAGGAGTCCTACTCCCACCGGGAGTAGGATTCCCCCCCCCCCCCTTCCAAGTAGTAGGAGTAGGAGTCAAGGAAAGGCGAGAGAGAAGAGAAGGAAGGAGGGGGCGCAGCCCCTCCCCCTAGTCCAATTCGGACTAGGCCTTGGGGGGCGCCCAGCCTCTCCTCTCTCTTTCCCCTAAAGCCCAATAAGGCCCATATACTCCCCGGCGAATTCCCGTAACTCTCCGGTACTCCGAAAAATAACCGAATCACTCGGAACCTTTCCGATGTCCGAATATAGTCGTCCAATATATCGATCTTTACGTCTCGACCATTTCGAGACTCCTCGTCATGTCTCCGATCTCATCAGGGACTCCGAACTACCTTCGGTACATCAAAACACATAAACTCATAATATAACCGTCATCGAACTTTAAGCGTGCAGACCCTACGGGTTCGAGAACAATGTAGACATGACCGAGACACGTCACCGGTCAATAACCAATAGCGGAACCTGGATGCTCATATTGGCTCCCACATATTCTACGAAGATCTTTATTGGTCAAACCGCATAACAACATACGTTGTTCCCTTTGTCATCGGTATGTTACTTGCTCGAGATTCGATCGTCGGTATCTCAATACCTAGTTCAATCTCGTTACCGGCAAGTCTGTTTACTCGTTCCGTAATACATCATCCCGCAACTAACTCATTAGTTACAATGCTTGCAAGGCTTATAGTGATGTGCATTACTGAGTGGGCCCAGAGATACCTCTCCGACAATCGGAGTGACAAATCCTAATCTCGAAATACGCCAACCCAACAAGTACCTTCGGAGACACCTGTAGAGCACCTTTATAATCACCCAGTTACGTTGTGATGTTTGGTAGCACACAAAGTGTTCCTCCGGTAGACGGGAGTTGCATAATCTCATAGTCATAGGAACATGTATAAGTCATGAAGAAAGCAATAGCAGAATACTAAACGATCAAGTGCTAAGCTAACGGAATGGGTCAAGTCAATCACATCATTCTCCTAATGATGTGATCCCGTTAATCAAATGACAACTCATGTCTATGGCTAGGAAACATAACCATCTTTAATCAACGAGCTAGTCAAGTAGAGGCATACTAGTGACACTCTGTTTGTCTATGTATTCACACAAGTATTATGTTTCCGGTTAATACAATTCTAGCATGAATAATAAACATTTATCATGAAATAAGGAAATAAATAATAACTTTATTATTGCCTCTAGGGCATATTTCCTTCAGTCTCCCACTTGCACTAGAGTCAATAATATAGATCACATCGCCATGTGATTTAATATCAATAGTTCACATCACCATGTGATTAACACCCATAGTTCACATCATCATGTGACCAACACCCAAAGGGTTTACTAGAGTTAATAATCTAGTTCACATAGCTATGTGATTAACACCCAAAGAGTACTAAGGTGTGATCGTGTTTTGCTTGTGAGAGAAGTTTAGTCAACGGGTCAGCCATATTCAGATCCGTATGTATTTTGCAAATTTCTATGTCTACAATGCTCTGCACGGAGCTACTTTAGCTAATTGCTCCCACTTTCAATATGTATCCAGATGAAGACTTAGAGTTATCTGGATCAGTGCCAAAACTTGTATCGACGTAACCCTTTTACGACGAACCTTTTGTCACCTCCATATTCGAGAAACATATCCTTATTCCACTAAGGATAATTTTGACCGTTGTCCAGTGATCTACTCCTAGATCACTATTGTACTCCCTTGCCAAAATCAGTGTAGGGTATACAATAGATCTGGTACATAGCATGGCATACGTTATAGAACCTATGGCTGAGGCATAGGGAATGACTTTCATTTTCTTTCTATCTTCTGCCGTGGTCGGGCTTTGAGTCTTACTCAATTTCACACCTTGTAACACAGGCAAGAACTCTTTCTTTGACTGTTCAATTTTGAACTACTTCAAAATCTTGTCAAGGTATGTACTCATTGAAAAAACTTATCAAGCGTTTTGATCTATCTCTATAGATCTTGATGCTCAATATGTAAGCAGCTTCACCGAGGTCTTTCTTTGAAAAACTCCTTTCAAACACTCCTTTATGCTTTGCAGAATAATTCTACATTATTTCCGATCAACAATATGTCATTCACATATACTTATCAGAAATGTTGTAGTGCTCCCACTCACTTTCTTGTAAATACAGGCTTCACCGCAAGTCTGTATAAAACTATATGCTTTGATCAACTCATCAAAGCGTATATTCCAACTCCGAGATGCTTGCACCAGTCCATAGATGGATCGCTGGAGCTTGCACATTTTGTTAATACCTTTAGGATCGGCAAAAACTTCTGGTTGCATCATATACAACTCTTCTTTAATAAATCCATTAAGGAATGCAGTTTTGTTTATCCATTTGCCAGATTTCATAAAATGCGGCAATTGCTAACATGATTCGGACAGACTTAAGCATAGATACGAGTGAGAAACTCTCATCGTAGTCAACACCTTGAACTTGTCGAAAACCTTTTATGACAATTCTAGCTTTGTAGATAGTAACACTACTATCAGCGTCCGTCTTCCTCTTGAAGATCCATTTAATCTCAATGGCTCGCCGATCATTTGGGCAAGTCAATCAAAGTCCATACTTTGTTCTCATACATGGATCCCATCTCAGATTTCATGGCCTCAAACCATTTCACGAAATCTAGGATCATCATCGCTTCCTCATAGTTCGTAGGTTCGTCATGGTCAAGTAACATGACCTCCAGAATAGGATTACCGTACCACTCTGGTGCGGATCTCACTCTGGTTGACCTACGAGGTTCGGTAGTAACTTGATCTGAAGTTACATGATCATCATCATTAGCTTCCTCACTAATTGGTGTAGGAGTCACATGAACAGATTTTTGTGATGAACTACTTTCCAATAAGGGAGCAGGTATAGTTACCTCATCAATTTCTACTTTCCTCCCACTCACTTCTTTCGAGAGAAACTCCTTCTCTAGAAAGGATCCATTCTTAGCAACGAATATCTTGCCTTCGGATCTGTGATAGAAGGTGTACCCAACAGTAACTTTTGGGTATCCTATGAAGACGCACTTTTCCGATTTGGGTTTGAGCTTATCAGGATGAAACTTTTTCACATAAGCATCGCAACCCCAAACTTTAAGAAATGATAGCTTAGGTTTCTTGCCAAACCATAGTTCATACGGTGTCGTCTCAACGGATTTGACGGTGCCCTATTTAATGTGAATGCAGCTGTCTCTAATGCATAACCCCAGAACGATAGTGGTAAATCGGTAAGAGACATCATAGATTGCACTATATCCAATAAAGTATGGTTATGACGTTCGGACACACCATTATGTTGTGGTGTTCCAGGTGGCACGAATTTGTGAAACTATTCCACATTCTTTTAATTGAAGACCAAACTCGTAACTCAAATATTTGTCTCCGCGATCAGATCGTAGAAACTTTATTTTCTTGTCACGATGATTTTCCACTTCCCTCTGAAATTCTTTGAACTTTTCAAATGTTTCAGACTTATGTTTCATTTTCCAATAAGCCAGTTGCTTGCTCCATTGTTCCGGAGAACGGAGTTTTAGTCATCTTGCCCATAAGGCATGGTTCGCAAGCATCAAGTGATTCATAATCAAGTGATTCCAAAATCCTATCAGCTTGGAGTTTCTTCATGCGCTTTACACCAATATGACCTAAACGGAAGTGCCACAAATAAGTTGCACTATCATTATTAACTTTGCATCTTTTGGCTTCAATATTATGAATATGTGTATCACTACGATCGAGATCCAACAAACCATTTTCGTTGGTGTGTATGACCATAGAAGGTTTTTATTCATGTAAACAGAACAACAATTGTTCTCTAACTTAAAGGAATAGCCGTATTGCAATAAACATGATCAAATCATATTCATGCTCAACGCAAACACCAAATAACACTTATTTAGGTTCAACACTAATCCCGAAAGTATAGGGAGTGTGCGATGATGATCATATCAATCTTGGAATTCATTCCAACACACATCGTCACCTCGCCCTTAACTAGTTTCTGTTCATTCTGCAACTCCCGTATCGAGTTACTACTCTTAGCAACTGAACCAGTATCAAATGCCGAGGGGTTGCTATAAACACTAGTAAAGTACACATCAATATCATGTATATCAAATATACCTTTGTTCACTTTGCCATCCTTCTTATCCGCCAAATACTTGGGGCAGTTCCGCTTCCAGTGACCAGTCCCTTTGCAGTAGAAGCACTTAGTCTGAGGCTTAGGTCCAGACTTGGGCTTCTTCACTTAAGCAGCAACTTGCTTGCCGTTCTTCTTGAAGTTCCCCTTCTTCCCTTTGCCCCTTTTCTTGAAACTAGTGGTCTTGTCAACCATCAACACTTGATGTTTTTCTTGATTTCTACCTTCATCGATTTCAGCATCACGAAGAGCTTGGGAATCATTTCCATTATCCCTTGCATATTATAGTTCATCACAAAGTTCTAGTAACTTGGTGATAGTGACTAGAGAACTCTGTCAATCACTATCTTATCTGGAAGATTAACTCCCACTTGATTCAACTGATTGTAGTACTCAGACATTCTGAGCACATGCTCACTAGCTGAGCAATTCTCCTCCATCTTGTTGGCAAAGTACTGTCAGAGGTCTCATACCTCTCGACATGGGCATGGGTATGAAATACCAATTTCTACTCTTAGAACATCTTATATGCTCTGTGGCGTTCAAAACATTTTTGAAGTCCCGATTCTAAGCCGTAAAGCATGGTGCACTAAACTATCAAGTAGTCATCATACCGAGCTTTTGTCAAACGTTCATAACGTCTGCATCTGCTCCGGCAATAGGTCTGTCACCTAGCGGTGCATCAAGGACATAATACTTCTGTGCAGCAATGAGGTTAATCCTCAGATCACGGACCAAGTCTGCATCATTGCTACTAACATCTTTCAACTTAGTTTTCTCTAGGAACATATCAAAAGAAAACAGGGGAGCAAAACGCGAGCTATTGATCTACAACATAGATATGCTAATACTACCAGGACTAAGTTCATGATAAATTTAAGTTCAATTAATCATATTACTTAAGAACTCCCACTTAGATAGACATCCCTCTAATCCTCTAAGTGATCACGTGATCCAAATCAACTAATCCATATCTGATCATCACGTGAGATGGAGTAGTTTCAATGGTGAACATCACTATGTTGATCATATCTACTATATGATTCACGCTCGACCTTTCGGTCTCAATGTTCCGAGGCCATATCTGTTATATGCTAGGCTCGTCAAGTTTAACCTGAGTATTCCGCGTGTGCAACTGTTTTGCACCCGTTGTATTTGAACGTAGAGCCTATCACACCCGATCATCACGTGGTGTCTCAGCAGGAAGAACTTTCACAATGGTGCATACTCAGGGAGAACACTTATACCTTGATAATTTAGTGAGAGATCATCTTATAATGCTATCGTCAATCTAAGCAACATAAGATGCATAAAAGATAAACATCACATGCAATCAATATAAGGGATATGATATGGCCATCATCATCTTGTGCTTGTGATCTCCATCTCCGAAGCACCGTCATGATCACCATCGTCACCGGCGCGACACCTTGATCTCCATCGTAGCATCGTTGTCGTCTCGCCAACTTATGCTTCTACGACTATCGCTACCGTGATAAAGTAAAGCATTTGTCGGCTGGTAGGTGCGACATATGCCAACGGGTGGCTTATCATTGTGGGAGCCAGTAAAACATCGCCGGTGCCTGGAAACGGGATGAGGCAAAGACATGCACGCTGGCGGATCTTACCCAGGTTCGGGGCTCTTCGTGGAGATAACACCCCTAGTCCTGCTCTGCGGGGTCTCCGCATGATCACTAGATCAATACAAGTAGCTACAAGTGCTCCTTGAGCTGTTTGGCTAGAGGAAGAAGAAGGGCAAGGCTAGCTCTCCTTTTCTCTCTATGTGGTCTGTGGAATTCTATGAGATCAACCCTTTGCATGGGTGTCCCGGGGGGTTTATATAGGCCTACCCCCCAGGGGTACAATGGTAATCCGGCTGGGCGCGGGTCCCAGCCGTCAGCGTCTATGCTCGCCGGCTTCTCCGCCGGTCATTGGGGCCCGCCGACTGGTGGGTCCCGCCGGCTGCTGGCCTCCTTGCCGGTAGGCCGGCCCCCTTGCTTGGGGGCTTTGTCGGCGGCTGGTTACTGTTGCCTCGCCTCTAATGACGAGGGCTTTGTCGAGGTAAGCGTGGCTACAGTGTCACCGCCTTGCGAGCTTTCACTGTAGCCTTACCTCGTCTTGTCTCCTTAATGAGGCGCATGCTTCAAGGGAGGGAGGTAGCCGGCTATTGGGAGCCGGCCACATCCCTGGCCGACTAGAGGAGGCCAGGCCGTCTTCAGATGTCTCTCTGGCAAAGGGGCCCGCCGCCCACGGGCCGTACTGGCACCTGTCGTGGGTGACATCGAGGCCAACATGGCTACAGTGCCGCACCGTACGGGAGATGGCTGGCCCGTACGGCGCCCTGTGGCCATGCCTGTTCCGGGATTCGGGGGTAGTGGGCTGTACTGCGGCCACGTCCCATCCTATCGCCATTACGTGGGTACAGTCTTAGTAGGTGCAGTCTTGGCCAGCTTTCTTCATGGCCGGCTTCTGGGAGTCGGCTTTCTTCATGGCCGGCTTCTGGGAGTCGGTCCTCTTGGGGCCGGCTCCCTGGAGTCGGCTATCTCGTATCTTTCTTGGGGGAGGTTTCTGAGGCTGGGTCGCCTTCTGGGAGTCGGCCCTGGGGATAGCCGGCCAGGGGAAGGCGGCCCTATGCTTTGTATGCTTGAAGGCCTGAACGGCCTGATAATTTTTCGAAGAGCCAGGGGGAGTCGGTTAGGCTACCCGTGGCCATTTACTCCGACAGTAGTCCCCGAAGCTGGTTGGGCTTCGAGGCTGAGAGGAGGTCGAGAAGCTCGGTCAGCTTCTTATCTTGACGAGCCAGCAGCTGGGAGCCGGCTCCGGTTGGGCGCGCCGTCTTGGTGAAATTTTTAAAGTCGGAAGGCGGGAGTCTGTTGGCGCGTGCGCCGGGCTGCGGGCCAGCCGCTCGCCGCCTGCGAACCACGTGGCGTCCCTTGGCTGAAAAGAGCCTACCAACCCGCGCGCGCGACAAGACGTCGCCGCAGGCCGAGGGCCCACCACTCCTACGCCTAGGCCCAGGCACGGATTCTTTGCGGCCCAAAGCCGTCTGCACGTCTTCCAGCGGCGGTTTCCGCACGCCGTTAGGGCGCAATAATCGCGGGACGTGGGGGAGTGGGCGCAGTTAATCCCACGTTCCTCCCCACGCCTCGCCTCCTCGGCTTCGCCGTACGAGGCTATAAGTAGGGGGAGGAGGGGGAAGCGGCAGACGCTCGCACGCTCCTCTCCTCTCCGCCATCTTCTTCCTCCTGCTTTCCCTTGCAGTAGCGCCTCGCCGCCGCGCCGTCCCACCATTCTTCACTCCGCCCCGCAGCTCTGCCGCCGCAGGGCCGTGCTTTCTCCGCCGCCGCACTCTTCCTCGCTAGCTTCTCGCCACCATGCAGTACGGCGGGGACTGGGACGGCTCCAACGTCCACATGGACCACATCGAGTTCCTCCGCAAGACGCGGCGGTTGCCCGGCGCGGACCAGGTGCGGGTCCGCCTCGCGCCTGCGAAGGAGATCACGCTGGAGCCGGAGGAAGGCGAGCGGGTAGTCTTCCGCTCGCATTTCCTGCGCGGCATCGGCTTGCCGGCGAGCGCTTTCTTCCGCTCCTTCCTCGACTTCTATCAACTCCAGCCGCACCACCTCACCCCGAACATGATGGTGCTGCTGTCCGCCTTCGTCACCTTGTGCGAAGGCTTCCCTGACGTTCTCCCCACCCTCGAGCTCTGGGGGGAGTTCTTCCAATCTAAGCTGGGCACCCGCATGCAGGGCGTGCCGGCCCAGAGCGGCGCCTTCATCGCGATGCGGAGGCCGGCGGCCGACAACCCCTTCCCCGTCATCACGTTAATCCAGTCGGTGAAGCGCTCACAGAAGTTATATTTCTACGTGAAGAACGTCGCCCCACAAAGCGGCTACGTCAACTTGCCGGCTGGGAGGCGGCCCCACTGGTCCTATCGGGCCGCGACGCTGACGCCGGCTGGAGCCGCGGCCGTCGCCCGACTGCGGGTGATGATCCAGTCGGAGGGCCTGACTGGGTCCGACTTGCTGGCCGCCTTCGTCGCGCGCCGGGTGCTTCCGCTTCAAAGCCGCCCTCACCTGATCTGTCAGATGAGTGGCCAGCTTGATCCGAGTCAGATGTGCACCAAGGACATGCCACACGACGAGGTGGGCCACATGGTGAATTACCTTGCGAACTGCAAGCTCTCCGCAAAGTGGCGGTTTGGCAAGGAGCCATATTCCCGTGCACATCCTCCGCCCACGATATGTTTTCTTTTTCCTTTTCTTTTCTTAGTTCTGTTGCCGAATTCCTTCTGGCCGTCTCTGACCAGTCGGCACGCCTTGGCAGAGCCCTCTCCTTCGACCTGCAGCCGGGTCGAAGGCGGAGCACCGATTCCTCCCCGACCGGGCGGAGCATGACCTGGAGGACCACGACTTGGGGGCGGCCGCCATGGAGGACAACACCGAGGCGGGTGGCGGCGAAGCCGGCGGTGAAGCAGGCGGCTCCGGGCTTGGAGCCAGTTTCGACGACTGGCCGGATGACGACGAGGCGGAAGTCGTACCACGCCGCCAGCCGGCGTCTGGCCACGGTGTGGGTTCCTCCGCCGCGCCGCCTGCTCGGGGCGGCGGGCAGAAGCGCCGTGCCGCGTCGGGCTTGTTCAGGAGCCGGCCGAAGAAGCCCAAGGGTGGGGCGGCGGTGACCAGGCGGGATGAGGCAGCCGCGAAGGCGGCCCGCTTCCGCAAGGTAGTGAAGCAGCCGCAGATGGTGTCGGCGTAAGTGTATATTCCCTTGTACATTCTTTCTTCTTTTCTTGATGACTTCTGAATCCTTGCCCTTTTCTCAAAAAAAATCAGGGCTCCGCTTTCGCTCGAGCGGGTTGTTGCCGCCTCCGTCGTTGGATCGCTGGGAGGATCCGGGAGCACCCACCGCGTGGACCCCCGCGCCGAGCTTCAGGCGGCGACGGAGCAAAACACGCGGGAGGCGCGGGAGGCGGAGGAGTTGAGGGCGGCTGCCGCCAAGGCGGCACAGGAGGAGGAGGCGGCGAAGGCGCGCGCCGACGCAGCGGCTAAGGCCCAAGCGGAGGCTGCGGCCGCGGCAACAGCGGAGGGGGCCTTGCTCGTCACCCCTCTGCGTGTCGCGGCGCCTGAGGCCCTAGAGCCCCCGCCAGAGGAAGCCGGCGGCGACCAGCCGGGATTGGAGAGGGAGGACGACGTCGTCGTCCCGGAGAGGGAGGCGGCACCGGCCCCGCCGACTGGGCGGCTCAAGGCGGCCGGTCTAACGTGCCGCCTGCGCAATCGGCTGGGGGCGAGCCGGCTGCGAGGACGGACCTGGTGGTCCGGTCGCCATCGCGCCAGCGCACGGGGAAGGCCGCATCGGACCCGCAGAAAGCCGCAGGCCTCAGTTCGTCGGCCCAAGACGTGGAGGCGGCCAGCGCCAGCTCGGGGTGGACGCCGGGTGGAGGGACAACTGTGGTGAACGTGGCAGCGCAGGACGTCCGGAACCGGCTTCAGTCCCAGGCTGCGGCGCTGAGGAAATACAATGACGAGTTCCTTGCGACGCAGGCGGCCATTCGGGTTAGTCTTCCTACTTTTGCTTTTTTGATCTTGGTTTCTTACGTGGGGGCGCGTCAGCGCACCCACTGGGTGTAGTCCCCGAGTTCCGAGTCGGCTGCCGAGCAGGCGGCTTGGAACTTCTTAACGGGCTTTGTTTTGCTATCTTGTTCTCATTCGCTCCTCTGCCTGTCTTGCAGGACTACCACAACCTCCGCGCGGCTGCCTTCAACTCCCAGGCTCGGGAGCTGACCCAGAAGAATGCTGACCTATTTGAGAGCCGGGGTAAGTGCTTCGTCTTTTATCTCACGTGGCCAGAGATTCAGGCCGACTGCTGAGCAGTCGGGTCGGATCTTCCTTGACGACTTCTTCCTTATTGCTTCTTTCTTTTCTGCCATCCCTGCAGCGGCCAACGCCAGTCTGAGGGAGTAGCTGGGCGGGGCTCAGGCCGCCCTCCGTGCTAAGGAGGGCGAGTTTGACGCCTTGGCACAGGAGCGTGACCGCCTAGCCAAGAGGTTAGCCGACCAGGAGAAGAGCCACAAGGCAGCCCTGAAGGCGGTGCAGGACAGCGAGGCCGCCCTCCAAGCCGAGTATGAGACAGAGGCGGCCAGCTGGGCCGAAGCGAAGCAGATGCTGATCAACGGCTATGGCCAGATCGAAGACTTGGTTGATGGTAGGCCGACTTCTTCTTCGTCCTTGCTTGCCGCTTGCCGTTTGGCTCATTTTCTGACTTGGTGTTTTTCTCTTCTTTCTCTTTCTTTCTTGCGCAGAGTACTTCCCTAGCTACTCTACCGCCGCCAACCAGGTCGTCGAGGCCCACCGCGAGGCACGAAGGCAGGCTGGCGCCGAGATCGCGCCGAATGCTCGCCGGTCGCTGGAGGAGCAGCTCTTGGCGATTCAGGCCCGCCTCCGGCCGGCTCACCGCATGCTCCGCCGGCTTCAGCGTGTTGGGGCGCAGGTGTTGGCCGCTCTCTGGCCTGGTGAGGTGATTCCCCGCACCCCCAGTCGGACTGCCGACTGGCTGGAGGTGGCGGTCGGCCGCTTCGAGGCCTGGAAGGCTTCTGTGGCTCGGTCCGGCGCCAGGCGGGCGCTGGAGTTCGCCAAGGCCTGGTATCCCAAGCTGAGTCTGGACCAGCTAGCCACCTGGCGGCAGGAGGCCGACACGGAGCTGGAGCCGGCGCGGCCGGCTATCATCCAGCGGGCTTTGGCGATTGCCGACTACACCGACACCAGCGCCTTCGCTCCTGAGGTGGACGACAATGGCGTTGCCCAGCCGGAGGAGTGGTTCGGGCTGAACCCGGCAGACGGCGAGGACTCGGCGGAGGAGATCGACTCCAGCGACGAGGGCGAGGAGGAGGAGGAGGAGGGTGAAGACGCCGCGCCAGATGGTGGAGCGGCCGGTCAGCCTCAGCTTGACCGTGCCTCCAGCAACAAGGCATGCGCGGGTGCACCGCCTGCAGCCGGCGATGATCAAGCCGAGACCCGCTAGCTGGCCACTCCTCCAGCCGGTGGCGCCGTCTCCACGGACCAGCCCGGCTCCCCTGCTGCGCCCTTAGTCTAGTCTGCTGCCTCTACTTTCCTGTTTCACCATTCTTGGAACAGTATTTTGGTAAGTTTGCACAATTCCACCCACTGGGGGTGTATTCAAACTATATTGACTGCCGGCATGTTGGGGGCCTTATGTGTAAATATAATTATGCATGCGTTTGGCTTTCCCTTGTTCTTTGCTTTTCATCCTTCGGCTGTTTCCTTTGCCGCCCTCCCTTGGTTGCCGCCTTCCCAGGCGGACAACAGCTCTGCAATCTGTGACTGGGGAAGTGCTTGGGAGGGCAAGTACTCTAGCTTTGTTGGATTATAGCGAAGTGCTTGGGAGGCCGGCCAGCCGGCTGTTTTGACAGCCGGTAGGCGTGGTTGGAGGCCGTCTTTGCGTTATATAAGTTCATTGGTCCTTAGCCGTTTTTCGTGTGGGCATCCTTTCTGCCTTTGGATCTTGCCAGTCGGACAGTCGGTTCTTCGAGCTGCGACTTTCGACAAGAGATTGCTCGGGTGCCGGCACACTACTTGTCTGACTTCAGGTAGAACTTTTAATATAACTTAAGGCGGCCAGTCCCCGGGCCGACTAGCTGAACCCGGTGCCGGACAAAAAACCAAATGTAATAATACATTCATGAGTATGACACTCGTCATTCATAGATAAAGGAGGGCAGTTCCCGAGTGTGCCTCGGGGGGCCCGTTTGTCTCATATTTAAAAAAGAACGGTAGCATGATACATACTGCTTTCAACTGTAAAATCTTCTCAGGAGGTTTGCGTTCCATGGTCGCTCCGACTCCTTGCCAGAATTATCCCTCTTGCGTGCTCTTGGTTTTTGTGCGTCGATCAAGTAGTAGGAGTCGTTGCCTAGTGCCTTGCTGATGACGAAAGGGCCTTCCCAAGGGGCCGAGAGCTTGTGCTAGCCGGCTGTTCGCTGGATCAGCCGAAGCACAAGGTCGCCCTCTTGGAAGGATCTTGGCTTGACCTTCCGGTTGTGGTTACGGCGCAAACCCTGCTGGTAGATGGCGGACCGGCTGAGTGCTAACAGCCGGCCTTCTTCCAGCAGGTCGACGCCGTCTTCTCGCGCTTCCTTGGCCTCCGCTTCCGTGTACATGGTGACCCGAGGCGAGTCGAACTCGATGTCCGTTGGGATGACGGCCTCGGCACCATATACAAGGAAGAACGGAGTGAAGCCGGTTGACTTGTTTGGGGTAGTACGCAGACTCCAGAGGACAGCCGGCAGCTCGTCGAGCCAGCAGCCGGCCGAGCGCTCCAGTGGTACGACCAGGCGGGGCTTGATGCCGGAGAGGATGAGTCCATTTGCTCGCTCGACCTGGCCGTTTGACTGCGGGTGGGCAACAGACGCTAAGTCCAGTCGGATGCCTTGTGTCACATAGAAACGTGCCAGTGCTCCTTTGGCAAAGTTTGTGCCGTTGTCGGTGATGATGCTGTGCGGCACACCATACTGAGTAGTGATGTCGGCAATAAATGTCACGGTCGTCGGCCCATTCAGCTTCTTGATCGGCTTCGCTTCGATCCACTTGGTAAATTTGTCCACGGCGACAAGCAGATGTGTCAAGCCGCCACGGGCTGTCTTGAATGGGCCCACCATGTCCAGCCCCCAGACGGCAAAGGGCCAGGTGAGGGGGATGGTCTTGAGTGCGGAAGCCGGCAGGTGTTGTTTGGAACTGAAGACTTGGCATCCTTTGCAGCATTTGACTATTTCTTTGCCAACTTCCAAGGCAGTCGGCCAGAAGAAACCGTGGCGGAAGGCTTTGGCCACAAGTGATCATGAGGCTGCGTGGTGGCCGCATTCACCTTGGTGGATATCCTTGAGGATTGCTACACCCTTTTCTGGCTCGACGCAGCGCTGGAAGACCCCAGTGACGCTACGCTTGACAAGTTCTCTGTTTATTATTGCATATGCTCCGGCTCGGCGTTGCACTAGTCTTGCCGAGATCTCATCAGTCGGCAGCTCTCTGTTGACTAGGAAGTTGAGGATGGGCTGGGCCCATGATGGAGCTGTGACTTCTTCTACTGTTAGTACGGCCACTGTGACTCGGATGGGTGGGTTGGGTGGTGGAGAGTTGGAGTCGGCCACCGCTTCTTGTGTCGCTGCAGTCCCCGGGCTGACTGCTGTAGTCCCCGGGCCGACTGCTGCAGTCCCCAGGCCGGGTTCTGAAGTCCCTGAGCCGGGTGCGACTGCGGCCGTCCCCGGCCCGCTTGTCGAAGTCCCCGAGCCGCCTGCTGGGTTCCTCCAGTCGGATCCGGCTGCATCGGGGGCGGGTGGTACGAAGATAGAGTCCGACTCTGGAGACGGCTTGATAGATGGTTTGAGGAGGCGCTGGAGAGAGACACCGGTTGGTATAGCCTGTCGGGTGGAGCCGATCCGTGCCAAGGCGTCTGCCTGGTCGTTGTCGGCCCGTGGCGCGTGAAGGAACTCGCACCCTTCGAAGTACCCACTGATCTGCTGGACGAGGAATCGATAGCTCGCCATGTTTGCATCCTTGGCATCCCAGTCGCCAGATGACTGCTGGACCACCAAGTCCAAGTCACCAAAACACAGGATCCGGCGTATGCCGAGCTCTTTGGCTAGCCGGAGCCCGTGTATGAGCGCCTCGTATTCAGCCACGTTGTTGGAGGCAGCAAAGTGGATTTGCAGCATGTATCTGAGCTTGTCGCCTTTGGGAGAGGTGAGGACGATGCCGGCTCCCAAGCCGGTGCGCATCTTGGACCCATCGAAGTGCATCCGCCAATGAGTAGAGTCGGGAGCCGGCGGTAGGTACTGGGTCTCGGCCCAGTCGACGAGGAAGTCGGCCAATGCTTGGGACTTGATGGCGGTGCGGGGCTGGTAGAAGATTGTGTAAGGTGCAAGCGCAATGGCCCATTTAGCCACCCGGTCGGATGCATCCCGGCTGCCTATGATCTCGGCAAGCGGGCCGGTGCATACGACCGTGATGGGATGCTCTTGAAAGTAGGGCTTCAGCTTCTTGGCAGCGAAGTACACTCCATAGCACATCTTCTGGTAGTGTGGGTAGTTTTGCTTTGAGCTGGACAGTACTTCGCTTAGATAATATACCGGCCTCTGGACTAGCTGGGCTCGGCCTTCCTCTGGGCGCTGGACCACAATGACTGTACTGACCACTCGGCTAGTTGCGGCAATGTAGAGGAGCATGGGCTCCTTCTCAGTCGGCGCCGCCAGGACAGGTGGAGTGGTCAGCATCTTCTTCAACTCATTGAAGGCTTGGTCTGCTTGGTCATTCCACTCGAAATGAGTGGATTTCTTCATGAGTCAGTACAGGGGGAGAGCCTTCTCTCCTAGCCGGCTGATAAAGCGGTTTAGGGAGGCCAGGCACCCAGTGAACTTCTGCACGTCTCGCAACTTGGTGGGAATCTCCAT